>NC_141991.1:242356580-242956580 GCF_049901715.1 Pseudonaja textilis | reverse complement strand
CAGATTTAATTCTATATGTTAAGAGAGACTAGATTAGATATCCTCAGGTTAGGACTCTGTGTGTGTATATTCACAACTAAACTCTGAAAATCGACAGGATTTGATGCCAGGGAAATGTATATAGGATTTGAGCCATGAACTTTCAGCAACACACAATAAACCTATTCTGAATGTATTTGTATAAATATGCAAAGTGCCTCCAAATTAATTTAATATTTCCTCTAAGGAGCATTTTCATGCATGATTAATTTATTACACAGAATATCATTTCTTTGTAAAAAGGAACCATGCATCCTATGTATGTATCAAATGCAATAAATATATATCTTCCTCTTTTGCTGCACACACAGAAATAATTACCTATAATTAATTTGTTACATACATCAGATCTTTAGAAACCATATTCACTAATCATTCAGATACTCCACAGAGTTTAATACTGCTTTCAAACTTCAGTTTGTTTTATCTGATTTCTTACAGCGTCCACCACACTGACAAACATTTATTCAAGAACAATTCAATAAATGATCTTTAAAACCTAGACTATTAGAAATACACACACTGTTCCTGATTAAGCAATTGCAGTTCTGTTATCTTGGCTTCTGGGAATGGATCTAAATAGCCTCATAATATCAAACACTGTAAACCACATGCCTGGGGCCACCAGGAGAATATACTTTTCTGTAGGCTCTGTTAAATCACAAACTTCCTGATATAAAACATAGCTTGCCATTAGTTGTAAATGTTTGATCCACAATGCTTACAAAATGAGTATGTTTATAGTAACAGATTAACAATTAATCTTAAAACAAAACAGTTTATGAAAACCTAATAACCCATGCATGCATAAAAAAAATCAGAGCGTTAGTGTACAGTTTATTATGTAACTGTTATTTCTGAGAATTAGTTTGTTATTTAATTCATTATCTCTTAACAAAGACAATGATTTCTTCCTTTTTCTAAATAAAAGAATTTGCTAACCAATTCTGAACTTTTGCTGAACATTTTTATTAAATGTTAAAAGATTTCATTGCTGTGAGTTTTCAAATTAGATAAATATATGTGAACATATATGCCTATTGCTGTATGAATGCCATTAGCCCAATTTAACATTGTATATTATTATTATTATTATTTTGGTCAGGAAATGATATGACCTTACATAAAATGTAATGAATCATGAGTTAACCAGCCATGTCTAAGGCTACAGACATGTAAAACCCAATGATGTCTGGATAGTAATATCAATACCTACCAATACAATCAATTTCTCCACTTAAAAAATTGGGTTTAGCATCTGTGTCCTAGTCAACTATCAGCCACACAAAGTATTTCCTGGATTCCGGTGGAACAACAAAATGAACAATTGTCTCTGAAAACTTATATGCTTTTCTTTTGCATATAAAGGAAATATTACCAAAACGGGACTCACGGCATTGATTAATGAACAAATGCTAATACACACTAATACAAATTATTTAGTTCGTAAATCCCACATTACTTGTTACATGTAAGCCTGATCCTCAAACCAGGTAAGATGAAGCAGTAAGAACTCAGAAAAATAAGTTTCAATAACAGTAATCAGATTTAATTTTTAAAAAGTTTGATCAACTAGACAAGAGAACAGATTTTAAGTAAATAAATTTTCAAATATGCATTATTAAACAAGTAGCTCTACTGGCAACTTGTATAAATGAAATCAATGAATCTATCATTGATCACACAGGCTCATGCTAAAATAAATTAGAATGCCATATTCCTATTACAAACTTTACCCTTTTTTACTTTTTAAAATATGGTCTTAGTCTTATAACATTTTTAAGGAAGTTTCATTTTATACTGATCCAATAATAAAATAACAGTAATTTCCTCAATTTTGCATTTAGGTTGCCTTTCTTATTAAGTTTTAGTCATTGCTTACAAGCAGGACTACAAATATTTTGTTATAAATTCAGAAGATTAAAACATGTTCAAATATCCAAAGCACACCACGTGCTTTTTTTAACCTAAGATAATATAGGGCACTAATTTTGCTTTTAATCTGTATTTCAGGCTCATGTACCAAAGATCTCTTAAGAAATGATACATTTATATATAACTATTTTCGGAACGGGTCTAAATAGTACATTATTATTATTGGAATTATTTTAATAGCATGCATAAAGGACACCATTTTAAAGCATTTTATTAATATTAATCATATTAAATACAACAAATATAAACAAAATTAAACAAAATTAAATTTCTAGATTAAACAACTATGCTACAGTGAATTCTACACTAACATGAATAAGTACACTACAAAATATTTCATATATTTACATAAACATTCCTTAATTACCAATTACATAACAGTTCTTACTGACCTCTGCTTGTAGGCAAAACTATTTATGCTTTTGTTTTCGAGGAAAAACAGCCACATTTCTATTAACTTACACTCAGAATATTACATGTTAAAGTCTGAGAAGATTAAGGGGCATCAGAAAATCAAAGCATTTAAGTGTTAAGTTCGGGGAATATTGTCTCAATAGAAATACTGTTTTGGGGAATAGTTTACATATATGACAGAAAGACTTTAAAAGTGAAAAAATGTGGCATGCAACTAACTATCTTGTTGAGTACTTCCGGGCCTGGTCACACAGTAACCCATAAATTGTTTAAATGGGAATATGCCTAACCTTATTATGATAAAACATAGATGGGAACTGGAGTTCTTTTTATGTAAATAACCATTATATAAATAATGGAAAAAACTAGAGCATTAGGATAAATCTAAAAAACACAACACAAAGAAAATATTTAAAATACCAACATCCACTATGTAAGAATCATTTTAAATGATGCATGTATTTTCAATTTATGAGCTAACTATATTTTTGGTGCAACATTATATTTAAAATAGTAATATTATGCATTACAGTAATTATAGTTATAGATACTAATAAAGTCCATCTTCATATTATATCATACTTTCTACTCTTCCCTTAGTGAAGTGTTACTTTTACTCATGTCAATCTAATTGTGTAGAGTTGCAACTCTACACAATATAATTATGTTATCTGAAATGGATGACATTTTTCTGATTTTCTTTATGTTCATTTCTATGTGTCTGCTTATACACATGTATACCCAAACCAAAATTTATTTCTTAAAAATTAAGTATCTTTTAAATGGATGATTATATTAGATAATATCTAAATTTTCCTAATGTTTAGAATATAAACATCCATTTTTGCATATTTCTATTTTCTTCAAATAGACCCATTTATTGTTATTTAGCAACAGAACTAAAATAACTGTATCACAGTATTTTAGTCCCACTGCTCTTCCACCTGATAATATTGAGGGGAAAATGTATCACATCTATATTGGGATCAGTGAGATAGCTCTAAAAGTCACAACAATGGGTAGAGAAGTCAATAAGAAAGAATTTTTTTTAAAGTTGTCAGATTTTAATTTTTGCTTCAGATTTTAAAATCTGTAATAACCTACACAGAGCACCTGTCACAGAGTAGGATAACATTTGAATAAATAGATATTTCAGGAGATCAGTTTGAAGAAGGAAATTTCATTTAAGAACCTCTTTTTAAACACCTAAGGAATAAGTTTTATTCCACAAATGAATACAAAAAGGCTCAAAGAAATGCAATTTTGAAATGAGGTACTTATCATTTTAAGCTGAAAGGATTTAAAACTAAATGATATCTATTCTATGATAGAAAATGTCAGTCAATACCTATCATGAATATATCTTCTTCCATTTAAAAAATCCTACATTAAAAAAAAAAAGCTATGTCAAGGCAAATGCTGAATTAAAACACTTCTTGCTGATATAATTTTCTCCCCATGGGAGGGAATTTTCTCTATGAGTAAATCCTATGGGAACCCAATCTTAAATGGTTCAGCTCACACATAGAATTATCACTTCTTTATGAGAATCAGGGTTCTAGCAAAGAATTTCAACATGTGACACAAATTAGCATCCGCAAATAAACCAATGAAAATATCAACCAAGCATTCCTATAGGTCACTAGCAAACCATGGCAAAGATAACCTATTTCACTTTCCGGAATAAATATATCAACTATAAAGGAATAAAGAACAGAGCAGTTTTAGGCTCAAATGATACACCCAACATCCCAAGGTACTACTCATACCTCCGTCTTAGGTCTCCTATTTCAAATGGTTGAAAGGATGGATGGACATAGCATGACATCTAGAAAGAGACTTAGAAGGACTTATCAGAGGGAACATTGTGGGGGGATCTGTACAAGCAAACATTTGGAAAAGTTGGGCTTCTTAAAAATTGCCACGACTTGTGCGCTGAGACATCCTTAAGATGTTCTTGAAAACATATGTGAAAGCAAATATTTGTGCAGGGGGCAAAGAAAATCACAAGTAGAAGGAGAAACTAAATGAAAAATAACCTTTCTTGAACATAGCTGAATATTTCAGCTTGCAGATGTTACCAGGATCTCAATAGAGCCCTGGTTTACCATAATTTTGCTTTGAATGTTTTTACGGCTAACAAAAAGCAGTCATCGTCATAATGCTGGCAACCTTTCTGAAGGCTGTGGAAAATTGTCTCTTACTATCCTAAAGTCACTGGCAAAGAATAACGCAACCTATAGCCTACAGTATTCAGAGTCAGGGTAGGCACCTAAACATTATTTACACGTTCCCCGAATCTCCCTGTTAAGGTCACCAGGCATCTGAACCATTATGGCTGGATTGTTTTAAAGCTCTCTGTTGAACACCTGCAAACATCAAACAAAAACTGCTGGTCCTTTAAAGCATTGACAAAACCCTTTCATGTGAAAAATGTACCCTGAGAATGTCAGGCCTGTGGCTCAGGTTACACTCGTTTTTCCCCTCTCTGCCTTACAAGTTCTAAAAGTAGCAAAAAATCACATTTAGCAAATTAAAACTTTAAAGGGAATCCAGGCCTGTTTTATTTTCGTTCACACATTACATGCAACACCAGATCACTTTGTATTAAATGAACAGTTTTTAAAAATGCACACATGCAATTTGTTTGCAATATTCTGCTTTATACTAAAAAAATCTCAAGCCAGTTCTTCCCATCCTTTCATCAAATGAGTACCCATTTTAAGAGAGATATAAACAGATCTCCTAAGTAGTCTCTCATCCAACCCTCTAGGTTGCTTCGGATTCTGTACAGAAAACAAGTAAAATCCAAGTTTCAACTGGACACAATGTATTTATTTAATGCACTTATCCATGGACCAAACTATGACATTAAACTACAAGTAATGCTGGGTTTTCTGCAGCAATAAGTGTGTATATTAAAATGACATCATAAGAATACTTCCTACCACTTTATAACAGAACCATATTTCGACTCAGCATAACAATAATGCAACTATAAAGTACTAGGATTCGTCTACATAGCTCATTTGTCAAAAGCACATTAAGAAACAATAAGATCAGGCAACAAAGTATAGTAAATATAACTTCAGGTCACAAGTTTTCTTTAAGATTTGGCAACAGATTCATAACATATTGCCTTCTATCAATTTGTCTTCCTACTAAATGATTCATTTTAAAAGCTATTCCTTACTGATTAAAAAAAACCTATGTCATGAAAAGCATTCTGTGTAATCATACAAATCTCTATGGTCTTGACACATTGTTATTACTGATACTTAATCAAGTGAACTAGAACATAAAACTGTTTAGTATATTCTAATGTTATCTCATTCATGAATAGGAAATCAGTTCATCAAATTCAAGAGCTTACAAGATGTATCCAGAACTTTGGCCTTAAGGTGACTTAAGAAAAAAAAATAGCATGGTTTTGAAATCTTTTCAGTTTAATTTTACTATCTTACTTTGTGCTTTTGTGTTTTCTTCTTCTTTTCAGTTATTTGCATATCAAAGCAAGATGGTTGCAAAAGCATATAATAAAGCACTTTTTTTTTTTGCCTAGATTTCCAAAAGGTTTTTTTCATCCTTTTAAAACTGTTGATAAAATAGTCTCTGAGGAGACTATTAAGCTAAGGCAAATTCCTAAAAATGAGCACCTTGCTAATACTTGTTAGAACAGTAGTTATCTATAGTATTGATTAAATGTAAAATGATTTATCTGGCACAAATAATTTACACTACTTATGTAATGAAAAAATATCCTATTATATATACATTCTTTAAAAGATTGTGCTAGAACAACTGTTTTTTTATCAGGATATCATGTACTGAAAATGTTATAAAAACATTCAAAATATTTTTAAGGAAAACTATTTAAAATAATTAAATATATACTAAACTGGGCATTTTATTTCTTATTCATTTGAATTCTTAGTCCAGGCCTGTGAAAACCACTGGGAATTTTGCTATTGAATTTGATAACAGGCTAAAGCCGTACACAGTAACTGATAATGAACTTGTAAAATCTTATCAAAATTTAACATCTGGTTCAGAGATGCTCCTCTCATAAAATTTTGGTCAGTAAACAGTTATGTGCAATTGCCAAAATGTTGAATACACCGCAGCTATTTAATTGTAAATATATTAGAAACATATCCGAAGGACAACATTCAGTAATGCAGGAAACACTATAAAATACAATTACTGAAGGAAGAATAGTTCAGATGCATCTTTCACAGAGCTAGCATGACAGAAAATGAATTATCCCCAATACATAAACATATTCTGTATTCCACATTCAATTATTATTATATTCAGAGCTTCCTGCATCAAAAAACCAGACCCTTTCTTTGGGTCACAGAGAAAATAACTATTTGCAATGAATATAACACATTTTTCAACACATACACAGATAATAAACATTTGCATTAATATCAACAGGCTCTTTTTTCTCCCCAAAGCTGTTACGATTATCAAGAAAGTCACTGTAATAGGATTTCAGCTTATAGTCAGAAGAGTTGCCCAGACAGTAGCTAATAGATGGCCAAATTTGTATATGCTAATGCTTAGAACAAATTAGGATGAAAAGAAAAAAAAGAGGATGGATACCAAAATAGAACTATAAAATGGTTATTCCTCTTTGCAAATATGAAAATAATTGCTACCCTGGATTTTGCTTATGGAACAAAGCGAAATGTATGTTTTAAAAGGTTTTAAATAGATCCTGCAAAATAAATATTTTTTTTTTTACGTACACATATATGTGCATGGAGTTCTTCTTCCTAAGATACTAAACATTTGGCAATATGAACAATAGAGCACTTCAACTGATCTTGATATAAGTCCTTAATCCAAGCTAAAGTTATGCTCCCCAAACTGATGCCAACTGTACATGTAGGATGGATATATATATATATATATATATATATATATATATATATATATATATATATATATATATATATATATATATATAAAACACACACACACACATACACACACACACACACACACTTTAAGGACACTTCAACTGAATTTCAAACAGAAATTGTACATACTTGAGCCACTAAAGTGTCCACTCGCCAAAGAAGTTGGTCCATTCTTTCCACTGCTGACAGGAGGTGAAAACATCTAAAAGAAAACAAAGAGGTATTATTGTTGGTAAGCAGAATGATTATTTTTTCCTATGTTCAAATTCCATTCAACATTATACAAAAGCTGTCATCGTGATTTTGTTTAAATATGAAATCTCTCTCCCATCACTGCCTTTGCAGCCACACAGTTCTTAAAAAAAGCTATATTCTTTTTCCCCCCCTCTCATGTTAGTTTCACGCATTCCCCAAACAATATAAGATAACGTGGTAGGAGGGACTCCACAACCCCACACACATATCAGCAAACGAAAACCTTCCTAAAAACATTCAAACGGGGGAGAATAAAAAGTTTATCACTGAAACCTTGGTCATAAATGAAGTTATATCCATTTCCCTCCTCTGTTAGGATTTGCCTCTCATAAGTGCCCTGGAAACTTCCACCTGCCCTAAATTTTCACCTCAGTTTTTAGTGCAAGAGCAATTACATTACACTCAAACTCACTCTCGTTCCCTCTCTTCTTCCCCCCCTCACTCTCCTGCGTTTATTTCAACCCTAATTGGTTTTCATCTTCTTCTACGTGTCTAGTAGATAATACACACCTTCTTCCTGAGTCAGAGACTACAAAAAGCAAAGGGAGAAATGAAAAAAAGAACAGTTAGCAAAGTGGGATCTACCAAACTGCCTCAGGCTATAGTTCCCTGTAGCCAAACTTCTCAAAGCCATGTCTGGAAAGGAAGTCTGAAAGGACCACAGCAGAGCTAAACATCTTCCTTCTCTCTCCCCCCCACCCACCTCCTTGGATCCTAATTTCCCCCTCCCACAGTGGAAGTCTTTAAAGAAACAAATGCATCCTATATGAAATTGACTTATCTTGCTTCTCTCCCCACCCCCCCCACCAAACATGAATAAATAATAAAGACTTCTGAAATATTGGAAAGAAAGTGGGGAGTGGGAGAGATTAAGAGTGGAGGAGAGAACCGGCTTTTTGCGGGGGGGTGGGAGAACAATCCAAGGGTGCAGGGAATAAGCAGCTACTCAGGATTTGGTTAATATTAGGCCTTAGAATCAAGACAAGTTATTTTAAAAGTCTATAGGTAAAATAAAAAATGAAAAATCACACACACACACACACACACACACACACACACACACACACAAACAGAGCTAGCCATCAATGGAGGGAGGGTGGGTGGGGGGATCCACAGGAAAGTTGCAGCCCATTCACTGATAGCAGAGCAAGGTGAGTTTTCAGTGAAAACTTGAAGCTTAGGCTACTTCTGGATTTCCTTTCACTTTTCAGGTGGCAAAAAATGAAACAAGGGAAGAACTAAAAGTACACTGTAAAGAAACTGATTTACCCATCAGTTAAATGGCATGCCAGCCATTACTTTTAGAAGGCAATGCAGCACGTTAAGTGATAATTCTTATACACAGAAAATAATGAGAAATATCCGGATTTTTTTAATTTTATATATATATATATATATTTTTGACAGGATGTGGGTTCATTTTGGAGAGGATGTCCAATGCTAAGAACACATCCCAATAAATGGCAGACCTTTAAGTCCATCTCCTTCAGATAAGATCCTAATCAGTAAGTAATAGAGCGTGCATATTTACCATGAATTAAAAACGCTGATTAAAAAAAATCACTGTTGTACTTAAAAAACTCAGTTTGGCTTTGTTTTGGTTTAGTTTAACAGACTTTTTCTGTGCCTTTTTTTTTTTTTAACAGCTGTTGTTCATTTCCACCGTTGTTTCTTACCGCACTGAAATCCAGTAAATCACTGAGTTCTTTGTCCGTCCCTAAGGCAGCCATTCGCTGTTGGTGATGCATTTTAGCAAAATCACACAAACCTAGAAACATGGAAATAACCGCAATCAGAAACCCAATCCCGAGCCTTGCAGGAAACAACAATCGGATTTTTTTTTCTTCTTTTTTTTGTTTTTGTTTTCACGAGACTTAGGGAAAGAGGTGGAAAGGGAAGCGAGGGAGGGAGGGGTGTGTGCGGAAAGGCGACAGGCGACAACGAGGAAGAAGTAAGACAAGAAAAGACGAGACCGTAGTTCTAACGAACCGGGCTAAACTCGGTTAGCAGCTACTCTTGACCCCAAAGGCGGGAGCGACACAGAGAGAACAGGAGCCGCGCTGTTCCGTTTAATGCAACAGGAGGTTCAAACAGGAACGAAGAGAAACGTAGTAAGAGTAGCAAACTACAGGCACCGTTCCCCCAACTTTTATTTTTTGTTTTTTTAATTTCTCGGGCAAGCTCCTTGTTTCCCCTTTTCCTTTCCACTCCGACGACCGGACGCTTCCCGAGGATTTGATTCAAAGAGCGAGCAACCAAGTCCTTAGAGTAAGCCAAACGCACACTCGGGTCGGTACATGGGGACGGAGGAGGAGGAGGGGGGGCAACATAAATGGATGGGAAAGGTGTGGGGTGGAGGGGGGAGAGGAGGGAGAGAGAGAGAGAGAGAAAGAAAGAAAGAAAGGACCAGAATCCGCCTTTTGATACCCAGCCTGGATAGTTTAGTTTGGGTTTTGTTTTTGTTTTATTTTGTTTATGGGTCTGATTAAAGGAGGAGGAGAAGGAAGAGTTTCCCATGGATAACCCAGATTTATTGAAAGGTAGCCGGAGACTGGAAAGTAGCGAACTACTGACACGAAAAGGTATTCCAGGCCCTGCTGGCAACAAAGTCACCCGTTTCTTTAAAGCAAACAATTGGAAGGAGAGGAGGGGTGAAAAAGGCCATTGCTACCCCGGGGAGGGGGGGGAAGAGAGAGAGAGAGAGAGAGGAAGAGAGAGAGAGAGAGAGAGAGGAAGCAAATCCCGCGTGTTTAAATGGAGCACCGCTGGCACTCGTCCGCCGCTCTTCTCTATTAGGACCAGCCACAAAACTAAACTCCAGCCCAAAACACATTTGTTCCCCCCCCTCTCTCTCGTTTTTTTTTTTAAAAAAGGGCACCTCCGGTACCTACCGGCCGAGAGTGACGAGAAGGGGGTCCCTTTCCGACCACAGCCCCGAGCTCTGGATTTCATTGCTCGAAATTACAGCATCCACCAACCAACCGCACATACACACGCAGGAGAGAGGGAGAGGGAGGGAGAGAGAGAGAGAGAGAGAGAAGAAACCTCGCAGGCGCCACGCGAAAGCTCTCCCTGAACAGGAGCGGAGGGAAAAAAAAAATTGAGGAGGAAAAGCCGGGAGAAGAAAACGCGGCGGAGGAGGGAGGTAGCCCTGATTCCTAAAGCAAACTCTCTCACTCTCACTCTTTTTTTTTTTGCCTGCCTTAGGGTAAAAGAGGGGGGGAGGGAAGGGGGAGAGGAGGGGGGGGAAACACAAACAACTCCCCCCACACCAAAAAAAAACCCCACACGCACAACAACAAATCCGCACAAGAAAGCCGGATTGCAAGTTCAGAAAGGGGAGAAAAGGGGGAAAAAAAAAAAAGAGGAGCGCGAGCCGCCCCGTTCCCTCAATGGCAGTTTTTGGCCTCGCAAAGGATCCCCAACACTAACAAACACGCGCACGCATTGCCCCCCTCCTCGCTCGCCCGCCCGCTCCAAGGAAATATATAGATGTACACCATCAACGCAATAAAAGCAAACGGGCACCTCGTTTTCTTCCATGCCCCTTGCTTCCCGTCGCTGGAAACCAACCTACACGCTGGCTGGCTGGGTCCTTTTCTTTCTTTCTCTCTCTCTCCTTCCTTCCTTCCTTCCTTCCTACCTTCCTCCCGCCTCCCGCTACGTCCCCAGTCCCCAAGCACTTTTTAAGATTTATTATATTAAAAAAAAAAACATTCTTCCGCCGTTCCACCCCAAAGACAAGCCGAGGAAGGTGATTCTCCCCTGCAAATGCACGTGATGCAAAGGTTTCTCTTCCCCCAGCCCCGCCCGGACCCAGACCCACAACCATTGTTTGGTGGGATACTTGTTAAAACACACACACACACACCAACACCATCAGTTCTTTTTTGTTTTGTTTTGTTCGGTGCATCTTTTCCCCCTCCACGCCAGGGAAGGCTGCGTGTTTGTTTGCTTTTTTTAAATAATCTGGAGGTGAGCATAGAGAGAGAGCGCGCCTTAATGGGAAACTTCGGAGAAAAACCGAGCGTTCCCAAGCAAGTTTTGTTTGAAGAGATTATTTGCCAAGCGCTCTCCTTTACTTTTTTTTTTTGCAAGCATGGTCTACTTCGCGAAACGCAGCCAGCAGGCCTCGCACCGGTCGCCCTTCCCAGCCTCCCTCCCCACACGAAAACCACGAGTGAGAGTGGTTTGCCCTCCCCCCCCACCCGCGAGATTGAAGCTAAATTCATTTTCTTTCCAATAGGCTTTGCAGTTCATGCACACGTTATTTATTCCGTTTAGGCGCTCCTGGTTTAAGTCAGTGTGTGGCTGGCTGGCTGGCTACCTCGTATCACATAAACAATGCAGTTCAATTCATATTGCTAAGTTGTACCAAGTTTAAAATATATATACACTGGGATCAACATGAAAGAAAAAGAAAGCAAAAGCACTCTAAGAGGAAATTTTAACTTTACCTTAAATGGAACAATGTGTTCACAATATTCCAAGGAAATGTATTTTAGGGGAAGCAAAGAGAAAAGTCTTCTTGTAAAAGGTGCTTTATGATCTCATGTGTATTTGACTCTCAAAAATAACGAAGTCCTTTTAACACGGACTCCGTCTCGTTGCAGAAAATACTCCACAATTATTATTATTTTTTTAAAAAAGGAATGAAACCCCCGGAGGAGAAATTCAGCTTTGTTTTGGATTATCCACAATAAAAGTCAATTGCCAAGAAAAGTTCGTCCCACCTCAACAAAACAAAATTAAAAACCAGCCAAAAAATAATAATAAAAAAGCACAACAGTTTTTTTTTTTTTAAAAAAAGGAAAATCCGGTCACTTTTTCCCCTCGTGTTCTTTCGTTTACAAACACATGCCCGGCTAATAAGCTATTTTAAAAAAAAAATCAAAATCAAAAATGATATCGGTTGCTGCACGCTCCCCACACCCTGCCCCTATCTCTCTCTCTCTCTCTCTCTCTCTTTTTTTAAACCAAGAGAAAAAGTCTTAAACTTGCTCCAAACTTTAGAAATCTCTCCTCTTTCTGACCATCACTACGGACTCCCCCACGGAGAAATTGATAGTAATATGTTCCCCTGAAAGATACATTGTAATCCATTCACATCCGGGCAATGCAGGGGTGCTTATAAAAGGCGGGGGGAGAGAAAGAGAGAGAGAGAGAATAAGCTTCAGCTCCCGCCGCTGCACGTTGCTCGCTCCTGCTGCGTCGTCTATTACAGAAAATGACGCCGCCAGGAGGGAGGGAGTGCAGAGAGCATAGAGAGGTAAACAGCCAGGCTAGAAAGTCAGCTAAGATGGAGGAAACAGAACTCTGAAAGAGGAATATAACCAAACGTTGAAGGAGGAGCAGAAAAGTCTTGAGGTCTCTCTCTCTCTCCCCCGCTCTCGCTCTCTCTCTCTTTTTTGGAACGCGCACGCTCAGAGATACCTCCGAGCTGCGGCTCATTCAGCCCCTGGCATCGCGCAGTTGCAAGCTGTGGAGACAAGCAAAGGGGAAATGGAATCAGAGTTTTATTTATTTATTATTATTATTTTTGCAGCCTGGCTTAACCTTTTCTTGCTTTGATGATTCCTTTCTGGCTTTGGTGTGGGTTGGGTTTGCTTTGCCTGAGGGCACTGAAGAGAGGTTGGTTCCCCAAGCCAAGTCCTAAAGTACCCAAAGTTGTAGGAGGACCTTCTTTTAAAATCTTCTCCCTCCTCATAGTGACCGACCCTGAGGAGGGTCAGACAGAGAGAGGGGAAGTGATTAAAAAAAGATACCCAGGACTTCAAACAGGTAGCAGTCTGTTAGCCGCGGCTGATCTTTAAAAAAGAAACAGGATCAACAGATGGATCTTAGAGCAAATCAACTCACTCAGATTCTCACTCAAGGCATAAATGTTGAGGTTGCAATTATCTTACATGTTATGCAAAGACCCAGCTTCAAAAGAAGGCTTTAATGTTGGAAAAGGGGCAAGGAAAGAGAAGGAAACGAAAACCAGCAAGCAAGATGAATGGACACCATTATAGTTGGTGATGAGTGCATTGTTGGGAGACTTGAAAGACGAAGTTAGGGCCAGATCGATCATGGAGAAAATCTATGTGATTGCTAAAAGGCAACATGAATCTGACAGCAAATAATCATAATCAAGCAGTGTAGGGAGGCTTTCCCATCAACAGTCTAACTCTTGGTTCTTCATTGTAGCATCAAGGGCAAGGGTGGATTTGATATAAATTGTGATTTAATTCAACTCGATTTAAATCATAATTTTTAAGAGCAACTGTCATCTCTGTCCCACAGCGGCTCCTCGTCTGACCTGCTGTTGACTCACCGACAGTCCCATTCACTTCAATGGGACAGCTGGTGATGCAGCAGTGACACAACAAAGTGAGGAACGTGGTGGGCATCAGGTGAATGGATGCCCGCTAACAGGCACTGACATGTTGGATCTGAAATGACAGGTGCTCGTTTTAAACATAAGGACTCATTCTTGCTGGTAGTTAGAATCTTTAATATTATTTGAAAACAAAATGAAGGTTTCCTATTTAGAGTGCAGGTTATCTCAGCTTGCAGAGCTTGGATTCATTGAATGGGTTTACCAAAAATGTAAATATTGCAGAATATGCAGCCTCGTGCTACATAAATAAGCTCCATTTCATGCTGAATAAACTAAATTATTAATGTATCTTAAATAAAAAAAACTATCTTTAGATAGATTTTTACCCCAAAATCATTTTATTAAAATAAATTTGATAAAAATAAAAAAAAATCTGATTTAAATTTTAAAAATCTTATTTTTTTAAAAAAAATCATCTATTGTTTTTGGTTTCCACCAAGATTCTTACCTTCTTAATGTAGTGCCACCTTGAAAGGGCCTCTAGAGCCTGGATTCCTCTACCTGCTTTCTACAGGTACCCAGACTCTTCCCCAATACAAAGTCACTCGCCAGGTGTCTCAGTGTCCATCATTCTGGTCGTCAGTCCATTCTGATCTCTCAGAGCACCTCTACTCGGCCAGTTCAGGTCTCCACTGTCCGCCAGGATGTCTGGCACTCCCCTCTGTTCCTGGCTTGCCCAGTTGTCTGGGTCAGTTTGCCTCCGTCATATATGGTGTCCTTTTATTTATTTTTTTTATTTTATTTTTTTATTTGTCAAGCAATTATAAGATAACAGGTACAAGTATAAACATAGTTATGAATACATGAAATGGATACCTATAAGAAAAATAAAAAGAGGACAGGGACGGTAGGCACGTTGGTGCGCTTATGCACGCCCCTTACAGACCTCTTAGGAAAGGGGTGAGGTCAATAGACAGTCTAAAGTTAAAGTTTTGGGGGTTAGGGGAAGAAACAACAGAGTCAGGTAGAGTATTCCAGACACTGACCACTCTGTTCTGGTCACTCACTCACCCACTCTGGTCAGTTCATCTCCACCATCACCTCTCCCCTCAAAAGTCTTCCCACCAAGACCTGACAGAATCCCCTTCTTTTTCCCACCTCTTCTTCCCTCAGCTCCATATCTAATTAAAAATTCTAACTCTTCAATTTCTAACCTTGTCTGAGATAAATGCCCCCAGCCCTAACCTTTCAGTATTCCAGCCCACTCTCTCCCCAAAAGTCTTCCCGCCAAAAACCTGAGAGAACCCCATCTTCCCCAATTTCCCTCTATCTTCCTCCCTCAACCTAAGGCTCCAGGGCTCCAGACCTCCCCGCTACATTAATGTCATATATAAAAAAATAAGAATGGAAGTCTAGCATGCAGTAGAGTGTCAGATTCAAACAGATTTTCAGTAAGTATGTGGTGCTACAAAGATTCCACAGACATTTTTAGAAAATAAAATGTGGATGGGTGCATTTGAATGCCTTCTCAAGATGAGTATTTTGCCATGATGGCTATTTTGTGTAATATCACACAATGATGATAGATTCATTTTGGTAATGGACCTAAAACCCAAACATGTTAATTTTCTTAATAAACTATTCATAAACAAAGTATTGCAGGTAATTTTAAATTCATACAATTTATGTTGATGTTCAAGTGACATTCAGAAGTGCTCTAATGGTCTCTCTCTGAGATGGCCTTGGGAGTTTGTTTTAATTACCTATACCTAACAAATAGCAGTTGGACAAGCAAAAATGGGGTCTAAGAAATGACAATGGGTTTTGTTAGAACGCAGCAGCTTTGGATCCATTAAACAGATCTGGTTGTATCAATTTCTGCTGATCAGTGAACCTGTTGAGCAGAAATTCTAAATGTAGCTGTCAGCCCAAAAATGTTAAGCAAGTCTATGCTTAAAACTGCACTACATTTCTACAGGAGGCATCAAGGCAATGGTAGAATTCTGAGTGTATGTTCCTTCTTGGATTGGACCCCTGTGTGCAAATAATTACCTAGCAAAAAGGACTGGGAAAAAATGGAGAAAGAGGAATCTCAGAAGAAAATAGAGAATGGATGTCAGGTGTTCTTGGAAAATAACCATATAGAATCAAACCTAAGCCCACAAAAAATATTCTCAATTCTATTATATCCATTTCCTTATAGTGTTAGTATAGGGAATCATTGTTCTCTGCCACTTAGGATTTCTGAAAGTTGTGAAGTCTAGCACATTTGGAGGCCATAAATTGTTGACACGCTTTGTTTGCATCCTTGTGACACTTTGCATTCAGAAAATACATTCTAGCTACCAACCAGGTGGAACATTTTTTCCTTCAACAATATTATCTTTTGGCCAAAATCTTAAAAGAACTTCATATGTAAGAAGGCAGATGTGCCCCTTCTAAAGGTATACCTACTGCCTAGTTTTTTTATAATTTATGTCTCTTTTATAAAATGCTTGTTGGTGAATTTGGAAATCCTGATAAATAAAGATTTCATTGACTGGATTCAAAGAAAACAAAGATTTCATTGATTTCATTTATTGCTCAGTGCAATAAATTAGGATTTGGTCAGTTAATTCCATAGACATGGATGTGTACCCAGCCGAAAAGTAAATCAAACCCCACCCATCCCCAATATTTAAGCCCTACATTTTGAGGAGCATAACTATTTATCTTAATAAAATAAGAGTACATTTTACATGCCATTTGCATATATTAGACTTTCCTTTACCTATATCCTGCCTCTTAACATCTGGACAGGACATAAGGCAATTTTCAGGCCACTATATTAAGTGTCGCAATAAAATAACATGGCTCCAGGTTATCTGAGGAACCGTCTCACCCCAATGAGACTACTCCCATGCCACCAATGATGGCAAAAGGGGCATGCTGTGGGCTTTTCTAAATCATGCCCATCGAGCCACAAACTGACCACTCAAAGGCCGTTATGAATGGAGCATTTACTATATAGTAACAAGTAAACATATTTGCATGTTATAGGAATGCAGTTTCCAGATGATTATAAAGGAATCCCCGCTAACAAGAAGAGCAGTTGGAACCAGAGGTGGTATTCAGCAGCTTCTGACCAGTTCTGGAGAACTGGCAAATACCACCTCTGGACCTACTCCCATCTGCCTCCCGAGTCCCAGCTGATTGGTTGGGTCTTCTTTGGTTGCCCTGCACAGTAGAACGGAGCTGGAAAGCAGGTTAGTGGGGTGGCGAGGGAATGGGGATTTTGCAATAACTTTCCCCTGCCATGCGCACCAAGCCATGCCACGTCCACAGAACCAGAAATAAAAACTTCTGAATCCCACCACTGGTTGGAACCCATATCCTTAGAGGTGTTCTAAGATCCTCTTCCATTGTATATGTATCATCAGAAGCTGGAAAACCAATTCTGGCATAATGTTGTGGAGATTCTCAATCATCCAGGTCATGGTTGTCCCAAAGGTGCTTTTTCCAAAATGCAACTGGACTTTTTCAGTTATTATTTTCCTTTGAAAACATTTAGCTTCTCATCTAAGAAGCTGCTTCAGGGAAAAAAAAAAACAAAGAACCAAGTCCAGTTGCTATTGGAAAAAGCACCTTTGGCACAACCATGACTTGGATGATTAAGAAACTCCATAGATAACCTGCCGTATTCACTGAAGTAGCTTCTTGGATGAAAAGTGAAACATTTTTCAAAGGAAAATAACCAAGAAAGACCAGTTACCTTTTGGAAAAAGCACCTTAGGGACTCTGAGAAGATGATTTAGTTTGGATCCTTGCCCTGAGCACAGGTTGGAGCCACCGACTTCAGTGCCTCCAAACCAACTGTAGGTTTTTATGTTAATTATATTGATTTACTTAGCTGCTTTTGTAATGCACTGCTTGTAAAATCTTCTGAGTACCTTCAGGATTTTTAGGGCCCTTCAACAAAAAGTAGCTTTCCAGCATTATTGTTTTACAGAAACCAGCCTTCAGATGTGTCCAAACCAAGTTGACACTAAAGAAAAGCTGAAAAGTGAAGAGTTTTGGATTTGCCCAACAGCACTAGCCTTCTCCAGTCTAGTGACCACCTTAAATGTGGGCACTATAGTTCCCAGAATTCTCAGTGTGGGCCCCAAAGACAATGCTAGCTGAACCTTTGGACACCATAAAATTCCAAAAGCTAATTGGGAAACCGTATAATTCCAAAAACATAGTTGGAGAAAGCCACATTAGATTCTTGTGCAGGAACCAATGCTGGTTCTCCGCTGAGAAAATGTTATGTTCCTCAGCCTTGTGTATCAAAACCATTCTTCTAGCGATCATCTCTTGACCATCTTTCAGCTTAAAAAAAAAATAGCTATAGCCCAAACCAGTAGCCTGCTTCAGTATTGTGATCATTTTCTTTTCCTTCAGATGGATGAGTTTATTGTATTTATATCTGGCCTTTCTCAGGAAATAAATAAGACTTATTAGAATTACCCATTAAATGAAGGTTTAAATCTGGAGTTTTCCTGTCTGGAAAAGGAAGCACTGCATCTTTGATAGGTTTCCCCTTTTCTTGATTTGTATTTCTTTGGGAGCATTTACTCAGGGTTTCTCTCACAAGTATGCATCACATACCATTTAAATCATGATGTTCCCAAACCATTCCAGTGTGTGAAATCCAGAGATATTACAATGAATAACATACCTATACACAACCAAAAAGTAATAGATGGAAGCTAACTTGGTGATTTGGGGCTCATCTTTCTTTCTCAACCCAACTTTACTTCACAGGGCTGTTGTAATAGGAAGAAAATGAAGGAAAATCTCTGTGGTAGCTGATCTCAGTTCCTGCTGGAAATCAAGATATACAGTTAATTGAATAAGTTCATATCACAAGAAAATGTACTGGTTTTCTTCTCACTGTTTGTTTCTGTTTCTTTGTCCAAAGCAGAGTAACCATCTTATACTCTACCATTTTATAGCCCACTTGAATGGCCAGATTTCACCATGGATCAGCCAAAACTAGCACAGCTCAGATTGTTATCCTGTTCACCAGCCAACAGGACAGGGCAATGTAAGAATGAGCAGGAAATGTGCATTTTAAATAATTTGATAGCGATTGCATTGCATATGCAAATCTGCAACTTTGTAATATTTGCGTAATTTATTTAAATGGTGGTTTGACTTTTATACAATGGAAATCAGTAATTAGGCAGTACTGAGACTATAAAGCGTGTTTTGATATCTGGATGTAGAATTCAAGGATCATTTCTTTGTTTATGATATATTTCACCCCAAATGTCTTGCTTAGTTACCATACTCCCCATTCAAAAAGCTTGTCTCCTGAGACTTTTGCATAAACTGTTGTTAGCTTTTGTGTTTTGATGCTGCTTCAAATGCCATTGGAAATATATTTTTTTGATTTGACTTTTTCAAGCATAATATTCTTCTCATGTGACATCAATATGCAAGTTACTTTTGGGCTAGGAAGAGAGGCAGAAGGGTTGTAGAGCATTTCCGGATGAAAATAAAAATGGAAAGCCAGCCATGATTCTATACATGTTCTTTAGTATAACCAATATAAGTTTGTTTAATCAATATAAGTTTGCTTCTCCCAAACACAGAAAACTAATTATAGTTAATTAAGTACCAGGGAGCCCAGATCAACTCATGATAACTAATCCTGTTTATGTGCCCTTCTTCATTATCTTTCATTCTTCAGTCTTGCCAAGTGTAGTCATTTAGTGTGAGTTTCTATTTGTTGATTATTGTATCACATCAAGGGGCAATTAATATTTATTTGGTTGAGGATGAATAGATTTTTCTTGCTGTCCATGGAACTCTTAGTAACTGTCTACAAATTCCTAATTAAAAGAGTTTTTCCATTCTTTCCACTCCCTTTCACAGTGTTTAGCTTTCACAGCCTTACCATTTCCACTGAAGAAAAAAAAATGTTTTAATTGTTCTAATATTTAGTTTTATTCATCTAAATTGTGGTATAGTCAAAGATCCAGAAAAAAAGAAATTTTGTTTACAGTTAACCAAATATTAACAATTGAAAAAAAACTATATAAAATATGAATATGTTTATCCAAGTAAGTGTTAAATATCGAACAGCAGTAGGGAAAAAGCAGGATTTAGTGACCTTTCTGGAGATCATGGGCAAAGTTTCAGTCAAGAGAAGGAAATGTTCTTCATCTAAGCTATCATTGCTGTTAATTAAGAGGGGAACTATTAAGTCTGCTTGGCAAGCTGAGTAGAAAGAACACTACGGAAGCCATTTGAGACCAATTCAGTTTTCCTCAATGGGCAGAGACCTAGTTAATCTTACAATGGCGTACTGTTAAATCTCCCTTACAGCAACAAAGATGACAGAATATTGAATCCAGCAGATGTGAGGGATTTCCTATGAATTGGGTATAAAATATTGGCTACGTACAACTGTTTAGAGAGACTCTATACAGATATATCCTACAGAAAATAGAGAATTTAGATTTTTCTGGATTTTGTTCTCAAAACCGAGCCCATTCTTTCAGTTGCCTCAGATTTCTCTCAAAGCAAATAACAGTCAAATATTGAGCTGATAAAAGCTATAAAATTTTATGTCCAGCTCTATAACCATTTTCCAAGATGGCAAATATTTATCTGGGAAGACAGATCTGGGAAGACAGAGAGCTGTCAACAAATCTGTGCCAAACTTTCAAGCAACAGAGTTATACTCAACCTTCCATAAAGATTAAGTCTAGATTCCAATCTCAATAGAGAATTCGGTGCACATTGGAGAAACGTCAACAAAGCTTGTAGAAATTTGGACTGAACAGCTTCAAAAGGGGTTAACTAATCGTAATTAGCTATCTGCATGCTACATATCAACTGACTGTTGTTGTGTACTCTTGAATACTTGTATTGTTTGAACATACCAGTAATTATTACAGTTACAGTTGACATAGTTTCCAGGCTTTACCTCATAGGTAGGTTTGTACCACTTAGGCAAATCCATAACAAATCCAAGAAATAATAAGCTATATTTATTTTAAAAAATAGAAAGCCATACCAAAGAATTTCAGCAACTATAGTAATTCAAGAATAAGCTGTATGTATTCAAACCATAATCAAGCCCTCTTATGTTTTATTTTCCTTCCTGTTCTTCTTGGCATCATCTTTGAGTAGGCTGGCTTGTCTCCATCTAGCCTTTAATTTTGTAATAATCTGAATGGGAGTTATGTTAGTTTTCCTTGATTGTATCAAAATTAACTATTTGCAGAATAGTTTTGTGGCCCCAGGTGGTTCTTTCGAGATCACAGAGGTTTCAAAAGTAGCATTCAGAAGAAGAACCTTCCAGAACCTTGATTCTTCCAGAATGGTCAGGAACGAGAGGTCTTTGGGAGAAAATCACAGCTGTAGCTGGTGACTAGGCTTTCCTTTGATGGTAGAGACCAAGAGTTTGAATGAAATACCAACTTTCATTTAATGGGAATAGCAGTATCATCATTATCAGGCTTGTTCCAAAGGTGCTTTTTCAAGAAGCAACTGGACTTTCTGGTTTTTCTTTAAAGATGTTTCACTTCTCATCCAAGAAGATTCTTGAATGCGAAGCTAAACGTTTTCAAAGAAAACCCAGAAAGTCCAGTTGCCTCTTGAAAAAGCCCTTTTGGGATAACCATGACCTGGATGACTGAGAATCTCCATAGACAGCATTAGGTTTGTTGGCCAAATTGAGAGGTGAAACTCAGATTTTTATCAAGATTTGACCCAAAGTTTAGTATAGATGCTTAAAAGGAGAGTGGGGCCTTGAAGGACAGGAGGAAGAGCTATCTTGATCCTAGTGGACAATCACTTAAATATGAGCCAGCAGCGTGTGGCACCAGCCAAAACAGCCAATGCAGTCCTAGGCTGCATTAACATAGGGATAGAATCAAGATAACATGATTAGTATTAGTATTGCTTTATAAAGCCTTAATAAGGCCACACTTAGAAACCAATGCCATAGAGACCAGAACCACTTTTATTGTAATAGTTTATATCAGGGGTCTGCAACCTGTGGCTCTGGAGCCACATGCGGCTCTTTCAGTCCTCTGCTGCGGCTCCCTGTCAGCTGATCTCACCACTGTCTGGCCCCTCTCCCCTCCCCGTCACTCCTTGCCTAGTCCACACATCCAGTTCTGGTTACCATATTATAAATATTATTATATTATTAAATTTTCTGCACTCTGGAAAGAGTGCAGAAAAGAGCAACAAAGATGATTAGAGGGATGGAGTCTAAATCATATAAAGAACAGTTGCAGGAATTGGGTTTGTCTAGTCTAGTGAAAAGAAGGACTAGTGGTGAAATGATAGCAGTGTTCCAATATTTAAGCGACTGCCACAAAGAAGAGAGGGTCAACCTATTTTCCAAAGCACCAGGAGGCAAGGTAAGAAACAATGAATGGAAACTAACCAAGGAGAGAAGCAATCTCGAACTAAGGAGAAATTTCCTAACAGTGAGAACAATTAACCAGGGGAACAGCTTGCCTTCAGAAGTTGTGGGTGCTTCGTCACTGGAGGTTTCTAAGAAGAGACTGGACAGCCACTTGTTTTGTAATGATCTCCAAGATCCCTTCCAAGTCTTTTCTTCTGTTATTTTGTTAAGGCAACAGTAAAATTAGAGGGACTTGAGTCTGGGCCAAGAAAATGAGAAAACAACTCAGACAAGTGCTTCCCTTGTTTACACAAAGATAAAGTGAGAGACAAGAAAGCACATTCAGATTTGCAAGATTCTGTTGCTATAAACCAGGGGCCTGCAACCTTAAACACTCAAATACCCATTTGGACCAGTTTCCCACAGAAAAGAAAACACTGGAAGCCAATAATTTAACAACCGGTGTGACTGGGAGGACGTGGCCAATTCAACCTCACTCACTTCTACCCAGTCACCTTCTGCTCTGGAATATGGAGTGAGTCTCCATCCCCCACCACCACCCTTACCTTCTCAGGCCAGGCAAGGAGTGATGGGTAGGGGAGAGGGGCCAGACAGTGGTGGGATCAGCCGACAGGGAGCCGCAGCAGAGGACTGAAAGAGCCGCATGTGGCTCCAGAGCCACAGGTTGCAGACCCCTGCTATAAACTATTACAATGAAAGTGGTTCTGATCTCTATGGCATTGGTTTCTTGGTCTGCTTTACCTTGCAGGGCTGATGGAGAAGAACCAAGATGCATCTCAGTTTTCACTCCCTTTTGAGGAAAAAATGGACTCTATGATACCCTAAGAAACCATAAAGGACTTTATCTTTTGATTATTTTCATGCAATTTTGCAATGCCAAAATAAGAAAAACTCCATTGATCAATAGAGAAAATAGCCAATTTCTCCAACTGTCTGTTTCTGGAGATCAGATTAAAAATTAACCACTTCAATGAAGGCAACATTTAAAAAAACAGTTGATAGGTTTTCTTTTAGATGATAAAAGACAAGACACTGCTGAAATCTGTTTCTATAAATCTAGACTGCAGCTATGCCAAGGTGCTATCCTGCTGCTTCCCAAATAGTTTCCCATGGAAGTTCCTAGCATATCATTCTGATCCTTGTTATTATCCTTACCCTTGATGCATGAAATACGCTCTTCAAGGGTGTGTCTGCCCTTGAAGACCCCTCAGAAGCTTAAACTGGTCAGAATACAGCAGCACAGGCAGTGATGGACATATCTCGGGATGCCCATGTGACACCTCTGCTCTGCAAGCTTGCCAATTTGCTATCAGATCTATTTCAAGGTGCTGCTGCAACCTATAGAGCTTACAATCCAGTTGTTTGAGGGATCACCCATCTCCCATGGTGTCTTCCTGGAAAATATGACTTGGCAGAGTTGGTGTACTCTGGGTCCTTAAATCAGATAGTATCATCAGTCCTCTTGAAGGACACTTTCTCTGTAGCAGCTCCATCCCTCTGGAATGAGGTTCTCTCTGAGATCCAAGTGAGTTCCACCAAAATGACATTCCAGAGGACCTTAAAGTCCTGACAGTTCTGCTGGGCCCTGGATTAGAATATCCGGAGATTCTTGTTTCATATTAGTGATATATATTCCGTGTTGTCCATTGGACTTGACATCTTATTTTTCCCCTTTTTTCTTGGTTTGCATGGTTTTTGACATATTAAATTGCTTTCCTGTTTAAAGTACTGTGGAGCTGTTCTGGAGTAAAGCATCACCTAATTGATTAAAATAAATGACTAAATAAATCTTTCATGATCTTGTCTAGATTTGACGCTGCTGTCTTCTCCATCATGTCCATTTTCCCATCTCTGAGCTCAAGAAAACAAACTTACTTCGCCACCTTCACTTCCTTGTAATCAATTCTAAGTTCACTAACCCTGCCAGGTGTTTTCATTTTTGTCTTCTGAATATTTAGGGTTATTTTTCATTTCCATTTTTTACTTTCATAAGTAAATAGAATGGAACAATTAAATGTAAATAGAAAAGCAGGGATTCCAAACCAATTGACGAGTAAAATAAAACCATTTTTCCGGTGTTGAGCCCAAAGCGAATAATGAGGAGAAATGACATAAGCAGATAGTGAAATTTCTTCTGGGAGTGTTAATCAGAACAGTTGTTAACTTTTCAACTACCCTTTTTGTTGTGCTTGTAAGCGAAGTTTAATTTGTAGAATGGAACAGATGAAGCACTTTTATTATCTAAATGTTGCTTCAGATTAACACACTGCCAAGAAGGCAGCTTTGTTACAGAATAACGTTAATGAACTGCCGAGGTCAGCTTTAACTATATCTGTGTGTTCCTCAAAATGATCCCCCTCGGGATATTTCCACATGGAACCATTTCTATTCCTCAGTTCCTCCCAAGTGGATTGAAAGAGACTTGCCAATAGCTCTTGTTCCGTGAGAAGACGATGAGTTGGGACAGCGCAGGTCCCTTTTTGCCACCATGACACTAGTCACCCTGGAAACAGCGAAGGACTGGCCCGCGGTGCCGCTGCGCAGCCGTCCTGAATTCCCTTTTCAGCTGTGACAGCCTCCTGCAGCCTTCTGCCAGCGAAAACAGAGTCTGGGCGAGCCATGCATGCTCCCCCAGGCTCCGTTTTCACTGACAGAGGGCTGCAGGAGGCCGTTGTGGCAGTAAACAGAGCCTTAATGAGTGACATTGAGCTAGCTATGCCCATCCTGGTCACGCCCACCCCAGTCGCCCAAGGTCCAACACAACTCTGATGCGGTCCTCAATGAAATCAAGTTTGATACCCCTGAAGTAGCGTCTGGGCCTCAGGAGAAGTGACTTCCATTGATGCAAAAGAGCAGATGAAAGCAGATCAGCCCATCTGAAAGCTCTGGATAGGGGTAATGACTTAATCCTCTGAGATGTTTCATCACATCAGGGTAGAGTGACATGTCTGTGAGATGAATTGACAGTCATCTGCAGAGACCTACTAGTTAGTTCTCTCTAGCTCAGTCATTCAATCATATCTTGCCCAAGCTGCTGCAGATCTTGGGAAAGTAACAACCTTCTCGCTTCCACTTCTCACAAGGGAGAAATAAAGTAAATCAATGGTGTATCTCTCTCTCATGTTCTTAGTATATGTTATGTGTCTTTATTAATTCGCAGAACAACAAGCCATCAGCCTGAGCGTCTGTAACAGGAGGAAGTTGACTGGATATCCATCTATCATTGATCCTGCTTTAAAAGACCCACAGAGAGCTATGAAATTGGCATGCTCTCATGCCATCCATTTTGTTACTACATCCTTTTCTAAGCCTAATGCCTTGTGCTAATTGTTGAAGCAGAGGAGAAAAGTGATAGGACTTAAAACTGGATATTTTTTAGGCTCTAGAAATTCAAATACATTGTAAGGATATATTCCTAGCTCCCCCATTTCCATGCCACTGGAGTACAGGTAGTTCTCAAGTTGCAACAGCTTGTTGGAAGTTAAAACCCACCCCTCTCCTAGGAAAATGAAATATTTTAGGATATACTAAAAAGGCAGAATATTTCCCCTAAAAAGAGAAGTAGAAACTCAGAAGCAGAAGCTCACCCCACCTTTGTTAATGGGTGGGCTATTTAGGCCTGGGCCAGAGTATTCTACATAACAAAGCCCTCTACCCATCTCACCACATGGCCTGGGAAGATTGCATCAGCCAGCACTCAGGTGAAGCCATAGTGGCGTAGACAAAGCCTACAAAGTTAGCTAAGACACCCACCCCTGGGATTTTGACAGCCAATGGGATACATTTCTTACACAGGAACAGGAAACACTAAGGTGGGGCCCAACAGAGGGTATGAAACAATTGCACTCTCAGCATCTTGCCCCTTTCCCCCCTTCTTTTCCTTCACCCAACATCTTGAAGCATGTGATCGTCCTTTTCAGTTTGGAACTCCAAGCCATCTGATCCTGTCCACCATTAAACCATCTTTCCAAACAGCCTCCATGTTTCCAGTGTCTTTTTCCTCACTCGGAACTGGACCCAGAAGGATATTTCTTCCAACAAGTTCAAAGACCGTTCAAAGTTACAACAGCACCAAAAGAAGTGACATGACTTCACACGCTTACATCCCCATGGTCACGTGATCAAAATTCACACACTTGTATGCATCATGTATTTATGATGGTTGCAGTGTCCCTGAATCACATGATTTCCTTTTGTGACCTTCGGATGAGCAAAGTCAATGGGGGGCAGCCTGATAAAGAGTTTGCAGCAGAAATTTTCAGGTCAAGAAAACATACAGATGACTGATTCAGCAGGATCATTAACTTCTTTATAAACATATTACTATGAGTGAAGTTTACAATACCATTTGTTGCTGATCCCACTGATCAGCTAGGTCTTCTTTTGTTGCCCTGCACAGGAGAACGGAGCTGGAGAGCAGGTTAGTGGGGTGGGGAGGGAATGGAGATTTTGCAGTATCCTTCCTTTGCCATGCCCACCAAGCCACACCCACAGAACCGGTAGTAAAAAAATTTGAATCCCACCACTGGTCTTTTGCCATGCTTACTCATTGGCTGACATTTTTTTTACTAAGCTCCATTCCAGTTCATCAATATACTCTGAACGAGCCAGATTCACTTAACAACAGTTTGACTAATTTAACCACAGTGATTCACTTAACAACTGTCACAAGAAAGTTCATAAAATGGGGCGAACCTAGCAACAGAAACTGTGGGCTCAATTGTGGTTGTAAGTCGAGGACTGCCTGTACCTAAAACCTCTTCCTGCCACACATAAAGAAGAAGTAAAAGCCATATTTGGACTTTAGTTTAGCAAGTTGTGAAGTCCAGTAAGTGTAGTTTGCACTCAGTGATTTATGTGATTTAGCATGATTTGCAGGCGGTCAATTTTATTCAACACTCATTCAACAAAAATGAACAAATCATGACTTTATGCATTGTGTGAACCTATCCATAGACCCACAAAACCCATTATCAAGACTTGGCCTGGCAATTAACACAGCATTAAGGCAGAAGATTACATTATAAATGTTAGGCATATGTATCTTCTAAGTATATTTGTCGTTCCGAACGTTCTTGACACTACAGGGACCACAGAGCATGCCCTATGATTGGAATAGTTACCTAAGTAACTTCAGATGGATAAAGAAGCAGTGGGCAAAAGAAAAGAGACAGTGTATGCAGGTATACGAGTGTGTATTTATGTGGGCTATGTATGCAGACACACACACACACACACACACACACACACAGAGGGCAGTGCTGAAAATTCTAAGGTCAAACATTCTGCCTATCAATGGAAACATTTCTTCTAAGGATTTCAATCTGTGCCACCAATTATCTGCAATTTAAGCATTATACAAAAGGACACAAATTTGCCCATGGTGATTATTCTTCAAAGAAAATATTATGCTTCTTTATTTATATAAACTTTAGATGAATTCAGTTCCCTTCCTTCCTATCCCCTTACTTTTTGTGTTGTATTATAAGCCTTTGGGCAGGGGTCTCATCACATACATATGCATGTATGCATGTGTTATTTATTTATATGACTACCCATCTGAAGTAACTGATGATCATCACGTCCATTGAACAAAAAGGATAATGAAACTTTACAAATGATGTTACTCCTAAAGGTATGGATACTTAAAAGTAAGCTTCTGAATTATTACAAAATAAACAAACTGATTTCCAACTTTGCCAACCAAACAGTAAATTGGGTTACTCTTCTTTCTAGTTGGGGGATGGGGGATAAACCTGGAAGAAGGTAGACCGCCATAGAGAGGCCTACAATAGGGTATTTAATGGTCTACATCAGATATGTCACACGCTGGCTACACCCACCCTCATTTTATCGAAGGGGGAAAAGTCACAATACCTCATGTGACAACAACATGATGCTGTGAGTTTGATACCCCTGGTCTATATGTATTAGGACATTGTATTTGGTGCATGAATGCTATGCCTAGCTGGACACTAATAATATCTATGGCATTCAACATGCTCTTGAGTTTAGTACGGAACTGCAGACCTCATGGTTGAAATATCTGGATGAAATTTTGGATTTCCTTAGTTCCCCCCTGTCCTGTTCCTGTTGTAATATTTTGCCCAGTGAAATGCCCCCACCGTAGCCTGAATCTGCAGAGGAAGATGAGCCGGGATTGGAGCCAACGGAGAGCGAGAGGGTGGCTTCGTTGGCTTCAGAGGAATATGGGGAGGAGCAGGCCAAGTCAGGCCAGAGCCTTTCAGGATTAGGATGCTTGTAAGCAGGGAGGAACAGGAACAGGAGGCTAAGCAGTGAATATGAGAGACAAAGCTCAGGCAATGAGCAAGGACCCTCCTGATCCTTGAGCATGGAGAGTGGAGAGAAGGCAGGAACAGTGCAGGCTGACCTGATTACTTGGGAGGAGAGCACCCCGCCCCTCTCCACAAGGCACACCTGGGGACTGAGACTTAAGGAGACACTGTGGGGAGGGGCATTTGTCAGGAACAAATGCTGAATTCATGGAGTGTTGTATGACATTGCTGAGGTCGAACATTTCCTGGACTTATTTTATTTCTTGCTTCCTGGACTAATTGACTTATTGCCTTGCCCTGCTGGATTTCTTGTTTTGCAGCCATTGTGCTCACAGCATTGTGCTGGACTACTTGCAGCCAGAGGCTTCTGGAGGGGTGTGTGTGTGTGTGTGTGTGTGTGTGTGTGTGTGTGAGATCACTTTGCTCTGGGACTTGCCAGAAACATGGGAGAAACATTTGGAACAATAAAGGGGCAGTTTGAACTGTTATTTGACTGTTGCCTCTGTGCTTCACCCCGGGTCATCACAGAAATTCTGATTTCCAAATAATAAGCATTTTATACCTACTTATGGTTAGATTAGCTCTGATTTTATTAGTACTGTATTTTGGAAGGTGCTGAAGACTTAGCTTTGACATCGTGTCCAGGGATGCAGTGGTAATATGGAGGCTTTGTAATTGTTATGTTAGTGTACCTCAATCCTGGTAGCTTGAAAATGCATGGATTTCAACTCCCTGAATTCCTCAGCCAGTTAGGCTAGGTTGGAGTCCATATATTTTCAACTTGCCAAAATTGAGAAACAATGGATTATGCTGTTCATCAGATGGATAGCATAATCCATTGTTTCTCAGCTTTGGCAAGTTGAAAATGTTCATCAGATGGACAACACTCTTCTGCAAATTAGGGTTTTAATGGCTTTTAATGCTGGTGGTTCAGGGTTAAAACACATTTTAAAAAAACTGAGCCCTGGTGTCACAGTGGTTAAAATGCAGTATTGCAGGCAAACTCTACCCATAATGTAGAGTTTGATCCTGACCAGTTCAAGGTTGACTTAGCTTTCCAACCTTCTGAGGTTGATAAAATGAGGATCCAGTTTGTGGGAGGCAACAAACCACCCAGCGAGTGCTTTAAAAACTAAGTGCTATTGCTATTGCTATTTAAGGGGTTTTGTTCTTATAAGAGACATGCGGGCGCAGTGGCTAGAATGCAATACTGCAGGCTACTTCTTCTGACTGCCATCTGACTGCAGTTTGGCAGTTCGAATCTCACCAGGCTCCAGGTTGACTCATCCTTCTGAGGTTGGTAAAATGAGGACCCAGATTGTTGGGGGCAATAGGCTGACTCTGTAAACTGCTTAGAGAGGGCTGTAGAACACTGTGAAGTGGTATATAAGTTTAAGAGCTATTGCTATTATAGTCTGGTTATTTATTTGTGTTTTGTGTTTTTTTAACTAGTATATATGAGGTAGTCATACAGCTCACATGACATGAGATAGCAACTATTTTATCTTATTTTATTTATTAAATTGTTAGCACATATTCATTACTTTATGAGTAACTCAATACTTATTCCTCCTCCTATTTTGCCCATGACCCAGCTTAAAATTGAAGAAATTGATAAAGAAATTTTGGATTATCCCATATAAACTTACATCCAGTTTTAAATCTGAATAGAAAATAACAACTTTATTGTCACTTTGAACATGCACTAATTGGCATACATTAAATTTCATTGCATACAGCTCAAAGGGTCACCACCTCCAATAAACACGACAAAGTAAATAAATTCAAAATTATGCATATATTCGCATATATGACACAGAGAAACAATACAATCTAATTCGGATGTATACATGTACATGTCAAGAAAAATGAATTTTGCGAGTTTACTAGAGGGATGGCATAGGGAACAAAGCTGTTACAAAATCTGGTAGTCCTGCTAGAAATACTTCAAATTCTACCTGTGGTAGAGCTACCAGATTTAAGCTTCAAAAATACAAATGTTGACTAGATAACCGCAAAAAATTATAGTTTTCTCTATTTACTTCTTCCCATTCTGAAACTTTGGGGTTTTACAGCCCAGTTCTAGTATCCTAAGATCAGGTAAAGTACAAGAAGACCTGAATCTCCTCTTAAAGCTCATCATTTTTTCATCATCTTTTGTGTGTATGCATGCGCGCGCGCGCGCGTGTGTGTGTGTGTGTATACACACACACACACACACAAACACACACTATTCAGCTTTGTTCGGGTATTTTCCCACACCATTGTAGTTGTGCTTTTAAAATTGTAGCAACGTTTCAGCAGAATCTCATCTGCCATCATCAGGCTTCTGTATTGTATGCGTCTGTGAGTCAGACAACTGTAAAAGTCTGACTCACAGAGATTCTGCCAAAACGTTGCTACAACTTTAAAAGCACAACAATAATGATGTGGGAAAATACCTGAACAAAACTGAATACCATACATACATACATACATACATACATACATACATACATACATACATACGTACTGCTCAAAAAAATAAAGGGAACACTTAAACAATACAGTGTAACTCCAAGTCAATCACACTTCTGTGAAATCAAACTGTCCACTTAGGTAGCAACACTGATTGACATGCTGTTGTGCAAATGGAATAGACAACAGGTGGAAAGCAAGACCTCCCCAATATAGGAGTGGTTCTGCAGGTGGTTACCACAGACCAGTTCTCAGTTCCTATGCTTTCTGGCTGATGGTTTGGTCATTTTTGAATGCTGGTGGTGCTTTCACTCTAGTGGTAGCATGAGACGGAGTCTACAACCCACACAAGTGGCTCAGGTAGTGCAGCTCATCCAGGATGGCACATCAATGTGAGCTGTGGCAAGAAGGTTTGCTGTGTCTGTCAGCGTAGTGTCCAGAGCATGGAGGCACTACCAGGAGACAGGCCAGTACATCAGGAGATGTGGAGGAGGCTGTAGGAGGGCAACAACCCAGCATCAGGACCTCTACCTCCGCCTTTGTGCAAGGAGGGACACGGGGAGCACTGCCCGAGCCCTGCAAAATGACCTCCAGTGGGCCACAAATGTGCATGTGGCTGCTCAAACGGTCAGAAACAGACTCATATCATGAGGGTGATATGAGGGCCCGACATCCATAGGTGGGGGTTGTGCTTACAGCCCTCCATGTGCTCGCCAGAGGTAGCCTGACTGCGATGAGATCCTCAGACCCTTTATGAGACCATATGCTGGTGCAGTTGGCCCTGGGTTCCTCCTAATGCACGACAATGCTAGACCTCATATGGCTGGAGTGTGTCAACAGTGCATTGATGCTATGCACTGGCCCACCCATTCCCCAGACCTGAATCCTATTGAGCACATTTGGGACATCATGTCTCACTCCATCTACCAACGCCACGTTGCACCACAGACTGTCCAGGAGTTGGGGGATGCTTTAGTCCAGGTGTGGGAGGAGATTCCTCAGGAGACCATCCGCCACCTTATCAGGAGCATGCCCAGGCGTGGAAGGGAGGTCATACAGACACATGGAGGCCACACATACTACTGAGCCTTGTTTTAAGGACATTACATCAAAGTTGGATCAGACTATAGTGTTTTTTTCCACTTTAATTTTGAGTGTAACTCCAAATCCAGACCTCCATGGGTTGCTAAATTTGATTTCCATTGATAATTTTTGTGTGATTTTGTTGTCAGCACATTCAACTATGTAATGAACAAAGTATTTAATAAGAATATTTCATTCATTCAGATCTAGGATGTCTTATTTTTGTATTCCCTTTATTTTTTTGAGCAGTGTGTATGTATGTATGTATGTACACACACACACACACACACACACACACACACATATAAGCTCATCATTTTTCATCATCTTTTTTTTTGTGTGTGTATATACATACACATATAGAATTCTTTATTGGCCAAGTATGGTTGGACACCCAAGGAATTTGTCTTGGTGTAAATACTCTCAGTATACATAAAAGAAAAGGTACATTCATCATATACATATACACATATACATACATACATACATACATATCTGTACTACAACATTATTTATTATATCTATTTATTAATTAGATTTTTATCCTGCCTTTTATTATTTTTATAAATAACTCAAAGTGGTTAATAAACATAATACACATTTGTTCTGATATTTTCCGCGCAACCATAACCCTGTGAGGTGGGATAGGCTAAGAGACAGTGATGGGCCCAAAGACATCCAGTTGGTTTTTATGCCTAAGATGGGACTAGAACTCACAGTTTCCAGGTACCCAAAGTCACCCAGCTAGTTTTCATGCCTAAAGTGGGACTAGAATTCACAGTTTCCTGTTTTTCTAAGCCACCACCTTAATCACTACACCAAATTGGTTCTTGGTATGAAGTTATCATATGATATATGAACATGGAAATTCATAAATAATAGATGTACATGGAGGGCCATATTAAGAAGAGGTGTGATACGTCAATATTCCAGAACTTGTGTTGATTTTTGCTATAGTGGAAATAACCAGATTCTTTTTTTTTTCTTTTTTGCATCTGACATGGCTGTCTGAGAAGAAAAATGGTGGGCTTTGCTCCTGTAATCTTCTCAAAACAATAAAGGCTTAGGGGTTTATCTTAGTTGTCCTTAAGGAGGTGTTTGCATTTCTATTTCTTTCTCATTTTAACTCTTCTTCCAGTCTGAACAGAATCTGGGCATGACAATATGAACAATTGTGCACCTGCCCATGTTCTTCAAGACGTCCTTTAATTATGTAGCACAGAATCAGTGAATCAATTAATAATGTATCACCCACATATTGCTTAAATCTACACCCCACTCCCGCACACAGTCTGACATCAGTTAATTTGTGCGTGCAACCCCCAAATTAGTTTTGTCAAGGATTGGTCGCTAAGTAGCATGAGAAGGTTCCAGCAGAATTAAGAGGGGAAATCAAATACCTTTAGCTCTGTAACAGAGGCCTCCATCTGCTTTTAACTGTGCAGAAATATCATTAGTTTGAACTTGATAAGACACAGGGTCCACTACAATGCTTGGTTTGGAAAGCAGCATGACTAGTAACTGTACTTTGACAATGGTTGCTCCAAGTTTAATAAATACATAATTTGAAACTTTTGAAAAGAGCAGATGCTCCATTGTATGGCTTCTAAAAATAATAGAGTAGAGTAGAGTAGAGTAGAGTGGAGTGGAGTGGAGTGGAGTAGAGTAGAGTAGAATAGAGTAGAACAGAACAGAACAGAACAGAACAGAACAGAACAGAACAGAACAGAATAGAAATTATTGACCAAATGAGATTGGACACACCATGAATTTGTCTCCACTGCATAAGCTCTCAATGTACATTCAAGCAACAAGTGATAAATCATGAATATAATCATAATCCAATCATCATAAATCATGACACAACACTCAGTGATAATCATAAGATAACTAAATAAAAACAATCAGCATAGATCATAAGATGCAAACAACAACGTGATAAACATAAGATGCTAAAGAAATAGAAAGATGAGAAGGATCACAGCAATACAGCCCAATATGGTTTGATATCCTGGGGCATAAACAGTGTTGTGGTAATTAATGGTTTAGCAGAGTGATAGCATGGAGGGAAAAACGGTCTTTATGGCATACAATGCTCAATAGCATTGTGTAGAGGGAAGAAGTTGAAACAGTTTGTGTTCAGGATGTGCGGGAGTTTGTAGATATTTTCACAGCCTTCATTCTGGCTTCGCAGATTGGCTCCATCAAGAGCCATGGTGGCACAGTGGTTAGAATAGAGAACTGCAGGCTACTTCTGCTGGCTGCCTGCAATTTGGCAGTTCGGATCTCACTAGGCTCACGGTTGACTCAGCCTTCCCTCCTTCCAAGGTTGGTAAAATGAAGGCCCAGATTGTTGGGGGAAATACTGTATGTTGATTCTGTAAACCCCTTCGAGAGGGCTGGAAAGCAGTATATAAGTCTAAGTGCTATTGCTATCACCCAAGAGACTGATCCTGATACGGAGTGTCATGAAGCGGGAGCAAATTCAAGGAAGAAAAATTCATAGGCTTAGTGCCTTTTCTGAGAAGGAGAGGCTCACAGTGGTTTCCTGTCTGAAGCAGGAAAATGCCTTGTGCTGCCCAGGGGTTAGTACATTAAAGCAAGACATTAACCTGTGTTCCCTGCTCTTTTATCCTGAAGAAAAGAGCTTTATTACTAAATCCTGCAGTGCAATAGTAGACAGGAAAGACAGAGTAATCCTAACACAATTGTCATGGTGGGTAATCTGAATTTCTCTGGCTTGATTCTTAAATAGTTCACCATGCCTCTGTTCTCATTCAGCATTATACTATGTCGCTGGCTTTCCCACTCTGTTTTGTTTCTAAGGGTTTGGTACCATTTCTATCCCTCGCGTCGCTGGTGCTTAAATATTATTTTATCTTTATTTTATTTATTTATTGGATGCTTCTGTCAACTATAACTCTTTTCAGATCCTTCTATTGCCACCTGTCTGGCTTGCAGTTTCTCTGCTGTTGTGGAATTATCCCTTATCTTCTCCCTTGAAGAAAAATCCATTCCCATTTTCTCTGTCTCCTCTCTCTCTCTCTCTCTCTCTCTCTCTCTCTCTCTCGGTGTTTTCCTATCTCAGACATTTCCCCCTTCATCCAGCCCCAAACCTCCTATTTCCTGCCTGATTGTTCTCCTTCGATGTTTCATTGCCAACTAAGATTCACTATGCCAAAGGCTGATCTGCTCTTCATTGCTTTCGAGCCTCCCTCTTCTCAGTTACTGTCAACAACATAACTTTCCACCATGGTGACATGCACAAATCCTTTTGGTTTTATCTTCAATTTCTCCTTGCCCTTTGTCTACATATCCAGTTCGTTGCCAAGGCATATTGTACGTGGAAATGTACTCCCCCTTAAAGATCAGTTACACAGCTTATGGATGCTTTTTGGCGTAGCTTTCTTGACGAAGAAGCTACAGGCATCCACAGCTCATAATCTTCTACTAACTTTGGCAAATGTACCACCTCTTTTAAGGTCTGGCTACAATGATTCATACTTCAGTTCAACCATTTCTGACCTGGTGGGCTTCAAATGCTATTCCTCTCATTACCACCCACCCACTGCCTTGGCTTATGATCATGCTAGCTGAGGGTGAAGGAAATGGTATTTTAACTTATGTGGTTGACACTAGCTTGGGGATTAACAGAATAATAGACTTGGAAGGCATATTGGAGGTCTTCTAGTCTGACCCCTGTTTAAGCAGGAGACTCAATATGATTCTGGACAAATGACTGTCCAATCTCTTTTTGAAAACCTCCAGCGATGGATCACCCACAATTTCTGAAGGCAAGACTACTTTCATATTCAGATAAAATTACTAAAATCAATGGCAAAAGGAACTGAGTAATTTCTGTTGTAAAAACAGAAGCCAAATTATTAACTGGTGCTGTCTACTAAGATATATTACATGAGCATTAGGGATTCTCAGTTTTTGGGTGGCTGAAACGACAACTTTCTTTTGTAAACATTTTTATTAAAAGATTTTACACAGATAATGAGAAATATATTGAAAAAAGAAAGTAAAATATAAAGTAAATGTGAAAAAGAATAAAAAGAAAAAATGGAAGAAAAAAGATAGAAAAAAGAAAAGGAAATAAAAGAACAGAAAACACAATCTCTATGTTTCTGTGTGTCTTTCTGTATGTTTGTAAGTAAAGAAATGGCTTCTAATCTTCCTTTCAGCAGTTCTACATATAATTCTAATTAAAACTCTTTCTCAAACATTTAATCATAATTCCCTTCTTTTGATAATCTACTTGTTCCAATCATCCAATCATCTAAAATCAAATCAAATCATCAAAACCATAAGTCACAACATCCAGAGGAGGATTCTAGTTATTGATACATGTCTACAATGGCCCTTTTTGCTTAGAGGAAGGCCATTGTAGACATTCATCAATAATGTCATCAAGTCAGTTGGTCTTTCTAAGCAAATTCTGTCAATTTCACCAACCAACCATATCTTCCACAGTAGTTGGTAGTGGGACTGGAATGACATCTCCAGAAAATATATCATTTAATAATTCTCCTGCACTTGACGTTTTGGTGAAAATTGAGAGTTTGGAGTGATTTTGATCTTAGTATATAAAATCATACATTGCAATGTCCTACCTGTCAATAAATACTTCAGCTTCAACCATAACAATACAAGAGCAAACAATAGATACAAACTCAGGGTAAACCACACCAAACTTGATTGCAGGAAATACGACTTTGGCAACAGAGTGGTCAATGTCTGGAATACTCTACCTGACTCTGTGGTTTCTTCCCCAAACCCCCAAAACTTTAACCTTAGACTTTCTACTATTGACCTCACCCCTTTCCTAAGAGGTCTGTAGGGGGCACGCATAAGCGCACCAACGTGCCTACTGTCCCTGTCCTATTGTTTCTTTTTATTTTTCTTATATGTATCCATGTATTCATAACTATGTTTATACCTATACCTATTATCTTGTAAGCAATTGACAAATAAAATAAAATAAAATATAAAATAAACAAATCATCTAGAGTAAATAGAAGAGAAGCTGGAAGGGACCTTGGAGGTCTTCTAGTCCAGCTCCCTCCTCAAGCAGGAGAACCTATGCCATCTCAGACAAGTGACTGCCCAGTCTCTTCTTAAAAACCTTCAGTGATGGAGCACCCACGATTTCTAGAGGCGAGCTGTTCCACTGGTTCATTGTCCTTACTGTTAGGAAGTTTCTCCTTAATTCCAGCTTGCTTCTCTCTTTGATTATAACTGTTTAGTAGAAAGTAGACTACCTATGCCACAGAACTACCTTGATTCTTTATAACTGTTTAGGTAGAAAGTAGACTACCTATGCCACAGAACTACCTTGATTCTAGCAATGTGCTCCATAGAGGGCTGCCTTGAAAGAATGAATAAAATAGTCAACTGCTTGCAAGAGCGGTTTGGCCACAATGAGATAAGCCAAGAGCTGGCAGTTCTCAGGACAGTGATGTCAGTTATGTCAACAACTGGCAATCATTTGGCATCAAGTTCATGAGGTGCAGAATAAAGAGTCCACTGAATTATAGGAAAAATGGGTTTAAACTGCATTTTCATGCTGACAGAAGGCATTCAAATTTTCAGCTGTGGCTTCATTCTAGTTTGCAATAAAGATTCTTATCTAGGCATGCTATGCTTGATGGACCTTAGTGAAGTTAAGCCATGTGAAGTCAGGAGACTGAAACTTATCCTTGAGGTCTGACCTGGTGAGCCCGACAGTTGAGTTTTGGTAGTATTCCTTTTTTTTTTTCAGGGGTGCTTCAGTAATTCTCAATATGTTTACCACAGAAAATATGGTGAGGAGTTTATGTCCATTTGTTTTGTTTCAATCTATGTACTGCTAAAAGTTAATTTGCAATGTGTTGTCATCTTGATTATAATGAGATTTTTAAGACATTTAGGAGTGTCTTCTGTAAGGAGGCAGAAACATAGACAGATTAAAGCTAGTACAAGCTCTAAACAGTACTTCACAAGCTTTTCCTTTAAAATTTCCTTTCCTTTGAATTTGAATGTTAGATTAAATAAATTGCATAGGTAAATAAATTAGAAAAAATTGAGGACTTACTGTACACATAGTCCTTGACTTACAACCATTCATTTGGTGTCTGTTCAAAGTTGCAACGTCACTGAAAAAATGACTTATGTTGGTTTTTCACACTTATGACTAGAGGTGCGTTTGAGCCTTTAACTCAGTGGTACATGAGTTAAAATTAAATTCTTATGGCATTTCCGGATCCCTTCACAAGTGGATTCCTACTTTCCTGTCAAACAGGCAACAAATAATAAAAATAGGAAACGCCCTATAAAACCCTGCACCAGTTATCAGCAGTGTCCCCCAAGGGAGCATTCTTGGACCCGCACTTTTTACACTCTATATAAATGACCTTTGTGATCACCTTATTAGCAACTGCATCCTCTTCGCTGGTGATGTCAAACTATTCAATAACACAGTCAATGCTATCATCCTTCAAAAAGACCTTGATTATGTGTCTGAATGGTCTAACAGTTGGCAACTCCAAATCTCGACCAACAAATGCTCTGTCCTACACATTGGCAAAAATTATATATATACCAAATACAAGCTAGGCAGATATGACCTTGTTGATGACCTTCACTCTGTCAAGGTGGTGTTCAGCATGTTCTGACCAGTTCTGGAGAACCGGTAGTGGAAATTTTGAGTAGTTTGGAGAACCAGCAAATACCACCTCTGACTGGAGATTTTACAGTATCTTTCCCTGCCATGCCCATCAAGCCACGCCCACAGAACCGGTAGTTCAAAAATTTGAATCCCACCACTGCTTATGACTGTTGCTTATCAAAACCCAGAGGCTTGACAACTGGTTCATATTTATGATGGTTGCAGTGTCCTGGGGTCGTGTGATCCCCTTTTGCAAACTTCTGACCGGCAGAGTCAGTGGGGAAGCCAAATTCACTTGACAACTGTGTAACTAATTCACTTAACAACTGTGGCAAGAAAGTTCATCAATGGGATGAATCTCCTGTAGTAACGGAAATTTGGAATTCGGTTGTGGTTGTAAGTCAAATATTTGCACAAGATTATATAAGACAGGATGACAGTTCAGATCCCGTGGCTATACAAATCTTCCAGATTATGCCTTTAGAACCCCCAGATAAAGAATTAACACTGTTCAACTATTACAAAGTTTGCACTACTGTTACTGTTAATCTTCTCATCAGTCCTTATCACCCATTCCCTCCCACTTGTGACTGCATGACTGTAACTTTGTCGCTTGTATCCTTACGATTTATATGGACTGTTTCCTAGTATGATTTGATTGCTTATTGTACCCTATGACTATTATTAAGTTTGTATCTTATGATCCTTGACTCTTGATGAATGTATCTTTTCTTTTATGTACACTGAGAGCATTTGCACCAAGACAAATTCCTTGTGTGTCCAATCACACTTGGCCAATAGAAGAATTCTATTCTATTCTATTCTATTCTATTCTATTCTATTCTATTCTATTCTATTCTATTCTATTCTATCCCACCCCACCCCACCCCATCCCATTCTATTCTATTTTAATTGAAGAGTTGAAAACAAATGATACAGCCAAAGATCACAAAATTTTTGAACTTCTGCCTGAAATCATGCAAGATTAGTACTGCCTCAAGATTTTATTGATTTATTTTCTACATCAATTGTTTTTCTGGAGGAACCCACTGGATTCTAAATATCTTTTCCTTCTTCACAAATACATTTTTTAGTTTAGATGACAACTCACAATAAACCATACTCTGGTATTTCTTTTTAGTTTTTAGAGTGCAAGCTGAATCAGCCACCGCATGGATTGATTGTAAATTCTGGTTTATGGCATAGTAGCCCTTGACTTACAACATTTCATTTGTTGACCATTTAAAATGAACAGCATGGGGAAAAAAAATAACTTATGATAATTTTTCACAGTTACAACTTTTGCCGAATCCCCATGCTCACGTGATCAAAATTAAGATGCTTGCCAGCTGGTTCATATTTATGATGTATCCTGGGGTCATGTGATCAATGTTTATGACTTTTTGACAAGCAGAGTCAATGGAGAAGCCAGATTCATTAACCACGGGGCTACTAATTTAACAGCTGCAGTGATTCACTTAAGTGTGGCAAGAAATGATGTAAAATGGGGCAAAACTCACTTCACGCATGTCTTGCTATTTTTAATAACATACATTTTGGGATCAATTGTGGTCATTTGTTGAGGACTACCCATATAGTATTTGATGCCAGCTACCGCTGCTTATTCAGTAAATCACAAAACAAACTTGGTTTTGGATGATGATAACATCCAGTCAAGCCGTGAAGAGTCTTTGCACCTCAGCTCCTGAGGTTTAAGGAAGTTCATTAAACAAAGCCTCTGAGTGGTACAATGGCCTAGAGGTGGCGCTCTTGCCTCACATTCAGGAGGCTGTGAGTTTAATCCTAGGTAGAGGCAGATATTTCTCTTTCTGGGCGTGTTGAGATTATATCTGCTGAATATAACTCCACATTGGTGACAGGAAGGGCATCTGGCCAGTAAACACTCAGCTACATTCAGTTGCTCAGACTCTCCCCCGCAAGGGATTATAGGGTCATTAAAAGATGATGGCAATTGAAGAAAGCCTCTATGGATGTGCTCTTTCCAGAAATGCTTATTTCTGTTTTTTAGCTGCCAAGAAAAGCCTTTTTTTTTAAAAATTCTTTCATATTTTCAGTGTATTTTTGGCTTCAGATTCAGTTCCATATATACTTACTGCTGAAGAAACATGTACACCATTAAGTATCCTGATTTGGCTACTTTTATTTTAGCTTTTTTTTAAAAAAAACCCATGTCTTTCATTTACGCTGAATGAATAAATATTGGTTCCACTAAATTGTCTTGTAAAACATTGCCCCTCCCATTCTTGGCTAAAATGCTATATCATTTCCAGTCTTTATAATTGCAACTCTTCTCTGCCCTTCTCCTATCATGTTTCTCACTGCTGTCCAAAAGTGTAGCACTAAAATTGCCATTATTGTTGACACCATCTGATGTGTTGTTTGCGTATATCTCAGGGAAGAGATTCAGTGCTTCCAGTTGATAGCAAATGCAGTTTTAAAGGCACAAGCACTCCTAGGCTACATCAACGTAAATACAGTTTTCCAAATCGGTGGGAATAATATTTCCACTTCATTTATGTAGGAAAGATCTGGTTCTCGGCTCTCACTTTAAGAAGGATTCAAACTACAACAAATCCCTAGAAAAACACACAAATAATGGCAGAACTTTAAGCTAAATCTAAGGGGGGGAAATGGAAGCAATTGGAATATTGTGGCAGTGTGGAAGCGTCTGGTGCTAATATGGGTTCTTGAGCCTGGGAAAATGGGAGGGGGGAATTTCTTGGAGCATATGTGGTTAGGCATAATAGCATTCTTCTTCTAAGTCAAGGTCATGTTATTTCTGCACCTGGCTGAGGAGTGGTTGAGGGGATGTCTCAAGTTGGGACAGATGGTGATTGGGGCATGTGATGCAATGAGGGGTACAGGGGGTGGATTTATAATATTTTACTTATTGAAGGGAAATCTGGAACTTTCAGATTCGGGATTTCCCAGATGTGCCGGTTTACTACTGTAATAAAAGGAGACTTTCAGAACATGTATGTCTCTGAGTTATTGATTGGTGTTGAGGTTTTCTGGAATGCTGACATATTGAGGGTGTAATTGGAATATTATCCCTTGAGAGGTGAATTATGATTTTTGTTGTTGTTCAGTTGCTAAGTGAAGTCCGACTCTTTGCAACCCCATGGACCATAACATGCCAGCCCCGCTGTTCTCCACTGTATCATGCAGTTTTCCCAAAATCATGTTTATTGCATTGATGATACTAACCATTGCATCTTCCAAGGCACCCAGAAGGCCAGACAAGAAATAATGGATGGAAACTGATCAAGGAAAGATTCAACCTGGAAATAAGGAGGAACTTTCTGACGGTGAGAACAATCAACCAATGGAACACCTTGCCCTCAGAAGTTGTGGGACCACCATCACTTGAGACTTTCAAGAGGAAATTGGACTGCCATCAGTCAGAAATAGTGCAGGGTCTCCCACTTGGGCAGGGGGTTGGATTAGATGACTTACAAGTTCCCTTCCAACTCTGTTAAATCTGTTAATCTGTTAAATTTAGCCACCTTCTGCCATCCCTTTCTCCTTTTGCCTTCTGTCTTTCCCAACCTCAGAGTCTTTTCCAATGATCTTCTCTTCTCATTAGCTGGCCAATGTATTTGAGCTTCAGCTTCAGTATCTGTTCGTCCAAAGCGCATAACACCCTTGAAATACCACACAAACAGAAGACAAGACATGTTGCCTGTGTCAGTGTTCCAACTAATTAATTAACTCCAAACCAATAAACTCAGAGCCAAGCATTTCCTCAAAGTTCCATTTTATTAGAGTTGTCATATTGGCATGTCTGAGAAAACCCGAATCTGAGAGTTCCGGGTTTTCCCTTCCCAAAAGAAAACCAAAGATCCATCCCCCGCATCCATCAGTCCATTACATGGCCCAATCAAATCTTCATCCCAACTGGAGACATCCCTCCAGTCACTTGCCTCCAGGTGCAGGGCAACATGTCCTTGACTCTCTGAGAAAGAATGTTGTTCTCTCTAATCTTCTACCTCACTATGAAATCCCCCCTCCCAAATTCCCAGGCACTGAATATGGCAGCCTCAAATCTTCCAAGTAAAAAATGGCTTCCAAGGCTGACAGCCTGTTGCTCTAGAATGCAGGACAGAGAATAATATATTTAAATTTTAGCATGGAAGAACCAAACTGAATGTTAGGGGGGGAAAAAATCTTCCCAACAGTACAAACAATTCAATAGAGGAATCCATTGCCCAGAAAGATAGGTTGGTCTCTCTCTCTCTGGAAGAGCTCCAGCAGAGACCAAACTGCTATAGATCAGTGATGCTTTAATTTAGATGCCTGGACCCAGCAGGAGACTGGACTTGATCACTTAAATAGCCCCTTTCAACTCAGAAGGCTTTGCTTTAAAGGACTAGAGAGAAAAATCTATGTCAGTTTTCTACAGAGGAGCATTTAATAATTTATTTTATTTTTTTATTTTATTTGTCAATTGCTTACAAGATAATAGGTATAAGTTTATACATAGTTATGAATACATGAAATGGGTACACATAAGAAAAATAAAAGAAACAATGGGACAGGGACGGTAGGCACGTTGGTGCGCTTATGCACGCCCCTTACAGATCTCTTAGGAAAGGGGTGAGGTCAATAGTAGACAGTCTAAGGTTAAAGTTTTTGGGGTTTGGGGAAGAAACTACAGAGTCAGGTAGAGCATTCCAGACATTGACCACTCTGTTGCTGAAGTCGTATTTCCTGCAATCAACTCTTCCCCTCTAACTTCTATAGATCAAAACCTAGCTTACTTTGCTATTCCCTGGTGAATGTCAGCATTTTAAGATGTTGTGCAATCTTGATGGATTCTCTTCTAACACATTAGGGGGAAAATCCTATGTTTGGAAAATGCCCAGGATAGAAGAAGAAGGAGAAGGAGAAGGAGAAGGAGAAGGAGGAGAAGGAGAAGAAGAAGAAGAAGAAGAAGAAGAAGAAGAAGAAGAAGAAGAAGAAGAAGAAGAAGAAGAAGAAGAAGAAGAAGAAGAAGAAGAAGAAGAAGAAGAAGAAGAAGAAGAAGAAGAAGAAGAAGAAGAAGTAGAAGAAGAAGAAGAAGAATTATTTTGCTTTACTTCAGCAGTGGCAACACACATCTGAAGGATTCTGTCAAAATGTTCTTTTTTCCCCAAAGACTCTTCAGCAAGTTGTCTTCTGCTCCTCGTGCTATTATTTAGTTTATTTTGAGATGCACTATTTACTTTAAAGACAAATATATTACAGCTTCATCACTGGAACTTCTATAGCTCAGGAGCATTTTTATGAGAGGATATTTACCCTGTAAATTAGCCATCTGCTGCTGATTGAAGAAGGAGGAAGGAATGTCAGGTAAAGGAGGTGGGGGAAATGAAAGAATGGGTAGGCTTACCAATCCTTTTTAGAACAGGTCACTTTGCTTGATGATGAATAAATGTTATTCCCTTAAAAATCATCATTTGTATCGCAGTTCTTTCAAGATTCAGTTTCCAGATACGGTTTCCATATGTTTTGAATTTCAGCAGCTGCTGCTGTTCATCAGATTTGTTAAAAAGGCTTTTGATCAGAATGAAACTGAATCTAAGGTAACATTCTTTATTTTCTCCTTCCTAAGTTTATGGGCATGTGTAGGTTATTATGAGGGGTGATGACAACTTGACTGGAAGTGCAAAATGTTCAATAAAAGAATCTGTTTTTAAAATTTCATCAGGAGACCTTTAATATTTCCTGAAATACTAGCATCTCAAAATGGGGATAAAAAAATAACAAGGTTTGGTAATTTAGGTTGTGGAACAATAACTGAGCAAATCCATTGCTTGAGAAATAAAGAGAGAGAAAGGGAAAAAAACAGAACTAGAGGAAATACATTTTATAGACTCACCATTACATTATTTTATAAGGTTTTTTAAACTTTAAAAATGATTTCCTAACATAAATCTCTCTTTCTCTCTTCCTCTCTCTCTCTTCCTCCCTGACTCTTCCTCTTTCTCTCTCTAACACACACAAACACAAACACACACCATTTCTCAAAATATGTCTAGGAAATGCTTGGCTTTTAAATATACTATATGTATGTTCACATACACAAACACACACACACATCTCCCTGATGGAGGTAACTTAATTGAGTTTTGCTGTGCAAAAGCCAACTCTTAATTTACTTGGAATTCATATAGCTTCAAAGCCCATCCTATCAAGATTCAGGATCCAAGTCTTTGATTTCCATGGCAATCTTTACTATTGAATTGAACTTCCAAATAATTGGCCGGGGTGGGGTGGGGTATTTTTGAGATCCAGAGGAAGACTATGTCTGAACCAGCCTCTATATCAGATGTTCTAGGGCTCTGAAGGCTAACAGAAGGAATGTAGCTTACAATTGGACTGTGAACATCAGCCTCATAAGATACATGTCTTGCATGGCCATTTCTGAATCAAAATATTAAAGTCTCTGGTGTTTGACCACTGTGATTTTTGCATAAGCAAGGCAGATACGATTAAAATTTGGAGAAGGGAAATTGCCTTTGAGGTAATCAAGACTGAAGTGCTGACCATAAATATAACACTACTGTAATGTTATAGTAACAGAATCTTGCAAATATGAAAATATCTCGTCCTTCTCTTAAGTTTCCCTCCTGAAAACTAGGACTGATTCTTTTGGAGATTTTTTTCTCTATCCCCACTCCTTCCTTGGATTCAGATTTCATTTATCAAATCTTTGTCTAAGTTGCAGCTCTTCATCCTGTCTCCCAGGATCATTCCCACCATTACAGGAATCCAGAATTAATGGTGGCTTCATTAGAATGTAGCTGATGGTATTTTACTTGACTGGCATCCCTTTGGATAAGATCCAGACTACATTCTCATTTTTAATACATTCAGCATGCCAAAGTCAGCAACTAATTCATCCAGTAACTGTGAATTATAACTATCAAATAAAAAGGCTAGTTGTCCATGTCTGAGGAGAATCAGACAGTTGCTGTACAATTAAGTGATTTAAAAGACAACACAAAACTCCAGAATGTTAATTAACAAGAGATAACATAGACACAACCCTGGGCCAACAGCTTTTGAAGAAATTAAATAACTTCTGTTTGTAAGACAGGCCATCCAATATTCAGATGATGATCTTCTCTATTCTTCTGCCCAGTTGGAATAATCATAAACTATATAAAAATGAAATATGAGACAGAAGATATTATTCCAGTAGTTATAATGGGGAATCTCACAGATCTCACTACACAAAAAGCCAAGAGCAAAGTTTACAGGAAACTAGCATTGGATAAAGTCCAGTGTCTATAGTAAAGGAGCCAATATATTTCCTAAACACATTTTTGCTGCCCTTTTTTTTTGTTTTAACTACTCTAAACAATTTGGTCTGGTCAGCAAACTTGGCCATTTCACTCATGCACCAGATCATTTATGAAAAAAAGAAAGAGCACTGATTCAAATACAGATCCTTGAGGAAGATTGCACTTCAGTTTATGTAAAAGGATGAGCAACAAGGCTGTTGACATTTTCCAAACCTCACGGCTACATACTCCATAATCCCAGGGCAACAATGAGCAGTCAGATGTTCCTATTCCTGATCTGTACTTTGGGAAGCCCCCCTCCCCCACATTCCTAGAGAATGAAATATTTGGGGGAATATTCAAAGAGGTAGAATATTATATTTCTCCAAAGGAAAAATGGAGAAATATCTTAAGAAAAGCAGAAAGCAACCCAATCTTCCTGCCATAGGAAAACAGCTTGAAGAAGCTGACCTTTAGGGATGCAGATTTTGTACCCATTCAGAAAACCTGGGCCAATTTATTCATAAACAATATGCCTTTAGCCACAGCTCCCACCAAAAGCTGAAGCTGATGGGATTACGAATTGACATCCAGTGGTGGGATTCCAATTTTTTCACCACCGGTTCTATGAAAGCATGCTTCATGTGGGCTTCACATGCACATGTGTGCTTTGCATGCACATGCAGCAATAAAAAACCACCCACTGTCACTGCTGGCGAGGTGAGCTGTTTTTTTTAGCTCAGCTGAGGTGTGGCAATCTCCTCTGCCACATGAATCAGCTGAGCAAAATAAACCCAAGGGAATATAGGACAGGATAGGTTGGGGGCAGGTGAGTGAGATCAGCCAGAAATGGTATTTGCTAGTTCTCTGAACTTGTCAAAATATTTGCTACTGGTACGCCAGAACCAGTCCAAACCAACTGAATGCCACCTCTGTTTACATCCCTCCATCCAAATTCTCAGGACAGGACAGGATCTTTAGGACATAATAGGATTAACCCACCACCATTGAAATAGTAAAAAACACAAGGCTCACTATCCCCTGGAGCATCTCAGTCACCAAATCCCAGAGCCCTACAAAAATCCATCCACTCATTCAGCCATTTTGTCAGCCACCCCCAAAATATGCTGCTGTCACTGAAGTTTCTGGGAAATCAAATAAACACAGGCCTTCTTTCCTTGTAGCCAGCCTCCATTTTATGTCCAGCGTTTTTCTCCCAGCTTGGAACCCGGACTGGATTTTTCTTCTCACAGTACTTACTCCACTTTTAAAACTCAGTTTCTGATCTTTGAGAAAACTTCACCATTTCTCTAATGTTGGCTTGGCAATGATATAGAAAAGAATCATGCCACCAATTGTGCCCTTAATGAATAAAGGTGTTTCCTTCCTAAGGAATTTGTGATGAGTTATTACAAGCAGGAGAACCAGTTTAGTGTAGTGGGTAAGGCATCAGGCTAGAAACCAGGAGACCATGAGTTCTAATCCTGTTTTGGGCACAAAGCCAGCTGGGTGACCTTGGACCACTCACTCCCTCTAAGCCCCAGGAAGGAGACAAAGGCAAATCACTTCTGAAAAGCCTTGCCAAGAAAACTGCAAGGATTTGTCCAGTTTCCAAGAATGATTAAATGGAAGAAAGAAAAATTACAAGCAGAGGCAAAATCAGGTGGTCACAAAGTTATTCTACATATTTGAAAAGAAGTTCACCCACTCACCCACCCATCATTGCCCTTAAATGATCTGGTGAACTGTTCTCTCGTTTCTACATTAAAAATAGGAAAGGAAAGAATAGTTACCCTAGAAAACTGCCTTGCAAAAATAGGTCAGATTTACAACTATTCAGCAGTCTTTAATGAGAAACTTTGCAAAAAAAAGTTTCAAAGTTTTGAAGAAAAGTAACTCATGCTACTATCTCAACCTACTTCACTTAATGTAGCCATCTAGAGAAGGGGTGTCCAAACTTGCAACTTTAAGACTTGAGGACTTCAACTCCCAGAATTCCCAGACAGCATGGGGAATCTAGAATAAAATGGGAGATCTACATAAAATCCATGCAAGGTTCCATTTTCAGGTTTATCTAACATATAGAGCACCTATGTTACTTAACTAATGTTACTTAACCTAATGTCCGGAGTGGCTTAAATTCTCTGAAAATCCTTTTCCTCAATCTGAAAAAAAAAAAAACAAGATAATATAAATTAAGTAATGGATCGTGCCTAAGAATCTACTTTTCTTTTCCTCTTTGAGTTCATCCATCTCATACATTTTTCAAAGGAGAGACATATGGATAAGAAGAGCTAAATATAAGGAGCTCCAGTATTTAATTTTACCATGTTTCCCCCAAAATAAGACCCTGTTTTTCCCACCAAAAATGGCACCTGAACTTATTCTGGGGGGATGTCATCCACTGACTAACCTCAGTTGTGCACATCCCCCTGGCCTCCTCTTCACTGTCAGAGGCCTTCAGAAACTTCTTCTGCAGCCGGCAAGGCTTTCCTGAAGGCTTCTGCAGCCAATAACAGAGCTCTGGATTGATCTGGAGCTTTGTTACCAGCTATAGAGGCCTTTAGGAAAGGCTTGCCAGGTGCAGGAGAAATGGGCTGGCAAGGCAGGTATCGGGGTGTGCAAGGCTTGGCTACAACTGTCCAAAGGTAAGTAGTAGGGCAGCTCCAACCTTCACCCCCACCCTAGCTTAATTTTTACCCGTGCAAAAAATTTGGGGGTAGGGCTTATATTGGGCGCACATGTAAAAATCAAGCTCAGACTGACTTTCATGGTAGGTTGTATTTTGGGGGAAACAGAGTATATTTGAAATGCCCGCCTTTTAACTGCCAACAGAGGTAAGAATTAGCCCCCAAATATCAGATATCCTGTATTCTAGGATGCTTCCAGACAACCTCTTATAGGGTATATATCTTCATAAACTATCCCGTCTTTCTATCTTACCCAATCACAAGACAAATTAAAGATCTATTGTTTGTGAAATATACTGCCTCATATTAACCCAGCTGATGAAGTTTCATAGGACAACAGCTAATTGGTTCAGCTCCTTGCTAAGTTAGGAAAATAGATGCTCCTTCAAGAGGCAACTGGACTTTCTTGTTTTTCTTTGACGACGTTTCATTCCTCAGCTCTGAGCTGAAGAAGCTTCTTGGATGAGAAGTGAAATGTCTTCAAAGAAAGTCAAGGAAGTCCAGTTGCCTCTTCAAAAAGTATCTTTGGGACAAACATCACCCGGATGACTGACAATCTCCATAGACATTTAGGAAAATGGAGTTTACCAAAAATAGCTTAGACTGTAAGCTATTGAAGTCTCATTAGCCACGGCCATCTCACCACGGCCATCTTGCCATGGGCATCTTGCTGTGGGACAACATACTCAAGGTGATAAATGTTATCCACTACTGTTTCTTTGACATTATTTCTGTGGACAAAAATGGAAATAATATCAAACAAATAATTGTGGATAACATTATCATGTTGAGTTATCCCATGTGGAATTTTCCTTAAAAAAAATAATATTAAAGTTTTACAATTTTAAAAACAAATCATATTTGCAATTTTTGTAGTACGTTGTGGCACAGGATTTTCTATATTCATTTACTTATATGTATATACATATGTACATCAATTACATTTACATTTTGGATTATCTTTTGTTCCTGTTCTTTAACCAAACATACAATTTCTCCCAGACCACATAGTATTCTTTTTCTTCCTTCTCCTGCAATTCCATTGTAAGTTTATTCATTTCCGCACAATCCAATATTTTTTTTTTTATTAACATATTATCTGTGGGACTACTCTCTGATTTCCAGTTTTGAGCATAAGTTATTCTAGCTGCTGTCAATATGTGTATTATTATATATTCAATTTCTTTCTTGTAATCACCTCTAATTATCCCTAATAGAAACATTTCCAGCTTAAGTTCTATTCCCCGCCCAGTTATTTCTTGTAGACAAATTCTTATTTTATTCCAAAATATCTTTGCTTTAGAGCACAATGACCACATATGAAAGAAGGTGCCTGGTGTCTTTTTACATTTCCAACATATCGGGTTCAAATTTGGGTAGATTTTGGGCAATCTCACTGGTGCTAGATGCCAATGAACATTTTGTAGAGATTTTCTTTGTATGTGGCTGCCATTGTTATTTTATAATTTTTTGTCCAAAGTTTTTTCCCAATCCTCTAGTTGTATGTTGTATCCGAAATTTTTCATGCAGGCAATCATTGCTTGTTTTACTGCCTCCTCTTCTTTATTAAATTTTAGGAGGTAATTATATATTTTGGATATATAAAAATATTTTGCATTTATAAAAATTATAAATTTTTCCTCTGGTCCTAATAAAATTTTGTCAATTTGCTGTGGAATTTTATCTATGCCAAATTCTTCTATATTTTCCATTGGGAGTTGTTCCATGAAGAGTTGGCCACGGCGAGTTGTTCCAGGATGAGTTGGCTGTGGTGAGATGGCTGTAACAAGATGGCCGTGACAAGCTGGCCACGGCGAATTGTTCCCTTCCATCCTCAGTTGGCTGTTGCAGTATTTGCTTAAACTGTGTGCTTGTTGGAGGTGGTTAATGGAGAAAGATTTCTACACTGGTAACAAACTATGAGCAGAAAAGAGTAAGGAGGAAAATAAAGCGGTATGTTTAAATGAGAGGGGACAGGCAGCAACTTTCCAAGTCTTAAACCTGAATCATGGAAGCATCAGGGATACAGATATTCTTATGTTAACTTACGAGCTAATTTGGCATGAGTAATAGGTGGGCTATTTCCCCTCCCCCCCCACAAAGCTGGTATTAAGAATTGCTAATACTGGATGCTAAATCTCAACAAAACAGTTAAATGTCAAGCCAAATAGTTTGAACTAGATTTCATAATTGTTTCATAAGTCAGATACTTCCCAATGAATTATTCCATTTGTAATTTTGCTCCTGTCCATCTCTATTTATCTTAGCAGAGATGAAAGCAGCATAGTTACTCCTTTTATTAATTTTAATACCCACGGAAATAAACTGCTTTTCTGCAACTGATTGCTTAAACACGTAGATTATGTATGAAAATGTAAAACATTTTCTATCCTTTGTTCCGTAATATTTGTCAATACATGTCTCTATTTCAACTAAACTTCCCACTGAAAGAAAGGTGTACTGCATAGTAGAACAGCATGTAAAGCCTATTTTGGATGAGATTTCCTTAATAATTGTTCCAGTGTGTTTCAATTCAAGAAATTTTTTATAATAGACGCTTGAGAGTAAAGCCACTGAGAATAAGTGGGGCCACTTTATTAAGGAACTTCCCAGCCTCTCTGTTGTTTAGCTACTTGATTCAATAAAATAATGATAAAATATCCAAGAGGATATAGAAATTAATACTATGGATTAATAAGGGGCTTAAATATGGGGACTTCCTAGGATCGCATAGTTTGAAATAAATTACATTGATTAATCTTCATGGAAGCATCAGAGTATAATCACATTTTTTTAATGCAGTCTTTTATACATTTTTCTACTATACCCAAGTAACAATGCAAAGCTAGACTGAACTCTTTAAAAATAAGCCAAACTAATGGCAAGATATATTTCAATATAAATTACAAATGCAGAATAAACAATCCATCTAAAGTAGGGCATGCTACTTATGTCTACTATTAATCAGGTATTATCTTTCAGCAAAAATAGTTTTTGTCAGACTTAGGTTAAGGCCATCAACAATTTTACATCAAGAATATAATGCACATTAAAATACTTTTGTGTTAAGTGTTATATGGAAATTTGTTTAACTTGAATTGCTAAGATTTTTCCAGACTTCAATAATACTCTCTACAGTAAACATGAGAACATAAATGAACTGTTAAATTTCTGCATTCAGAGTACTATATATTACTTAAACTGAGAATTATATCATTGAGTAATATAATGTATAAACATTTTGAATATATCAAATGCTACAATAACAGAAAGTAGTTGTTTGAGCAAAGCATTTCCCTAATATTTTTTCACCTGTGATGATTCAGTCATCAAACTTAACCATACTTTATTAAACACATAAATATTAAGCTAAAATAAAATTTACAGGTGGTCCTCATTTAGTGACTGCTGTTGGGACTGGCAACTCAGTCTTTAAGTGAAGCAATTACTAAGTGAAACAATGGCTGTATTTATAATCTTTGTTCAGCTTTCCTTTGCTTTATAGACTTGCAAAAGTTATAAATGTAAGGATTGGTTGCAAAGTTACTTTTTCATCATTGTTGTATGTTGTTGTACATTGTTGTACAAATGGTCGCCATATAAAGCAGTTGCTAAAACGAGGTCCAGGCACTATACATTATGTCTTCTTGTTCCAAAATATAGATTTGACAGATTTTATCTCACAGTGCTAAGAAGAAGAAGAAAGCTTCTGTGAGAAGGATGGAAAGCATAGTGAAGCATTGTCAAGAGATATGGGAAATTAGGTGCTAAGTCTTATACAGTTAACAAAATTCTTTGTATTTTTGGGTGGACTTCCATCTTCCATTCTAGTAGAAATATCCCCACAGAATTCTCCTATACAGGGAAAAAATGTTTGGAGAGTTACTTAGCAAAATTAATTCCTTATTTCAGGAAATACATTTTGGCTTCTTGGTGAATTCTTGATTCAAAATATCTGTTGTTGTTAATGACATAATGGGAAATGCTATATCAAATTTGGCAGGATCTATTCAAATGACCAATGAGGCAGTTCAGAGAACAGCAAGGCAATCTGTTCTCTGGGCTTTGGCCACTGCTGTTTCTACTTCTGGTGTTTCCACCATTTCACCTGGAGATTTATGGATGCATCTGGATTTTGTAAAATAAGAACAGCATGAAAGTGCAGCCATTGCTGACCAAACAACAACGGATTAATCTATTGTAAATGCAAACCTGATTGAACCCACCATAAATCACAAGGCTAAGCCTCTTGACTATTCAAAGAGCAAGGCCGGCCATCTGGCCAAAATTGAGACTTTGGGCTAATGAGTAGCTTGGATACCTCCCATTTTGTGTTATCTGGAAGAATATTAAAATAGGAAAATATATTTTTTTTAACAAAATGGAGGTGAGCTAAAATTAAACCAGAATTAAAGTTCTAAATTAATTCAGCAGCATTATTTTACATATTACTGTTGCTTGCCTTGAATGTATTGATATCCTAGTGTCTTCTTGTGTGTGTGTATAATGATATTATTCTTGCTATTGTAAATGTAGCCCTAGAATGAATCCACATATTCAAATTTATCATCACTGATTTCAGTATCAAATGATCATTTTCACTTGTGGAACACTGTGGACCTCCCAGATTAAAAAAAAAAACATGGATAACTTTTATTTTCAAAGTAAGTCTCTTGAGAAACAGCTTGCATATTTGATTATTATTATTTGATAAGGCTGTAGAAAACAATGAAGAGAGTGAAAAGTGTTTTGAAAAATATTTTATTTCCCATGGAGTACACAGTACAAGACAAGTGTTTTTAAAAGGGCTTTTTTTGAAAGCAATAAAATAACTTACCTTATGTGGTTAGAATGTAAACTGGACCTTTTTTCACACTAGTGAAAATTCTCAGAAAAATAGAAATGTAAAAAAACTGATGGCAGAAAAAGACCTAGTGGTTCATCTAGTCTATCCTTTGAATTTACATCCACAAAATAGATTACGTTTTCATCTGTAGCAAGAAGGGGAACACAGCGCTTTGACGACGAAACGGAACTGCGGGCAGGCGTGACTGACTGGCTCAAATCTCAGGCATCAAAGCGCTGTGTTCCAACCCAGGTCTTCATCCTTGGAAACAAGTGGTAGTCGCTTGGTGCAAGATTGGGGTTATAGGGTGGATGAGGAAAAATCTCCCACTTGAAAGCATTCAGAACTTCTCGAGTGCCGTAGTTCGGGCATTTTTAAACTTAATGCACCATTGGCGCACTCCACCTTCAGTGATGATGTTGTCCCCATACACTTCACACAGTTGCCGATAAATTTCAATTGGTTTATGGTTTTTTGCCAACAAAAACCTTATCACTGATCACACCTCACAACTTGAGGGATTTTCAATTGCAGCACACATTTCAAATGTTTGCTGTGAAATAACAGGCAACGATACGAACCTCCCACTAGCATGACTAGATGCAGACTGAGCGGCAGACGCACAGACCAAAGATGGCCATGCTAGCTCCGCCCCTTCTTGCTACAGACAAAAACGTGATCTATTTTGTGGATAGCCCTTGTATTTGTTTTATGTTTAGTTTTTATTTATTATTTTTATATTGTATTAATTTTTCTTTTATGTTTTTATTTTTAATTTTTGTGGGATGATGGACATGGGTTTATGCCAAGCATGTTTAAACTCAGTTACTGATTATTGACTCCACTACCTCTGCTGGAAGTTGTTTCTAAGTTTCCACTACTCTTTCTGTGAAGTAAAATCAAAATAGAACTGGAGGGGATCCTGGAGGTCTTCCAGTCCAGCCCCCTGCTACAGCAGGCCCTCCTATACAATTTCAGACAAGTGACTGTCCAGACTCTTCTTAAAAGCCTCCAGTGATGAAGCCCCTAACAACTTCTGGAGGGCAGCTGTTCCACTGGTAAATTGTCCTAACTGTTAGCAAGTTTCTCCTTAATTCAAGTTTCTTCCCTCCTTGATTATTTTCCATCCATTGTTTCTTGTCTTGCCCTCTGGTTCTTTGGAAAATAAATTGACCCTCTCCTCTTTGTGGAAGGCTCTCAAATAATGGAATACTGCTATTATGCCCCCCTAGTCCTTCTTTTCCCTAGACTAGCAAAACCCAAATTGTGCAACATTCTTCATATATTTTAGTCTCCACGCCTTTAATTGTCTTCTTAGTTGCTTTCTAACATTAGTTTTGAATTCCCTCCTGTCAGTTTGAGTGTTCTGGATTTTTGCTTAATATAAAGACAAGGATAGCAATAACAACTATGGCTTTATATCTTTATTGCAGGCCCCTTTGAGGTGGTGCTGTGGATGTCCTATAGCCTAGGCCAGTGGTGGGTTCCTGTGCCAAAAATTGTGCAAGCACTTGCACTTGCGCGCTTGCGTGCCAGCACCCAGAAGGCAATGTGTGTGCCCCCTGCCCCCTGCGCACGTGTGAACAATCCCCTGCCACCGCTCCCTTAGTGCACATTGCGCCTCACAGCTGATTTTCAGCCAATTTGAGGCTTTTTTTGGCCTCTGCAGGCTTTGCAGGATGAACAATAGGCCTATTCCATCACTTCCGGTGTTTACTGGAGTGATGAAATGGGCCTATTATTCATCCTGCAAAGCCTGCAGAAGCTTTTTTCAAGCTTCTGGGAGGCCGAAAAAGGCCTCAAACCAGCCGAAAATCAACTGTGAGGCGCACACATGTGCACTGAGGTAAGTTTGCCTGTGGCTCATGTGCCAGCACAAAGGCTCTGTGTGCCGCTTGTGGCATGCGTGCCATAGGTTCGCCATTGCGGCCGAAGCTATAGACATTGAATGAACAAACAACAGTATTACTGAACAATTTTGACATCAAGATTCCACACCTCTGATTCAAATGACCCTAAGGACCCCAAGTAACCTCAAGGGCCCTTAGAGAGTGTTAAGACCAGATGACTGCAAAGAAGCACAATCCTTCCATTCCCTCACACACACTATCCTGTCAAAAGCTATCTTTCCATCCCCCCAGCATCTAGTCCAATGATGACTAACCATTTCCACGTTGCTTGCCAAAAGTGCGCGTGCTTGCCTGCACCCATGATGCAATGACGTGTGCCTCTGCGCATGCACATGCAACCACTCACACGCTGCATGCCTCTGCGCATGTGTGCACATCTCCCACTGCACATGCATGGCAATCAGCTGGCTGGTGGGGGGCGCGCGCTCACATGCTCAGGAAGGGAACCTTCCGAGAGACCTCTTGCATGCTAGCAGAAGTGGCTCTGCGTGCCTCTTCCGGCATAGGTTCACCATCACAGATCTAGTCTCAACTGTCAGTACCTGTCCTTCCCTCTCCCCCATCATCTAATACAACTAATAGCAATAGCACTTAGACTTATATACCACTTTACAGTGCTTTTACAGCCCTCTCTAAGCCGATTACAGAGTCAGCATATTGTCCCCAACAATCTGGCTCCTCATTTTACCCACCTCAGAAGGATGGAAGGCTGAGTTAACCTTGAGCCTGGTGGGATTTGAACTGCCAAATTGCTGGCAATCAGCAGACAACAGAAGTAGCCTGCAGTGCTGCACCCTAACCACAGCACCACCATGGCCCTTAAAGCTTCTTGGATGCAAAATCTCTTTTTGTTCTTCTTTCTCAAAAAATCAGTCTAGTTGCCTTTTCAAAAAACAGCAACCTACCTTTGAGACAATCTTAGCATTCGTTTTCACTTGAATAATGCTGGTTCATAATGTGTTGACTTGTTACACTGGAGATAAAGAAAAGATGGCAATGCTAGCATGTTTTCCTTGACATAGCTGCCATCTGCTTAACAAGGATGGGTTGTGAGATGGGATAGATCTCAAAAAATGTGCCCACTCTTAATGGGGAAGTGGTACCCCATTCGAAGTTAAATATCTTCAAATGTAGGTCGATCTGGGATGGGACTTCAATAGCCTCACTGAGCCTGCTTAGGGATGAAAAATTGGGTATCAGCATGCTAATGATGCTGAGCCTTAAACTAGCAGATTACCTCACCAGCAGTTTAATGTAAAAATTGAATAAAAGGAGAAAAGGAGTTGAGTTTTGAGATACTTTCCCCTTCAGATTAAAAAAATATATCTGGTATCATAACTAAATTCCCCTTTCAAAAAAAAATATATATAGAAATCTTGGCCAAGCATTTTTTGATCATGCAAGCAAAACTCAAGAAAGAAAGGTCATAAGAACTGAATACTACTAACCCTTGATTATGATCCCTGTTGATAGCATAACTAAAGGTTACATTCCATATATTAGCATTCTAAGCAATAACCCCAGTGCTGTACAGAAGCTGCCATGTGATTAACACAAGAGCTAAGATCTTTAAGTTAGGCTCCAGCATATCCACAACTATCTCTTAGTAATTGTCAGCCCCTCTAATATGCAGTATTTAATGTACTATTATTTATTTAAAAAGAAAGAAAAAGGACATTAGTAGTCTGGAAAGCAAAGAGCCAGTTTCCAAAATTATCTTTAATCCAAGAAAATCCTTTCTGGATGCTTGACAGGTTGATCACCAGATGTTCAGACTGGATTTGACATTTTTATCCACCTATAGAGTTCTTCCCAAGGATTTGAGACAGACAGATATTGTTGTTTGATAAAAGTATTGTTGCAGGATGTAAGCTGTTCCAAGTAAACCTGCCTTTTGCAATTGACTGATGGTGATTATGTTAATGCCGGTGTTCAAGTGCTGTTCCAGATGTTTTGGGCTTGCCCACAAGGCATCTATTCCAGTGGTGGGATTCAAATTTTTTACTATTGGTTCTGTGTGCGTGGCTTGGTGGGGGTGGCAGGGCAAGGTTACTGTAAAATCTCTGTTCCCATCCCACTCCAGGGGGAAGGTAATACTGTAAAATCTCTGTTCCCATCCCACTCCAGGGGGATGGCAGGTCCTTCTCTGTTTGAATTCTAAGGTCTCAGAGCACTTTAGCTTCTTCGTTTTCCACTCCTTTGTCTATTTTGTGAGCCCACCAGGTATTGGTTGCAGGCTAGTCGTATTTCTTGCACATATTCCAATGATGTCATACCACTATTTGTAGCCAGTCTATGTCAGAGGTCTCCAATCTTGGCAACTGTAAGACTTTTGGACTTCAACTCCCAGAATTCCTCAGCCAGCAAATCTGGCTGAGGAATTCTGGGAGTTGAAGTCCACAAGTCTTAAAGTTGCCAAGGTTGGAGACCCCTGGTCTATGTGATCTTGCATCAGCAAACTATATGGTCCACTGTTTATTCAATGTCTTTGCAGAAGCAATATTTTTTAAGGCTAAGTCTTGTGCAGCTAGAATTAGCCCTCTTCTCTTTCTTCAATTTTTTTGCTCTCAGGTATTGGTGAATCTTGTTATCTGCTTTACCTGCTAGTTTGTGTGTTTGTATGTCTGTGTCTGTGAGGGTCTATGTGTGTACTGCCCATGTAATATATTGCCTGATCAATGTCTCTCTTCTGTTTTTCATTTGGTCTTTCTTACAGGCCTGTTTGGTCTCTCCAGTAAGCCTTCTTGGTACACCAGCTTCAATGCATCTTCTTCAATGTCAGATATTCTTCCAGTCCCCCTTTTCCTTTTTCAACTGTCTAGTATCCTTCAGACCAGTGGTGGTATTCAATTTTTTTTTAATACTGGTTCTGTGTGTGTGGCTTGATGGGCATGGCAGGGGAAGGATACTGTAAAATCCCCATTTCCACCCCACTCCAGGGGAAGGATATACTGCCAAATCCCATTCCCTCCCCACCCCACTACCCTGTTTTCTAGATCCATTCTCCTGTGCAGGGCAATAAAAGAAGGCCCAGCCAATTAACTGGAACTCGGGAGGCAGAGAATAGATGGGGCGGGGCCAGTCAAAGGTGATATTTGCTGGTTCTCCGAATTACTCAAAAGTTCCACAACTGGTTCTCCAGAACTGGTCAGAACCTGCTGAATACCACCTCTGCTTCAGACATTCCACGCCCACCTATTTTCCTTGACAAGTAGTTCTATCAACATTGCTGAACGACATGATTTACTATCATTATTTTTCTAGTGTGGTTGCTGTGGGGCAGGGTGAGCTGCCATCACATGTTCCAGCTCCCACCAACCCAGTGGTTCGAAAGCAGGTGACCACAAATAGATAAATGGGTACACTTCAGTGGGCAACTTCATGGGGACACGAAAGGAATCCCCAACTGAGTGTCCCCTAGGCAATGGTGATGTCACTGGCAAATTCTTTTACCATGGAAGCAGAATAATGCTTCTGATACAGAAGCCTTTTTCTGGTATTTCTATCCAGGGCTTTTAGTTCTGCTTGAATCTAGTCCAAGCTGTGTATCTAATAATTGGAACACCTGGAATTGCCCAGGTGTTAATTGGCTTGATGGCATTTTCTCCTCTAAAGTTGGACTTTAGATCTATTTCACTCTCATGAGTGAAGAAGATCTTCACTCTAACCTTCTTATTGACCCCAGTATGCTTGATGTTGTCAGCTTGAAAGATGCTCAGGTGTTTGCAGTGATCATTATTTTTCTGTTTTCAGTCTTGTATATTTGCAATGGGTAAACATCTTTTCTTCTAGTAGTTCTGCAACTGCTGGTTCTGATTGCTGAACCAACAGTCCTGAATCCTGTAGCTTATTTATCACTAGATATCCAGGAACTCCAATATCTGATAATATTACCTAGTTTGGCAATGAAACATTGCAAGAAAACCACGAAGCTCAGAAAACACCAAGGACTCTACATTTTAATTCTGAGATACAAATATTATCTTCTATTGGTACTCCAACATCTAGACCAATCAGTATAGGGTTATTTTTGTAAATTACATCTCACCATATTATTTATGGGAAAGGTGTCAGGGTTTCAAGTAATAGATCCATTTTAAGCAACACTCCAAGACAAGTAGATTCCTCAAAGAATAGCTTTATTGGAAATATCATATTGGCACATATCTGGTGAAAGCCAACTCTGAAAAGTCCTGTGGTTTTTCACCTAATTAAAAGTGAAAGTTTTTCTCTCAACCCCAAACAATCAGTCACATGGTACAATCAGGTGTTGTCTGATGGTCTGGTGACATCGCTCCTCCTTCCTCCGACCAGGTATGAGAATGTACTTGGTTCCAAAGAGAAAGTATTTTATTTTGACTACACAACCCGAGCTATCTCTAATCCCCCCTCCCTATCCCTCAGCTCCAATGTGGCAGCACTGAAGCTCCAAGATGGCTTCAGCCAGGACAGCTTCAGGGTTGACAGGCTGCCCCCACCAATTGAAATTTAGAGTTGCCACCTGCAAGACAAAAACATACAGAGGGAAATTAGTTAAGGCTCAACTTAACACTCCCCCTTCCTTCCCCCAGAGGCCCCTTAGGCTTCTGAGCAAACTCATCATGAAACTGAACAACCTAACTGCACTCTTCATCCAACTCCTCCGATCAGACCTATGCAGTATGCAGTATGCAGTACAGCTGAACTCCAGTCAAGATGGTGGACATAATGGGTATTCTCCTGTTTTCAACACACAGCCATGTGAGAGTGATTAGATTGAAAGATAATGTGACTGACCCAACGTCACCCAAACAGTTTCTGAGCCTAAGGGAGGAGTGGAAATCTAGAATTAGAATTCTTTATTGGCCAAGTGTGATTGGACACACAAGGTATTTGTCTTGGTGCAAATGCTCTCAGTATACATAAAAGAAGAGATACATTCATTAAGAGTCAAGGATCATAAGGTACAACACTTAATAATAGTCATAGGGTACATTAAGCAATCAAATCATATTAGGAAACAATCAATATAGATTGTAAGGATACAAGCGACAATGTTACAGTCATACAGTCTACTCCAGTACCTTCACCAAAACGCACAAGCGGTTCTTCGTGAGGACTCTGGAGACATTTGTTATAAAACTTACAATAACTGCAGCACTACTTCGAAAACTTATCACCTACCCAGTTAATTACAATGTTCTGGAAGTTGTTCAAGACAGAGATCTTCCAGACAGCATATGGAGGTTAGTCTGTTCTCACTATTTTAATTATTACCAGCATTTATCATCATTATTACAGCTATTGGTTAATTATTGCTCTGTCTGGCTTTTATGATATTAGCTTTTATTGTGGATGTGTTGATTTTTGCATAAACTGCTGTAAATCTGTATTGGCTTAGGCAAAACATAAGTGGGATAAATGCATAAATATAATATGTATATTGGTAAATATTTTAAGGAAGATAAGCACTCTGGTTGGATAAAGAAAAGGTCATGGAACAATATTATCTTTTTACTTTCTGTTGTTTTAGTTGTAATCACTGAGTAATCACTTTCTTTGAATAGCCAGAAGACATTCAAAAGGTCAAAGGTGCTCATTGTCCTAAAAAGGTTGAAGACTCCTCAACCAGATGCCTTTAAAACATTTTTTTTCCAGACAATGATAACATGTTCTCTGTGTATAAATTGGCTGCTGACTTGGAATAAGCAACAATAAGAACTGATCCGACCACTTCAAAATCCTAGGAAATCCTGAACAAAAGAAATGGACAGATGTTTAATGCTCATACAGATAAATTAAAGATAATAAAAAGTAATAAGACAATGCTTCAATTACCTACAAATCCTGTTTATTTCCTGTTTATTTCTCTATACAAGCCCAGCTTTTGTTGGAAGGAGGTTCAAGAATTTTCCGCAATAGGGAAACTTTGTTAAGCTCAGTTCCAAATCAGTTGATTGTAGTCAGAGATCAGTATAAACAGAGTGCTCTGTGAATGAATGAGTTAAAATGGATAGATATATAAATATAGATGATATAGGTATAGATATTCTATCTTAGTAGATGATGAACAAAATAAAGTTTAAGACAGTGTTAAAAACATTTTTAAAACATCTATAATTCAGGTCCATATTAAAATTATAATGTAAATACTAAAATATCAAATATGATAACTTCTAAAATAAGCAGCATCTGAGCTGCGGTGGTGCAGTTAGAATGCAGTATTGAAGGTTGACTCTGTGCACTGCCTGGAGTTCGATCCTGAACAGCTCAAGGTTGACTCAGAATTCCACCCTTCCAGGGCTGGTAAAATGAGGACCCAGATTGTTAGGGGCTATAGGCTGTCTCTGTAAACACGTAGAGAGGTCTGTAAAGCAGTATGAAGCAGTATGTAAACCTAAGTGTTATGGCTGTTGCTATCTGAGCATAGACCAAATTTGGGTGACCAGGAGATCTACTAATCAGAGGCAATATGTGTCAGATTTGGATGTCTCCATAAAAGGAGCAATGAAGAAGAACATATTCTGTACAGAGAGTCCTCCATTACGGCATAACTGTGGCCATTTCTCTGAGCACCTGAAATGCAGTCATGTGACCATACAAAAGAGGAGTAACCATTGGAAATTCAGACCCAGATCGTACATCTCCGTTTTCATGTAGGTCGTAACTTTGAACGATTGTTAACCAGCTGGTCATAACTCAAAGACTGCTTATAGTTTCCACCTCTCTGGAATCACAGCCTTTCAACTTGCTAAATCTATTTCATTCAGAAGAGACATTGGAAACAAAGAATGCTCATGCCCACATCCAATAAGAGCTCACTCATGTTCTCAAAAAAATAAAAATAAATAAAGCTCTAAATAGTATAAAAATTAAGCTCAGCTGTTCTTTCCATCCTTTTTTCAGAGAGAGAAAAAAAGAACTTATGTTCAAAAGTTCCATAAAGAACTAAACTCCTGTTTTCACTTCAAATGCTGGTAAAAGTTACAAATGACACTTTTGAAGAGGCATATTTTCTACCCTGTCATCTCTTTTAAATGTTCATCAGTGCCCACAAGGCATTCTGCCCTCTCCGTTCTTTTTTTTTTTTTTTTGAAAAAAAAGTTACTTTAATAATAATAAGAAGAAATAAAAGAGAAAGCCGGCACACCACATAGATTCTAGCAACATTTCTACTTCCAAGAATGCCTCAAGACCCCATGTCACAATCGCTCTTGAAAAACAAGATTGAGTGGTGTCACTTTCTGACCTTGTTTGAAAGTGTGTCCATTAGGCTAGAAAAATAGCCTAGGATGCTACATCACATTCTGGACAATTAGAGGAGATTCGTCAGATTAATGTCTGACAAGTGGGGGTCATCTAGTACCTGTAGCCATCAAGGCAGCCATTTTAGGAGAGTGCACACACCATGCTCTTAAACTCCAAGTGTACAGAAAAGCTTGCCTACCAATAGGCAACACATCTTTATGAAAATGAATGCAAGGGAGAATTCTGACATCTCCAAAAGCATAATTTAGAAACAAGTAGGAGAAGAGACATTAATTAGTTTACCAAGAAAGAGGTATTAATGTCATCTTAACAATTTCACATTCTTTTAAACTTTAATTTAATTGTCAGAAACTGTACAGTGCTGCTCTTATCTTCCATCTCCTTATTTTCAGTATTTTCCTCACTGCAAATACAATTACGATGTCTGGGATGCCACAATCCAGGCAATATCTACACAGCAAAAGGAAACCCCAACATTTTGCTGCAATGTCCTTGGCTCTCAGGAGCAAAGATCCATTCAGTTGCAGCGCAGAAGATTTATTCAAACCAATACACATTAATCTAGGCAACTAAAGTTTAGTACTAAATTGGTGCTTGATAAGGGCCAACAGAATACAGGAGAGGTTGGACTTGGATTGTTGGTGGCCATGTAATAATTTTAAGCTGATGATGCACTTAACACCCACCTCAGGTCTGCATCTTCTTCTCCTACATTAACTCTGGTCTCATTTTATTCATTCTGTTACCACCTTTTTGGGTGTGGTCACTGGTATGCCTATATATTTTTCTTTGAGTGCCCTTGAATCAGTCTTGACCTTGGCCAATTTCATGGACCTTGACTTGCAATTTCCTTGGCAGCTCTCCAGAAGTAGAATGGGACAATTTGGTGTGGCCAACTCACCATAGGACAACTTGCCATGGTCAATTCACCACAGGACAACTCACTGTGGGAAAATTCAATAATTCAATTTAAGTATTTGCAATAATTAAAAAAAACCATTCACACTTCATTTTGTCTCTTTTTGCATCCTTTCTTTAATGACTCTATTCCACCATTTCTTTGATATTTGCGTAGCTCTTGCCATGCAGTGAATTGCCATTTGGCGAGTTGGCCATGGCAAGTTGTCCTGCAGAAAGTTGGCTGCAGCAAATTGGCCATGGCAAATTGGCTGTGATGAGTTGACCGCACCAAGTTCTCCTAGACCAGAGGTGTCAAATTCAAGCCCCAGGGGCCAGATCCAGCCCATGGGGTGCTTAGACTTGGTCCACAGGGCCACCCTGGAAACAGTGGACTGGGCTGCGGTGCCTCTTCCAGCAAAAACAGAGCTCGGGAGAGCCACGTTGGCCCTCCCGAGCTCCATTTTCCCTGGCAGAGGGTTGCAGGAGGCCATCACAGCTGAAAACGGAGCTCGCCAGGGCTGAGTGAGGCCCTCCCAGGCTCTGTTTTCCCTGGCAGAGGGTTGCAGCATGCTGTTGCAGCCAGAAACGGAGCTTGGGAACCTGTTTTCACTGGCAGATCACTCAGGCCATCAAAGGCCCCTCCAACACAAATGATGTCACCTGACCCTGCCCACCCTGGTCCCTCGAGGTCAAACACAACCTTGATGTGACCTCAATGAAATCAAGTTTGACACCCCTGTCCTTGACCCCTCCAAAAATGGTTTGCCATGATTTTCTGGCATGTTTGTGGATTTTCCGGACTAAGGATAGTGCAAGAATCTAAGCAAGAATAACAAGCTGGACTTCACCATTCTAACACTTTACACCACACTTATTCTTATTAATCATATACCAGTCAGTGCCGTTTTAGCTTAGGTAATGCAATAACCCCAACAATATTGTTACTTACGCTTCACTGTGTCATTCAACCCCCCAAAATAGACTTCATTGAATAACGTGTACATACAATAACCAAGAGGTTATTCAAAGACATCTGTAAAATAAAACTCAAGTGATGATACCTCTTTGCTCTTAAGATGCTGGAAACTTTTGGCTGTTTTTGACTTCAACTGACTTACTCCTGCTTTATACCTGCTTTACAAAGGGAAGGAAATCCAGCTGCGCATACCTTTCATGTTTACAGTTGTGGCCGAGCTGTTTCCAAAGGAAACAAAAATACAATCTCCTTCTTCCTTCATTGCCAAGAAAAAAAAATAAACAGAAAAAGTGAAAGGGCTGAAGTTGAGCCTCAGCCACTGGCATATGGAGAAACCAGAATGTTAAAGTAATGGCCTATTCTCTTGTATGAATAACTTCCTAACAATCTGCTGAAGGAATGAGTTTGTATCGGGCTGAAACCCCAAATCACCATATTTTTAATTTGCCAAGCACCTGTGAAAGGATGCAGCTGCAAAACCCTGGAAAAACAATGGGAACTGTGACAGTTCATTAATATAAACCAGCAACTAGAGGTATTTGGGAAGAGTCACTGATATAGAATTACGCTGGAAGATACATTGGCAAGTCCTGAAGTATACCAGGCAAAGAGCTAACTAAGATTATAGATGGGTGTACATCAAAAAAAAGATAAATATGGTCTGATTAATTAAATATCAGAATTGTGGGGGGAGAAAGTGCAATTCCCACTTCTTTTTCATTCTCTCTCCTCACCTCCCTGTAAAATTACAACCCTGTGCAAAATTGCTTAGGAACATGTTTGTTATTGGACTTGATAGGAAAGACTCCACTCCAGTGATAGTAGGCATAGATTTGCACTGACAATAAGCAGGTGTTAATTGCTGGAAATCATATATAGGAACTGTATCAGTAGTGATTAATGGTTTAAAAAATGAAAAGCTAGACCTAAAATTTAATTGGAACTAGTCTTCTGAATGCAAGTCCTTTCTCCTAATTCCTTGTCTGTAGGGTCTGCAATTATGTACAGGTCAAGGAAGTTAACTCTGCACCTGCCCAGGAATACTTTTATCTATTGTTTCACCTCTTCAGAGGTTGAGTGTTCTCATGGAAAGAAATGTGGGGCTCAGCTCCAGTGGCCCTTGGAACAAATTTAATGGAATTTTGAACAAATATATGTCTATATACCATATGCTAAACCCATAGACTGTGGTTTATATACCATGATGACTGGATTCACATACAGTCGTAATCTAAAACAAAACCATGGCATTCTTGCTTAGTGAACTCACTATGAAAAGGTTGGTTGCTACAAATAACCAGCTGACTCTGGAAAAAGGCTAAGATAGACCAATTTTATTTCTTTTTAAATTCTATAGTTCTGAAGATTAGACTCTGTAACTCCAACTTGCTACAGCTCACCAACTGTCCTTTAATTGCTAGGGGACCCAAAATAGTCTCTCAAAAGCCAGTCTTAACAACCAAGAAGATTAATAAAGGAGAAGGTGGCTTTTATTTATATCTTATATACCTGTCAGTTTTGGAAAGATGAAATAGAAGATCTATCCTAAGTACTAATTTGCCAAAATCTGTATTCCAGCCTCCTAAAAGTCCCCCTTCCCCCATTTTATTATTGTCAAGATGCTTGGGAATATTGTTTTTTTATTTCTTTTCTTTTTTTTCCCAGTCAAAGGTACGACTGTTTCGCATCTCTCCATTTTTATGTTACCCAGTGGTTAAGATGGAGGCCTGGAAACCAGAAGACTGTGAGTTCTAGTTCCAGTTTAGGCATGAAAGCCAGCTGGGTGACTTTGGGCCAGTCATTCTCTCTCAGCCTAATCCACCTCACAGGGTTGTTGTTGAGGGGAAAGTAGGAAAGGGGAAAGAGTATTATGTATGTTTGTTACCTTGACTTACTTATTTTATAAAGGCAGTGTGTTGTTTTTTGGGTTTGCCATAAGATGTATGAAAAAGCAGACAATGGGAACCAAAAGTGGCTGAGGAGGAACATGTTGCAAATTGGAGTAGTTCTTTCCATAGTTTTATTTTGTGGTGGTTTTCCATCTTCCTAAAGGATGGGTTCCATTTAGCGTTAGGGGAAGAGTTAGTCTTCAACAGAAAACAGCTGGAGATTTTTCCTTTAATTGCTCCATAGAACTGCTGGGAGAGGTTTTCAGTCAGCATTGGACAAGGTAGCACTGATATGTTCAGGATAGCCAGTTGCACGCTTCCATCTCTGGCCAAAAATGTGATGATGAGTCCTCAGTCTTGGTCCAGTACTGGAGGTTGGGAAGGCCTGGATGAGAAAAACAAACAAACAAACAAATCTTAAAACTAAATCCTAGTAGGATGAAGTGCTTATGGATTTGAAAGCCTACTGAAACTAGAAATATCCCACCTTTAATTCTAGTTTGGAGTTATGTTCTCCATAATCTACTTAGCTTGCAATTTATGGATTCTCCTAGATTCAAGGTTATTGTCAGAGGTGGTACTTGCTGGTTCTCCTAACTACTCAAAATTTCCTCTACTGGTTCTCCAGAATTGGTCAGAACCTGCTGAATGCCACCTCTGCAATATAGACATGTGTTCTGTCCCTGTTCACACACACACACACACTCACATACTGATGGATTTTAACATTTTATCTAACTACCGCAAGCCCCTAATGTATAGGAACATGGTAGCTCATGGAGTTAGGATGGTGGACTGATGATTGTCAGGCTCAAGTTTGAGACCCAGTTGCTGCCACGTGTGAGCTCCGGTTATATGCTCCTGCTGATCCAACAGTTCAAAGATGGGTGATCAGGAGTAGATAAATAGGTGGACAACTTAATCATGATATGAAAGGAGCCTCCAACTGGGCGTGCCCCAGGCAATGGTGATATCACCATTCAATCCTTTCAACCCAGAAGCATTTCTGTGCTCCCAACATGACTGTAATAGTGGTAGCCCTGAACATCATTTCTCCTCCTCAGTCAGTCAGTCTCTTCAGCCAGCCCCTCGTCTGATCATTTGTTTGTTGGACTTTCCGCTGGCCGTTCCTGGCCTCTCCTCCTCCTGCCCTGTCACATAGCACTTCTCCTTGTCCCTCTCTGAAGTTCTGGGTTTCACCTATTCCTTGTCTTCTGAGATGGCATCCAGGAAAGCCATTACAAAAGGAACGACTCCACCTTGCTGAAATCTTCATTCCACAGAGAGAAGCTTTGTACAATCATTTCATCTCACAATTCAGGTTGGCCTACTGGCAGAGGTTTTTCAATATGTGAGGGGATGCCACACCTACTGTATGGACAAGAGTATCTCACCACTGGGCATGCTGACCAGTGGTGGGAATTGAAATTTCAAACAAAGAGGGTATCATATTGTCAACTCCTAGTCTATATATACCAAAATTCAGAACAAAAACGCCATTGTGAATTTCTGCACAGATATTCTGTTTGGCTTTACATATGTCACTTAGACTTATATACTGCTTCACAGTGCTTTTACGGACCTCTCTAAGTAGTTTACAGAGTCAGCCTATTACCCCCAACAATCTGGGTCCTCATTTTACTCACCTCAGAAGGATGGAAGGCTGAGTCAAACATGAGCCTGGTGAGATTCGAACTGTCAAATTGTAGGCAGCCGGCAGTCAGCAGAAGTAGCCTGTAGTACTGCATTCTAACCAATGCGCCACCTCAGCTCTTCAACTTAGGACCACAGTTGGTACCAGAATTTCCGTGGCTAAGCAAGTTAGTTGTTAAGCAAGTTACACCTAATTTTACAATCTTTTCTTGCTGTGGTTGTTAAACAAATCATTGCAGTTGTTGTGAATCTTGCAATTATTAAGCAGATCTAGTTTCCCCCATTGACTTTGCTTATTGGAAGCTGGCTGGGAAAGTGATCCCAGGTTGCTACAACCATTGTAAATATGTGTTAGTTGCCAAGCTCTCGAATTTTGATCATGAGATTGCAGTGATGGTGACATCATTCACAATGGTCATGAATGCAAGAACCAGTCACTTATTTTCAATGCTATTATAACTAAACCAATGGTTGTACACCCAGGTCTATCTGTAAGTTTACTTTCATCCATTTCAAGTGCCCTGTTATTTCATAAAAGGAACAGAGGAGGAAGAAATTGCAACATTTGCTGTGGTTCCCAGCCTAAGATGACTGTCCCTATAGAGATTGGGTCACACACTTCAGTCTGTTTATTCCATTTACCCTTCCTTCCTTTCTTCCTTTCTTTCTTCTCTCTCTCTCTTTTAACATTTAACAAGAACGCAATAAGAACTACAGCCTACAGTTTGATTAAGTGCAATTGTCACCCCATGTAGCTATTACAAATTGCAGAGAGTAAAAAGATATTGCGGGACGATTCACATGGCAGAGATTAAGGGCTGCTAAGAGATGTAGGCTCATAGACGTTAATCACTAGTGAGCTTGTGGGTGTGTATTCACACATACACACACATACTTCTTTCCAAACAATTCAGGCAGTTTTTGAAAGTTTATCTCCAGAGTAGAACAGATTTTGTCTCATGACACAGTTAAACCAATCAACAATTCAATAGGATGTAGTGTAGTACTATATTAGGGTGTAATTAGCTTGTATTAGCACGTATTAGTATAATAGCATGAATTACAAAGTCTCTGATATAATTACCAGGACAAACATCATATGTCAGCTATCTACTTACCTTCTATAGGAAAGACGTGCAACCTATTTTCAAAGCCACTCTGCAAAAGATCAATTCAGGTTATTATTAAAGAGATAGCTAGACTTTCCCTGCAACTTATAGTCTGGAGTCTGGACTTTTTGAATCGTAGAACCCCAGAATTATAGAGCTGGAAGGGACTTTGAAGATCTTTTCATTCAACACCCTGCTCAAATCAGTTTATACCATCTTGGACAAAAGGATTTCTGATCTTTTCTTGAAAACCTCCAGTGATGAAGCACCCAGGAGGCAAGACTTATATGTTATGGATCCAGTAGGATTCCCACCATTGTCTGCACACATCAGTAATGTTACTTACAACATGGCTCTGCAACCCAACAAGACAGACACAGACTTCAGAGAGTAATTAGGACTGCAAAAAAAACCACAACAAACAAACCTACAATTGCTACCAACTTGCCTTTCATAGAGGACCTGTACACAAGTCAAAAAGAGGACTTTGAAAATATTTACAGACCCCTCACATCCTGGACATAAACTGTTTCAACTCCTACCCTCAAAACAATGCTATAGAGCACTGCCCACCAGAACAACAGACACAAGGACAATGTTATGATGTGTACAGAATAACCCTTGAGTAACAAGGACATGCACATGGAAACGTTTATGACAGTAGTTATGAATAATTATTCAGCCACACACAGCTACATTAAATTGAATTAAAGTTTACTTTAAGAAATAGCACAGTCCAATAAACAGTCCAGGTCATATACATTTTACAGTCCAAAGAATATCCAATTACAAAGTCTTCTTACTGGTTGCCTTTGTCATTTACAGCAAACAAGGATATCAAAGTATAAGCATAGTATAAATACAACCTTAGATAGCAACAGAATGTCAGAAATACAGAATGTCAGAGAGACAGAATATCAGAGATACAGAATGTCAGAGAGAGCAAGCCATGATCTCTAGCTCCCTCTTATGGCAATTCACAATACAATCAACCAATCGGAACATAGTACAAATCAATACAGTAACTTTGTCTTAAAGCTACAAACATACATTGTTGGTTTATAAATTGCCAACTCAACTAATTGATGGACAGATTCCTAGCAGACAGTTTTTTTTTTGAAGCATCCTCATGGTCACATGATCCAAATTCCTATGCTTGGAAACTGGCATGTATTTATGACAGTTGCAGTGTCTGAGGGGTCATATGATCTCCTTTTGTAACCTTCTGAAGTCAACGAGGAAGCCAGTTACATCTAATAACTGTGTTACTAACAACTGCAGTGATTTTACTTTACTACTGTGATGAGTAAGGTTGTAAAACAGGGAAAATCATTTAATAACTATCTTTACTTAACAACAAAAATTTTGGGCTCAGTTGTGGCTGTAAGTCTAGGACTACCTTTATCTTCTGATAACAGCTTGCTACACTACATGTTATTCTTCATAAAAAAAAGTTGTACCTTGGTATTTTATTTATTAAAAAGAGATTATTTATTTATCCATCCTTCCATCCATCCATCTGTCCAAGTTATATATGTTGAATCATCAATTTTATTGTTGAATGTTAACCATCTTTGCCTCTTTTAAAATTTTATATATAGTTTTTATGTTTTAATATTTTATTTGTATATCATCCAATTGTGCATGAATGTAAGGGAGATGGGCAGTGTCTGAAATTGGTAGATAGATAGATAGATAGATAGATAGATAGATAGATAGATAGATAGATAGATAGATAGAAAAGGAGATAGGTAATAGGAAGGATAAGAATAGTAAGTTAAAGGAACGCTACACCATTTTATCAAGTCTCATCTGATAACCAAGCCAGTTTCCTCTTAAACACCCATTTCTGTTTCTAGATTCTACCGCTTCAGCCTTCTATCACCATTCCTGGCAATTTCATGTTGCATTTTGCCATCTTTGGCGCCAAGGCCACATTTTCCCATTAACTGCCACAATTTTTCTTAAATAACACATGTCCAGATGATCTAATGTTGTTTCCTTTTCTTACACAATTTACTCTTGCATTCATCATTTAACAGAGATCATGCAAAAATGGGACAGGAAGCTTTCCAGCTTTGTCTCAATTAACATTCAGCACTTCATTTAGAGCGGTCCTTTGAATCTACCCAAGCATTTGGCAGAGACTCCTTGACCCAACTTGCTCGTTTAAGATAGTCACGTTAAATATTATTTGCATGTTGATTGTCTCTTTTCTGAAATTTCTCTTTTAGGTTCCAGGTAGAATATTTGATTTTAGATTCTTGTACATGAGTTCTATTTCACTGTATTTTCAATTCAGAGCCAGTTTGATCTAGTGGTTAAAGCACTAGGCTAGAAAGCTGGAGACCATGCGTTCTAGTCCTGCCTTAGCCATGAAAGCCAGCTAGGATGACCTTAGTCTAGTCACTTCTCTCAGTCCAACCCACCTCACAGGGTTGTTGTAGGGAAAATAGGAGAAGAAAGGTGTACCGGATATGTTCGCTACCTTGAGTCATTTGTAAAAACAATAAAGGTGGGAAATAAATAAATAAATAAATAAAGACTGGTCTAGATTTCGAACATTGTCTCAACCCCAAACTTAACTGAATTTTTTTTGGAAATTCTATTCTTGATTGCTTGCAGGTTTGAAAATTACTTTAACTTTGTGGTGGGCTGGAGAGAAATCTCACCCCCAAAGCACACACCCCCAAGGCAATTAATCCAGGCTGTGCAGAAACACAAGGCTGCGCCACCCACATGGCCCATGGGAATCCTCTCCGCCCATTCACTCCTTACCCAGCAAACTTGCCTGCTAAATTGCTATTTTTCCTTTTTCCGACCATCATCTATTTTGCTGTGCCAGGAGATTTAGATTAGCTAGGAAGCAGGAAATGGTTGGATTTCTTGCTTTCTAGCTAGTCTTTAGGTGTTCAGCTCTGCTTTTAAGCACAGCTGAGCCTCCCTTAGGACTGAAGGTTCTATTATTCAGGGCAGACTCATGGCAAGCACATTTTATGTGACAGACTGAGCTAGCCTATGGCAGATAGATAGATCACTGAATGATTCTGTGAGCTACTCAATTTGCCTGCCTGCTTTGCCTGATTTTGGATAAAAGTTGCTCTTTTTTATAAAAAAAAAATCAATATTTACATGCATGGTGTATTGTGAGTTAATTTTATGAGTTTGCTTGCAAGCAAATTTTATGTGACAGACTGAGCTAGCCAATGGCAGATAGATAGATTTCTGAATGAATCTGTGATTCTGTGAGCAACTCAATCTGCCTGCCTGCTTTGTCTGATATTGAGTAAAAGTTGCTCTTTTTTATTAAAAAAATCAATATTTATATAAATATCTATAATATTTTCATACAAGCCATGCCCAGCCAGTCACATGACCACCAAGCCACACCCACAAATTAGGCCATGCCCACAGAATCAGTTAGTAGTCCCTGGGATTTAAAATTATGAGTTTGATGGTCCCTGAGGTCCCAAAAGTTAGTGACCCCTGTTCTAGTCCAACCCCTTGTTCAAGTAGGAGACCCTATACTTTTTCAGACAAGTGGCTGTCCAGCCTCTTCTTAAAAACCCCCAGTGATAAAGCACCCACAATTTCTGTAAAAAAGCTATTCCATTGTTTGATTGTTCTCACTGTTAGGAAGTTTCTCCCAAATTCCAGGTTGCTTCTCTCCTTGCTTATTTTCCACCCATTGATTTTTGTCTTGCCTGTGGTGTTTTGGAAAGCTTTCTTCTCTGTGGCCATCTCTCAAATACTGGAATACTGATATCATGTCACTCCTTGTCCTTCTTTTCTCTAAACGAGCTGTACCCAGTTCCTACAACCGTTCTTCATATGTTTTATTCTCCAGGCCTTTAATCATCCTAGTTGCTCTTCTCTGCACTTTTTCCAACGTCTCTTTTTTGCACATGTGGTGACCAAAACTGGATGCAGTGAAGACCGCCGAGGATTCCTTATTTTCAATCATCAGCAAAGGTAACCTGAGAGAAAGACAGCTAGTTCTGAAGTGGAAAACATGCCATGATTCATAACAGAACCAGACAGATTTTACAGCACATTTTGGTATTTGTTTCAAAGGAGGGAAAGTTTCTAATGGGAGGTTATTCATGAAAAATCTGTGGGTGACATTTTGGAATCTGGGATTTCTGCCAGAACTCAAATAAAAGGATGATAGGAACAATAACATCTGCTATTCTTGCTAAAATCAGACACAGATATGTCATTTTTGCAGTACATCTAGATAGTTATGTCTTTCTCAGTGATCAATATGCACATTTTTGTCAGATCAGACGGTAGACAGGAGAGTATTAATGATGCCCAAGATATAAATTACAGGTAGTCTATTGTTATAGGAAATACATAGAAAGTTGTGTCTGAATGCAGGACCATTTGGGGAAGATTCTGAGTGGGTTTGATTGCAAAATCAATCACAATAAGGAGAAAACTTTATCTCAGAAGATGACATAATCTAGATGTTTGAAAAGGTAATTCAGGACATGAACAGGATGAGTTAACCTGCACTTTTCGCTCTTCTCGTCTCCTATTTTCCATTATTCTCGTTTTTCTTTATATTTGTGTATTTTATATTTTGATAATTGAATACAGCTTGTAATCAAAGGTCCACACAGCCCAAGGCTGAAGTAGTGTACAAGCCAAAGCTGAGCAAAGATTCCCCTTAACTATGGTCTCTAGCTATCAATGTATCAGGAAATGTAAGTCCAAGAGGATTCCAAGTCAGGATCTTTTCCTCAGAGGCAATGTAATCTCACCCAGAGAAACAGAATGGGGAGGGATAGAAGGATCTTAATGTATAAACAGTAGCTTCATTTTACTCCAGTTCAATTTAAACTTGTTCCCTCCCATCTAGATCATCATGGCGTCCAGACTGGTCCAGATTTTGACAGCATCAGCAATGCAGGTGGCAGAGGGCTGTGTTGTGGCCTACAGTGGTCAGCGGCACTAGCAGCAGATTTGGCAGTGGAGAGGTTGGGATGGAACATGGGCCAGTCCTGGAGTCTGGGGAAGGCTCTGGCGAATGCTCTGAGTCAGAGGCAGAGATGGGGCCAGGGCCATCTGACAATTATCAGCTGCCTCTGGAGTCAGAGATAAGTGGGGAAGAAGAACAGCTGGAGCCTTTTCCCAATGTGCCCATGCGCAGAGCTGCCAGGAGAAGGGAACATTTAAGGAACAAGGGTTGACTCAGGAGTAAAGGCACAAGTGGATGGTGAATGGCCCTCCCATAGGGAATAAAGAGAAGCAAAAGGGGAGTGGTGTTTGCAGGAGACAATTAGTTCATTCAATGAGGGGGAAGATTTGCTCCTGACTCCTTGCCAAGTATTTTCTGCTACAGTATGGCATTTGGAAGCTATTGGCCTGGCAACTCTCTAAGCCAGATAAAGGTCTGTAGTTGTAAAATCTCTGGAAAGACTGGTTGTCAGGACTTTGCTGGATGAGAGGAACTCACTTTAGGAGTCTGCTTCGTGATTTTTGGGAAGCCTAGGTCATAACAGGTTGCTGGAGGCCATTGTGGCAGAAAACGGAGCTCGGGAGCCTGTTTTTGCTGGCAGAGCATTTGGACCACCGCAGCACCCTGACACAAGTGATGTCAAGCTGGCCACGCCCACCCCGGTCCCCCAAGGTCAAACACAACCCTGATGCAGCCCTCAATGAAATTGAGTTGACAGTCCTGCTCTAAATCTACCCCCACAACAGCATTCCTTAAACTAGACTGTATTGAGAAGAGAGAGATTGTGACTGGCCCAAAGGCATCCAATAAGATTCCCACTTAAGGCTTTTTAAATACAAATCTAACTTCTTAACCCAAATTTATACTGGTCCTTTTTGTACTTAGGAAAATGTCAGAATGTCACAAACATTTAAGCATCTTAAGTAGGCATCAATACACTGTGTGTTAATTGATGGCATGCAGGAAGCAGCATAGTGCTTGGAAATCACTCTACAGATCAACAGTTCTTGCTTGCATGGAAGAACATTGGATGCCTGGAGTAACGTTAGTGTAGGTTGCACTTATCAAATACCGGTCAAAATGTGTGAAAAGAACTGACAGGGTTCTTTCCTTAGCACACAATGTTGCATGTGGCACAGATACACCTAGGCTTAGTAAACTAGTTTGCACCTTTTCTATATCACTAAAGAGTTTTATATGAAAGCCTTCATTGGCCAAAGTCATGATGTTGTGACCTCCATTGGCATTGGAGGTCAATTTCTCTGAGCTCAAATCTACAACTTAGAATGTCTGTGGAGACTCTCAGTCATCTGGAACGTGGTTGTCCCAAAGGTGCTTTTTAAAAAGGCAATTGAGCTTCTCATCCAAAAAGCTTCTTCAGCTCTGACAGGATAGTGGGGAAGGGAAGGATTTATATTCCTTGCAGACAGCTGGTCATTTGTATCCTTTTAGAGGGTCGTTGAGGCTACTTAGAGTGTCAAGTCTGGTCCGTGGGTCTCATAGAGAGGCGAGGCACAAGTAGTGAACAACAGCTCTTTATTTAGCGAACAGATTCTGAGACAAGAACCCCAGCTGCGGCAGCTCTTTTTATAGAGCTGGCTGCGGCTAGGCAGCCAATGACAGGCTTTTGAGCTTGCCGCGCTTGGTTTTACCCAACCACGGCAAGCCCCTTACGAACCAATCAGGAGTGCTTATCTCGTCCAATCGTGGTCCGACTCTCCCGGACCAATAGGAATGCAGGTCTTCAAGCCTGCTAGTATGGAACATGGAGGTTTATGTTTGTCCTCAGGATCCCCTGAATAGTGCTCCTGGTTCCTGTAGTTTGACCAGCTGTCTACAAGGAATATAAATCCTTCTATTCCTCACCATCCAGTCAGAGCTGAAGAAGCTTCTTGGATGAAAAGCGAAATGTCTTCAAGGTAAAAGGAAGTCCAGTTGCCATTTGAAAAAGCACCTTTGGGTGCAACTTGGAATGCAAGAGGAATAAAGGGTAAAAAGGAATTTAAAGGAAAAATGCATATATTCCATGTCTGTGATTCTCAGAGAGAGCAGGGGTGGGATTCTACCAGTTCACACCTATTTGCGGTTGTTAACATTCTAAGCAGTTCAGAGAACCAGTTGTTAGAAGAAATTACTGGCCTAATCCTGTAAGGAAGGAAACATTCTGGTGTTGCTTACAGAAACTGCCTCTCCTGGCAGGACTTCCTGTCTCTGGAACTTCTCTGGAGTTTTTTCCCCCTCCTTTGCTGGTACTTTGCTTGTGTGGAGTGACCATTCAAAGTTACAATGGCAAAAAAGTGACTTATGACCATTTTTCACACTTACGACTGTTGTAGCATCCCCACAGTCATGAGAGGCCAGGTGAGGAGATGCGTGCCTCGATTTGAGCAATATTGAGTTGGCCACGCCCAGCCAATAACATGACCACCAAGCCATGTCCACCTAGTCACATGACCACCAAGCTACGCCTACCACCTAAGCCACACCCAAAGAACCAGTTGTTAAAAAATTTGAATCCCACCCTTGAGAGAAAGGGGCGAAATGTAATAGATTTAATTATTCATCACTTATTTTATTAGGTTTACAAGGTCACCCAACTCTATAAAAATGGCAATTCTGTCTGATATTGTGTGGCTGGAAGCTAGCTTTTTCAGTAATGACCTTGTCCTTCTGGAATAATTTGCCCCTGGAGATCCAGCTGATCCCCCAACATTGTTAATAAATAGGACACCTATTTTTAAGACCTTTAAGCCTGAATAACTGTTCTGTGAGGTCAACCTGGTGCTTATCTTTTGGATTACTTTAATGGTTAATTAAAGGTTAATGGTTAATTGCTTAATTAGTTGTCCATGTTATAGTTTTAGATTTATTTCTAATAAATAGAGCCAGGGTGGTACAGTGGTTGGAATGTAGTATTGCAGGCAAACTCAGCCCACAGCCTGGAGTTCGCTCCTGATGAGGCTCAAGGTTAACTCAGCCTTCCATCCTTCCAAGATCAGCAAAATGAGGGCCCAGATTGTTGGGGGCAACATGAAGACTCTATAAACCGCTTAGAGAGGCCTGTAAAGCACTGTGAAACGGTGTATAAGTCTGAGTGCCATTGCTACTTCATGTAAGTGGCCCAAAGGTTTTTTCAAAAAACCTTTTAAGAAAACTGATCAGATATAAATGTAAATTTATACATTCTGTTCTAATTTTGAACAATGGTAAGGCTGCAAGTTTAGATTGTGTAACTATAAAGAAAAATATAGAAGTTTGCTCATGGATGACCTGTGCAAGTTGTGTATGAAGAATATATCTCTGCTTGTTGATTGGAAGAAGCTGTTAGTATTCCTCATTATAAGGGGAAGGATAGCAAGACTGAATATAAAAGGGGGATTAATTTGTTAAAAGTTTGGAAACTTTAATACCTCACATATCGGGGCAGAGGTTTTGCCAATTTGAGAAAGGTTAAATTATACCCTTATTTTAAAGTAATTTCTTCCGTACTGTGCATCTTAGCTTTTCTTAGGACTTTATCATGTTCTTTTGAAGTATATCTAGATATCTCTGTCTGTCTATCTATCTATCTATCTATCTATCTATCTATCTATCTATCTATCTATCTATCTATCTATCCATCCATCCATCCATCCTTCTTTCTGTCATATATTACACTGTTTAACAAATCATTAATGAAATATCTGTCCATCTATCTCCTCTCTCTTTGTCTCATATCTGTCTGTCTATCTATCTATCTATCTATCTATCTATCTATCTATCTATCTATCTATCTATCTATCATCTATCTATCTATCATCTATCTATCATCTTTCTATCTAACATTACACTGTGCAACAAATCATTAATAAAATATCTATCTATCTATCATCTATCTATCTATCTATCTATCTATCTATCTATCTATCTATCTATCTATCTATCTATCTATCTATCTATCTCTTTCTCCCCCCTCAGCATATCTTTCCTCTCTCACTGTGGATGGAGCAAACACACTGAACAAGGAGAAATAGTTAAAATATACTTTCTTAACCCTGCAAGATCTAGAGGGCAGAGTTCAAAACATCCAAAAAAAGTGCCCTCTTTTAATGACTGTCATTATATTTTGATGTGTTTAATAATACAGCAGAGGTTAAATGAAACATGAAAAAAGGGATGTACATTAAAATTGAGATAACTCTTCCTTCAGTCAAGTGGAACCCAGCAGATGTAGCTGCACACTGTAATTGCTGCCTGCTTCCTGTCAGTCTGATTAAGTTGCATTGTCCCGGTTCCAAGTGTAAGAATCAGTGGCTTCCCATAGGGCACAGCATGGGACAATGGGCTTATCACTATGCACACCTCCTGTTTGGGCCTGGTAATGGTGCAGAGATGCCATATACATTGATGACTTATAAAACCAATAGCGCAGCACATTAGGAAAGAAAATCGCAGCTTATCTACCCAACAGTCCAGCCAGGGATCCATTCTCCTCCTCCACATCTCCTTCTCCCTCTCCCCCCCGCTCGCCCACTTCTGCATAGATAAATTCCTTAACTCAGCATTCCATATCATTCTGATATTGTTCAGAGGCTTCACCTTCATGCTTGCCTGTTTTCACACACTCCCTGCAATCTTTAGAAGCGGCAGCAAACCTCCCGTAAGCTTGTCAACAACCCTTCCTATAACAGATTTTTATTCCCTATTTGCCACAGTAGAGAGAGAGAGAGAGAGTCGGCAGGAAACTCTCTTCCTCCCCCCTCGAAAACCAGGTCTTAATTACAACTTATAAGTGCCCTGTATCCATTTTAAACTATTGAAGCAAATCATGATCGGATCAGGGAGGGAGGGTTAAAATCCAAATGGAGAAAGAAAGGAAGGTTATTATGCAGTAGGATGGAGGAAATCGAGGCATAGAAGAAACTGGAGAATGTGAGTTGTAATCGTGCAATGTTTTACCTCAGGGTTTCTTATCTGTGGCAACTTTAAGGTATGTGGACTTCCAGAATTTCCCATCCAGAGATAGATAGATGGATGGATGGATAGATAGATAGATAGATGATAGATGGATAGATGGATAGATTCATTGTCTGCTCTATTCCAAATACCGGAACAAGGATACAGAATAGTAAATTTGATGATTTAAAATCAAAATGAAAGAGTAAAGGCCATAACATTCAATTAGTAAAATCTGTGCATGTAGAGCTTCAGAGAATATTCATTGCTTCCCTTTTTAAAACGGAAATATTTTTGGTAGCATGGAATTTTCTCCCTAAACTTACTGATTCTTATTTAAAAAAACAAAACAAAACTAGGAAAATGCCACCATTTCTCCTGACTGCTCTTGCTTTGGGGTCATTCCACTTACCCTATCCTGGCTCTGCCTTTAATTTATTTCAGGATTAATCACTTACGTAATGCCAACCAATCAGACACTGCGCATATGATGACATCAGAACAGGCTGAGTTATTTAAAATTCCTGAATGGAGAATTAAACTGTGGAAAACAAATTCAAAATGTAATTCACTACTTCTGAAAATGTTCATTCAAGAGAATTCAGCATGGAGGGTTTTTTTTAAGTCCCAGCTCTGGAAGATGCTTATTTCCCCAAGAAGCTGGATTTAGTTTTGTTCTGTCGCCAGTAAAGAGACTCACAGACCGGAGTTGAATTCAGCTCTTTAATAATAACAGTAACTTCAACTGCAGTCGAACCACAGCAGCCCTTTTTATAGCGGCTGCTCCATGGCTCGCAACCAATGACATTTAGTTAAACTTCCCGCTGCTATTGGAGGCCAATCAGGTACTAACATTACTAACCAATTGTATTGTTGCTTCTGTTAACCAATAGGAACATCGCCCTAGAAGTCTTTATTTAAATACACTACAAGCTTTGCTTTTTATTCATAGCTGAAAGTTAAGAGTTTGAGCAACTAAAGTTAAAAGTGGGTATTAGAAGACTTCTAAAAACACATGTTTATGTTTCAAACTTAGAAGATATATCCCACAACAGTGGTGGGACTCATCTCCGGGGGTGGTGGAGTGGGGAGAATGAGTCTGCCTATCGAGATGAGGTGGACTGGTTGCTTTCGTGGTATGGAGACAATAACTTGGTCCTCAACACCAATAAGACCAAGGAGCTTATAGTGGACTATAGAAGGAACAGATCAGATATCCGGCCCTTGCTTATCAATGGAAACTGAGTGGAGCAAGTGGCCAGTTTTAAGTTTCTGGGTGTTAACCTAAAAGAGAACCTGACCTAGGGTGCTCACATTGCAGCACTGGTCAAAAGGGCCCAGCAGAGATTATATTACCCGAGACTTCTCAAGAAACAACTGAATGAAAAACTGCTAGTGACCTTCTACCATAGAGAGTATCTTAACTTACTGCACCTCTGTATGGTTTGCCAATTGCACAGTGGCAGACAGGACAGCACTCCAGAGGGTTAACGTAATTGCCCAGAAGATCATTGGTTGCCCTCTCCCCTCTTTGGAAGAGCTTTATAGCTCCCGCTGCCTTAAGAAAGTTCAAAAGATTTTCAAAGATCCATCTCATCTTGGGCACCCTTTTTTTGAACTATTATCATCTGGCAGATGGTAAAGAATATTAAAAACAAGCACAAATAGGCTGAAAAACAGCTTCTATCCAAGGCAGTAGCTCTTTTGAATTCTACTGTATATTGCAGTGTTGGTGTGGTTTTGGGGTTTTCGGTTCAATGTGTGGAGTGTGAAGGATGTGTGTTTGTGTTTATTTTCATGGTCATGACGGGCACTGAAGATGGTGTTTGATTTTGTTGTACGAGGTGAAATGACAATAAAGTAAACTAATAACTAATAATATAGAGGATAAAGTAAACAAATAACTAATAATATAGAGGATACAAACAACTCTTATAGAGAGCTCTCCTGGTACTCTCAGCCTGGCTTCTCAGTGCCAATTTGTCTAAACAAACTACTCTGAACAATGAGACAATTTTTCTAGTATGTGGGGAAAGTCCATCAGATTTGAAGCTTCCTTCTGCAATGTCAAACTTTACACTGAAATAAGAATGAAGAGGAAGTTTTATTCTTAGATAAATAGGACCTCAGAGAGTTTGAAGAGGGAAAGTGGAATGGAGAGCAGTGTGTATGGTTAGTGTCATGCTTTTCAACACTGATGCCTAAGGGAACCCATTTCATGTGAACTGTTTTCTTCAGGGGTTCTAGCGGGAATTCAATGGAACACCATCAACTTTCATGGAGATTAGATAAGACTTCCAGATCTTATTTTTTCCCCAAATGAATATAGATTGTTCCTTAAAACTCGTGCAGCTCTTCCTGGATTGCAGCTGTTTACTCTAAAAAAAGAAGGTTGGTTGTGGAGTCCTTGAGTTTTATTGTTCATGCTTGCAGGTGTTTTGTTATCTGACTAGGTAACATCATCAAGTTCAAGACTTATCCTCATCAATCAAGAAGACACACTGATGATATTACCTAGTCAGTTAATGAAACATCTGCAAGCAAAAATCAACCTACGAGAGCATCAAGGACACCACAGTTCAATCCTGAGCTACATATACGCTTCTTCTATTGAGACTGATGGTTCATTTTTCTTTTTTTCCAGAGGTGTTTCTTTACCACAGTTGACTTGGTCATATTAATTCCTGCTTTTTGAGAAATATAACAGTAAAAGCCAGATGATTATTTACTTCCTTAGACTCTCCCTATATAACATTAAACCCACATAAATCTCTGGCTTGCAGGCAGGATCAAGGAGAAGAGCCTTCCCTTCTGTGGAGTGCTCTATCACTGGAGGTGAGAATTGCTTCTACCCTTCTGGCTTTCTAGAAGAGGATTAACATATAGCTTTGCCGGTTGGCTTGGGGCTGCAAGGGGGTGCTCATTACTGGAGGTGGTGGTAAGAAGATCTCATCCCATGCTCTCTATCTTTTAGACTTGGTGTTTGTATAGTTTTAAAATTATAATTTGCATAGTTGCAATATTTTATTTATTTATTTATTTATCAATAGGTTTTTATGGTTTTCCATCAGTACAAATCTTAGTTAATTTTTCAATAGCTTTGGCATCAACATATAATATTATCTTACATTTCCATCATCTATTCGTACATATCATTAATATATATTGCCTTTATTTACAATTACTATTATTTTTCCTCTTTAACCCCTTTGGCTATCTATTTACATATTATGTATCACTCTCTTGAGAATTCTCTTCTAATCATCCTTTCTAATTCTTATCTCTCTTTTCTAGCCACATGTACCATCTATGCCAAACTGAGTAATATTCCAATTCTTCTTTTTCTCTTATTTTTAGTGTGAGCATATCCACTTCAGCACAGTCTTCTATTTTTTGTAAAATTAGTTCTTCTTTTGCGACCATATGTTCTTTCCACACTTGCACATAGGCTATTCTGGCCGCTGTCAATATATGTAACATTAAGTATTTTATCATTTTCTGATATTGTTTTTGAATTATTGTAATATTTGTAACAGTTGTAATATTTTCATTAGGGGGTGCAATGGCTCAGTAGTTAGAGACTCTGAACTTGTCAGCTGGAGAGCTGACAGCCTGGGTTTGAGAGCCAAACTCTGCACAATAGGGTGAGCTCCTGTTCCTTGCCTCAGCTCCTGCCCACCTAGCATTCAAAAGCATGCAAATGCAAGTAGATAAATAGGTACCAGTGCTTCAATGGGAAGATAACAGCATTCCATGTGCCTCGACATATAGTCAGGCTGGCCACATGACAATGGAAATTATCTTTAGACAATACTGCCTGAGATGAGCACTGTGCCCTAGAGTCAGAACGACTAACAAGGTACCTGTACCTTTACTTAATGTTTTAATTATTTTCCTACTTGTTTTTTTATAATCTGTAAGCCACTCAGTCACCTTATGTGGGAGATGGACAGCATAACATTTAATAAGTAAAATAAATTCAGCTTGCCACTTTTTTTGTGGTAACTGTTCTGCTTGGTTCCTCTAACGACAGTGCCTGAAAAGTGAACCAAGTGCAAGATTAAGAGGTAAAATATAAATGTAACACAAAATTTAGGGGTTTTCCCTGTCCCCACTCCCCACCCCTTACTATCTATTTTCTCCAACGTAAAGTTTTTTTTTCCATTTTTGTACCCTGCTTCCTTTTTCTTTCTTTTACTAGTGTGTCATGCCCCTGGTGGAGACTGACTCTGAGGGAGAGGAGGAACAGCTGACAGGGAGTGGAAATGTGGCTCCAGAGGTTGTGGAGGAGGCTGGGGAAAGGCAGAGGCCGGCTGAGCAGTCAGAGGAGGACCCAGGCCCATCCCCTCTCCATCCTAGGGCACGCAGGGTGGACAGGATCAGGGAGAGACGTGATCTACTTGGAGGAGAAGGCCTTGATCCTCTTCATGGGCTGTAGCTGTGACAACTGAATAAGAGTATAGACCTACGTACTGGCGAATGCTGGAAACAAAGCATGTAAATATTTCTAGTTTATAGTTCCTCTCTGAGTTTGGCATCCTTCCCAGTGTCTGTTATCTGTGGATGTCCTCCAACCCTTATCTTGCCTGGTTTGTGTTGCTTTTTTCCTTCTTCATGTAACTGTGTGGGAGTTTTTTTTGTCTTCTGTCAAAGATATTTGGAGCTTGGAAGCAAAGTGAAGGAATAAAAGGGGATTCACCTATTTTCCGTATCTGTGTTTGTTTTGTATACCACCCTGGGTCATCACATAGTGTCAGTAAAGATATGACACAAGTATAGAACCATATATTAAGTCACAATGGCTGATATTATTTTGTAATTTTTATAAGAAATAGGCTGGCTGGAACAAATCATTTTGCAACCACTGGAATAGAAAAGAAAGCAATTAGTACATCTAAAAATGCTCAGCGAATGTATCAGAACTAGAGTTATTGGGCAGATAAGAAGTCTTATGAATTTTACTGTTTCTATCTGACAAAAAAAAGATGATGCCTTAAGGCATGGCTGACTAATAAAGAATATTGCAACCCATTGATAGAGAACCTCTTCTTCATCTCAGTTGGCAACCTTGCTTATTAGCCCGCATTCCCTTTCAATTTAGTTGCACAACTAAACAGGGTCTGTGGAGTACAAGATTTGTGGTATTTCCAGACTCTCCTTGCAGTTATGAACTAGCTACAGACTTCGATCATATAGAATCTGCCTCATTGCTATTACTCATAGATGATGTTTTTGATGCAATTGCAGCAGCTAGTAACTGAAAATAAACAAACTGAATCTTATAAAAGTGGTTAAGATTAAGATTAAAACTAATCTAAATTGCAAAAGCCTTGCTGAAGAAGAAGCAGAAATAATGGAAGGATTGTTTTCCATAATTTATGGGCAATACAGAAAATCTCTCTCTCATGAGCCTGACAAACAGACAAGGAATGCAGAAACTCCTTACGTGACTATTTCCTCTGAACATCATGTCTGTACAAAGCCATACTGAGATACTGACAATATCTTGGATAATCACATTCTAAGGTGAAATTGCAGAGGCCTATCTACTTATACTAGGCATATAAATGTAATAAAAATAAGCAAGTGAGCAAACAAACAAATATGGTATTCCTACTTATGGGAGCTAGTTGGTCAAGCCTACCACTCATGTTTACGCTTTGGGTACAATCCCCCAAAACTGGATCACCTCTTGAACACCATCAGCATTGACAATATCATCATTGGTCAACTGCAAAAGGCAGTTTTACTTAGAACAGCTTACACCCTGCAACAACACTTTTTTAAAAAATAAAGTTTTATTTGGGTTTTCACACATACAAAATACAAGTAAAACATCTTTTTTGACAATAGCATGGTCCCGGGTTGAACTTCTTTATACAGACACAAAACTCAATTTCGTGCTCCTTTTTGTATTCTATTCCATATCTTATACTATTTTACATTTTCTATATAGTTTTCCCCTCTTTTGATTTTCTCAATTTTAATTTGATTATCTCATCTCAGTTCAAATCATTATATTTATACTTTTGTCTGTTCTGTTTCAATTTCATATTATCTTTTCTCATTAAACAAGTTTTCTCCTGTAGTTACTAATTGGAATATGACACCTTTATATCTTTTAATTACATCTGTTCAACTCTTATTTAAACTTCAATATATACCTTAAGTTTATGACCTTCAATATAATACATAATACATAATTTCCAATCAAATTCTGCTTGGTACATTCTTATAATACACACTATATTCTTTTTTTTAAAAAAAAAAGATTGTAAATATAAGTAATTATAAACCCTCATTCTGTTCCAGTTCAGTTCTATTATTAATAATAATTAAAATCTTAACATCTTTAACACTTCTTTTCTAAATATCATACTTCCTTAAAAACACATATAATCTCCATAATTATTTTTTCCCTTATTTCTCTTCACATATGTTTTATAAATCATTAAATATACCTTTTATTACATTTATTTATTGACAAGCATTCCACTGAATTACGATAGCTATTTTATCAGACATTTTAATCATACATTGTTTCATATTTTCTAAAATTATTTCTGTTTCTAATATAACTATACTATCTTATATACCTTTGCAGAATCCCTTTTCCATTAAATTTTCATCCATTATCTCTAAATAGGCCCCGTTTCTCTCTATTTTGTAAGTACTTTATGACTTCTTTTCCATTCTTTCTTCCCTCTCATCTTCTCCCTCCCCTTTTTACCCCCTTGTCTCTCTATTTCTAATTCTCTCTTCTGCATTTCCCTCTTCTGTTGCTTTCTGATTTTATACCTATTTTTCACTCTATTTTTTTTGGAGTTGTTTTTCCCAATCTTAAACTCTCTATTCTCTTTCCCCACTTTCCTTTCCTTCCCCCATCTAAGATTACTTGTTCATTAAGATGGCTTCCTCTTTGTCACAATCCTCTTGTTCTGCAGGCATTTCTTGTTGTTTCTCATAATTCCAAATCTCCATTCCTAAAAACTGAAATATGAAGCCAAAAGAACTTCTCCCTTCTTGTGCATCTTCTTTGTACTTTTTGAGTTCCATTTTCAGTTCTTCTAAAATGGAGCCATTTTAAACAGTTTTAAACAACCACCCGATTGATTTTAATCATTCAAAACAATAACCAAGAATCCAGAAATCATCAAGTAATTCAGATAGTCCTGAGTTATATCTTCTTATTTCTTTTTCGACTTTCTCTTCCTGGGATTTTTGTTGCGATATTTCAGTTAGAGTGTATCTTTTGGAAGTCTTGTTGAGATTTTGCTGTAAGTTATTTTTTAATTCCAGGCAGTCTCCTCCCTTCCAGATCCTGCCCTTTTATTCTTTTTCTCTCCTTTCCTGTTTTCAAAAGCTTTTAATTATCCAGAAATCTTTATCCCTTTGACTTTTTTTCAGCATTAAATGCCTATTAATGTGAAAGTGAATTTTTTTTCCAATTTCTTACTTAAGTCTCTTAACTGTCAGTATAGAAAAAGGAGGAAAAAAACCCAAATCTTTTCCCTTTTCTCTCTCCTTCACAGCTTAAAAACCTTCTTAGGGAACAATGTTATTGTTTTTTAATAGTTTCAATTCTAGGGTACCTTATTTGTTGCTTTTGCTGTTTGACCCAGTCAACCAAAACTTTCTCCTCTTATCTTCCTCCTGCACATTCTTTTCCAGTCGAGTTCTTCTTTGTGGTGGCCATTTCTGACCACCACTGCAACCGCCTTCGGGAAAGGGAGTAATGGCCAGCTGGGGAGGAGAGATGCAGCTCTTCTCAACCCTGCAGGCAGTCTCCCCCCTCTTCACCATCTCTACGGGGTGGCTTAGTCCCGAAACCAGCTGGCTCAGGACGCTCCAGTGGCGAACACGGATCAAAGCCTCGCAGAGACGAGGTTTCGGTCTGTCACTGAAGAAGCTCAAACCAGAAGTCCTCCCTGCAATAACACTTTTAACACCATGAAACAACATCTGCCTATACCAGGTCTTTGGAAAATAATCAATAGGTTGATAAAAACACCAGATTCAGTGTAAACATCTGGCTGATTGTGCAAACAACAACAACAACAACAATGTATTTGTTTAGGGAAATCTGTGAATGCCAGGTGCATTTCATTGAAAAGTGTAAAAAACCATGTGAAAAATAGATAAATGAATGTTTATACTATAATACATCTAAATTATGGAATATCTTTAATGTGACATAACTGGATAGGGCACTTGGAAAAACCAGATCTGTATGAGAAAATGAAAAAAAGACATCTGGAAGAAGACACTATCCAAATATTGTTAGGAGAACAATGTGTCCATTGTTCTATCAAGAATAAAACAAAAGAACCTATTCTGAAAATGATCAGATTGCACCTAAAATGCCGCTTCAGTAAATGATTGAGGCAATACTGTAGATAGATAGATGATAGATAGATAGATAGATAGATAGATAGATAGATAGATAGATAGATAGATATAGATAAATAGATGATAGCTAGATGATAGCTAGCTAGCTAGAGATAGATAGATGTTAGATAGATGGATGATAAATAGATGATAGCTAGATGATAGCTAGCTAGCTAGAGATAGATGTTAGATAGATGGATGATAAATAGAAAGATGATAGATGATAGACAATAGATAGATGATAGATAGATGATAGACAGATATAGATAGATAGATGGATGACAGAAGATAGATGATAAATAGATTATTGTTTTTTTGCACCAAGATGTCCAATGAGTGGCTTTGGCAGAATTTTCACAGCTAAAAGCCAACTATCTAAAATGCCTGTCTAAGCATGGTGCACATATGTGAATCATTAAAACAAAATCTTCCTATTACCTGAAAAGCAGTAGCCAAAGAAGATTTAAAATATTACATCTGGAGAAAGGCGTCCTTTTGTTCTCTCAGCTCTGAACTGAAATTTGGGTAAGTTTCACCCATGTTGCTACTGACAATGTGCAGTCAGGATGAAAATAAAGCATCTAGGTGTCCAGATGGGCAGCCAAGCAGGTAGTAGGAACAGGTAAACATAGTGTTAAGTTTGATAGAAAGTTGCCAGCAGCTCTGTGTGTTAAGTAGTGATTATTTACAACCTCCAATGTGATCAGAGGATGTAAATAACAAGGGAAGGGGAAGAAAAAAGAATCCTATTTTCAATAGTGTTGAAAGAGAAAGAAAGAGATTGAGAAAGAAAGAAAGAAAGAAAGAGAGAAAGAAAGAAAGAAAGAAAGAAAGAAAGAAAGAAAGAAAGAAAGAAAGAAAGAAAGAAAGAAAGAAAGAAAGAAAGAAAAGAAAAGAAAAGAGATGAAAGAAAGAAAGCTTCATTTGTTTCATAGATAATGCCATGGAGAGTGGCCTTCTCAGTGTGCCAACTATCCAGAAACCCTACAGGATAATAAATTGGTCCTGATGCTGGAGCTGATTGATGTTTGGCATAAAATCTATTCCTCTGAGTTTACTTCTTCCTTCTGTTCACCAGTTTCAAACAAATAATCTTGGGCTGGATTATAAATACAAACATAGACATAGGCATGCATTCCACAAATATGTAATTGTGGAACTGTTTGAACTGTTAACTATGCAAACCCCCGGCTTTCTTTTTCACACTTTAGATATAATAATTTTTTTTTTAATTAGAGAAAAAAGGGCACAGAGATTTGTTGATTTTATTCCCACAAGCTAATAGCAAGCCTTATTTATTATACTGAAGATTTGTAACCCTGGCCTCTGTCTCAGTTACAAGTTTTTAAGCTGGTTTGAAAAAAGCTGACTGCATAATCAGTTTTAAAACAACAGTTATCTCAAGCCTTATCACTTTCAGGTGCCTTCATTTTATCCTCATCCATCATGACTGGAGTCATGGAAAGTGTTCCGGACTAGCAGGCTCGTAGCCTGCAAATCTGATTGGCCGCTGATAACCGATCGTGATTGGTTGCCATAGACTGATGCGATTGGCCAGTAAACGGGCTGCCGTGACTGGCCCTGCCAAGAGCAGCAAACTCAAATCGCCTTCATTGGCTGCCTAGCCGCAGCCAGCCCTATATAAGGGGCTGCTGCGGCTGGGGTTAGTTGCTCAGATCTGAAGTCACAAATAAAGAGCTGTTGTTGCTATCTGAGTCTTGCGTCCATTCTTGAACCGTCCTCCCAGATATAACAGAAAGGGCCATTTAAGGAAGCACCATATATGATATGGACATTAATGCAATTGAGCAAGTCCAGAGGTCTTTCATGAGAAGAGTACTCCACTCCTCTGCTCGCAATAGAATACCTTATGCTAACAGGTTGAAATTTTGGACCTGGACAACCTAGAACTACGCCGCCTATGGTCTGATCTAAGCTTAGTACACAAAATTGTCTGCTACAACGTCCTACCTGTCAACGACTACTTCAGCTTCAACCTCAATAACACACGGGCAAACAGTAGATACAAACTCAAAGTAAACCGCACCAAACTCGATTGAAAAAAACACGACTTCAGCAACAGAGTGGTCAATGCCTGGAACTCACTACCTGACTCTGTTGTTACATCCTCAAACTCCCAAAACTTTAACCTTAAACTGTCTAACGTGGATCTCACTCCATTCCTAAGAGGTCTGTAAGGGGGCGCGTAAGCGCCCCAGCGTGCCTACTGTCCCTGTCCTACTGTTACCATTTATTCATACTCATTTATTATGTATATACCTATACCTGTTTATACTTATATGTTTGTCAGCTTTGGAAGCCATATTCCATGCTGCCAGATAGCCTGAGAAAGTGGGAGGGGGGTGATTTCAACTGAGTAGTTCTAAGTAGACAAAATAACATTCTTTTGTTAGTTCAAGTTTATTAAGTGTGGCGCAGGATGGAAAACGGATCTTACTTTGGGATGGATCGTGATTGGTCCATGTGATGTAATGATGGGGAAAAGGAGGATGGATTGTAGTTTGGGACATTGTAGAAAGTCCAGGAAATTTTTAGTTTCGAGATTGCACAGATGTGTCAGGTGCTATTCTAATAAAGTTACTTTTGAGATTATGCTTGTCTCGGCGTTAATGATTGGAATGGACGTTTGCTGGAACAATGACAATGGCAATGTTTATATGTTATGTTTATGCTTATACTTATTTTCTCATACATACTTGACAAACAAAATAAATAAATAACTTAAAATAAGTAAAATATATGTTTTTCCATGAATATATGGACTGGCTTGATGAGATTGAGAGCAATCTAGGTTGTACATGTAGTCCTCAATTTACGATCACAACTGAGCCCAAGATTTGCTAAATGAGACCGTTGTTAACTGTGTTTTGCCCCATTTTATGACCTTTCTTGCCCCAGTTGTTAAGTGAAACACTGCAGTTGTTAAATTAATAGCACGGTTGTTAAGTGAATGATACTTCCTCTTGCCCATCGAGTTTACCTGTCAGGTGGTTGCAAAAGGTGATCACAGATTCCAGGACAATTACAATCCTCATAAATAGGAGCCAGTTGCCAAGCACATGAATCCTGACCATGGGACTGCTGCTACAGCCGTGAGAATGAAAAACGGTCATAATTCAGATTTTTTTCAGGGCCGTTGAACGGTCACTAAAAATGGTTATAAGTCAAGGACTAACTGTACTTCCAAAAATCTTTCTTCTATCTGTATTCTACTAGCTCTACTATCCGTGCTTCGCTACAAAACTATGTGGTCGGGCTTAGTTTTGGGGGAGGAAAATAAGGGGGAAAACTGTGCTTCTGCCTTCCAGCATCCATTGGTATTCATCTGGATAGCGTCCTGCCAGTGTATGAGAGAGTTGAGGGCTGTTTGGAAACTGAAATAGTATTTGCTGTATGAGCAAGGAGACAGCAAGGAGCCTGGGCATGGCTTAGCTCAACTGTTCTGTACTAAAGCTGGTTGCTGCTCTGAAACTAAAACTCCTCTCCTCTGCTTGTGTTTTGCATTTGGAACAGATTTCTTTTCAGGTGGGGAGGGGGAGTAGAAGTCCTTAGCATCAGAGCGTGTTAATAAGAATATAGGAAATACTAATGCTCTGGTGGTCATTTTGAAAAATTCTTTCTTAGTGAGCACCTAGAAGCTAAGAGGAACATATGTGCCAAATTTCAAGTTTGTAGGCTTTACAGTTCTGAAGATTTTGTAATGATATGTGAGTGGTATTTCGCTTTTATATACATAGAATTAGGGGAGAAATGAATTGACAAACTGGAAAGTTAAAAGAGGCGGAGTTGGAAGATTCACTCCATGAGTGATGGTGGTGCTGTGAAAACTGCAATACAGACTATTGCATTGTATTGTGTATTATTTAGTGTACCATCACAGGGAAGTATCTTCACTTTTGTCCATATATCCACCCTTCTGCCACTCAGCATGTAGCTTGAACGTTGAAATTTGGCTTCCAGTCTGAATAAATTTAATATAACGTAAAGCCTTAATAAAGAATCACGTTCACATTTGGTTCCTTTAGAATTTCCCCTTTATTTGTAACAGCTGAGTAACTTTAATTCTCCTCATCTTTGTTTTGTTTCTCTGTTTCATTTCATTATTATTTGCTTTGGTTTGATTCATTTTACTTACTTCATTTGGGCTTTATAACATTGAAAACAAAATGAATCAATCTACTACTCACTGAACCCATTTCCAAATGGGCAGCATATGAAATATTAGACAATCAAAACTTACACACAAACAATGTAAGCTTTCCTTTTGCTGTGCAATTTGATTTCTAAGTATGCAAGCTGTTTAGCTCATCTCTCTCTCTCTCTCTCTCCCTCCCTCCCTCCCTCTCCCCCAGTCTATGTGTGGGCCCTGAAAATAAAATAAAACATTACCCAGTTCAGAGTGGCATTATTTGTAATGACCAGTGTTCTGCAGATGAAGTCCTTTTCATAAGTTCACATTCAGTTACAATATTTCTTACATTTTACACATTTACACACATAGGCACATATGTGTTGGGAATAAAGTAGGCAGAGAACAACAATCCTGCTCGGAGGAGTAAGCATTCGCACTAAAGGAGTGAAAGTGATCGTTTATGGAGGAGATATAATATCTTGAAGAAACTCTAAGGAAAAACAACAAGCACTCACTTCGGTTATAATCTTATTTAGAAACCTCCAGTTCATTCACAAGAATCCACATTAAATACAGTATACTGTGTCAGCAAACCCAAGCCATTTAAGAGCATCTAGAGAGAGCTGCTTTATGCGTCCCCAAGTAAAAAATGACAAAATGCAGAGTCACTGAAATAGCTCATTAACAGTACAACCAGTTTCTTTTTATTTAACACTTTTCTCTGCTGAAGATGAACATGCTCCAGTCTGAAAATAAGCCAGAATGTATATACATCCTATTTCCATTCAATTTCTTATTGTTCTAATACATACTTACATACATACATACATACATACATACATACATACATGAACAATAAGCAAGAATTACTTGATAGATGGGGTCCACAGCAGAGGTACCTACGGTATCATGATGGCATAGTAAGTTTTCACACTGTATAACTGCCATCTTTTACTGAGGGCCACAATTCTGCTGTTAGGTCAAATAGGATTTAATTTACTACTTTTACTTTCAGAAACACATGGCCTGGATTTGTAGGATGGGACAACTTGACCAGAAGTGGTATTCAGCAGGTTCTGACCAGTTCTGGAGAACCGGTAGCAGGAATTTTGAGTAGTTCAGAGAACTGGCAAATACCACCTATGACTGGAGATTTTATAGTATCCTTCCCCTGCCATGCCCACCAAGCCATGCCCACAGAACTAGTAGTAAAAAAATTTGAGTCCCACCACTGATATGCATGCTATGGACCAGTGGTGGGATTAATGTTTTTTTTTCTTCTGGTTCTGTGGGCGTGGCTTGGTGGGCATGGCAGGGGAAGGATAGTGTAAAATCTCCAGTCAGAGGTGGGATTTGCCGGTTCTCCAAACTACTCAAAATTTCCGCTACTGGTTCTCCAGAACTGGTCAGAACCTGCTGAATATCACCTCTGATGCATATATACATACACATAATACATACATACATACATACATACATACATACATACATGTATTCTAGCTGCCAGGGTCCAGGAAAAGGGCCTCTTTTTTTTTTACTGTAGCTCTGCTCCTCTGAAAAGTTGTGCCCCTCAAGGTGAGATACACCTCCATCCTCTTGACCTTCTGGAAGGGATTTACAACCTGCCTGTGCTGATTGGCCTGGGGTCCTGATTGGGTGGGTGGGTGTTCTATATTGGAGGTGGTTAGTTGATTAAGAGAAGACTTCATCTACACCCTATAGTATTCGGATTTAACTCGTTTAATTTCTGCTTATTTAATAGTTAAAAGTTTTAATGTTTGTACCTATGTTTTATGATGTTTGTAAACTGCCCAGAGATGCTCGATGGTGAAATGGGCAGCATATACATAAAATAAAAAAATAAAAAAAGACAATAAAATAATGAAATAAAATGAAATAAATGATATAATAAAATAAAATGGTAGCCACTGACTGCAAATAAAAGGGCTCCAAGTGCTTATTTCTGCATGTATATTATTAATATTCCAATAGTAAGACATTAGAGCACACATGTAGGAATGCTCAATCAATAAACCATCACAGATTTATTTGCATGTTTATTTATTTGCATAAACAAACAGTTTATATGCATAAACATATTCTAAAATCTTTGCATATTTAAAATCACCCCAAAGCTCAAGATCTGAATAAATGGTTGCATTCAACTATCAAAATTATATGAATGAATAAAACCTTAATTATACAGTTAATAGACTTTGCATTTACTCCTTAACACTATAAAGAATATACAGATGTATAAAATGTAGTTGTGCATGTACTAGAATAGAATAGAATAGAATAGAATAGAATAGAGTAGAGTAGAGTAGAGTAGAGTAGAGTAGAGTAGAGTAGAGTAGAGTAGAATAGAATAGAATTCTTTATTGGCCAAGTGTGATTGGACACACAAGGAATTTGTCGTGGTGCAAATGCTCTCAGTGTACATAAAAGAAAAGATACATCCATCAAGAGTCAAAGATCATAAGGTACAACACTTAATAATAGTCATAGGGTACAATAAGCAATCAAATCATACAAGGAAACAGTCAGTATTGATCATAAGGATACAAGTGACAAAGTTACAGTCATAAAGTCATACTAACAGATATCTTTGTTTGACCAGTCTGCAAAGCAATTTAATTTAGTAGGTGGATTAACCATCATGTACTGTAGGTACAAATATTCTTCAATCGGTCCATTTTCTGCTAATTTTCTTTCATCACTGCATTGTGATATCATCATATGCAATCTAAACAAGTAGTCATAGGGACATAATTGTTCCCTGCTACAACACTGGCTTGGTTGAAAAGATGTCAGGCCAAACTAGTCAATGACACCAATGACAGCTTCACCATTGACAGCAGTCAATGACAGCTTCACCAAATGAAGCTTGTTTAGGACTATGACATTACTCAGAACAGCCCCACTGGAAATGGTCAAGTTTTACTTCAAGGTGGGACCAAAGTAACTTGCTTCATTTCAACTTCAAAATAGAATTCAAAGCCTGCACAATCTCAAGCCCAAAATGTTTGAGGTTAGAAAACCAGAGGTGGTGTTCAGCAGGTTCTGACCAGTTCTGAAGAACCGGTTGTGGAAATTTTGAGTAGTTCGGAGAATCGGCAAATACCTCATCTGACTGGCTCTCATCTATTCTCTGCCTCCCAAGTCCCAGCTGATCGGCTGGGTCTTCTTTTGTTGCCCTGCACAGGAGAACGGAGCTGGAAAGCAGGTTAGTGGGGTGGGGAGGAAATGGGAATTTGCAGTAACCTTCCCCCAGGAGTGAGGAGGTTATGGGGATTTTGCAGTAATCTTCCCCTGGAATGGGGTGGGAATAGAGATTTTACAGTATCCTTCCCCTGCCATGCCCACCAAGCCACACCCACCAAACCACACCATGCCCACCAACCCACGCCCACAGAACCCATGCCCACCAACCCACGCCCACAAAAAATAATAATCCCACCACTGTAGAAAACATCTCTTTGCACATCTCTACTCTCAATCTCTTGAAGTATGATGGAGAAAAGAGCAGGTATGACCAGTAGGTGGGCTGCACTTACATTAATAACCCGTTTGCTGGTTGTGAACGCATGTCATATAAATTGCTTGTTGTTTCAGAAGATTGAGTGAAACAATCAGTCAAATAATATGAAGAGACCTCAGAGTCATCAATAAACTAATCAAAGTGCATCTCTTTTTCATAATTGAATAGATCCAGCACATATCTGGAGTTGTTGAGGCTAACAGAAGCAACATAGCCCTTAGTTTCCAAATATATGCCTTTTACCAGGAATATAATTCTGCACTTTTATATGCAGTAGCTGAAGAAGAAAAAAAAGATGTGTGTGTAGGGGACAGTTTGGGAAAAAATATATACAAAGTCTAACATGAAATTATATTGGCAATTAAGAAAATAAACAATTATTAAGCTTTTAAGCAATCATGCCTTAAAATCATATTTCTTAAAGCCCATTAAATTCTTAAAAAAAAAACCTTTTATGCAAATAGATAAATATAAATTGTTTACTGCAAACAGAGCACTATTGACACTTTTTTCATTTTAGAAACAATTATAGCTGATACTTGAAAAGGAACACGGCAAACAACTCTTCAAATTGATTCTCAGATGGCAGTTGGTTACATACAGCAACAAGCAAAATTAAGAGAGTCGCACAAGGTCATGTTGAACAATTATTCATCACAAATTAATGCAGAACAAATATCTTTCCCATAGCCTGCTTCTCACATGGACTTTTGCTTAAATGGGCATTCTCTACTGCACTTAACACAAATGATTGAGTATTTAATATGCTCTATAACCCTTTTATGCACACAGTCTAGAAAGCTACCGACAGTATCATGATGGCATAGTAAGTTTTCACGCTGTATAACTGCCATCTTTTACTGAGGGCCACAATTCTGCTGTTAGGTCAAATAGTGGATTTAATTTACTACTTTTTCTTTCAGGAACACGTGGCCTGGATTTGCAGGATGGGACAACTTGACCAGAGGTAGTATTCAGCAGGTTCTGACCAGTTCTGGAGAACCAATAGCAGAAATTTTGAGTAGTTCGGAGAACTGGCAAATACCACCTCTGACTGGAGATTTTACACTATCCTTCCCCTGCCACGCCCACCAAGCTACGTCCACAGAACCGGTAGTAAAAAAAAATTGAATCCCACCACCGGTCCACAGCATGCATATCAGTGGTGGGATTCAAATTTTTGAATGTATGTATGTATGTATGTATGAGAACAATAAGAAATCGAATGGAAATAGGATGTAGAAATCCAGCATGTTCTGACCAGTTCTGAAGAACCGGTAGCGGAAATTTTGAGTAGTTCGAAGAACCGGCATATACTACCTCTGACTGGAGATTTTACAGTATCCTTCACCTGCCACCCCCACCAAGCCAAGTAGTAGTAAAAAAAAAATTGAATTCCACCACTGAACTTAACACAGCCAACTCTCAGTGGCCACCTCATCACATCCACCTCCCCATGGCCAACTCACTGTGGCCAACTCACCACAGTCAACTCGCTGCAGGACAACTTGCCACAGGACAATGTATCAATTCAATTTAATTATTTAAAATAAATAAACATTCTTTTAATTTTTGTCATGCCAATTTCATTTTGTCCTTCCTTTTGCATCCTTTTTAAAATGATTCTATTCCACCATTTCTTTGATTTAGGTATAACTCTTGTCCTGCAGTGAGTTGTCCCATTCTCCTCTCCTCTCCCCTCTTGCTCCCTTCTGCTCTCTTCTCCTTTCCTCTCTCCTTCTGTCTCCTCTCTTCTCCTCACCTCTCCCATTCTCTGCTCCACTCTTTTCTCTCCTCTCCTCTCCCAATACCTGCTCTTCTTCTCTCTTCTCTCTTTCCCATTCTCTTCTCCTCTCCTCTCCCATTCTCTGCTCCTCTCTCTTCTCTCCTCTCCTTTCCCATCTCTTCTCTTCTCCTCTCTTCTCCAATTCTCTGCTCCTCTCTTCTCCTCTCCCACTCTCTCTCTCCTCTCTCCTCCTCCTCTCCTCACCCATTCTCTCCTCTCGTCTCTCCTCTCTTTTCCCATTCTCTTTTCCTGTCCTCTCTCACTCTCTTCTCCTCTCTCTGCTCCTCTCCTCTCCAATTCTCTGCTCTCTCTCCTCTCCTCTTCTTTCCCATTCTCTTCTCCTCTCCTCTCCCATTCTCTGCTTCTCTCTCTCCTCTCCTCACTTTCCCCATTCTCTTCTCCTCTCTTTTCCTCCTCTTCTCTCCCATTCTCTGCTCCTCTCTCTCCTCTCCTCTCCTTTTCCATTCTCTTCTCCTCTCCTATTCTCTTTTCCTCCCCATTCTCTGGTCTTCTCTTCTCTTCTCTTCTCTTCTCTTCTCTTCTCTTCTCTTCTCTTCTCTTCTCTTCTCTTCTCTTCTCTTCTCTTCTCTTCTCTTCTCCTCTCTTCCACCTCACCAATTTGTCCTTTTGTAGAAAGCTTATCTATGAATTTATTTAAGCTTGCAATCTGGCTGTGAATCACCAATAAAGCTTTGGAGGATTTGGATTTGGATTCCGTCTGCTTCAAAGACCAGTTCAGTTTTGAATCCCACCAAGTCAGCGTTTGATTTGGCATTCACAAAAAGGGGGAAAAAAACCCAAATAGAATAAAGTCTAGATTGCATATCCAAAGGATAGCCTGAAATAAAATCTGCTCTATGTTTATGCAGTTGAGTGACTGATAGCTCAACTGCAGCAATACAAAGCCGTTTAATCAAATGGCTTCTAACGGTGGAACTGCTTGTCAGAGATGTTGGCGTTTGGGCTTTGTAGCTTGCAGACTTTCCCCAGAGGAGTATTTTTGCATTAGTCAATGTGGGCGTGATTTGTTCCAGCAAAACATGGAAAAATAGCCAGTGCCACATAATCTATTCTGCATCAAGTTTATTTCACACAACAGTTAGTCTCTCCTAAAACAGCTACAAACCTGATACCATTCAGAGCATGGAAAAACTCAAAGAAATAGTGAAAGATCAGAAGATGCGGAAAGACCTGGGCCCATAGAATTGCCAAGAGTTGGACATGACTGAATGGATAACATGAAAATAACTACAGACCTCTCACATCCTGGACATAAATTGTTTCAACTCCTACCCTCAAAACAATGCTATAGAGCACTGCACACCAGAACAACTAGACACAAGGACAGTTTTTCCCTGAACGCCATCACTCTGCTAAACAAATAATTCCCACAACACTCTCAAACTAAGACAGTATTACTATTCTTCTTCTCATCCTTCCTAATAGCTATCTCTTCCCACTTGTGACTATAACCTTGTTGCTTGTATCTTTAAAATTGATATTGTTTTATTTGTTTCCTAGTATGATTTGATTGCTTATTAGTAACCTATGACTATCACTAAGTGTTGTATCTTATGATTCTTGACTCTTGACGAATGTATCTTTTCTTTTATGTACACTGAGAGCATATGCACCAAAGACAAATTCCGTGTGTGTCCAATCACACTTGGCCAATAAAGAATTCTATTCTAAAGAGTTCTATCATCATCATCATCATCATCATCATCTCTTTTTCTTCTTCATCTCCTCCTCCTCTTCTTCTTCATTGTCATCAAAACAAGTACAGAACCAGCAGGATGTACCTTGGAGAAATGTTTCACTATCTCATTATTTCTTGCTTACTCAAGGCAGGTACCAGAAGCTTTCCAACTGTTGTTAGGTTCCAACTCTCATTATTCTCAACTAATATGGCCAATTAAGCAGAGAGCTAGTGATATCTAGAGGGCCACTAAATCAGTGGTGGGATTCCAATTTTTTTACTACCGGCTCTGTGGGGGTGGCTTAGTGGGCATGGTGTGGCTTGCTGGGCGTGATGTGGCTTGGTGGGTGTGGTGTGGCTTGGTGGGTGTGGCAGGGGAAGGATATTGTAAAATCTCCATTCCCTCCCCACTTCTGGGGGAAAATTACTGCAACATCCCCATTCCTTTCCCACCCCACTAACCTGCTTTCCACCTCAGTTCTCCCGTGCAGGGCAACCAAAGAAGACCCAGCCGATCAGCTGGGACTCGGGAGGCAGAGAATAGATGGGGGCGGGGCCAGTCAGAGGTGGGATTTGCCAGTTCTCTGAACTACTCAAAATTTCCACTACCGGTTCTCCAGAACTGGTCAGAACCTGCTGAATACCACCTCTGCACTAGATCTTTGTTCTACATCAGGAGTGACAAACTCGCAGCCCACGGGCTGGATTAATCACACGCTGGCCACACCCCACCTTCGTTTTAGCAAAGGGGAAAAAAGTTGTTATATGTCACATGACAACAATGTGTCATCGCAAGTTTGACACCTCTGCTCTAAATAATCTTTCCTTCCGTTTTTATCTTTTAAAAAAAAATCTTTAAAATTTTTAAGGTCATTATATCTAGATTTACCTACCCAGTTCAGTCTCAGCTACTTCATTGTTACTTCTTGCAAAGATGCTTTATTAACCAGAAATTTGTTTTCCTTTCCTGAGTCCAATTGGCCAAGTTCTTCTGGAATGTAAGGGGAAGATCTCATAGTACATTTCTCCCCAGATAGCAAAACTAAAATAGTAATTAATAAAACAAGGACCTCTTTGCTATCTCAAAACCTGCTGGCTGAGGCAAGCATCTCACAATGCCCAATGGTAGGGCTGGCATTCCATAAGATGATACAGGTAGTCCTTGACTTACGATCACAATTGAGCTCAAAATTTCTGTTACTAAGTGAGACATTCCTTAATCGCTCCATTTTACGACCTTCCTTGCCACAGTGGTCACTGCAGTTATTAAGTTAGTAACATGGTTGTTAAGTGAATCTGGCTTCCCCATGGACTTTGCTTGTCAGAAGGTCGTAAAAGGAGATCACGTGATCCTGGGACACTGCAACCGTCATAAATATGAGTCATGTTTCCAAGCCTCTGAATTTGGATTACATAGGCATGGGGATGCTGCAACAGTTGTAAGTATGAAAAAACAGTCATACGTCACTTTTTTCAATGCCAATGTAACTTTGAACAGTCATTAAATGAACTATGCTAAGCCGAAGACTACCTGTATTAGGGCAGGGTTGCCAAACCCAAGGCCTGCCGGCTGGATCCAGCCCACAGGGTGCTTAGATCTGGCCCATGGGACTGCCCTGGAAACAACGAAGGACCAGCCTGCAGTGCCTCTGCCAGTCATAATTGAGCTCCGGAGGGCTGCCCCGACATCCTTGATGTGATGATCCAGGGTGAGATACAAAAGCAACAAAGTCACAAAAACAGGGGAAGTCCCTTTAATTCCTTCAACTTGGCTTCAAAGGTCCAATTATCATTGACTGAAGAAAAAACTCCCCCACAAACAGTTGCAAAAAGGAAGAAATTCCATTCAAACTCAAAATACATATAAATTATAAATAGGAAAAAACAACACAAACCACACTGAAGCAATTAATGAGACATGGCACGGATAAGGGCCTGAAGACATCCACAGATATCGAAATACACACACTGGGAAGGATGCCAGAACTCAGATAAGAACTGACAGACTAGAATTATTTCACACTTTGTTTCCAGCACTGGGCCATGAGCAGTTTGTCCTTTTAAACAGTCCTCACAGCTGCAGCCCATGAAGGGGATCAGGACCCTTTCCTGCCCCCGTAGACCACACCATTCACATCTCTCCCTCATCCGCTCCTCCCTGCATGCCCTAGGATGAAGAGGGGATGGGCCTGGGTCTTCCTCTGAATGCCCTTCCCCAGTTTCCTCCACAACCTCTGGAGCCACACTCCCACTCCTTGTCGGCTGTTCTTCCACTCCCTCGGAGTCAGATTCTAACAGGGGTATGACACTTGAACTTCATTTTTGCTGGCAGAGTGTCAACTCGTAAAGCATTCCTGGCCAGTTCTCCAGTTGTTATAGGCGGGTGGGTGGGTGGGTTAGAACTGATGGAGCAGCTTGGTTGCTATGACCAGAAGCACATTCCATGCATACCTTTCTCCAGATTGTATCCCACGTTACTAGAGCCAACCAGAGAGGAATGTTTTCTATAGCCCACGAAAGTGCTGTAGAAACTGTGATTTATGACACACCCTGGAAGGAGTGGGGAAACAGGGTCATAGATAGGCAGTAAATTATGTGGGGCAGAGCCAACTGCACTTGGGAAAGTGCAGACATATTGCTCCTAATAAATAATTGGATTTCTTTTGAAACTTGGCTTGAGGCTCATACATTAATTAGGGCATCCATTGGAACCCTGACACAGAGAGCTGCAGGAGGCCATTGTGGCTGAAAACAGAGCCTCAATGAGTGACATCAAGCTGGCCACACCCACCCTGGCTATGCCCATCCTGGCCCCCTGAAATCAAACACAACCCTGATCTGGCCCTCAATGAAATTGAGTTTGATACCTCTGCGTTAGAGCTAGAGATCTCCAGGTGACCACCAGTTGACAATAAAATGATACAAAATTGCCACTCTTCCATTTTGTGGTCATCCAGAATTTTGCAGCCCTTCCCTGGCAGAACTAATTTAGATATTCCTGCCAAGCAGAAGCTCAATGCTTGACTTCTTAATCAAATGTGATGTGCAAAAACATAGAACAATATTCTAGCACAGAAGCAAAACAGAGATTTGGTTCCCAGCTCCATGGATGCTTGATCGCTGTCCCTTGTGATGCAACAGTGTGATAGCAGAGTTAAAGGGAATGCAGGAAGAAGTCCTGCCAAAATCAGCCTTTTTCTCCATTCAGCTGACCGCAGCTTCCACTGGAAAGCAGCCATTAAACAGCCAAGGGATACAGATGCATATGCAGTTTACCGTGAATAAATACATACATTAGTACAATATTTCCACCTTAGCTTGTTTATTTTTGTTTATTGATTTACCTAATTTATAGAGCCAGCCATTTCACAAGCTAGTAATTCTGGGTGGCATACATCATAACCAAAAACCCAGATATCTAAAAGCATCATCCTATCAGGAATATTAAAAACATTTTTAAAAAACTACAAAAGCGGCTAAAACTAGAATAACCGATAAAGGGATGTTGATAGTAATACAGCCACCTCACTGGATCCACCAGGGTCTCCAGGCCTGCTGATATAAATGGGTCTTGAGAGACCTGTGGAAGCTTAGAAGCGACAAGACCATATTCGCTTTGGATGGAAGAAGATTCTGCAGTTTGAATCCCACCACTGATGCCTACAATTGTGTCAGCTAGAAACAGCAACGAAAAAGAAAAACTGTTGAACATTCATTAAACTGAAGCTCAAGCTCATTTTTTAAAAAAATTCTCCTTAGGATTTGATAAACTGCCTGAAGTCGCTCCATATTTTATATTCAACCTCATTGTCCCAATTTTATTGTCATTGTAAACAGACCAGAGGTTCCATAACAAACAACCGTAAGACCGATCCAATCACAATGCAGCTAATCTATATGTACATAATCTTTTATGTACATATCCTTCATGACATAAAATACTTTTCCACCATTGTCTGAGATGAGGAGGTTGGATCCAAAGCCAAGATCCACTCATCAAACAGCTCCAGTAACTCTTCCAGCAGTTTTATGACAGTCTAATCAGTTTCAAAAGTTGTCTCATATTCCTTATAAAGGCACACTGAGCTGAAATAACATCGTCTTCCCTTTTAGTAACTACCTGATGTCATATCCTGAGGAAGTTCATAATTCAATGGGAAAATTTCCAGGAAGGAAGAGGGAGATGAGGTAGAGAAGAAACAGCTTTGTACAAAAACAAGGAGCAATCTGCAGAATCTCCTTTGGAAGAAAGCTGCTTGATAATATCCCACTAAAAGCAGTTGTGGAAGGGGAGTTCAGCACAGTGGAACTGGCTAATTGATGGAGATGTTTGCTGTTGACTAATGAGATCTCAGATGGAGTGAGGAGCTTTGAAAAGCCCCGTTTCCCAGCCCACCTGGAATGAACAGCTCAAACCTAGGCAGGCAGCAATAAAAAAAACCTACTCTGAGTAAATTCTCCTGTAGTTCTTGGTTCCTATAAGTCAGGGGTCGACAACCTTAAACACTCAATGAGCCACAAAGGTCCTAACTAGAACCCCCTCCCCCCATTCAATTATGGAGCTGACCAGAAGTCTGGTCCCTCCACCATCAAGTCTCGTCCTAGCATGGCTTCCTTTTCCCCTCTACCTATCCTATCTGAAAACCTTATCAAATGTGGAGCTGACTGGAAAACCCGCCCTTGCCATAGAGTCTCCTCCTGGCATCACTTCCTTTTCCCTCTACCTATCCTATCTGAAAACCTTATCAATTGTGGAGCTGAGTGGAAAACCTGCCCCTTGCCATAGAGTCTTCCTCCTGGCATGCCATGCTTCCGCCCCACTTATTGAAAGTTTGTCTTAAAATTGTGGCACCTACTGGTGACAGGGAACCACAGCAGAGGGATGAAAGAGCCACATGTGGCTCCAGAGCCAAGGGTTGCCGACCCCTATAAGTCTATACCTGAAACAAATATAATCATTTTGTAACTTGTCATCTATATCTGTGCCTGAATGTTCAAGGGTTCTCCAAGGCCTGAAAAAAAAATATTTCAAGGGTTCCTCCAAATTCAAAAGATCGAAAAGGGCTACAATGAACCCTCATTTGGTAGCCTCCTTCACCTCAGAGATTAAAGACTGACAGTGAGGATAGCAAATTTTATGGATAGAATCTCCCCAGGTATATCCATTTGGCTATGAATAGTATGGGCAAAATTCTGTCTATTATGTGCAAGCAGATAAAGAACTGTCTGAATTGTTCTTGAACCTGGCCTGACAAGATCTTAGTGTTTAGTCCTACAGAAGATCTGAGCATATAGAGCAGTGGTGGCATTCAACATTTTTTTACTACTGATTCTGTGGGCATGGCTTGATGGGCTTGGCAGGGGAAGGATACTGCAAAATCCCATTCCCTCCCCACCCCACTAACCTGCTTTCCAGCTCCGTTCACCTGTGCCTGTTCTCCATACCACTCAAAATGTCCACTACTGGTTCTCCAGAACTGGTCAGATCCTGCTGAATATCACCTTTAATATAGAAAAGTTGGAGGTGGAATTTGGACCTATGCTTCTGCTTTCATGCATACCCCTTTAACTCTCACATGGGTAAACTAAACACTGGTAAAAGCTAGAGTCCACCTACATTTATACTGCCTTTTCCCAAACTACCTTTTTTTCCCTCTCACGTTCATTAAAGTCAAATTTATAAAGACCACACTCTGATATGTTGGAACCGAATTTGCTGTTCCCATTAAATGTCAGCAACCTACAACCTGCAGTGGCTCTGAAATCAATAGAAAGTGAAAATTGCCCAGCAAACTTAGGAGAAATTATGGTTAGAAGGTCTTGGAAATACCAAACAACAGGTGCAAAAAGGTATTTGGCCACTATTTCCATTTTACAACAATTACTGTTTTTTTTTAAAAAACTAATAATAAAAAAGGAAGGACTTAGCTTTGCAGTTCAAAAACATTGCCCGAATCATAAAGAGCTGCTAATAACAGTTCAGCATTTTTATTCTCAAATCATCTCTCTATTTAAATTAGTTTAAGGCTGCTGTTAGATCCTTCAGTTTTGATACAGGGCAGAGTCATTTTTCACTTGTTTATCTATTTCCTTCATAGTCATTATTGCTCATTGAGTTTTTGAATTCTTTAGGGGCATTGATTTCTTGCATGTTTGGCTTGTACAATCACAGCAATTAAAATTTAACAGATTAACAGATAATCAGAATTGGAAGGGACCTTGAAGGTCATCTAGTCCAACCCACCGCCCAAGCAGGAGACCCTACACTATTCCTGACAAATGGCAGTCCAATCTCTTCTCGAAAGTCTCAAGTGATGATGCTCCCACAAACTTCCGAGGGCAAAAATACAACAAATGCTAATACCATGTTTAACTGGGAAAAAAAGTACATGAATGGAAGAGAACCTTCCTTCCTTGGGTGTAAAAGTTCAGTTAATCCACTCAAATGTAAGGGTGACAAGCTTTTTTTTTTTTTTTGGTGCTTTTTAACAAATCACCCTTCATATATTCAGCCATAACCATTTCCTATCATACAGACTTGGGTAATTTAACTAGTGTGATTTGAAAGGCTATTGACAGATCCTGGACATAAACCAGAGGTTTACAATCAGGGATTTAAAAGATGGGTTATTTTTCAGGAGTAACTCACAAGGTCCCAATATGCTGCATATAACAGAGCAAGATGAGCCTACAAAAGGTATAATACAATTTTCATACAGCCTGCCTTTCTTATCAACTATTTTCTCAGCTGTGGCTAATGAAGGGAATCAGGGCCCTTTCCTCCCCTGTAAACCATGCAACCCACGTTGCTCTCTTCTCCGTTTCTCCCTGCATGCCCTGGTATGAAGAGGAGGTGGGCCTGGTTTTTCCTCTGAACTCCCTCCCGCTTGTTTTATCTCTCTCCTGCTCTGCCCAGCTGGACTTTGCCCTTCCCCAGCCTCCTCCACAGCCAATGGAGCCACACTCCCATTCCCTGTCCAGCTTCCTCCTCAGATTGAGACTCTGACAGGGGCATGATAGTGGTATTTATTTTTCTACTTGCATTTTTACATGCTTTCAAACTGCTATGTTGGCAGAAGCTGGGACAAGTAATGGGAGCTCACTCCATTACATGGCGCTAGAGATTTGAACTGCCGAACTGCCAACCTTTCTGATCGACAAGCTCAGCATCTTAGCCACTGAGCCGACATGTCCCTTTATTCACTTGTATATTAAGGGTCATTCCTTATTTCAATGTTTTTATGGTCACAGCATTTTTCCTCCTGTTTTCCAAAGGACTAGGAGAAGGTATGTGATCCATGACTTGTGTGTAAGCCATATATGGCCATTCAGCACCCCATATGAAGCCAATGTAAGGCAAGAGTCAGTGCAGATGTTTCTGGCTTGGGAAAATAGAAGGCTTCAACAGAAGAAGCTTCAACAGAAGACAAAGTAACTAGATATTCTTGGTGATAACAGAAACATGAGTTTGAGAGAAGTCAATGAAGCAAGTATGGACAGATATCTTGCTGAAATGATGTTCATCAGTCATCATGGAATATCTGAAACAACAACACTGTGAGATCATGTTGCCAAAATTAAGCATTACAATGGCTGATTGTTTTCCCTTCATTGATTGATTGATTGTGGGCCAATATATAAGAGTCCACATGGATTTGATGTCAATCAATCAATTGAAGACTGCCTAACATCAGTTAAAGTAATCAAAACATTGTCAATTCTTAGCAGTCACATAAATAGATGTTCTCCATAACAATCTGTCCCTAACCTATTCTTTCAGGTCTTCCAACAGGTTTTTCCTCCCCACAGAATATATTTACTTTATAAAATATCACAGAAGAAAACGGGCAGAAAGCCCTTAGGACAATTTTTCCTGTTCCCTGCCTAAGAAACTTTTAAAACCATTAAAGTCCAAACTATACTGCAAGAAAGAAAAAGAGAGAGAGAAAGAAAGAAAGAAAGAAAGAAAGAAAGAAAGAAAGAAAGAAAGAAAGAAAGAAAGAAAGGGTAAAGGTAAGGGCAGAGGTGGTATTCAGCAGGTTCTGACCAGTTCTGGAGAACCGGTAATGGAAATTTTGATACCACCTCTGACTGGAGATTTTACAATATCCTTTCCCTGCCATGCCCACCAAGCCACGCCCACAGAACCAGTAGTAAAAAAATTGAATCCCACCACTGGGTAAGGGTAAGGGTAGGAAGAGGAAGGAGGAGGAGGAGGAGGAGGAGGAGGTTGTTATAGGTAGTCCTTGACTTAAGACAAGTTACTTAGCAACCATCTGAAGTTATGACAGATCTCTACTTATCACCTGGATTCAAAGTTGTGATAGTTGTGATGTGGTTTTGATTGTGTGATTGTGGCTACCACCCTGTTCTTGAATTCTTCTACAGATAATGAAATTGAAATTGAATATCTGTGAAGATTCTCAGTCATCCAGGTTGTAGTTGAAGCTGGTAAATAATGCTTTGTCTAAGCTCAGAGCTAACTAACAGCCTGAGCATATGTAGTTGTTTGTTTCGCACATTGGGCCAAACTGTGGTTTGTTAACCCAACCATAGTAGCCTGATTCACATTGAAAACAGCCATACATCATTGTTGTTCAGTCGCTAAGTCATAGACCATAACACTTTGCAACCCACATGGACCCCAACACTCCCACTGTCCTCCACTGTTTCACACAATAAGCAAAGATCAGTGGTTGAATAACCTCATCTGAATTCATATAATTCAGTCAAAAGATGGCTTGTTTAGTTCTGACAGCAAGCTACCCTAGAGGCTTATCAATCAAGATTTGTGGCTTAGTGTTACTGTATATGTGGTTACAGCTTTTTCAACACCTGTGATTAAAATAAACTTCACGACAAGTAAGCAGGACATGTAAACACTATGTGTGCATGTTGTGTCTTTGTGAAATAGCGAATGTCTGGGAATTGTTGTGAAAATGTTTATGTGTGTTATTGCTTCATCTTCCACCACTATTTGGTATCTGTGGTATCATAAAATAATGCAGATCCAGTTACTGGGGTAACAGCTCTTGTTTAGCAAGTTCATTTGCAATGGAAATGAGGCCTGGGTCAGCTGTTGTACTTCTGTGAAACAGATCTGGCTTTGCAAAGCTTGTATTAAATTTACTTTCTGAGTGGTTCCTTTGCAAAAAGGCTTTGATCTGTCAGGACTTTGGCCTGGACAACGTAACCTTAATTGCTGATATAGTTGCTGTTTCCAAAACAGCTCCAGGAAGATGAAACTGATGACAATCAAGAGACCGAAGATGGTTGGGTTTAAAAAAAATATATCAAAGGGAGCCAAAAAGCAGGCTACAGCTGAAAGCTCAGGGATTGTAACTGTTAAGACCACTGAACATTGAATTTGTAAGCCTTCTTCTCAAATTGCGGGTCATCTCTAAGCTCAGACAAATCATTATTTACTGGCTTCAGTTCTGCAAATACTCTGCCCTGGGACTCATCAGCCACCGGCAAAGCAGAAGAAAGGCCTGCTTTGCAGGGTGGCTGCAGAAAGGACATTTTTCTTTAGTAGAAAAGGCTGCGGGAACCTCAGCTACTGTCTTTTGTTCTTCCAAGCCAAATTTCCCTTTGTATCTTAGCTGTGATGACCCGGGGTGTGGCAAAAAGGCAACACAGTCAGGTAATCACCAGGAGTCCCTTTATTAGCTCCAACTTTGCCCCCAATGTCCTGGTTACCTTCTGGCTGGAGAAAAACTCCCAGGAACAAACTTTGGCTGTAGAGAATCAAGTCCAAAACAAGGTCAACAAAAACTGTAACTATAAGTCCAATCAAGGCAAAATGAGGTAATTAGTCTGGCAGGGCAGGCCCAAGAATTCCAGACGTGAAGGCATGGCAATAACACAGTTGGGAAGATGCCAGGAACACAGATAACCAAAGTCAACATAAGATAAGCTCTCTTTTCCATTCCTCCCTGTGTGCCCTAGGATGAAGAGGGGGTGGGCCTAGGTCTTCCTCTGAAGTCCCTCTCCCTTGTTCCACCTCTTCCCTGCTCTGCCCAGTCAGAATTTGCCCTTCCCCAGTTTCCTCCACAGCCAATGGAGCCACACTCCCACTCCCTGTCAGCTGTTCATCTTCTTTCAGACTCTGGCAGGGGCATGACATTAGCTTTCTTTTAGATAAGATAAACTTTATTGTCACTTTTTTATGTACTCAATGGCACACATGTACACATATGCATATACATATACATTCAAACACGTATACATATATCAAGCAACAGTGGTGGGCTGCAACCGTTTTAACAACTGGTTCTGTGAGCAAGTGCAGCGTTCAAAAAATACCAATTTGAGACCTCTACAACTTACGTTCTAGGCAGCCCCAGTAAGTAGAACAGCTGAGGCATGGAAATCCACTGTGCTGCGTGAACCAGCTGAAAAGATGGAAATATAGGACAGGATAGGGTGGGACAGGTATATATATCCTTTTAGAAGATCATTGAAGCAGGTGGAGGTTTATTTGTGTCCTAGGGTCACCTGAGTATGGGATGAACACAGAAGTAGTATTCAGCAGGTCCTGACCAGTTCTGGAGAACCGGTAGCAGAAATTTTGAGTTGTTCGGAGAACCAGCAAATGCCACCTCTGACTGGCCCTGCTCCCATCTATTATCTCTGCCTCCTGAGTCCCAACTGATTAGCTGGGTCTTCTTTTGTTGCCCTGCACAGGAGAATGGAGCTGGAAAACAGGTTAGTGGGGTGGGGAGGGAATGGAGATTTTGCAATATCTTTCTGCTGCTACACCCATCAAGCCATGCCCACCAAGCCATACCACACCCACCAAGCCATGCCCACAGAACCATTAGTAAAAATGTTGGAATATCACCACTGGATGAACACCCTTTGAATGGTGTGGGAGTAGGAATGTATTTCCAGAGGAAAAATTGCAGACTGCAGGAACCAGGAGCACTACTCAAGTAAACCTGCAAGTGCTTCAATGACCCTCTAAAAGGATGCAAATGACCAGCTGTCTGCAAGGAATATAAATTCTTCTATTCCCCACTACCTGTCAGAGCTGAAGAAACTTCTTGGATGAGAAGTGAAACAGCTTCAAAAGAAAAATGAAGAAACTCCAATTGTCTCCTGAAAAGCACCTTTGGGACAACCATGACCTGGATGACTGAGAATCTCTACAGACTTCTCAATTCATATGTTACAGTTTTCATTTATTGTAAGAATATTTGTTATGGAAGCTCCTCAGAACACAACACAAAATCTTTCTCTTCTCTTTGAATGATAGTGCCACCCTTACAGGCTAAACCAAATGTTGTTTTTCTGCAATATATTGCAATAGTGTCTTTCTATCTATACTATAGTAATTCTTTTGAAATTTGCATATTCGATGTAGCCTAATTTTTAATAATGAATTTCCTTGGGGTGGGGGGAGAGGACTGATCTATAAGTGGATACCCCAGACCCTTCATGGAAATCAAATACAATGGCATCTCATGCATCCTATAAAAACACAGACCTTAACAGTGAACTGGAAAATCTTGATTTATGTTTAAAATCACTTTGGCTCATATTCAGGAGTCTTTTTTTTAAAGCATATTTTTTCTGTCCAACAATAAAATCACTGCTACCTGCACATATCCATTCTAGAACATTGTTAAAAATGGCAGGCTAAAAAGATCAGCAAAATCTTTCAAGGATGTTCAATCTGTATAATTCCATTAATTTTAGCCATTAATAGATGCATTTAAATTTGCAAGATTATAAATTTGTAAGGTACAGTTCAATCTCATCTTTGCTTTCTTCCTTCCCCTTCTTAGTGGTTCCTTGGTGGCATTTGGACAGGAAAGGAGATGAATTTCAGGAAAAAAAATCGGCAAGCTAAAAGCTTTTGCCATCAAACAGTTACAGAGGCGTTATCCTGATCCTGCCCTCTTCCTTAAAAATGAAATTTTGTATATTGATGGCATAATGATTGCCCTCTAGTGGAGCAATCTACCAACTTCCAGAAAATGCCAGGATAATTCAGCTAATGAATTTGTATTTTTTTTCCTGTTCCCACAAATATTAGATAGTTGAATGTCTATTAATGGGCTGAATAGTTTCCTTCTGTCTTTCTTTTTTTATGAATCTCAGCTTGCAAGGAATTGCCAGAATCCTGAACATTTCTTTCCTCTTTTTCCTCTTTCATTCAAAAGGTAAACTAAGATTTGCTCTTTCCCCAGATCTCACTGCTGTGTGGCAGACTCCAAATCCCTGAATCCCCCATTTCTCCTCCCCACGACAATATATGTCATAGAGAAGGATTAGCCGTGCAGTTCTTCAGCAATACAGAAGTTTATAAACCCAATAACCCAAGAGGTTCCTTCCAACCCATGTATGAATTTTGAATTAGCACTCGCAAATCTTGACTAATATTTGCAATGGAAACGGTACATCAGCCAGATTAGCAAACTTCATAGTAGTTTGTTTGCAGTCTTCAAAGGGATTCAGAAAAGGCAAGCTGGGATAAGGAGGGTTGAGAGCAAGAAGCCAGTTTGTGAAATCATCACCTTCTAATGAAGAGTTTAAAAGTTTTCTCTTCTGGCTTGGCTAACTTCTCATTTAAATATTTATTCAAGAGTAGCTCTCCTGAAATTTACAGCCAGATTCAATGAAGGTAGGGTCCCTTCATTGGGGTCAATGGGATTTATTTGCACAAAACTATCTGTAGGAACTACAGATCTACCTGTCTGAATTGTGCACAGAACAATATTAAATTCCAAGGGAATTTCATGTACAAGTAGCGCTCAGCTTACAGCCAGAACTGACACCAGCATTTCTGTGGTTAAGGAAAGCCGAGGTCTCTTTGCCCAGCTAATTGTCTGGATTGTCCCAAAGGTGCTTTTTTCAGGAGGCAACTGGACTTTCTTGTTTTTTCTTTGAAGATGTTTCACTTCTCATCCAAGAAGCTTCTTCAGCTCTGACAGGAAAGTGGGGAATGGAAGGATTTATACTCCTTGCAGACAGCTGGACATTTGCATCCTTTTAGAGCGGGAGTGTCAAATTCAAGGCTCGGGGGCCAGATCCAGACCAAGGGGTGCTTAGATTTGGCCCAACGGACCACTCCGAAACAGCAAAGGACTGGCCCGCAGTGCCTCTGCCAGTGAAAATGGAGCTTGGGACGGCTGTGTGCAGCCCTCCCAGGCTCTGTTTTTGGCCATGATGTCCTCCTGCAGCCCTCTGCCAGTGAAATTGGAGCTCCTTTTTCACTTGCAGAGGGCTGCAGAAGGGCGTTGCAGATGAAAACAGGGCCTGAGAAAGGCGTGTATGGCCCACCCGAACTGTTCTCACTGGCAGAGGGCTGCAGGAGGGTGTCATGGATGTAAATAGAGCTCAGGGGCTTGTTTTCGCTGGCAGAGCATCCAAGCCACCATAGACGCCCCTGACACAAGTGACATCAAGCTGGCCACCTACCCCGGCCCCCAAAGTCAAGCACAACCCTGATGTGGCCCTCAATGAAATTGAGTTTTATGCCCCTGTTTTAGAAGGTCGTTGAAGCACTTGGAGGTTTATTTGTGTCCTCAGGGTCCAGCTGCCTCCTGAAAAACCATCTTTGGGTCAGATGGATGACAGAATTCTCTGGATTATTTTGCAACTTTTTGAAGTGTGCGGGGGAGTAGCTTTATAATTGTAGCGTCAACTCATAAAATAATTCTATGGTCTTTTTAGAGTTGCCAACAGAAAGGGAGCGGGGAAAGGGGTTTGAAAGAGCAGTGCGGCAGCTTGGAAATGGAAAGTGCACTCCATAAGTAGTTTTTCAAAGATAGTAACTAGGTGACTGAAGTTTCTGCCGTGCAAATATCTAACTGGAGAACATGATTGATGACTCTTGGCTATGGATGTGTCTCATTGGAGAATATGAATTATGATACACCCACGGAGTGGGGGGAAACCACGGCCAAGGGTGACAATGAATGATGTGTCTCAGAGTCAGCTACACCCAGGCAGTGCCGGACATGTTAACTCCCAATAAATCCTTTTTAAGTTTTGGAAGTTTGGCTCAAGACTCATGATTTAATTGAGGTAAACTCTCGCTTGCATTGATTAATCTTTCCAAAAGGATGCAAGAACACAACACACCTGGTTATTATCCAAATGGGAAAGCCCAGTGTTGAGGACCACACCGGGATGTTGAAAAAAATAATCTAGAAGAAGGTAGATGCTAACTGAGCCCAATTATATGATCTTTTTGCCATGATTGTTAAGTGCATTGCTACAGTTGTTAAATGAATCATGTGGTTGTTAAATGAATCCAGATTCCCCCGTTGCCTTTGCTTGCCAGAGGCTTCTGTTCTGACCAAGGCTTCTGAGACTGTAATTATGCACACACTTATTTTTTTTAAAAGTCTTGGTTTTTTTTGCAATGCTGGGAATTATGTTCATTCCCAGCTGGTAATGAATCTCAAACAATCTCTCGAGATAAGCACCCACCTTTCTTTCCTGTGAAGTGCTGCCAAGAACAGAAGTATCAAATGAACTAGAAAAAAATCCAAGAGAAGTACAAAGAGCTTCAAGAATGAATCTGAACCAAACGAACAACTTTGCTTCCTCCAAAGGTTTCATCATCCTTGCCTGTCCTTTAGACCTTACGGGAGAGGCAATCACCTCCCAGCCTTACTCCTGAGTCAGCCCTTTTGTTTCAGCTGCTCTCACCTTCTAGCAGCTCTGTGCACATGCGCACTGGGAACAGGCTCCTCTGGGTCCTCTGCCTCGCTGCTGCCAGATTCTGAAGGCTCCTGAGTCACCACCCCATTCCCAGATGGTCCTGGCTCCATCTCTGCATTGGACACAGGACCCTTGTCTGAGTCCTCTCCTGGCTCCCTGACTGATCCCCGTTCTTCCCCACTGTCCAATTCTGCTGCCGTCTGTGCAGGCTGCCGGTGAACTGCAACACTGTCTGGGAAGGCAACCTCAAATGCAAACACATGACCCTGAATGCCACAACCATTATAAATACATGTAGATTGCCAAGTGTCTGAATCTTGTAACCATGACCAAGCTGCAAGTCACTGCAAGTTTTTCAGTGCTGTTGTAACTTTGAACAATAAGCTGAGGATCACCACACAGGTCAGCACACAGGAGCATGCAGAGGTCAACTGTGGAACTGTCAATTCTCAAGTGTTAGAATCTAAGCATTTGTGTGTTACACAGGAAGAACATAATCACAACCAGAAACCTAGGGAGAGTCTGAATTGTAGATGTGATATAACTAATAAAAGCAAGACAACCTCCATCCCTTTTGTCCATGTAACATGACATCAAACGGAGGGATTTCCATGGGAACAATATTATTTTGAAGAAAGCTTTGGATCCCTCAGGTGGCTCTGGTCACAGCATTTTGCAAAATGACATTATTGTGTGTGTCATAGTTCTGGTAGCATTGCTCTGGTGTTTTCCAGGTTGGCTGCAGATGCAACTGGATTAAACAGCTGATAACATAATAGGATGGGGAGAAGTCATCTGAAAAACAGCTACTTTCGAATGTCTCAAAAGTGTTTTGTTTTTTTCAAGAGGCAACTGGACTTTCTGGTTTTTCTTTGAAGACGTTTTGCTTCTCATCCAAGAAGCTTCTTCAGCTCTGACTGGATGGTGGGGAATGGAAAGATTTATACCTGAAGAAGCTTCTTGGATGAGAAGCGAAATGTCTTCAAAGGAAAACCAGAAAATCCAGTTGCCTCTTGAAAAAGCATCTTTGGGACAACCATGACCTGGATGACTATAGAATCTCTCTAGACTGCTACTTCTGAAGTTCAGATTTTTAGTCAGAGCCAAACCTTCTGGACAAAGGGGCATTTAGGAACATAGTGCCAACATCTGGCCCCAGGAAAGTCTTCTAGGAAGCAATTTGGCCTTTGGGCTCAATTGTCTGCTCTGTGTTTGTGAAGTATTCTAAATTGGTGCCCATTGATAAATTTGTGCAGCAAATTCAATTTCCCCGTTTGGGCTAGATTTTCAGCATGGTCTCAATTCTGTTACTGAATAACTCATTGTCTGGGTTTGCACAATACATTAAGCTATAAATTAACCACAGTTGACATAATATGCTAGGCTAAAAGAAAAAAAAAAACTAAGATCGAATCTAAATAAGCTTAGCCTGTTGTACCAAATGCAGATGCAGTGTCTTTAAGAGCCTTGGATAAGTGTGATGTACAAACACAGCTGGCGTATGAAACTCTTCCTTTTATGTGTCCTGAATCTTCATTCAGCTTTATTAAATGATATTGGGCTCCAACGTTTAGGAGAGAGAGGATTTCCCCTCTTCACTTCCTTCCCTCCACAAATAATTGTACGAAGATAATCACGCTCGAGTTCAGCATGACCCCTAGTGATTCCATCCTTGTAATTTTCTTGCAATGTTATGAAACTAGATTGCTACTATCTTCTAAGATATTTTTTTTTCAACTTCCCAGTGTAGTCCTCAACCCTGGAATTTCACATCTGGGCAATAACCAGGTGTGACATGTCCTTGCTTCCTTTTTGAATAATTAGTCGAGGAAAATGGGACCACCCTAAACTGAGACACATAATAAAAAAAAAATCTACAATCAAAAAGCTGGGGAAAGAGACCCCAGGCAAAATCTGGCACAGAATACTGGATTGTCTTCTCGGAACAACTGGGAGCAACTGGGAAGATGTTTCAAAGCCCTTAATGCAATGTTTCTCAACCTTAAAAACTTTTAAGATGTGTGGACTTCAACACCCAGAATTATCCAGCAAGCATGCTGGCTGGGGAATTCTGGAAGTTGAAGTCCACACACCAAGGCCTTAAAGCACTGAAGGAATCAGTTTCTCCCATAGAACTTCTTCCATTTTCTGCTCTGTTACCCCACTAAAACTTTAAGAGGACAGTAGCTTCTTCCAGAGATCTTTGGAAGGGAAAGTGGTACTGTCATGGCAGTAGGCGGTAACTTACTTACTTACTTACTGTATGTATGTATGTATGTATGTATGTATGTATGTATGTATTGTGGCGCAGTGGTTAGAGTGCAGTACTGCAGGCTACTTCTGCTGACTGTCGGCTGCCTGCAATTTGGCAGTTCAAATTCCACCAGGCTCAGGGTTGACTCAGCCTTCCATCCTTCCAAAGTGAGTAAAAGGAGGACCCAGATTGTTGGGGGTGATATGCTGACTCTGTAAAAAACCACTTAGAGAGGATTGTAAAGCACCATAAAAGCAGTATATAAGTCTAAGTGCTATTGCTACTGCTACTTATTTATTTATTTAATTTATATGCCATCCATATTACCAATTGTTTTTGGCAGGTATAAAAAGTCATCAGGCTGGCCAGAAATCAACCTTTTTCCTTCAAATAATTTGCTCATCTTGACTGACCTGACCAAACTGTATTAACTGAAAATGAAATTCATTCTCTGTCTCTCTCTCTCCTCTCTCTGTCTCTGTCTGTCTGTCTGTGACAATTCATCTTCATGACTTCTGAGGATGATAATCCATAACAAAGGGAACCTGAAGATAATACATCCTACAGATCTCACTGAATATCCTGGTTTAAAATCTCATAAGTTTTAAGATTGATAGAGAGTACCTTGAAGATAACTATTGAAGTAGAGTTGTTGAAATCTTGAAGTAGAGGTGCTATGTGGGAGAAACATGAGAGTCTCAGTGTAATCTGAGTTGCTGCATTCTGGACCAATTGGAGCTCCAGATGGTCTTCAAGGGAAACCCCAGGGAGAACTCAACGCAATAACCGAGGGGTGTGAAAATCAATTTCATTGGGGGTCACCTCAGGGCCCTGGTTGACCTCAGGGGGTGTCTGGGGGACATGGCCAAATGAGTGGGTGTGGCCAACTGGCTGGGCATGGCCAACGACACCAGTCCTCAAACTGCTGGCATTTCCTCTGCACTGGGTAGACCAGGCTGAAGTCATGCTGGCCTGATCTTTCCTCTTCACATTAGATAGACTAGGATGGCCCCATGGGCTGGATCTGACCATATCGCGGCATGCATCCAGCCCATGGACCTTGAGTTTGACACCCCTACAATAACCCAACAAAGAAATGTGTAAATCACAAGTGTTTCCAAATACCACATTTTGTCATGTAAATACATTTCTGCCATTGCACTGGTCTTTCTTTAAAACTTTATTTTTTCTAACTTATTAAAAGACTTCAGACTTCTGTATAATTCATTTTAATGGACCCTAAGTTCAGGTACCTTTTAAAAATGGTTATAAAATAATAAAAATTTATGTAGTAAAAACGTCTATATTCACACAGTGGCACACAGAGTTTCAAATGAAGGAATGCATTCCCCAGACTAACATGAATATGATATCTAGAGATACAATGCCTCAATTTGAATGACATGTGTCCTTTACAGACGTCATTTCCACAATATCCCAGGATTTTTTAAGTGTTTCCCTTTTCACGGGTACTGCTGATTTTTGGTACATTAAATCAAAGTTAGAGATTTAAGGGCTTGGTAAGGAAGAATAACATAGATAGGTGGGGTGAGCCTTTAATGAAAAAAAAATGGATAGGACATGAAACAGGATGGTCCATAGGAAAGGTAAAGTAAAATCAAGATGGTGGATGCAGTCATGTGATCAAAGCTCTAAAAAGGGGTGGGGATTTGAACACATGATTGTGGCTGCCATCTTAAATATATTGAATCTCTTTGACTTCCTGCACCTCCCGCCCCACACCCATAAAATAAGAAAAATATGATTTTTTGTTGTTGGCCCTGGACTTGCATGGCTCCCAAATCCATTGGGATTGCCTATGTCTTCAAAAGATAAAAGGTCTTAAGCATATGTATCCTTCACTGTTTATTTCTCTATTAATCCTCTTTTGGATTCCTGTTGGCAAGGCTGGAAAAGACCTCAGCATGCAATTTAGAGCAGGTATTATCAGAGGTGCCAGCGTACTGTTTGCTGGACTGAAGGGGTTTAAACCAGTGGAGGGATTCAAATTTGTTTACCACCGGTTCGGTGGGCATGCTTTGCACGCACACAGAGGCTTTCCTCCTGACCTTCTCCTGCACTCCTACACTCTCCCTGTCTCTTCGACAGCTGACACGCGGCAATCTGCTGTGCCGCATGATGCAGCTGAGTGTCAAAAGCAGGAAAGAAAGGTCAGTATGGAGCCAGGGTAGGTGGGTGGATCCAGCAGCTGATCATCAGAGCGAACTGGTTCGCTCCCAGATGATCTTGGGAGCTACCAATTCGGACAAACCGGTAGAATCCCATCCCTGGTTTAAATCCAAAATTTTCTTTATTGGTTTCTATGATGGCCCTTTTGCTTTGCCTAACCCCCATTCTCTAATAGCAATAGCACTTAGATTTATATACCACTTTATAGTGGTTTACAGCCCTCTCTAAATGGTTTACAGAGTCAGCATATTTCCCCCTAGAATCTGGGTCCTCATTTTACCCACCCGGAAGGATGGAAGGCTGAGTCAACCTTGAGCCTGGTGCAATTTGAACTGCCAAATTGCAGGCAGCTGGCAGTCAGCAGAAGTAGCCTGCAGTACTGTACTCTGACCATTGCACCACCGTGGCTCATTATAGCCCATTGTTTCCAGTTTCTGGATGTTTCCAACTTCCGTGGTTCCAACTTCCATGGTACATATCTTGTTATAAATGTGTTGAATTCTTTTAGTTCAATTGAATAATTAATAGGGTATAATTTGTTTCAATCTTTTCTCCAGGATGGAAATACGCCTTTGTTCCTGGCAGTACAAAATGGCCACCCTGAAGATAGCTTGCAATACTGCACTCTAACCACTGCACCACAGAGGCTTTTCATAATACTCACATCCCATCCATCTAAAATTATCCTATCGTTAGCACATGCCTATTTTTCCTTACAAATAAAATCACGTGCTTTTGAATTTTGATGTTAAAAACCACCACCACCACCTTGGGAAGAGTCAAAATATGCAAATGGCAGGATTTCTTAATAAGCTCAAGCTTAGAATCACACGTGCCAGCAACATAGGAAGAGTTCAGCAATTGGAAGCCACGTTGGGCAAAATGAAACCACGGCCAATGGCACCACTATCTGCCACGAGATCCCCACTTCTACCAGTTCCTCTTTGCAACAACCAAGTCTAACACCTGGTTTGGTCCATAGTGGCAAGGCAGCATCTCTACTGTGGTAACAATTTGGAAGCAGGATGCTGAACAAGATATATACACGATGTCAAATATTGGCTGCACACTTCTAAGCCAATCACTTCTAAATAAATTAACCATGGCACTGCCTAATATGATCCACCTGCTTTCTTCCCTGTGCTGTTCCAGACGTTACCTGAACCCCCCTTTGATTAAATGTCAAAAGCATGCCTTTTGCCTGCAGATTTCACTGAAGGCGGATAACAGAAAGGTTCCTCCTGTGTGTCTCCATAAAACTGAAATAAATTCCACTGGCATCTTGTAAATTTTTATTTTCTACAATGACTGCAGGCCCCATCTGCGACCCAGCTGTTATTAGAAGGGAAAGCATTGGCCCTTCTGCATTACAAAACAGCATAGAACAGTAATTGCCAGTGGAAGAGATTAAGTGTAGACACTAAAAATGTTTACTCGCAATGAATATGCATAACGATGGGTAGGAAACAGCACTGGAAGATTAAAAAGAGAGAAGGGTTTGTTTACAAGGCTGGGAAAAAAAGAGAAAGAAATGGAATGTCACTTGGCCCCAAGCCTGAAATAGGAACGAAAAACCTTTGGGCAAGGCATTAGGGAGAAAAACAGATGGTTTCTGAACCTTTTATTAGATAGAAAAATCATTAATCAAGCCCAGGCTGGAAATGGCAGGGTTTTGGGTAGTTCATATTGTAGTTTATTTTTTCTTAAAGTGACAGCGTGCCTTTTCTACCTTTTGTGTTCCCTTCAACCACAACACACACTTTTTGTGTGTGACATGCCAGTGGCGCGGCTCCTTCCCACCAAATGCATTTTTATTTTAACATTCTGTATCAGAAGCATGTCTAACTTAAAGGCCAGGCTATAGAAGCAAGCTGTTTTGTAAAGGAAATCCCTCGGTAGGGTTTCGTATTTCAGCACCTGTTTTGCCTGTATAGGAAAGCAGTTTAAAAGAGGGGGTGGGAGTGAAGTGGGAAACCAGAATGAAAAGACTGGAAAATATATTGGCCTGCTGTAATTTTTTTTTTCCTTTTAATGGTTGTTTAATTTCAGGAGGCAACAAATGCCTGCAAACTGTCTTTTGCAGGGAAACCCAGCTGTACATACATCTCTTTGTTCTGTGGCAAAATATAAAATAGACCAGGTCTGGAAATGTTAGGACACATGGCTTCTGCACCATTGGTGCAAGAAAAAAACTAGACTCTCAAAAACTCGACTTAAATGTCAAGAAAAGCAAGCATGTGTGGGTGGAATTCCCATGTCAAGAAGTGTCACGAACTTTGAACTTCAGATGCCTCCTTCTTCTTGTAGTCCTGGATCCAACTGGGAGGCTAAACACATGTCTGGGTTAAACCATTTCATACAGCAAGTGCAGGGTTATTTATTTATTCAATTTGTATGGCCGCTTATCGTGCCCTAGCAACACCAGGTCACTAACAACGCATAAAAATACAATTCAAAGTAACATCAAACCGGCAAAAGAACTTACGCAGGAGGTTGAAAGCATCTGTTTACTTTTGCTTGCTTTCTTCCCTTTCCAACTTTCACATCCATATGAGGTTGTTAAAAAGACCAGTTGGGTCAAATTGGATCTGGGTATACAAAGCTCTTCTTTGAACTTGCCTATGAACCTCTTGGTTTATTCCACATTTACCATTCCATCTCAGAATAGAGGACTCTTTATTGAAGGTCATGGATTATTATCTAGTATACAAGTCCAGTGTGGGTTGACAAATACATGGTTTGATTCTTCTTCTTTTTTTGCTTTCTAGTTTAGGGCTGGGAAAGAGGGATGGCTCAAATGTCTCTCTACTCTAATCCAGCACTAGGAGGGGGAGAGGTAGAGAGGGAGGTAAGAAGGAAGGAAGGAAGGAAAAGAGAGAGAGAAAGAGAGAGAGAAAGAAGGAATGGAGGAAGGAAGGAAAGAAAGAAAGGCATGAATGAAAGAAAACTTGTATGTCATTCTATATACATAGCAAGAGTAAAGTGCAATGAATGTAATCTATATTACAGGAACACCGTAAAATAACCTCACATCCTGAGCTCCTTGGAAGAAAATCAGGATAGAAATATGCGTCACTGCTGCCATCAACAATAGATTTCCACCTTCTGGTTTGAACTGAACCATATCTGTAGGCCCTCATTTGTTTGAGCTGCAGTATTATTTAAAATTACTTGATGGATTTAACATGCTACCGGTGATGAAATATTCACCGGATTGGAGTTTATCCTGAAATATTCATCCTTGAGCACATCTTTATAAACATGTGCAGAAAAATGCCGAAACATTGGGAGAAAGTTTTAGCCTGGTCTTTTTGATATGCTTGTTTTATATAAGTATTTTTTTTTAAAAAAAAAAGACAATTAAAACATATGGAGCTGATTCTGCCTTTCAGGAGGCATTGAAGACATGGGAGATTTCATGGGGTTGAGACTTGGATAATTCACTGAACCAGGGATGAGTCTGAGGTAAAAATAAAATGCAAAATTTTGAATGAAGATAATGCTTTCAGAAGTTGTGGGTGCTCCATCACTGGAAGTTTTTAAGAAGAGATTGTAAGCCATTTGTCTGGAATAGTATAGGCCTCAAAGCATTGTCAGGAAATCTCAGGGAATCTTTACCTGAGAATGATTTCCACTGGAAATTGGAGGATGGAAGATAAAGAATAGATTTAAAACTATTCAGGCTTATTGTCTAAACCAATGTTTCTAAACACTCTCAGTTGAAAGTATCCTTTAATGTCTCAATAAGTATTTCATGGTGTCCATAAACCAGAATTGGGGCACCATAGTGCTCAGTTTGGGAACTGCAAGTTTAGATTTATTTATTTATTGGATTTGGAGGCTGCTCCGTTCCTTGATTAGAGTATTGCTTTTTGGTTGCTCATTGTCTTGTATTAATCCCCGCTTATTTAAATGTTGGCTGCTGGACACATTGTGTTCTTGTCAGGCACAAGCAACTTGACCCACACATGTAGAATTCAATGCTATTTTATTACATTTTGTCTATTATACAGAAATCTCCCAGATTGCCAGCCTCAGACTAGAAACAGATTGATAAAGCCAGGAGTGGGATTCTACCAGTTTGCACCTATTCACTAGAACTAGTTGTTAACATTCTAAGCAGTTTGGAGAGCCGGTTGTTAGAAGAAATTACTGGCCTAATCCTGTAAGGAAGGCGGGAAGGAAACATTCTGGTGGTGTTGCTTACAGAAACTGCTTCTCCGTTAACCCTTATTACATTCTTGGCAGGACTAGACTTCCTGTCTCAGGAATTTCTCTGGAGTTTTTTTCCCCTCCTTTGCTGGTACTTTGTTTGTGTGGAGTGACTATTCAAAGTTACAATGACACTGAAAAAGTGATTTATGGCCATTTTTCACACATACGACTGTTGCAGCATCCCCACAGTCATGAGAGGCCAGGGGAGAAGATGCGTGCCTCAATGTGAGTGATATTGAGTTGGCCACACCCAGCCAATAACATGATGACCAAGCCATGTCCACCCAGTCACATGACCACCAAGCCACGCCCACCACCTAAGCCATGCCCATAGAACCAGTTGTTAAAAATTTTGAATCCCACCCCTGGATAAAGCTCTATGAAGCTTAAGAAAACTGCACAAAGACTTGAGGCTAGTTCCATACTTGATCATCTGACTGGGTGTTTCCCAACAGTTCTAAGTCTTTTTGTTTCCTTCCTGGGTTTTATATTGTCACTTTTGAAAGGTGTTAAATGGGGTTTATCTCTATGTGTCTATTGATGGCTGATTTGTGTGAATGTAAAGTTTCCAAGAGTTCCCTAGTGTTTTGGATTTGGCCTGATGAGGTGATCTAGTTGGATAATGAAACATCTGCAAGCAAACAAGAAAGCTCAGGAAGCACCAAGCACTCCATAGTTCAACCCTGAGCTACAAATATTATCCTTTATTGGGAGCCTTACGCTATTTCTCCGCCAAAATATGATATAATGAAGACAGGAAGAGAAGACTGAGAGAAAAATGAGAGGGTTAGACACAGCTTTGAGGTGATGTCTGATCAAGCCTAAATAAAATAGAAATCTGTTTCACTCAAATGTAATACATAAATTGATTTCTTCACAGGCTTCCTTCCATTCCACATATACGTAAATGCCAATTAATCATAAAGATGCTTTTGAGGCAGGTTCAAGTCACATATCATCCTGGACTTGTTGTACAACAGTATGGAAGTCACCTTCTTAGGCTGTGAAAATACAGCTTTAGCAGCTTTTTCAAAATTGTATTTTGTTTTTAAATGACAGCTTAAATAAACATTACAAATGGCATCATTAAGTTTGAAAAAATAGTCAACAGCAGGTCCAATATCAGAAAAGTGATATCAAAAAGTGTCCTGGAATTCTTGCTTGAGTGGGTGGGATGTGTCTCTTCCATGCCTCCTGAGAATTCTCACTTTGAACAAGGGAGAGTGAAAAATATTACCTTTATTCCTAAAATTAGACAAGATGAAAGTCAACAAGGGGGCGGGGGGAGGAAAAGGTGAAGGGTTAGACATCAAGACTGTAATTACCCTGGAGGATCTGCCTACACATTTCCTAATTTATTTTAAATTTGAACACCAAGATGAACCTGGTGAACCACATTTGAAATGGAAAGGGGAAAAAAAAAACAAGAAAGGAGGGCTGAGAAGACCGAGAGTGTGACATAATCTTTAAAAGAATAGAGTCGTCCTGATTGCTAGCATCATATCTGGAGTGGCACATCATTAATAACACTGGCCAAAAGAGAGGGAACATTTTACCAGCTGCACTGAATTATTTGATAAATTGGAATTTTTAAAATGACTTCAGAGTTTCTATCAGAAAAGACAGGTCTAGGGGAAAGGGTCAGGATAAAAACATTGGAGGTGTGAGAGGAAAAGAAAGAAATAAAAATTGCCGACAGGTTGGACTTAAGTCCTAAGGACTTCATGGATATAAACATATCCATAGAGTTCTCATTATCATTACTATAAAAAACACAGAAGCCCCTTCTGATATCTGGTTAATATTACTCATATTTTAACATCCTTTCACTTGTAGATCATGTATTCAGCAAATCTTTGAAGAGGGATGTCGAACAGGATCTATATTCTTGAAGTGGTGGATGTTAGTTCACTATGTCTGCCACTGCCCCCTTTATGTTGACATCAGGACCGAATTAATGCTCAGGTCTTATATCATTTGAATTATCTTCCTGCTGATGAGTTTATAGCTATGAGTAGTCAGGCTGCTATTTTTACTTTGTTGTCTGAAACTTAGAAAGAGATTCCAAGTTTTTATTGTAGCCTTTATTTTATCTTGATCTAATATTCTTACAGCTAGCACTTTTAAAATAATTTTCTATTCTTTTTCTTTATTTTATGCTCTGCTATTATGACTTCTGGTTACAACAGCAAATCTATTTACTTACATACTTTTTTATAATGATTAAAGTGCAGTACTGTAGGTTATGTGATGACCCGGGGTGGGATACAAAACAAACACAGTCACAAAAAACAGGTGAAGCCCCTTTTATTCCTTCATTTTGCTTCCAAGCTCCAAATATCCTTGACTGGAGACAAAAAAAAAACCTCCCACGCAAGCAGTTACAAGAAGGAGGCAATGCCCTTTAAATTATAAAAAGCAAAAAAACAACACAAACCAGGCAAGATAAGGGCTGGAAGACATCCACAGATATCAGAACACACACTGGGAAGGACGCCAAACTCAGAGAGAAACAATAAACAAGAGATATTTCCACGCTTTGTTTCCAGCACTTGCCCATATGCATGTCCATCCTCTTATCCAGTTGTCACAGCTGTAGCCCATGAAGAGGATCAAGGCCCTCTCCTCCCGAGTAGACCACGTCTCTCCCTTATCCTCTCCTCCCTGTGTGCCCTAGGATGGAGAGGGGATGGGCCTGGGTTCACCTCTGACTGCCCAGCTGGCCTCTGCCCTTCCCCAGCCTCCTCCACAACCTCCGAAGCCACACTTCCACTTCCTGTCGGCTGTTCCTCCTCTCCCTCAGAGTCAGTTTCCACCAGGAGCATGACAGGTTACTCCTGCTGAATACCGTCTGCCGGCAATTTGGCAGTTCAAATCTCACCAGGCTCGAGTTTGAACCTTCTATTCTTCCGAGGTGAGTAAAATGAGGATTCAAATTGTTGGAGGTAATATGCTGACTCTGTACGCTGCTTAAAGAAGGCTGTAAAGCCTTGTAAAGCAGTACTTAAGCCTAAATGCTATTGCTATTGCTAATACTATCACTTACTCGACAATATTTTTTATTTCATAAGGAATATTATCAGTCCAAAATAAGAACCCAAGAACCTTTGTATTCCAAAGCATATCTCCAAGTTTCCCTTGGTTCTCATCAGTGAAACTAAGGATAAATTAACGTAATTTGAAAGTAAATTTAATATGGTCTCTTGTTCATTAATCTTACAGTAGCCCAGTGCCCTTAAGATTGTGTTGATGGGAGCTTCAGTTAGTCCTGTGCTTCTGTGGAATCTTCATGGAGCAAAACAACAGTTTTTATTTTACAAAATAACAGTTCCATGGAAGAACTGTACTCATGAATCTTGTTACTGATCTCATTTTAGTAACTTAAAGGGGAGGGGAAAAATATTTTTTTCATATATTATGTTATCCTAGCTTTTCTTTCAAAAGAAAAGCAGGAATTGTTCCCTACTTGAGAAGATTAAAATTGTGGTGACTTCCTCTCCACCCACCATGAGTAGAGAACAGTTAAGAATGGTATCACTACAATCTATCTACATAATTTGCAATCTACTTTTAAGACTAAGAGCAGATGAGCCATAGTGGTGCAGTGGTTAGAATGCAGTAATACAGACTACTTCTGCTACCTGCTGGCTGCCTACAATTTGGCAGTTCGAATCTTACCAGGTTCAAGGTTGACTCAGCCTTCCAACCTTCTGAAGTTGGTAAAACAAGGACCTAGATTGTAGTGGGCAATATGCTGACTCTGTAAACTGTTTAGATAGGGCTATAAAGCACTGTGAAGTGGTATATAAGACATAAGATCAGCCTTTTCTGCTTAGGCCAGGGATCTTCAACTTCACAGCTTTAAGACTTGTGGACTTCACAAGTCATGTTAGCTCAGGAATTCTGGGAGTTGAAGTGAACAAGTCTTACACTTGTCAAGTTTGAAGACTCTTGGCTTAGGCCGTTGCTATTGAGTCTATGACAATTCGCCATGGCCAACTCACCATAGCCAATTCACCACACCTAACTTGCCACAGCCAACTCGCCATGGTCAACTTGCTGCAGAACAACTTGCTACAGTCATCTCACTGTGGGACAACTCTCTGTGGGACAAGAGTTACATTAATATCAAAAAAAAATGATGGAATAGAAACATTAAAGAAAGAATGTAAGAGGAGGAACAGAATAAAATGTGAATGGCAAAAATTTAAATATTTTTTATTTATTTTAAGTAATTAAATAGAATTGTTACATTGTCCTGGTGAGTTGGCCATGGCGAATTGTCCCACAGTGAGTTGGCTGCGATGAATTGGCCATGGTAAGTTGGGCACAGCAAGTTGGCTGTGGCAAATCGTCCCATTACAATTGCTATTATGGGCACACATCACTTTCCCACTTTCTGCCCACAGTAACACGAAGCTTCCTTTCCTTGCTTTAAGCTTTCCAACAATCTGCAGAGGAATATAGAAGCAAAAGGACAACCCTATACCCTTTCCTCTTGATTATTGCACAAGCAGAGTGAAGGGAGAAAAAGAAAAGAAAAAGGGTCTACATCAAAGGAGATGGGTAGGAAGGAGGAAGTGAAGGAATCCAGGTGTGCAAACATCTGGGAAAACAAAGGAAAGGTGTTAAGTTTGAGCAATGAGAGGCTGAACCAGAGCATGAGTGCAACAATACTTTATTATAACAATAAAGGGCTGACCGTGCTTGCCACGCCTGGAACTGGCTCGTAGCAATCAGCGACTGGTTGGACCCCGCAGCCTGCTTTTATAGCTGGCTGCTGGAAGAAATCAACCAATGAGGAAAAGGGGAATAACGCCCACACAAAGTGAGTGGACCTGAGTGAGAACTCCTAGAGTCCTCAGGACATAACACCCCTTCCCCCAGATGCGAACATGCATAGTCCTTGAGGTAGACGGGGGTTTGTGTTGGCGCCAGAACGGCGCAGCTCGGGAGCATTGTCTGTCCGTTCAGAATCAGTCTGTGACGGTTGAGCCGGCAGTGTGTCGCCAACGCGCTCACCGGATTGGGCATCCTCGGGACTCACAGGGTTGGATACTGGGGCGAGTTCCCGTGGGCTGGATCAGGCTGGTCAACTCTCGGGCGCTGTTGTCCGAGTTCGGGCTGACCGGGCGGCTGTTGGTGCGGACTGGACGTTGGGTGCGATGAGGCTGAGAGGCGGATGAGGCGGTTCCCCTTCGTCTGGTGATTCTGGATTTCTGCTGGCAAGGGTGCTGTGGCGCCTCCGCGGTTGGTCTATGTGCCTCCTCCAGATGCGACCATCCTCCAGCCTGACCCTATACGATCTCGGCCCGGTGATGGCGATGACCTCGCCTGGCATCCATAGTGGGTCCCTGGCGAAATTCCTCGCGAATACAGGCTCCTGTAACATAAAATGTCTAACCCCGAAGTGGAAGCGAGGGAGAGTCAGGCAGTAATGTGGGTGAAGTCTGTCCAATACAGTCCTCAGGCGCCGGCCCATCAGGAGCTCCGCTGGGGACTTATTGGTGACTGAACAGGGGGGTTGAGTGCTGGCTCATCAGGAACCGTGAGAGTTTGTGGTGCCAGTCATCCCTGCTGAACCTGGCGAGGGCTTCTTTGGTGGTCCTGATGGCTCTTTCCGCCAACCCATTACTGGCAGGGTGAAATGGGGCTGTGAAAATGTGGCGGATGCCCAGGTTGGCAGCAAAACAGCTGAACTCTATTGATGCGAACTGTGGGCCATTATCGGAGACGATGGAGTCGGGTAGCCCATGCGTAACGAACAGGCGCGTTAACACGTTGGTGATTGCTAGTGTGGTGGTCGTGGATAGCTGTGCTACATCAATCCATTTGGAATAAGCATCCACGACCACTAGGAACATCTTCCCATGCAAGGGGCCGGCCAGATCGATATGGATTCTAGACCAAGGGCCGCTGGCGCTCTCCCATCTGGTAGGGGTGGCAATGGGGGGAGCAGGACGGGATTCCTGACAGATGTTGCAGGAACTTACCCAATTGACAATGTCCTCGTCTAGACCCGGCCACCACACGTAGCTGCGTGCTAATGCTTTCATTCTCACGATGCCAGGGTGTCCTTCGTGCAACGCCTCCAGGACTCGGGTACGCAGCGAGGTCGGAATGACCAGTCGAGTGCCCCATAGTAGACAACCCTGCAAACTTGACAGCTCCTGCATGCGAGTCTTAAATGGAGTTAATTTGTTATCAACGATGCCACCCGGCCACCCCCTCCTCACCCAGTCGAGCACCTGGGCGAGCGTTTGGTCTGCCTTGGTTTTGGCGGCGATGTCAAGGGCGGCGATGGGCAGGTCCAACTGGGTGATCTCGAAAATGGCGTTGACGGGAGCGGGGTCTTCAGCCGGAGTGGGTAAGGGGCAGCGACTGAGAGCGTCGGCATGGGACAGTGTTTTGCCTGGGCGGTGAATAAGTTTGTAGGAGTAGGCCGCTAGGAAGAGTGTCCACCTTGTCATTCTAGGGGAAAGGACCTGAGGGGTCTGTTTGTCCCCTGCCAGTAGGCCCAGGAGGGGCTTATGGTCCGTAACCAGTTCGAAAAAATGGCCAAAAAGGAATTCGTGAAACTTTTTCACGGCCGCAACAGCTGCTAGGGCTTCCTTGTCGATCTGGCTGTAATTGCGTTCCGTGGCCGAGAGCGTCCTTGAGAAAAAGGCGATGGGAGCCTCGGCGCCATTGGGAAGTCTGTGACTAAGGACCGCCCCAATTCCAAAAGGGGATGCGTCTGCTGCCAGTACTAAAGGAAGGTTAGGGTCGAATTGGATAAGCACCGCCTCTGACGTGAGTAGTGATTTGACGGCGTTAAACGCCTGGTCTTCTTTGTGCCCCCAGTGCCACGGTGACTGTTTGTCCAATAATCTGTGAAGGGGTTCGGCTACTGAGGCTTTGTGGGGCAAGAAGGATGCGTAATAGTTCAGCAGCCCCAAGAAGGCTTGCAGCTCCGTTTTGGAGGTTGGAGTGGGAGCCTCGTGGATTGCCCTGACCTTGGACTCCAGGGGTGAATGCCAGAGGCGTCAATTTTATAACCCAGAAAGTCCACCTGTCTAGTGGCAATGGCGCATTTTCTTTTTTTAACTTGAGGCCATGCTGTCTGAACCTCTCTAACACTGCTCGCACTCTCTGGAAAAGTTGGGGTCTGTCCCTGGCCGAGACCAAGATGTCGTCGAAGTAGGGTACTACACCAGGGAGGCCCTGTAAAATCCGGCTCCATGAGGGACTGAAAAATCCCTGGGGCAACACTTACGCCAAATTGGAGACGCTTGCATCGGAAGGCACCCTGTGAGTGACGATGGTCTGAAGTTCCGCTGTTTGGTTATCAACAGGGAACTGCTGATACGCTTGAGACATGTCCAATTTAGCGAAAATACTGCCCGGCTCGAATGTGTGCAATAAGTGCTGAATGACGGGCACAGGGTGGCGCTAACTTGTAAATATTTATTGATTGTTGTCTTGTAGTCCGAGCAAATTCTCAGGCTACCATCTTTTTTGAGGGGTGTGACGATGGGCGTCTCCCACTTGGCGAAATCTGTTGGCTCAATGACCCCTTGTTTTAATAGTTTATCCAATTCAGCGTCTAGTTTTGGTCGAATAGCAAATGGAACTCTCACGGTTTTAGTCTGATTGGGACTGCCTGGGGGTCAACTGTGAATGAGATGGGGTTCCGTTATAACACCCCAGCTCTTCGCTGAACACATCTGCGAAATCAGCGAATAAGGAGTCAGTGTCTAAGGTTGAGACAGCATGGACTCCTGTTAGCCCTAGGCCGAGGTGGGGAAACCAATCAAGCCCCAATAAGGTGGGTAAATTGCCGTTAACTACCACTAGAGGTAGGTGACCTTTAAAAGTTCTAAAACTGACAAAGAACTTGCCTCTGCCGATCACAGGAATGGTCTTCCCCTGGTAGTCCTTCAGGCCGAACTCGCATCTTTGAAGCCGAGGTGGTAGATAGGCTGGGGTGGAGTCTCTTGAGGGTGTTCCACGAAATTATTGAGAGCGCTGACCCTGTGTCAACCTCCATGTGGCACGGTTTACCTTCTAGGGAAACGGAGAGAGAAATTTTACTAACAGTGTGGCAAGTACGCTTGGCAAGGCGGTGCGTGCGACAGTTTAATACTTGCCTCTGAGGTCCCGAGTGCGAGGAGGGAGTCTGTGTGCCGCACTTTGGGGGTTTGGCAGACTCTCGCGATGTGCCCCCTTTTATGGCAGTTGTTACAGGTGGCTCCTTTAAACTTGCAGGTGGCCCTTTGATGCGATCCCCCACAGGCTAGGCACAGTGTGATGTGCTTGGGTGGACCGGTGTTTTCTTGTTTGGCCCCTACCTGCGGCCGTTTGTCGTGGCGAGGCGGTGGACGTCGTTTTCGTCGTTGAGGGTTTCCTCTGCTACCACCTCCTCGGAATGGACTGGGAACGATGCCAGCTTGGCGCTTGGGCCCTGTATTTCGGTGGCTGAGTTCGTTGCCAGCTCGGCTGCCAGGGCCTCCTCGACCGCTTGTGCGAGGTTGAGGTCTTTTTTGCTAGAAGGCGCCTCTGTAGGTTGAGGTCCTTGACCCCACAAACTAATTGATCGAGGAGCATGTCCTCCAGGTATGTTCCAAACCCGCAGTGCAGAGCTGCTGTTCTGAGGGCGGCCATATATTGATTGATGGTCTCCTTACTCGATTGCTTCCTCATACGAAAAGTGAACCTCCTGGCGATCTGTGAAGGCCTGGGAGCGTAGTGGTTAGTGAGGATCTCAAGCAACTCGGACCACGGGGCGTTTTCAACTCTCTAGGAGCTACGAGTGCTGCGGCAGTATCGTAAGCGGTGGCTCCGCAGTAGATTAGGAAATAGGATTTTTCCGATGCTCTCCCGCATCTGCCAGGCCGACCGCATCGATGTAATGGTTGAAGCGGTTCTTATCGATTCCCACTTCTCTTCGTCTGGCTTGAACGCCGGAATACTGGGTTGGAACTCATGGTGCTGGGAGCGGCTGGGCTACCTGCGGGAAAAAATCTCTCTGGGGACAACGGGCGCTCGTGGGTTGCAAGTGAAATCAGCTCTGGAGAGGGTTTTTTGCTATCCTCTCTTTCTCTCTGGGTTAACCACATTGGCTGTTAGCCGTTGGAGGTGTCTAGATTCGCGCCAGCGTGGGCGTTAGTGACTTACTACAGCGCTGTGCTGTGTCTCTCTTGGTTTGAAATTCAAATGACACCCGTTTGAATTTCGCGCCTAATACTGAGCGACTGCGGCTCGCAGCGCTTCACTTTACCCGTAGCTGGGCTAACAAGCGGCTACAGACGCTTCTAACTTTTGAACCAGACCGCTCTCTCTGGCTGCGGATCAACGTTCGCTCTTTTTGTTGGCTGGCCGCTCTCTCTGGCTGCGGTCAGCGTTTCTCTTGTAGTCGGCCGATCGCTCTCTCTGGGTTGCGGATCGGTGACTAGTGACTCAGCGGTTGCATGGTGCTTCTGGTAGCCATCCCACCCTCGTCGCCAGTGTTAAGTTTGAGCAATGAGAGGCTGAACCAGAGCATGAGTGCAACAATACTTTATTATAACAATAAAGGGCTGACCGTGCTCGCCACGCCTGGAACTGGCTCGCAGCAATCAGCGACTGGTTGGACCCCGCAGCCTGCTTTTATAGCTGGCTGCTGGAGAGGATCAACCAATGAGGAAAAGGGGAATAACACCCACACAAAGTGAGTGGACCTGAGTGAGAACTCCTAGAGTCCTCAGGACATAACAAAAGGCATGGGGTCTACTAAGGAAGAAGCAGTTCTAAAAGGAAAAGAAAATGAGTTAGTTCTCACCAAAGTCACTAGCAAGCTTTGCCACTCCTGTATGAATAGAAAGGGTGAGAAGTAAGGGAACCAAGAGATCTTTGGGTTGTAGTGCAGAATTCTCCAAGTATCTACTAATGACACCCTTATAAGTCTTTTATGATCACCTCTCAGATCTTTATCTAACAAATCTCATTAGCTCTGATAACAAGAAGCTCTGAGAACTAGTGAATCAGCCCTCTTCCAGAACATTATATGTATAAAATGCTTTTACTTCATAACGGACCAATCATCTGAATATGTTCATCCTGAATACATTCATATGTTCAAGTGAAGTGTTAATATTACTTTATAATGCCTTGGTATGGCCACACTTTGAACATTGCATCCAGTTTTGGTAGTTACGATATAAAAAAGATGTTGAGTTTTTAGAAAGAGCAGAGAGATAGAGCAACAAAATGATTAGGAGATTGGAGGCTAAAACATACCAAGAATGGTTGCAGGAATTGTCTGTGTCTAGTTTAATTAAGGACTGGAGGTGGCATGATAGTATGTTTCAATATCTCAGGGGCTTCCACAAAGAATAAAGGGTCCACCTATTCTCCAAAGCACCTGAAGGCAGGCCAAGAAGCAATGGATGGAAACTAATCAAGGAGAGAAGCAACCTAAAATTAAGGAGAAATTTTCTGAGAGTCAGAACAATTCATCAGTGGAACAGCTTGCCTTCAGAAGTTGTGGGTGTTCTAACACTGGAGGTTTTTGAGAAAAGATTGAACAACCATTTGTCTGAAATGGTATTGAGAAGGAGGTTGGACTAGAACAGGGGTCGCCAACCTTTTGGACCTCAGGGACCACCAAACTCATAATTTTAAATGCTGCAGACCACTAATATGAATTTTGACTGATGGTGGCTTGCTGATGTTGGTGGGAAAGTCGGTCTGATATTCCAGAGCTGCAGTAGTCACAGGACTGGCCCTTTGGTCATCCTGGAGCAGCTCCTCCAATCCATGGCAGGTCGGTGCACCCGGGTGGAGGAGCAGCTGCTCTAGGATGACCAAAGGGCCAGTCTTGTGACTACTGCAGCTCTGGAATATGGGATTGCCTTTCCCACCAACGTCAGCAAGCCACCCCAGGGTGGAGTTCCCTCCCCCACCATTGGTCTTACCTTCCAGTTCCAGCTCGCTTGGCTCTACTCAAGGTAAGGTTTGCGCTTGGCCGAAGGGTGGGGGCCAGCGAGTGGGCAGGCCATGTGGGCGGTGCAGCCTTGTGTTCCCGTGCAGCCTGGATTAATTGCTTTGGGGTGGGTGTGCTTTGGGAGGGACATTTCTCTGCGGACCACCACAATTTCCTCATGGACCACCAGTGATCCCCGGCCCACCAGCTGGCAACCACTGGACTAGAAGACCACCAAGGTCCCATCCAACTCTATTATTCTATTATTATTATTGCTCAAGGCCGAGCCTCTTGTCTCCTCCCACAGGCCTAATTCTGAGGGTTACCTTTAACTTCAGAGAAGATAAAGTCTTTCTGGGATAGAATTCATTGCCCTGCATTGGGAGATTGGTCTCCTGTGCAATCAGGATCATCATGCTTCTTCACGGTATTGACATATGCCTAAAGTAGGTCCTCAGTTATGTTCTAGATTCATTGCATGTTCTAGAACTAGGACACTAACCAGTGATGGGATTCAACTGGTTTAACAACCGGTTTGGTGAGCATGTGCACAGCATTTGAAAACCACTCATTTTCAGCTCTAATGCTTACCTTCTGCTGCAGCCCCGGTGAGTAAAACATCTGGGGCGTGACAATCCGCTGCGCCACATGAATCAGCTGGGCTGCAAAACATGGAAATATAGGACAGACTAGGGCAGGAGTGGGTGGGAATGCCCAACTAATCGCCAGAACTACCGGTTCGACCGAACCAATCTGAACTGGATGAATCCCACTCCTGATTATCACCTGCTTTATCACAATGGGGCAAACTCACCAAGAAAATAATCAGCATGTAATCACCTCATTATAACCAATACGCAGAGCTGTAGGATTGTCAAATATGGCAAAGGCCCAGAATCAGGTTAAGCCCTGATATATTTGGCACCGTGAGAAGCAAACCAGTTTCTGAGACAGCTCTTCTCCCTAAGAGTTCTGGAAGTATAGGATTAAAACAGAAGTCCACTTTCCACCAACTTTGCCATCAGAAAAAAATAAATAAATCCTTGCCTTGTGGGTTGCACATGGGCCTTATAATTCATCTGCAGCCTAAGGAATGACATTACAGCAGCCTGTAAAAGCCCCCCAGAGCATTTTCCTCTGTCACAATCCCTGTTGCATAAACATCTTGTGCAAGAGAACGCCACTTTTCCAAGCCCAGCCTTCTCTATTTTCTTTCTGAACATGTCTGAAAATATTTAACTCATGGACAGATAAACTCCTTCTGGAAAAGCTGTGTGTCTGGGGAATGACTTGGAGGAAGCATGCTTGATGAGTTATGAGAGGATTAAAACACATCCTGTTCTCTCCCCGCTCCTCCTCCCAACGCTTCTTCCATTCAGAATTCACTGAGGCTTTCAGGAGGATTCTGGCGTTCTTCAGCCTTTCAGCTGATGGTCGTGTGTGTACCTTCTCCAACACTTCTGAGGAGGAAATGAAGCAGCAAATGTTCCCCGCCCAGGTGGGAATCCCAGCACAAGAATATTTCCCATTCATCAGCTGTTATTGCGCTCATCATTGCATTCATTTTTTTCCCCATGTCTTTGATCCAGATTTCATTTCCCAAGCATCCCAGATGTTTTGTCTCTCTCTCTCTCTTTCGGATTAGAAATGTGGATTTTCGGAGAAGCTTGAGAAGCGAAAAAAGTCCCACCCCACCATGCAAACCTTAAAACCATATAATGGTTTACATCATTTCCCCCAGTTTACAATCCTCTTTGTGCACCATAACTCAGTCCATAATTAAGAATCCCTGCTGAGCCATAAATTCTGTAGGATAGGCAAAGAAGCAGGAGGCCAAAGAGGCAGTTTCAATTTGAACTTGCAGAGAACTGTTTCTAAAACAAATGACTTCTGCTCTTCTTGCATGTCTTTTGTTTTAAATTGCAATTAGGATAATTAATAATAAATAGGTCACTTTCCAATGTTATGCATCCTATTTAGCTGCCGTTGTCAAGCCTTGATGGGATCCTACTTCATAGAAGAATGGATTTACTTGGGTTTGAAGGATATGCCTAGAAGATATAAACAAACATCTCATTTCCTTGAGAAAACCACACTTGCACAAAATCTCAGTGTTCAGCCAAACAGTGAAACTTCTTCCCTCTGATGGGGTTCTTTTCATCCTTTCCTTCAAAAGGAGTTGCATCTTCTATTTATTATATGTTCTGAATCAATGAGAGAGAGAGAAATCTCCATTCTGATCCTTCCTGATGAGCTGGCTGGGACCTTCATGGTTGCACTCTGCACTCTACACAGAGTATTTGGGTAGACAGAGAAGGATATTTGGAAGTTGCAATTGGTGTAGAATCCAGTGGCACAAGCAGCTTTGGCATTCCTAGGGCGGCACATATAACACTTCTGATGCCTGAGCTGCGTTGGATGTTGGTTTGTTTTTGGGTCCAATTCAAGGTGTTGGTTATTATCTACAAAACCCTTCATGGTGTGGGACCAAGATACTTGAGGAACTGTCTTATCCCAATTACAACCCAGCCCACCTAATCAAACAGAGAAGGCAGATGAGTGATGAGTAGCTACTAATAATCTTGTTTCCATGAATGTATGTGATCTCCTTTTAAATACATGCAGTCTTTAATGCCATCTTTGAGTAGCAAATTCCTTAAGTTTAACTATGAGTAAGATGGAAAGAATGATGTCCTTTTATCTCTCCTGAAATTCCCATGATTCAACTTCAGGGATAAAGGAGAAATCTGTTCACTTTCCGCATTCCATGAAAAGTTGAATAACTTTTTATGATGACCTCAGTTGCTTCTTTATTTTCTTAAGCTTCCCAATATTGTTTTTTTTTCCCAATGGGAATTGCTCTATCATCTTCATTCCTGTGCTGCCCATTTTGCTCCCTAAATATTAGTGTTAATGTTTTTAGGAACAGATTGTAGGAGATGACCAGGCTGAGTTTGAAGGAGGGAGTCAAATGTGTCATAAATCTTGCATGCTTGCAGGAGATCTAAGTCCAACCCACCTTTGATTGCCGTTCTTATCTACCGCTTATTTTTCTTGACTTTTAATTGGTCAGATTCTTGTAGAGTTTAAGCTTGCAATAAATCTTTAAACTCATTTGTACTGCTGAATCTCCTAATATCCCCCTCCTTTTTTCCTTTGTTTTTCCTATTGTCCATTTATATTTCTTTGATGAAAGTTGGTATTTCTTATTGTTCTCATTTGGGCAAGTCCTTGCAGAAGGAAGTATTTCTTACTTCAATCGCTTTCTTGACTCAGTTGATTAACCATGCTGGCATTCTCTTGAGCATGATTTCATCATAGGGTATAAAAAGAAAACATGCAGAGAGCCTCGTATACTTGATTGAAATAGATTTTCTCAAAAAAAATCTGTGCAGTGTAATTACATGGGGAGGGGGACGGACAACACCCCCCCCCATGTAATTACACAAAACCAAAAGGGATGCTCAAGTTTGTGATGATCTAGTTCAGCCTCCTTGAACTTGGCACCCATTAAGTACATGGAGACTACCATTCTTCAAATTTCCCAACTAGCATATCTGAATGTCCTCACAGGTAAAAAAAAAAACTGAACTAGACTCTCTTGGAAATGAAAATATTTCAAGGCCAGACAACATTCATCACTCAGCTTCTTTGGACAATTTACAAGGATTCCAGTAGATTAACTGGTTGGGTTATACCTTGGCAATCATGCAGGCGTTTACATGTGTCAGAACGTCTATGAAGCATCCCCTTTTAACCAAAACAATAGAGGAAAGATGCATCTCTTATTAAATAAGTCAGTGGAAACAGATGCATGTAGTAAAGAGATAGTCTGTTAGCCTCCTGCATTTGTTAGTGGATCACTCTTGTGACTGCTCTTCTTGCTCAATTGCTTTTTAGAGCAGAAGAGATGCTTGAGCTTAAGGTATCAAAGGCACAGACGGCTCTCTATCAACACAGAAGCTCAGTGACTGAGCTCCTAGGAAACAGACATTGCTTTTTTTTTAATCAGGAAAAATAGATGGGGAAGGCAAATGCACAAACGGGAGGCCATTTGTTTGGGTTAAGGTATTTTCATCTCTGACTCAGCAGGAGGTCTGATGGAAGTCTTATCCGAGGTCTGAAGGGTTGAATGCAACAGAAGAGATTCAGGATCCAATCTCGATCAGTCACTGGGACCAGAGGTTTTGGCTTCCAAGCTTCCGAGCTAGAGAGAAAGTCCCTGAAGATGGGCTCCAGCATGAGTCCGAGAGCTTGGAAGACAAAACTCATGGTCCCAATGACCAGCCTTGATTGGATCTTGCAACATTCTCCTGGGACACCTACATTCAGATTACAGATTAACAGAGTTGGAAGGGACCTTGTAGGTTATCTAGTCCAAGCAGGGCACCTTACACCATTTCTGACAAATGGCAGTCCAAATCTCTTCTTGAAAGCCTCCAGTAATGAAGCTCTCACAACTTCTGAAGGCAAGCTGTTCCACTGGTTGATTGGTCTCACTGTCAGAAAATTTCTCCTTATTTCCAGGTTGAACTTCTCCTTGTTCAATTTCCATCCATTATTCCTTGTCTGGCCTACAGGCGCTTTAGAAAATAGCTTGACCCCTTCCTCCCTGTGGCAGCCCCTCAAATATTGGAAGACCGCTATCATGTCTCCCCTGGTCCTTCTCTTCCCGAGACTAGCCATGCCCAACTCCTGTAACTGTTCTTCATATGTTTTAGTTCCAGCCCCCTAATCATCCTGGTTGATCTTCTCTACACTCTTTCTAGAGTTTCAACATCTTTTTTAAAAAAATTTGCCTTATTCAGAAGAGATTCAGACTTTAATTCCACAAAGAAATTAGCTACTCTATGTTCAGAAAACCTCTGCTTCCACATCTTTTAAAATCTTTAGCAATGGATACAATGGCATTATTATCAAAGGTCTATAAACAAAGGGCTCCATTTGAATTTGTTGTTTATTGTTCAGTTGCTAAGTTGTGTCCTACTCTTCTGGATCCCATGGACCAGAGTACACCAGGCCCCCATGTCCTCCACTGTCTCCCAGAGTTTACCCAAATTCATATTTATTGACACTATCTAATCATCTCATCCCTTGCCGTTCCCTTCACCTTTTGCCTGCAATCTTTCTCCATTTGAACAGTTGGCTGTTACAAAGAACAATGTTCTTTGTTACAATGGCCAGGACAGTCTCGCTCAGCTTTAGCTGGTGCATCAGGGATTTGTGTCCTTTTGCAAATCAGGAGACTTTGGCAACAGCTCCTCATAATCTCACACTTAGATTACTGCAATTTGCTGTACATGAGCAACCCTTGAAGGCTATTAACAAGACAAACCATTTCAGAAAGCTCCTCTCTACTCACTGAATGATGAACATCTCTATGTCAGGATTTCACAGATTTTGCAGGTTGCCCATAAATGATAATAGCCAGTTCAAAATGCTGGCTGTTACCATTTATGGTTGAGATCTTCATTACTTTTGGACAGTCTGACTTGTTAGATTTTGCCTGCCCACTCAATGCTGATTGAGAAAGTAGATGGAGAACCCACCTTCTGGAGGGAATCCAGAAACACTCCTTCCTATTGGGACAACCTACCCTTTAACATTAAGATACAGGTAATCCTCGATTTACAACAACAATTGAACCCTCTCTATTGCTAAGCGAGACAGTTGTTAAGTGAGCTTTGCCCCATTTTATGATCTTGCTTGCCACAGTGAATCACTGTAGTTATTAAGTTAGGAACTGTTGTGGTTAGCCGGCAGCAGGTGCAGATGGCTGAGGAGAGCAAGGACACTGATGAGGGGCTAGGACCATCAGGGAGTGGACTGCTGCCTTCAGAGATTGTGGGGGCTGGCAGCAGTGATGAGGAGGTTCCTGAGGAGCCTGTGCCAAGTGAGTGTGCATGCAGGATTGATCGTAGGACACAGCAGTTACAGCAGCACAGGCGGGAGTAGGGCTGCAAGGTAATGGCCCCTCCCTGAAGAGGATAAAAGCCAGGTTTGGAAAAGTGTTCTTTGCAGACAGCAAAGAATCTCTGAAGCTCAACTGGTGGACATCTTAGTTCGTGTTTGGAGAATCTTGAAATCAGTTCTCATATCTGGGTTTTTAGCAGCTTTGACAAACAACTTGGCAAGGCTCTTTCTTCTTTCTCGCTTCACCCCCTTGTCAGTTTTCCAATATATCAATACAACAATCTTTTGTCAGTGCAGTTTCAGGCTCTAAAGCATTCCTTCTTGATCTGTTTTGTTTTTGGGTACTCACTGAGTTTGAAAAATTATGTTCTGACCAAGGCTTCTGAGACGGTAACTAAGCACATGCTTAGTTAAAACAACTCTTGTTTTATTTCAGTGCTGGGAATTATGTTCATTCCTAGCCTGTAATGAGTCCCAAACAGTCCCTTGAGATAAGCATCCACCTTTCTCTCCTTTGAATTGCTGCCAACAACAAAAGTGCCAAATGAACTATAAAAAAACCAACCAAAGTACAAAGTCTACACAGAGCTTCAAGGGTTAATCCGAACAGAACGAATGACTTTGCTTCTTGCAAAGGTTTCTTCACCTTTGCATGTCCTTTATACCTTATGGGAGGGGCAATCACCTCCAAGCCTGACTCAAGTTGCCCCTTTTGTCTCAACTGCTCTTGCCTTCTAGCAGCTCTGCACACACACATACACTGGGAACAGGCTCCCCTGGGTCCTCTGCCTCGCTGCTGCCAGACTCCAGAGGTCCAGAGTCAGCACCCCACTCCCAGATGGTCTTGGCCCCATCTCTGCAATGCTCAAGTCCACTCCAGACTCCCAGACTGGTCCCCATTCTTCCCCACTGTCCAATTCTGCTGCTGTCTGCACAGGCTGCCGGAGAACCACACCAAGTTATAAGAAAAGTGGAATTCTTAGTCTTCATTAAAGGGAATAATCCAGTGTGGAAAAAGATGGACTGAGTGACTTGGTGGTTTTGTAAAAGGAGCATTTGGGCAAGTGAACAAATCCATCTTAGTTTAAATAAGCAAAGCATCGTTCAGAATGAGATTTGGACTTGTGATTGTCTAAATGACATTTGCTCATACAGGCAGGTAGGCCTTGACTTACAACAGTATATTTACTGACTGTTCGAAGTTACAACAGCACCTGAAAAAAGTGAATTATGGCTGTAATTTCACCCTTATGACCATTGCAGCATCCCCATAGTCTTGTGACTTACATTCAGATGCTTGACGACTGGTTCATATTTGTGACCGTTGCAGTGTCCTGAGGTCATGCGTATCGTATTTTGCAACCTTCTGACAAGCTTGCATGAAGAAGCCAGATTCCCTTAACAACCATCCTGTCAGTGCTCCAACAAATCCACCCCCCATTCAAATCATAAGTCTCTAGCCGCATCTCTCTGAGAAAAAAAAAAAATTATTAGAAGTGGCTATGTTGGTGTTTGCTAGATGCAGCCGACACTTCATTTCCTCCTTGACCCTGGTCTTCCCTCCACCCCCCTGGATGTATATTCTCCAATGGGACACATCCATAGCCAAGAGTAATCCATCATGCTCTCCAGTAATATTCTTGCACACCGACAACTTTTGGCTGCCAGGGTGATTATCTGGGCACTTGAGGAATGCATTGTTTTCCCCCACTCCCTCTCTGCTGGCAGCTACAAAGACCAAAGGAGTATCTTTTTAGTTGACACATGCTATTAAGACCCGCAGCGATTCACTTAACAAATGTGGCAGGAAAAAATCGTAAAACGGAGCAAAACTCACTTAACAATTTTCTCATTTTGCCACATAAATTCTGGGCTCCATTGTGGTCATACGTACTACCTGTACTACACCAGGCTTTGCCTAGGCAGATGAAAAGAAAAGAATGACTGGGATCAAGAATACAGTAGATCTCAGCTCACCGGTGCACAGCCAGCAAAGTAACTCTTTAAAGCCTGAGAGAGGCTGCCTTCTAAATCTGCAAAGTTTCACTGGCCCCTCTTTTCCTCTAGATGTATATCAGCGGAAACCATTTTGATGTTTCCTGATGCACTTCTTGTCTCCTGCCAATATTTCTTAGCTAGCACTAAAACTACAGGTGTTTCACTTTTAAAGCAAGTAGGGTTTTTTTCCTCCTTCCTTCTCTGGTTATCTTTTAAATAGATCCGATCCAAGAGGCTGCAATTATCTTTTATGGCCTGTCTGAGTTGTGTCATCTCAAGGGTTAAAAGAGGAGGGTGATTGCCTGAGACCTTGCTCTTCTCCCATCTGCTGGGTACCTTGAAACCCATTTGTAAATTAATTTTTTACTCGGAATGCGTGCTGCCACGTAGAGTTGACGCTGGGTACCATGCCGATGGCTTGCCAGGGCTGCTTCAATGTGTCTCCAGTGACACCCAATTGTTCTTGCTGATTGTAAATGCTGGAGAGTAAAATCATTAAGTATGTATGTCCATTCTGCTTTGTTGCTCCAAGCCTGAGACCGTAATGATCATCACATACTTTAGCAAATAAAGTTGACACACAGGTCCTTAACAGCTGTAGCATGTCCACCGGACACTGTTGGATTCCAAAGTTCATACAACTGGGGAAAAAGCAAGCGGGGGGTATTGTGAAGTGGCCAAAGTATTGAAATCAACAGCAACTGCTTCATTTTTCTTCTAAGAACAAAAATATGTCTTCCCAAAGCGGCTTTTTTCAGGAGGCAACTGGACTTTTTTGTTTTTTCTTTTGAGATGTTTCACTTCTCATTCATGAAGCTTCTTCAGCTCTGACAGGATAGTGGGGAATGGAAGAGTTTATATTCCTTGCAGACAGCTGGTCATTTGCCTCCTTTTAGGGGGTCCTTGAAGCACTTGGGGTTTTATCTGTATCCTCAGGGCCACCTGAGTCATGCTCCTGGTTCCTGTAGCCTGCAATTTCTTTTCCTCTGGAAATCTATTCCTACACCCACACCATTCAAAGGGTGTTCTTCCCAAATTGTATAGCTAAAAGTCTGTAGAGATTCTCAGTCATCCAGGTCATGGTTAGCCCAAATCCCTAATATTCAGGAATACTAATCCTTCCATTCTCCACTGTCCTGTCAGAGCTGAATCTTGCTGGGATAGTGAGTTGGTTGAAGGTGGACAACTTTTGATGTGAAGACCTGGAAGCTCATCACAATGTATAGAGGTTTCCAGCCCCAAATCCAAGATCCAGAGACTGTAAACCAACCAGAAAGAGGTAGAGACTGGTGAGCGTCAAAGCCATGATTGTGGATGAAATCCAGAATATCCATTGGGAGTACACCAATAAGATGGCATCCAAAGATGAACTGGTAAGAAAATATTTGAGGCAGCAACAGACAAGGGAAAAAGACCAAGCAGAAGAAGTGCATGGCAATGGCCTCCCCGGGCTCTGGAGGCCCTCTGGAACCTGGAAACAGGCCTATTTCCGGCCTTCCGAAACCTCTGGGAGGCCTTTTTTCCTTCCCATAGCCTCCGCATGGGCCCTACACTTACCTGGGATACAAAATGGGCTGCGTGGAGACTCCTGGGAGGGGTGGAGCAGGGCAGGAGGGGCCAGCCAGTCCGCCAAACTACCAGTTTATTTAATTTTATTTATTTATTTGATTTGTCAATCGCTTACAAGATACAGGTATAAGAATAAACATAGTTTTGAATACATGAGATAGATACTTATGAGAAAAATAAAAAGAAACAATAGGACAGGGACGGTAGGTATGATTGGTAGGCATGATTGGGGGCATGCCCCCTACAGACCTCTTAGGAGGGGGGTGAGGTCAATAGTAGACAGTCTGAAGTTAAAGTTTTTGGGGTTTGGGGAAGAAACCACAGAGTCAGGTAGAGTATTCCAGACATTGACCACTCTTGTTGCTGAAGTCATATTTCCTGCAATCAAGTTTGGTGAGATTAACCTTGAGTTTGTAACTATTGTGTGCTCTTGTATTGTTGTGGTTGAAGCTGAAGTATTCATTGACAGGTAGGACATTGCAATGTATGATTTTATGTACTATACTTACATTGGACCAAAGGCAGCATGGTTCTAGGTTTTCTAGGTATAGAATTTCGAGTCTGGCGGCATAAGGTATTCTGCAATGAATAGAGGAGTGGAAAACTCTTCTTGTGAAATATTTCTGGACTTTCTCAAATGTGTTGATATCAGATACATAATGTGGGTTCCAGACTGATGAGTTGTATTTGAGTATTGGGCTAGCAAATGTTTTGTATGCTCTAGTTAGTAGTGCAATATTACTAGAGAAAAAGCTACGTAAGATTAGGTTAACAACCTTAATGCCTTTTTGGCTATGTAGTTACAGTGGGCTCTAGCACTTAGATCATTAGAGATGAGTACTCCAAGATCCTTGACAAAGTTTGGATCATCAACAAGGTCTTGACTATTTAGCTTGTATTTTATTTTCTGATTTTTTTTGCCAGTATGTAAGACAGAGCATTTATTTGTTGAGATTTGAAGTTGCCATTTGGTTGACCATTCTGATATATAGTCAAGGTCTTTTTGAAGGGTAGCAGTATTGTCTGTGGTGTTGAATAGCTTTACATCATTAGCGAAGAGAATGCAGCTGCTCTTAATATGACCACAGAGGTCATTTATGTAGAGTATGAAGAAAGTTGGTCCTAAAACACTGCCTTAGGGGACACCACTATTGACAGGTACAGAATTTGATAGGACGCTCCCAATTTTGACCATTTGTTGTCTGTTTGACAGGAATGCTTCTATCCAGTTATGTAGGTGTCCAGAGATACCATAAGATTTTAGTTTTAGGAGTAGTTTGTCGTGTACCACTGCATCAAAGTCTTTACAGAAGTCTATGTAGATTGCATCTATTGCTTTGCCCTGATTGAGTTGTGTAGTCCATATGTTTTTACAGTGTAATAGTTGCAGATTACAGGATAGTTTTTTTCTGAAACCAAATTGTTTATTAGAGAGCAGGTTGTTTGTCTCTAAGTGGAGGATAATGGATTAGTTAATAATTGATTCCATGACTTTACAGGTGACGCAGCATAAGGAGATTGGTCTGTAATTTTCAACTAGGCTGGGGTCTCCCTTTTTGAAGATGGGGATGACCGTGGCTTGTGACCATAGTTTTAGCAAGGAGCTGGTCCTGAAAGATTTTTGAAAGATTATGCTTAGAGGTTCTGCTATGGCAGTGGATAGCTTTCTTAAGAAGTAGGCACATATTCCGTCCGATCCAATAGATAGGGTTGGTTTTAGATTGTGCAGTGCTTTTTCAACAATGTCTTCTGTAAAATCGATATGTATTAGATCATTGTAGTTGTCTGTGGTTCAACTAGGAAGTACTGGGCTTGATCCATTGCTGTTTACAAATACTGAGCCAAAGAATGTGTTAAAGAGGTTTGCTTTGATGGTGTCGTCATTGCAGTTTTTGCCATTAGGTCCTTTCAGGGGTGGGATAGACCTTGAGTCTTTTAGTTTGTTGTTTACAAAATTGTAGAAAGCACGAGTGGAATTTGTGAGTAGAAGGTTTTCCTCTTGTTTAATGTGATAATTAGTGCATTCAGTTTTTATCTGGTGGCATAGATTTTTGTATCGGCTTTTGAAGTTGGCAACGTGACCAGATTTGGTTTTTTTGCCAAAGTGATCTCTTTTTGGATTGAAGCTTCCTTTTTGTTATGGATAATCTGTTTTTCCTGATTTTGGGAGTTGTTATTGGTACATATAGTTTGATGGTTCTTTTGATTTCTAGTAAGAATATGTTGTAATGGTCTTCAACTGTATTGCATCCAGTGAATAGAAATTGCCAATCAAGGGAAGAGAGATAGTTGATTATAAGATCATAGTTGCCTTTTTTGAAGTTATAATTTTGGCAAACCAGATGTAAAATTAACATCCGGTGATAGATGTAGCAGTGTCAAGTGGCAGCAACATTAGGAAGAAAACATATGAGAAGCCTGGAGAAATATCAGGGCCTGAGGAGGAACTAGAGAGGTAAATAAAGTCCCAGTGCTGTAGGAACACTTGGGGCTGTGATTCCGAATCTGGAAGAGTAGCTCCAACAGTTCCAACAGATCACAGGAACAACATCAGAACTCTCCATCCAGCTATGAGGAATAGCTAAGATATAATGCAGAATCCTCAAACTCCCAAGCCTCTGGCAGAGAGCAAATGATTAAGGAACACTCAGACCACCCATAGGGAGTGAGAAGCAGTGGTGGGATTCAATTTTTTTTACTACCGGTTCTGTGGGTGTGGCTTGGTGGGCGTGGCTTGGTGGGTGTGGCAGGGGAAGGATACTGTAAAATCTCCATTGCCTCCTTACTCCTGGGGGAAGGTTACTGCAAAATCCCATTCTCTCCCCACCCCACTAACCTGCTTTCCAGCTCCGTTCTTCTGTGCAGGGCAGCAAAAGGAGACCCAGCTGATCAGCTGGGACTCGGGAGGCAAAGAATAGATGGGGGCCAGTCCGAGGTGGTATTTGCCAGTTCTCTGAACTACTCAAAATTTCCACTACCGGTTCTCCAGAACTGGTCAGAACCTGCTGAATATCACCTATGATGAGAAGGGATTCCTTTTTTTAAAAAAAAAAATTCACTTCATTTCTATTGATATTGAAATTCATACATCAAAGGCAAAAGCTTTCAGGCCCATTGCAGCCAGGACTTTGCATTTTTCAGCCATGAAATCTGCCTTGTTTGATTTCACCCTTACATGCTTATCTCTCCATCCTAAGATCTAGAAGCTTACCCGTTCTTGCTCTTTAAGTGAAATTGGTGTTTCTCCATCAAGCCGAATAGTGTATTTGGTACTGTGTCCAGAATTATTCTGTCTGCTCCTGCAGAATAATTCCTAATACATTTTAATTCAGCTATTTTACGACTTAGTCACGCTTTCTCTTCATATTGGTCTATGAACAACATTTACTGGAACATGTATATTTTTGCAAACACTGCATTCTACATTCAAACATATGTACTTTTCAGGTTGATTTTACCCTTTAAAATCAGATATTTTTTAAAAGAAAATCTGAATAGTCTCCTTGCCTCAGTTGTACTCTCTCCCCACATCCTAATATATATTTGCTATCCTGGGATAAATAGTTTCTATGAATCCACTTTCATGTGCCTCGAAGAAAATCAAGGGAAGAAATGTTATTTCTACCCTAGTCCTTCTCAAACAATCCATTCCTGCGATATTTGCAGGCTATCAAGTGCTCATTAATCATATTACCAATGAGCACTGATTTTTCAGATTGTGCTAATTAGACCTCATTTGTCTCAGGTGAAAGAACTTCCATGATCAAAACCTGCCCAGTGCCACGAACACTCGGGAAGGTATGCCAGTCAGAAGCAATTACGGCTCTGCCTGTGTGCCACATTCGAACACTGCCCACTTCTGCTGCTGCGGCGAAACGTCTGTTAAGATTTCCATTACAAAGTCAAATAACATCTTAAAGGGATTTATTACTCAACCATAACACTGAGCTGGCTTTTGGCATCTCAGATCAAAGCAATGAAGGGTTCTGAGGATTTGCTTTTTTTTTTTTTTCTTCTTTCCTTCCTTTCTCTTACACCCGATCACATCGCTCACGTCTAAGGACACCTAAATAAGAAAGGAACCAATTGGTGTTTATTGATCGAAGAACCTGAGTGTTTTCATTTGATCAAATTAAAACGTACGGTTGTTTTAATGAACTACAATGTTAAAAAGAGAAGCCCCTCATAATTCCGTGGGAGTCAATAAATACAGGGGTTTAATTTATTTTTTAAATGGAGACACTATTCCACCCCCAGATTTCAGTGCAAAAGTAAAATATCAGCTACACGATCTTGTGTAGTTACTCAGAAGAAAATGTCATTCTGCTCAAAGGTTACTCCCAGGGAATTGTTTTGAACACCACAACTTTAGTCTCTCAGCACTACAATTAATAGAACTTAGAACTGCTTAACTTTGGTTGTGCTGAGTTCTAAAATCTTCCTTGAAAGCCAAATAAAGCATCTTCCTTAAAAGCTAAATAAAGCATCTTCCTTGAAAGCCAAATACATAAATGTAATAATTATAAATTATAAAAATGTTCTTGTTCCACAAGACTTCACATGAGCTTTTCAGAAAGAGTGGGGAGTGCAAAAGCCCTTACATATTTTATGCTGATGTGCTTTTAACTATTTGATATGGTTTTAAATGCGCTTTTATTATTGTTTCTGTATATTTATTCAGAGAGCTGCCCTGCGGGAAAAAGACATGTATTGTAAAGCCTGGATTTAAATGACAAAAAATTAAAAACGGCAAACCAGATTCAGTTCTTATGAAACTGAATCAGATAAAAGAATTTGTCACCAAACAAAATCTTCTTGAGTCAAATTAGAATTAACCAAATTAGATGCAATGAATTCTGAATTTTCATAATCTCATGTTTTCTGAGAGGAACTGAGAGAATCTTCCAGTGAGATTCAATTTCATCAGGGGTTTAAAAAAGGAATAAAATGTGTAGCAGCTAAAGCAGGAGCTCCTCTCCTCTTCTCCTCTCTTTTGCTCTCTACTCCTCTCCCCTCTTTCCCTCCTCTCCCTCGTCCTCTCCTCTCCTCACCACTCCTCTCCTCTCCTGCCTTCCCCTCCTCTGCCTTCCACTCTCATTTGATTGGTATGATGGGTAAAAGAGCAAACATTTCTTTCCATTACCTGAGACAGAATTTTATTTAGACTAGATCAATTTTACCCTTCTCAAAAAAAAAAGTGCAACAACGATGTGCTTCTTGTTTCGTTTAATGAGAATTCAAGGTAGACCTTGTAAGGCATTATGGATACCCACAAATGACTTGGACCAGACGGTTTTTGCCCAGCGAAACCCATGAAATGGAGGCATTAATTAATATTTTAGTTTTGCTATAGCTCCCCCACCTCACAGTCCCTAGAGCTCTCAAGGTGGCTTTATTAAAATGCCTCTTTAATTCCATTACTTTCTTGGTAGACACAGTGTAATGGGGAATAGTGAAGCATCTACAAGCATAATTATATTCTAAGCATCACTAAGGACTTCAGGCACTGTAGACATCTGTCAGATGCACAAGACAAGACATCAACAATATCTGAAGAGCCCCTTTCTTGAATACCAAAGAAGCTGTTTGAAGACTAAATCAGGAAAAGTGTGATGGCCTGGTGCATGGATTCTGATATCTTATCTAGGAAAATGAGGTTACAATAGTCTTTCTTTATCCCTAGCTAATGAATCTGGAGGAATAATAGAAGTGATTCAGTTGGACAGACAGCACATTCCTAGCTTGGTTAGCTAGTTAGAAAAAAAAAATATGGAAGATATAGCTGTACACGAGAGCAGAAGGGAGCAAGTCATAAAATATGTATTGTGATCCAAACATTGGCCCTTATGCATACAGATAATGCTCGACCTACAACCCACAGTTGAGCCCAAAATTTCTGTTGCTAATTGAAACATTTGTTAAGTAAATTTTGCTCCATTTTATGAACTTCCTTGCCACTGTTGTTAAGTGAATCATTTTTTTATTTTAACTACCCCATAATCCCTTCCAGGGTGGAGTCTGAATGGAGCAGAGTGTTTCACTCTGTTCCACCTGGAAGGATCCAGTAAATGGGCCTCTTCTGTCATGGCACCTACCCTGTGGAAGATGATCTCCTTTGAGATGAGACTGTCCCCATCCTTGGTAGCCTTCTAGAGCAGTGATGGCAAACCTTTTTGTTGTGGTGTGCCAAAAGTGTGCATGCGCACGATAGCATACACATGTGTGTGCCGGCACCCACAATGTAATGTGCCCCACCCCCACACGCATGTGTGCATAACACCTCCCCTGCCCCCTTACCTGCACTATGCATGTGTGTGCCTCCCTGCTGATTTTTGGCCCATTTGAGGCTGTTTTCACCCTCTGCAGTCTCGGGAGGCCAAAAAACAGGCGTTCCAGAAATACCAGAAGTGCCCATTTCCAGCCTCAGGAGGGCCTCTGGAGGCCGTTTTTGCCCTCCTGGAGGCTCGAGAGAAGCCTCTGGAGCCTCTGGAGGATGAAAACGGGCCCATTTAGATACTTCCAGTATTTCCGGAAGACCTGTTTTTCTGCCATAGGTTCGCCATCACGGTTCTAGAGGGTCCTCAAAATGTGGTTATCTCAGAAGGCCTGAAGACCTCAGGGAAATGAAGAGACATTGAGATAGGTATATTGTCTGTAACACCAAAGTTACTCCCTTCTTGTCTTTTTAAAATAACATTGATGTTCTTATTAGGGAATGTTTTTAAAGTTTGCTTTCTATGTTTTCTTTTGTAATGTACACCACCCAGATTCATGCGTGTGAGATGGCGGCTATGTAAATGTGAGGAATAAGCAAATAAAGCCTAGACAATCTAATTGAATTTATTATAATTAAGCAGAGTGGGGGGATGAGGAACTATTACTCATAACTTATTTTTCCCTGCATACCCTTACTCTCCCCCCCACCAACTTTTCTGCCACCAACATTATCTTTTTTTAAAGACGGGGTTAATTATACTTGGAGGCTCTGATCAGAGTGAAAGGGCATCTACAGTAAGTTAAAAGAATCTTCTAGAGTAACATTAGACAATAAGAAAACCCAAATGTAATTAAGAAGGGAACTTCTGAGAATCTGCAGAGCATGAGGAGGTTGAAAACCAAGTCTGAAGTGGCTCACAGTTAGGGACAGTTAAGCATTCTTGAGATGCTTAAGACAAGTGGAAGTTTGCATCGTTGTTCTTGATGCTAACACACAGACACACACACACATACACACACACTGACTGTCTTCCCCCATTTCTTTGGAACTGACTGAATAATTTTAGACCTGCCAGCCTCTACTCAGTAATTTTCACCCTCTTACTTAGCACCAGACCTCCTTCTTATAGTCCTGGACTATTTGCTTACACCCATTTGTCTGTGTGTTTTGTTGGCTGTGCAGTATCTTACATCACACAGCCTTATAATTGTTGTTGTTTGTGATGATGTGTTATATATATATATATATATATATATATATATATATATATATATATATATATATATATATATATATATATATAACATCATACACACACATACACACACAAAACATTCTCTATCATTGTTTTTCAACACCCCAGTGTATAATTTTTGTGCATAATCTGCAGCAATTTCTCTCCCTAATTATTATTATTTTTTCATCCTAGATGTGAGACTTAGCAACCAAGAAAGGTGCTAAAGAGAGACAAAACTTGTGTGGGTGGCTGGAGATTAGCCATTTGGAAATCTATTCCTTGCTTTGTACCACAATCTGTTTCCACATTTCCCTTCCAAGTTGTTTCGTGTGGGTGCTGCCATTCAGAGATCTTTCATATTGATCCACGAGCTCACTATGATTCAAGCCGCTTATCCTTGAGTACCCTCAATGAGATTTTTTTTAAGCACGATAAATGCAAAGTAGAGTTAACGGTTCATGGGCTATACGCTCACTAATGGCTTAATATGCAGCTTCATATGGTTGCGGCTCAAAAGAATGGACACGACACTCTGGGCAGGATCAAATGTGACATTCGGTCCACTCGAGAAGCAAATTGAGCTTCCTACTGCTCAGCCAACAGTACTGCTCTTGTCCCGAGTCCCAGCTTTCTCTGATTCCAATGGCAAAGCACTTGAAGACATATCTGGTAATGTCCTCCAAGAACTATCAATATTGGCAAGCCAATTCCTCATTTATTTGAACAAACTGCTTGGTCCTCTTTAAGAAATAACAAGCAGTTTGCAACTAAAAATTTGCTCTGTCCTTTAACTGCCAATCTTTGACCCATGAAAAAAGAGTCCTTGATATTCTTGGAATGGTGAACGTATGGGCACATTTGCGAAACAGCTATTGTAGTGAGTGTGGCCTGTCACAAAACATTGATTTAACAGGGAAGGCCAATTACAGATAAAGCACTGGGTTATGTCCCCTATCATTTTTATTTTTAAACAATCTTGCAACCAGAAGCTGGTATTTTCTTTGCAGTCTGCTAAGCTTCCCATTTGGTAACATTAAAATATCTTAAAATATGAAATGAGATCAGGTGTGACATGGAGCCTGTTGGATACTAAAAGGCGTCTCCAAGGAATTCAGGCTCCTTGAGTTTACTCTTTTTTATAGATAGCATATACATTTTATTAAGAGTTTTAAAAAGAACATAAAAACTAACCCGAATTAATACAGAATGAAGAGAACAAAGAAAAAGAGAGGGAATTTAGTTTAGTTTAGTTTATAGTCATTGCACCTTGTACAATGAAATTAAATACCATCTTCAGTGGACATTATGACTATGAAAATAAACACAAACACACATCCTTCACATTCGATACATTGAATTGAAAAACCCTGATATTGCATTCATGTTGCAAAATACAGTAGAATTCAATAGAGTGACTGCCTTGGGATAGAAGCTGTTTTTCAGCCTAATTGTCCTTGTTTTTATTGTCCTGTACCATCTGGCAGATGGTTATAGTTCAAAAAAAGGGTGCCCAGGATGAGATGGATCTTTGAGAATGTTTTGAATTTTCTTAAGGCAGCGGGAGCTATAAAGCTCTTCCAAAGAGGGTGGAGGGCAACCAATGATCCTTTGAGAGGCAATGACGCTAACCCTCTGGAGTGCTGTCCTATCTGCCCCTGTGCAATTGGCAAACCATACAGAGGTGCAGTAAGTGAAGATACTCTCTATGGTGCAGCGGTAGAAGGTCACCAGCAGTTTTTCATTCAGTTGTTGTTTTCTGAGAAGTTGCAGGTAGCATAATCTCTGCTGGGCCCTTTTGACCTCTTTTAGGGTAACACCCAGAAACTTAAAATTGGGCACTTGCTCCACTCAGTCTCCATTGATAAGCAATGGCTGGATGTCTGATCTGTTCCTTCTATAGTCCACTAAAAACTCCTTGGTCTCATTGGTGTTGAGGACCAAGTTATTATCTTCACACCACAAAAGCAACCGGTCCAAGGAAAAAAAGGATGAAAAGAAATAGGCAGGAAAAGCTTTTGATTACTTCTGCAGCAAATACAATTACAAATTATCTCTTACTGCAAGATTACAAAAAAGCTTACTGTTTGCTATCCATTTTTAAAAACATTGAAACCACAAGTCATAAGTGCATTTTTTTCTGTTTCACGCAAAAAGTTTATAAAAGGTTCTTCTCATTCGTTAACATGTCGTTTCTCTAATCAAAGAAGCTAATTTAAGTTAATCTCTTATGACAACAATTGAGCCCCAAATTTATGTTGTTAAGTGATGGATTTGTTAAGTGAGTTTTGCCCCTTTCTTGCCACCATCCATCATTTTGACCAACCATTCTTCCATTGTGTAGCATGGAACCTTTACGCTTTTGTGTACATAATAATTTTGCTGCAGTTTTCATAAATAAAAATAAAGTTCCATGAACATTTTTCTAGTTACCTGTCCATTATCCCAAAAGAAAGGCTTGTGGTTTCAATTGTGTTTTAGTCTTTAAAATCTTCTGGATTCCTGTTATATATTTGGATCCTTTTTTGAGGGGGGGTGTTCTTTACATGTTCACCAAGCATGATAAAATGTCTCTTCATGTTGTCCACACAGCAAAGATTCAAAGTACCTTTATACATTCTGGACAGTTTTTCTTGTGACAACTAACAATACATATTTTCTTAAAAATTCTCTTACAGTTAGAACAAAATAGAAATTTTGATCCTTTTAGCCACATATTTTCCCATTGATCCATTTATAGACAGGTAGTCCTCAGCTTATGACAACAATTGAGCCCCAAAATTTATGTTGCTACGTGAGGGATTTGTTAAGTGAGTTTTGCCCCTTTCTTGCCACCGTTGTTAAGTGAATCATTACAGTTGTTAAGTTAGCAACATGGTTGTTAAGTGAATCTAGGCCCCAGGACACTACAACCATCATAATTAGGAATAAATTGCCAAATGGCTGATCACATGACTATGGTGATGCTGCAGTGATTGTAAGTGTGAAAAATGGTCATAAGTCCCTTTTTTCAGTGTTGTAACTTTGAATGGGCACTAAATGAACAATCAGCTAATTTGTCTTTTTGTCTTACCTCTACTGTAATCAAAATTTTAGCCCATTTTTTCTCTTATTCTCATATTTCAACAGAAGTTTATATATTTTAACAGAAGTGTTTTCAGGCACAATCTACATTTATGTTTATTCTATAATCTAAGAATAACCCATCTGACATAATGATTTTTAAAATCTATATTAACCTTAACTTTCTCACACTATAGAATCTCAGATCATGTTCTCCTAAACTCTAATTTCCTAACAACCTCCTCTTTCTCCTCCAAGTTAAATAACAGGCAGCAAAATATAATTTTAAATCTGGTGGATCCAATATTCCTCTTTCCTTTGCATCTTATGGTAACTTATGTTTAACTTCTAGTTTTTTCTCCTGCCACAGATATATCTTTCTGCGCTTGTTTAAATGGTATATGGTATCAAAACAGGTCTGATTTTTTTTTACATAAAACATTCATCTTAATTGAAGAAATTCTGCCCAACAGTGATAGTTGTACTTTGTCTCGTCTTGATATATTTTTAAAATCTTCATTCCATCTGTATGATCTTGCATCTTCATGCTTTTGTTGACCTTTTTGTCTTTTGTTCATTAATCTTAAAACCTGCTAATGCCCGAAGTTCTTTTAGTTTATTCATTAAAAGTTCAGTTCCCTTTAGAAGGTCTATGAAAATCAATACCAAGTCATCCACAAAAGCTTTTCACTTCTATGGCTCTTTTAATTTTTATACCCATCAACCTTTCATTTTGTCTTATATTTCTGTTCAATATTTCAGAAATGTGAATAAATAAAAGAGGGGGCAGTAGGCAAGCTTAACCTGTTCCCTTTTGTATCTCATAATTTGTTTGGCTAAATCCCAATTAATAATTAGTTGTACTGTCTGTGAAGTATAAACTGATTTCACCATGCTCCCCCAAATTTATTATCTTCTAAAACCTTCATCAAAAAAAGTCTAATTCAAATTGTCAAAAGCCTTTTCTGTATCTAAATGATCGATGAGACTTTTCCCCCAGTTTTAAATATTGTTTTAAATATTCCACAATATCCAACACAGTATTAACTTTATCTTTCAACTGTCTTTTACATAAAAGTTATATTGATCCTCATGAATAAATGCAAAATTATATGAAACCTTTCAGCTAAAATCATTGTAAACAACTTGTAGCTGTTATCAGAAATGATATTGATTTTTAAATTTCTTGCTGAAGTCAAATCTTGTCCCTCTTTAGGTATTAATGTATATTAGACTCTTTCTATTCTGTGGTACCTTTCTTTTAGAATATAATTCATCATGTTTTGTAAAGGTTGTAAAAGTTCATCCTCAAAGAACTGATAATACAAACTTGACAGTTCATCTGATCCAGGCATCTTTTCTGGTTTACTCTTTTTAATTGCTTCTGAAACTTCCCATATTGTTATTGGTCCATTCCTAATTTGTCTTTGTCTTTGTCTGTAATTCCCGGTAAATTTCATTGTCTAAAATATTAATCTATTTTCTCAAAAGGAATATTTTGTCCTTTATGCAAATTAGAATAATATTGATATAATCTTTTTGTATGGTCATATTATCCATAAACACAGTATCTCCCTCTTGTAGTTTCAATATTATTTTATTTTTACCTTCTCTTCACAATTTATAATTCAGCCATTTCCCTGGTTTATTTGCAAAATCAAAATTTCTCTGCTTTGCATTATTCAATTTGTGCCCATTTGTCTTATTGTTAACATAGCCAATGGTTACTGTAAAATCCATCTGAAATCTCTGTCTTCCAATTCTTCTTTATATCTTTCTAAAAACCTCTTGCTTTCTGAACAGAATTCAGCCTAAACTTTGGAGTCCAAGTGGACAGTCACTTAAATATGAGATAACAGTGTGCTGCAGCTGCCAAAAATCCAACATAGTCCTGGGTTAGAATCAAGATAAAGTGTTAATAACACTTTATAATTCCTTGGTAAGACCACCAGTTTTGGTCACTTGGATATAAAAAAAATGTTGAGACTCTAGAAAGAATGCAGAGAAAAGCAACAAAGATTATTAGGGATATAAAAAAATGTTGAGACTCTAGAAAGAATGCAGAGAAAAGCAACAAAGTTTATTAGGGATATAAAAATGTTGAGACTCTAGAAAGAATGCAGAGAAACGCAACAAAGATGATTAGAGAACTGGAGGCTAAAATGTAAGAACAATGGTTGCAGGAATTATGTATGTCTAGTTTAATGAAAAGAAAGATTAGGGGTGACATGAAAGCACGTTCTAATATCTAAGGGGCTGCCACAAAGAAGAGGGAGTCAAGCTATTCTCCAACAAGCAATGGATGGAAACCAACCAAGGAGAAAAGCAACAAAGAACTAAAGAGAAATTTACTGACAATTATAACAATTAATTAGCGGAATGACATGCCTCCAGAAATTGTGAATTGTGAATTTGCCAACACTGGAAATTTTAAAGAAGAGATTGGATAGCCATTTGTCTGGAATGCTATAGGATTTCCTGCCTGAGCAGGAGATTGGACTAGAAGACCTCAAATGTCCCTTCCAACTCTGTTATTCTGTTAAAAATCACATCTTCCAATTTATAAGCTATAAATTGTCTCAAGAAGACAAAATAAAAAGAGAAGACTCTTTTTCCTCCCTGATTATTTTTATTGTTTCTTACACTTTCATTTTAGTAGCTCTTCAACCATGGCTCCAGCATGTGTCTAGTTTGGACCAGTTCGGGTGAACCCCTAGCTCCAAAGATCAGCTGGGAGTGTGAAGTGAGTTTTAGGATCTTTTTGTCTTGGTTGTTAAGCAAATCACTGAGGTTGTTAAGTGAATCATCTGATATTAAGCTTCTCTCATTGACTTTGAACATTGGAAACTGGCTGCAAATGGTGATCATATGATCTGGAATGCTTCAACCATTATAAATACATGTCAGTTGCCAAGGATCTGAATTTTGATCATAGAGATGCTGCAACAGTTGTAAGTGTTAGGAATAGAAAGTCACTTTTTTCAATGTTGTTGTAACTTCAGGTGGTCACTAAATGAATGATTGTAAGCAACGTCTACCTATAATTCTTTTCACTGAGAATTATAGAATAGAAGAGAACAGAACAGAATGGAACAGAACGGAATGGAACAGAACAGAATAGAATAACAGAGTTGGAAGGGACCTTGGAGGTCTTCTAGTCCAACCCCCTGGTTAGGCAGGAAACCCTACACCACCTCAGACAAATGGTTATTCATCTCTTCTTTAAAATGTCCAGTGTTGGAGCATTTACAACTTCTGGAGGAAAGTTGTTCCAATGATTACTGTAATTGTTCTAACTTCAGGAAATTTCTCCTCAGTTCTAAGGTGCTTCTTTCCTTGATTAGTTTCCACCCATCGCTTCTTGTCCTGTCCTCGGGTGCTTTGGAGAATAGCTTGGCTCCCTCTTCTTTGTGGCAGCCCCTGAGAGCCCCTGATTATAGAAACTGCAATCCAATACATTGGTTAAAAGTTGTCCTATCTAGTGGTAATAGGAATTACAAACAAAATGCAAAAACATAATGTTTTCCGTGGATATACCTCCATTCAAAATTGAACTATTTTTCCTTGCCACACATGTAGATATAGGCATGTCAGCAGAAGTCAATGGGAGTATTTGAAGGAATCTCAAGGAGCGAAGAAATATAATATCTGTATATTCTTTTGTGAGTGGGTAGGTAATATGCTAACATGTGTTTATCAAACAGTTCTGAAATTTGCAGACCGCGTAGCTCTTGTTAACTTGTCACATTGCATTTCACATTGCATTTTCTCCAGCGTTTTTATTTATTTTGCATCACTCTCTCTTCCCTTCTCCATTTATACTGTTGTTTTTCATTGCTAGAATTTTGAGCAGTTTGACACACCCCGAGTCTAAATTAAAGATAATACTGCAGTGTGGATGTTTAAAATGCATGCCTAACCACTTTCTAACTCCATGGGTATGAAATTCAAAAACCCCTCTTATTAAAGACCCTTTAATATTCACTTCAATTCGAAAGACAAATATGAACAGAAACACAACCAAACAAAGTACTGTATTCAAATCATTGATTCACAATATTTAAATTTCCAGCTAGCCTCCAATTAGCAGGCTTTCCAATATTTGAACAGAAGACCATTTTAATGTAATTACAAACACATTTTAGGCATCTAATTTTTTTGCATAATTAGGTCCCTATTAAACTATTTATGTAGCCTTTTTTTCATCAGAAATAGAAAAAGCAGAACAATTTTATTCCTTACTGTTACAATAATTAACTATGTAAGTAGAACAGCATATTAATAGAGTATAATTTGTTTACATTTAAAAGAAAATTGTGTTAGATTAGCATAGCAAAAGACTATTTTCATATCCAGGCAATAATATGCAGGCCTAATAGCAATTTACAGTGTAGTTAAAGAATATTATTAATAAAGTAATACAGTGTAATTCTGTTTGCCCCAACCATATTTCACAATGTCCTTAATTACAGTTAATTCCATCGAGGCTAATTTGGGTGTTGTTAAGCAGTAGACAGAGGAATCTTAAATACAACCTTTGTTAATAATGAATTTTGAAAGTTACACTGGAGCAAACCACAATAAAGAGATATAGAAATACATTTTATCTATTATTTTTCCCCTCCCAGAATCTTGATAATAGGGGTCAGTCAATAAGAATACTTAATTGGCAACTAGGAAAAGTTTGGCTGTAAATGGAATTTTGTTTTCATAGACATTTAACAATGAGACAGCCAGAGTGTCATCACAACTTAGGAGTGGAAGAGCTGGTCTTGAAAGGTATTTAACTGAGTGTTTTTGACACTTGTGAGGGTGAGCATTCATTAAAGTTTACCACCACCTGGTGAAGGCAGCAACATAAGATCCATTCATTGCCATGCTGCCACAAATGTGAAGCTCCATGGCATAGGAATACAGAAGGCTGGTTTATAGTACTTCGGAATATTTCTCCAATTTACCCATTAGGTTGTTACTAGCTCTAATCTCATCTTTGCTATTGTCTGTTAACAGATTCATTTCATGGGTATTTCTAATAATTGAATCTGGGGCCTTCTTGTATAAGTCATGTGCTCTGCCTTGCGTATTAAAACTGAAGGCTTCTAATCACTAAACTTAGGCATGGAATTTCAAGTTGAGATCCCTTCAAGATTGGTCTTGTAGCAAATCTGAAAATTTGGAAAGGAATGTTTTGGTTCTCTTTTTAACAATGACTTTGGTTGTCGAATAAAAACCCAAACTCCTCAAATACTACTTTGCTGATTATGTTTAGACGTAGCTGGAAACCTGTAAGCCTCAGGCTGTTGATAACATCATCAGCAAACTATAACGTATTTGTAGTATGACTAGATTTCAAATTAAATTCTGATGGATATAGTATAGACCCAGTTTGGTACCAAATGTTTTAAATATTAGCTTAGTTCACTCTGCTAACCTGATTTATTCAATGTGTTACAAGACTCTGGGGAGAATTAATATTGTCTTCATCTCCATCCCTCATTATACAAAATTTTAAAATATTGGTGAATATTCGTATTCATAGATGAATAATGCCTGATTCAGACAAATATCAATATTAGAATTCATCAGGAGGAATGATATTCCTTATCTATAATGAATGCTGCAAATTCTTCTTTTAGGTGATTTTGCATTTACTGGTTGATCGCTGAACTCTTCAATACCCACAAGATTCACTTATGGTTGCTAAAATCAACATATTGCTATTCGTCATATTTTGATTATTCTCTGTAGTACGGTCACTCAATGTCTATTATGTTCATATATATTTCTTTCTTTTCCTTCGATCAGGGATTAAATATTATGGTGGTTATCCATCTGGTCATTGATCAATAAAGGTCAGCTTAGTTTCAACAGAGTTTCTGGACATTGTGGTCATTTTCACATAGCCAACAGTCTCTCCCATAAGAGCTTAGAAGGGTTAGTACACAATCTAGCAAGTGACCTCATCATTGCTGTCCTCCAAACACTCAATATATTCCATAAGATAACCATAGGTCTTTCAAGTATGCCCATTCTTTATTGATATTTCAACTTCTCAGTTTAAAAAGCCCGGTACAGTGATGGAACTGAAGCTTATTCAGAAGCTAATTGATCCTACTTCAAAGAATTGCTCAGACAACCATATCATGGGAATTTGGAAGTGCGATGATAATCCCAAAACAGTAGAAATCAGGACTATGAGAGAGACCACTGTGCCTTCTATCCACATGGGAAAATACATGTTTTAGTAAAAGAAGTGCAGTCAAACTCAGGGCCCGAGGCCCAGAACCAGCCGTGGCATGGTTAGTTCTGGCCCATGGGGCTGCCCTGGAAACAGTGAAGGACTGGTCCACAATGCCTCTGCCAGTGAAAACAGAGCTCAGGAGGGCCACACGTGGCCCTCCCGGGCTCTGTTTTCACTGACAGAGGGTTGCAGGAGGCCATCACAGCTGAAAACGGAGCTCGGGAGCCCATTTTTGCTGGCAGAGTGCTTGGGCTACCACAGGCTCCCTCGACATGAGTGACATTGAGCTAGCTACACCCAACCTGGCCACGCCCACCCCATCACCCTGAGGTCAAACACAACCTTGATGTGGCCCTCAATGAAATCAAGTTTGACACCCCTGTGGGATGTCTAGTGGGAAGTATTTCTTCTTAAACTTTGGGTCAAGGCAGGGCAGTTGCTACCCATCCCAGTGGGATGAAAAGAGCAAGGAGAGGGGTCCTTGATGCTTTCTGAAGTTGGCTCTTTTCTTGCAGATATTTTAATACTAGCTTGGGTAGTGAAACATCTGCAAGAAAATAACCAAGCTCAAGGACCTCTTATTTCAACCCTGAGCTACAAATATTCTCCTTTATCAGAGTAAGGAAATTCCTTCATCTCTAAAGAGCTATTTCAGGGACTGCCAGATTGCTTCCAGAATCATTTTACAGAGTGAAATGAATAGCATATAAATGTAATAAATAAATAATAGTAATGGATCAAACCAGCCCTTTCAATAGATGATTCTTTCCAAACAAGGCTCTTTGATTTCAATTGAAACTTATGATTTCAATAGATGAATCAATAGATGATTTGTTTTATCAATGTTTAAGTAACAGAAACAGAAGTTAGAACATTTAAAATTATAAGAGAGGGATTAATTTTACCATGAGCGTTCATTATGATATGTGTATTATCAATATGATTTAGTAATAACAATTAAGTATTAATATTATGTGGAGAAAATATTGTTATTATATGATCACTATCAGTGAACATTATGATGATGATGATGATTATTATTATTATTATAATGATGATGATGACTATTGGTCAAATTAACAGTAACCAGGCAACATACTGTTTATATAGACATTGAAATTGTTGCTCTTTCTTTATACAGTAAAAATAAAAAATCTATTTTTTAAAAAAATTGATGATTCCTTCCAAAACAAGGCACTTTGTTACTGGGTGGATAACATGTTTAAATACGGTGGTGTAGATGTTTCTCCTGGAAGAGATTTAGGTAAATCACCACACTGAAGCTTCTTCATGAAGCAGTGTGAATTTCTTGAGCTTAAAAGTGAATTATAATAACTGTGTTGCTTTACTTTATGGATAGTCGTCATTTTGCAGCCACAATTGGGATCCACAATTCAGTCATTAAGCAAAGCAGTTGATTATGTTCTGACTCCAACTTTCCTTTGCTTTACAGACCTTCAAAGGTTGTAACAGCAATGGTTGTTCATAATGTTACTTTTACATCACGATTGTTAACTGCAAATTGTTGCTAAACATGGCAGTTGCTAACCAACGACCACTTGTAACGTCTTTCTTGGGCTGATTTGTGGCAGTTTCAACAATCAGAAAGAAGGGCATGTTCCTCAAAGAAGAAAGAGTTTCGATCTCTGTGGTGCAAAACATTTTGTTGAAATGCATCCAAGCATATCACCCAAGCCATCACCAGTAAATAACCTCTAATATACTTAATAGATTTATTTTTGACAATGTAATAAAACATGCTCAAGTCTAAGACATCCTCTGATTAAAAGAAAATTCCAACCCCAGTTTCCTAAAATGCTAGACAAGAGACTGAGTTGGTATCGTGATAGGTAGTTATCAAACTATCTCTGAAACATCTATTAGGATCTTAAATTATATTACCTTGTACAATAAAAACCACACATCAATGAGAAAAAAAAAGCAAACCGTTTGGGTGAGGCTCCAGGCTTTTCCTGTTTTTTTCTGTTTCTGTTGTTGCTGGTTTTTGCTTCTTATTTTTTTAATTTTTGTATGGTATTATTTTCATATTAGGGTGGTGAGCTGTCCAGAGTTCTGCTTTTAAAATGGGCAGCCAAGCAGGTATTTTAAATCAATAAATTCAAAGAGGAGAGGACCATCACTGGCTCCTGGTTGTGATAACACTATATTATTCTCTGAATCACGAGCAGAATAACTTCAATAATAGTAACTGGGGAGCGATTGAGACAGAAGGCCTGCTGATGGCATTTGGTTAGTCATTGCATGACTGCTGGGTTAGGTCCAGATGGCTGTTCTGGTGTTTTTATTCCTATAAGTCAGATGGAACCTTTGGATGTTGAAATGCAAGAGTGTCATAACATCTGATAGATAGAGATGCCTTACCAACATAGTCTATACACCAATGGAAAAAGAAAATCTCATCTTGTTATTTATACTAAACATGTTTGCAAGGCTACACCACTCTCCATTTGCCCCAGTAATTCAAGCTAAACTCTGAAGTGATGGGATTTTACAACTAATTTTATATCAGCTTGGAGTTTTTGAGACCTTCTATGAACATTGATTAAGAAGCATTTTAATATACTTGGTGATACATCTTACTTTTGCATTTATAGATAGGATGTGCCTTGATTTGTGCTTTCCAAATGCTATATAACGTTTAATTTGCTTCCTATTTCATTTCCAGGGAAGCAGGCTGTTCTCTAACTAGTCAGGCTTGGACTTAAATCCAAATCTGACCTGAAAAAAATAGGGCAAATGTTTTATAGACCCTTAATTCTGATTACACCAAATGTTTTTTGAAGACATTGTTGATATATTTTGAATGCTGCCATCCATTCTATATGTATAATTTGATCACTTGTTCTACAAGAACATTTGGGTCCTTTAAGATAAAACATTGGCCATTTGGACTTTCATGTGTACATAAAAAGCACATATGCAGTTGATCCATGAGCCTTGGTGGCACAGTGGTTAGAATGCAGTACTGAAGGCTACTTCTGCTGACCGCCAATTGCTCGGCAGTTTGATTCTCATTGGCTCAAGGTTGACTTAGTAAATTGTATAGATTTCCCTTTTCATGGAAATGTGAGAAGTTTAAAACAAAGTTTTAAACATTTGTTTGACATTTTGAAGCCATATTTGCTAAGGCTGACTACTTCATAAATTAATTCAACTACCACAGTGCTGAGTTTAGGTTATTTGTATTTTTCAACCCAATAATGACTTTAAAAACTTTAACTGACGTTATGATGGGAGCAAAAAGAAGGGAAACATTGACCAAATCAAAACAAACAAACAAACAGAACCAGAAAGGAACAGAAGAAAAAAATGTGAAATTAAAAAAAAGGTATCAACTTGTAACCATTGAAAGAATAAACACAAAAGAAAACTTCACATTGTCCCAAAGGTGCTTTTTTCAAGGGGCAATTGGACTTTCTTGTTTTTTTTCTTTTGAAGACATTTCGCTTCTCATCCAAGAAGCTTCTTCAGCTCTGACAGGATAGGTGGGAATGGAAGGATTTATATTCAAAAGAAAAAAACAAGAAAGTCCAGTTGCCTCCTGATAAAGCATCTCTGGGAGAACCATGACCTGGATGACTGAGAATCTCTACAGACTTTTAACTATACAATTTGGGATGAACACCCTTGGAATGGTGTGGGAGGAGCAATGGATTATCAGAGAAAAAAAAATTGCAGACTACAGGAACCAGGAGCATGACTAAGGTGACCCTGAGGACACAGATAAACCTCCGAGTGCTTCAACTACCCTCTAAAAGGATTCAAATGACCAGTTGTCTGCAAGGAGTATAAATCAGAGGTGGTATTCCAAAGGTTCTGACCAGTTCTGGAGAACCGGTAGAGGAAATTTTGAGTAGTTCGGAGAACCGGCAAATACCACCTCTGACTAGAGATTTTACAGCATCCTTCCCCTGCCATGCCCACCAAGCCACAGCCATAGAACCGGTAGTAAAAACATTTGAATCCCACCACTGGTACAAATCTTTCCATTCTCCACTATCGCGACCGAGCTGAAGAAGCTTCTTGGAGGAGAAGTGAAACATCTTCAAAAGGAAAAACAAGGAAGTCCAGTTGCCTCCTGAAAAAGCATCTTTGCGACACCCATGACCTGGATGACTGAGAATCTCTACAGACTTTTAAAACTTCAGATTGTAACGACGAGTTAATCAGCGATCACACAGAATCAAAAAAAAAGTTCATAGATCAAAAATGAATGCATGTATTCAGTGCAGGACTTAAAACACTTTTCACAGCCCTGTGGATGGTCCATTTTCAGAAGCAGCCCCATGGAGAAGGTGTTTAAGCATATGGCAATGAAGGTATTAATTATGGTCACCAGGGCTTCTCATTCCCCACTGGACTGCCACTAATAGAATAGACTAAGATGGCTAAAGCCCCAGACTGTGACTTCTACTCGTTGTTCCAGCAAAAATTATGAGTTCAGGGAGACCTCAAGTTCTGGAAAAAAAAGTGTATACACTTTTTAACATCATAACTTGTAGCTTCTAATTTAGCAGTCACTGATTATGATTTATGCATATGTAGATATCACAGCAGGCCAAGGGTGATGCCCAAACCATTTTGCACAGAAAATATTCAAGAAGGGACAAGTAGAAGCAAAATAAACAAAAGTGCCCAAACTTAGATGGAGTTCAGGAGATTACACAATTAAAGCAATATAGTTGAAATCTTGTTGGAGAGTGCCATACGTCCCAGTGGGAGGATATAGCAAATAGTTTAGAATTACAATATGTAAATAATTAGTGGTATAAAAATACAATACACAAGTAAGTTTTGTGTCAGAAAGCAATTAACTAAAGGGGTTTCAGTTCATAAAATTTCTTTTACCAGTCATATTGAATTGCAAGGAAGTTTCTCCACCCCCCCTCTTTTTTTTCTTTCTTTCTTTTTTATTCTTCAGAAACAAAAATCATACAATGGTATCCTCTCACTTAAAAAGATAAATAATTCCCTCATTGAAATATACTGCAGAGTCATCTCATAGTAAATAGTGAATAGCAGCAGTATTATTATGCTTATAACTAAATGCAGTTCAAACATGGAATGAATGAACCAATACAACAAGACATTACAATAAATTATACTGTTGTTATATATAATGAGGCTCTAACTAAAAGACCCTATGACAGATAATAATAATATTAATATCTATACATTCAAAGTTATAATTAGGAATATATTTATGTAAACAAAAACAACTTCATGGAACCTTTGAAAAAGAATGTTCAGTGCTTTTCTAAAACTTTATTTTTCAACTATAAGCCTTCTATATTTTAAAGCACCATCTTTGAATATGCTGTAGAATAAAATAGAATAATAAAATAGAACAATCAGGATGATTAGGGGACTGGAGACTAAAACATATGAAGAACGGTTGCAGGAACTGGGCGTGGCTAGTCTAGAAGGACCAGGGGAGACATGATAGCAATGTTCCCATATTTGAGGGACTGCCACAGAGAGGAAGGGGTCAAGCTATTTTTTGAAAGCACCTGAAGGCCAGTCAAGGAATAATGAATGGAAACTGAAGAAGGAGAGATTCAACCCAGAAATAAGGATAAATTTTCTGACTGTGAGACCAATCAACCAATGGAACAGCTTGCCTTCAGAAGCTGTGGGAGCTTCATCACTGGAAGCTTTCAGGAAGAAGTTGCACTGCCATTTGTCAGAAATGATGTAGGGTCCTCTGCTTGGGCAGGGGTTTGGATTAGATGACCTACATGATCATTTATATTATATTGAATTTATATTGTCTTTTGTTATCCCACCAGTCTATGCCACATTTAAACCCTTTTTCATTTTCTAATCAGTAACATGGAACTCAGGCTCATCCTTTGCTACAATACTTTTTAACATGCAGAAATGCAATATTAGTATTTTCAAGAATTATACTTACAAACAGAAAGCTAGATTTTGTTATCTAATGATGACACTTTGCAATACAAGTAGTCCTTGTTTTAAGTACAGTCATTCATTTAGTGACTGTTCAGTGTTAGAATGGCACTGAAAAAAAGTGACTTACAATGTGCAACTGGACTTATGCTTATAACCATTACGACATCTCCATGATCACATGAACAAAATTTGGCTGCTTGTATTCATTTCTTTATGACATATATTGTATCTGATGTTTTATGATGAATGTATTTTTACAATGACTATGATAATCTATAATCTATCACTATTTTTGTATGTACACAGAGAGCTTATGCATTGGAGACAAATTCCTTGTGTGTCTAACCACATTTGACCAATAAAGAATTATTTTCTATGTATTTATGATATTGTAGCACTCCAGAGTCATTTGGTTGCCAGATATGACCTTCCCAACCGGCTTTTGACAAGTAAAGCCAATGGGAAAACTGAATTTGCTTAACAAGTGCATGATTGATTTAACTGTAGTGATTCTCTTAACCATGCAAAAAAGGTCATAAACTAGCACATTTTATTTAAAGACATAAGCTTTTGTGAAGTCCTCAAATATAAGAACAGCAGAATTTCCAGGTATTATTATTATTATTATTATTAGTAGTAGTAGTAGTAGTATTAGTGGTATTAGTATTACTATTAGTATTAGTAGTATTACTATTACTATTAGTTAATCTTTAGTGAGATTCACAGCCTTTGGGGCTGGTTGGTAGCTCAACAGCTGAAGTCCTAACCAAGGACTAGGAACTGTTCAGGTAGCATCGGAGGATATAAGCTCTTCCAAGTAGGGTGGTTTTTTTGTAGAATCAGGGTATTCAAGTCTGATAAATTCAGGATTTCCAAATAGCGATCCAGCCCTTTAGGTATTGCTCCAAGGGCTCCAACCACAATTGGGATAACACACAATTTCTTTTTCCAAAGTTGCTCAACTTCAATTTGTAAGTCCTGATACTTTGTGATTTTTTCCTTGCTGCATGTCTACAATTTGTGCATTACCAGGTATTGCAATGTTAATGAACCAAATCCTTTTCTTCTCAGCTATTGTTATGTCAGACATGTTGTGGACCAAGTGCCTGTCCATCTGAATTATGAAGTCCCACAAGATCTTGACTTTTTCATCCTCCTCCTCCTCCTCCTCCTCTCCTCCTCCTCCTCCTCCTCCTCCTCCTCCTCCTCCTCCTCCTCCTCCTCCTCCTCCTCGTTGTTATTCCCATGTTCCTCACTCAGCACGTCATCTGGGCATCCTGGGAGAGTGGTGGGTCCAACATCTGGAAAGGGCTAACATTATGCCAGACTATGTTATACAACAGAAGTGCTGGAAAAATATTTTATTCTCTCTTGCCTGCATTCATGTCTCTCCTTTTCGCCCAAAATGTTTATAGATCCTGCACCTGACTTCCCTCAATGCCAGCCAGTTAAAAATGTGCCTCTGGCAGCTATTCTTCCCCAGTGACAGTTTCAAATGCCTCAAGATGAGTAGCCACGCTGACCGTCACATTTTTTATTTTTTATTTGGGTGGAGTGGCCGACATCAGGACTACAACAGTACGTCTTTTATTCTGAATAAAGACGTGCAAAATTATTGACTTGGCTTGGCTTCATAGGTTGGGAGGAGAGCCATTCCCTCCCTCTCCAAATAATAGAATCGCTCTCCAGCCCATCCACTGGTCTTTTCTCTCCCCCCTCCCCTGGCGTGCTGATATCCCCAAATAATTACAATAAAGCTTCTGCCCCCTTTTAGGATATTTGTCATCGTTTTATCTTAAGCCAGAAAAGATTGAATGCAGGGAGATCAAAACAGCAGACTGATAGCTTATATCCTCAGCAAGTGCTTATCAAGGGTAATCCTCCAAGATGGGCTGTTTCAAACGTGACAAACTGCCTTCCCCTCTTCCTCTGCAACAGGAAATAAAATCCCAAACCCGTAATAATACTCTCTTCCCCCCTCCCCCCAGATGCACATAAAGGAACAAGTAAATAAGGCCTTAGAGGGTTCTAACTGCTCTTAGTTTAAGAACTAAACCTCTGCAACTTCTCCCCTGCCAGCCAACAGGATTCATTGCTTGAACCTGCAAGTGGCTTGACAGCTCCATTCTGAATGTATAGGAAATCTATGAGGTAATACAATGATATGCCATGCCATGCAATACAAGGCAATACTATACAAGAAAATACAATACTATACATGACAATACAATAAGTAATAGCCTAGCATAATACAATACAATACCATGCCATGTCATGCTATACCATACCATACTATATAAGACAAGACAATAAGTAATAGCATAGCACAGCATAACATAGCATAATACAATGCAATGCAATGTCATACCATACAATACTATACAAGACAATACAATACAATACTATACAATACAATACAACAAATAATAGCATAGCCTAGCATAATACAATGCAATGCAATGCAAAGCAATGTCATGTCATGCCATGCCATGCAACACAACATAATGCAATGCAATGCAATGCAATGCAATGCAACACAATACAATGTAAGGCAGTGCAATGCAATGCAATGCAACACAATGCAATACAATTTGTAATAGCCTAGCATAATACAATACAATACAATACAATACAATACAATACAATACAATACAATACAATACAATACAATACAATTCCCCCAGCTTGGCACAATGTTTCCCAACCTTGGAACTTGAAGATGTACAGGCAAGTCCTCAACTTACCATAGTTCATTCAGTGACTATTCAAAGTTACAAATGCAAAGTTACCAATTGACTTTTGCTCGTTTTTCCCACTTACAACCATTGCAGCATCCAATGGTCATGTGATAAAAATTCAGAAACTTGGCAACCGACTCACATTTATGATGGTTGCAGTGTCATGTGATGCCCTTTTGCAGCCTTCTGACAAGCAAAGACAACGGGGAAGCCAGATTCACTTAACAACCAAGTTACTAACTTAACAACTGCAATGATTCACTTAACAACGATAGCAAGAAAGATCATAAAATGGGGGGAGGTAAATTCATTTAACAACTGACTGTCTTAGCAACAGAAATGTTGGGCTCAGTTGTGGTAAGTCAATTTAAATGTTATTATTTATCGATGTAATGTTTTAATTGTTTTTTAAATAACTGTAAGCTTCCTAGAGTCACCTCTAAATGAGATGGGCGGCATATATGTTGAATAAATAATACAATACAATAAAAAAAATCCTTGTGAACTTCAGATGGCTTCTATGATAGAATAGAATAAAAAAATTTATTGACCAAGTGTGATTGGACACACAAGGAATTTGTCTTGGTGCAAATGCTCTCAGCATACAAAAAAGAAAAGATATATTCGTCAAGAGTCCAAGAATCATAAGGCACAACACTTAATGATAATCATAAGGTACAATAAGTAATCAAATCATACTAGGAAACAGTCAATATAAATTGTAAGGATACAGGTGACATTCTATGATAATCATGAACAATGGTTGTAAACCCCTAGATTGTTGCTATCACAAATTGTGCAGGCCTGTTCTAAGCAATAATATTGCATTGTCTGGACATGAGAGTCTAGACCCCTTTTCATGCATCATTTCCCGTAAAAGAAGGAGCAGGCAACTTTTTTCTATGGATGGCCAAAGCTGTTTGTTGAAGGACTGCTTGGTAGCCAAAACTGAACAAAAAAAACCTAAATGTAAAAAACAAAAGTAATGGGGATAGCCATTGTTTCTCTGATATTCTGCTCTTTTGTTGGAAGAAATATCCTTCTGGGTTCAGTTCCAAGTGGGGAAAAAGACATTGGAAACATGGAAGCCACTTAGAAAGATGGTTTATTGATGAACAGGACCACATGGCGTAGAGATCCTGGGTGAAAAGGGAAGAGATGCTGAGAATCCCAGGGTTTTATACCCTCTCTGGGCTTTGAACTTCCTGGGGCACAGGAAGAGTATCCTGATTGGTTGCTGTAAGAGGTCATAGCTAGCTTTGTAGGTTGTCTGTGTGCTAAGTTTGGTTGAAATTTAGTGGGTGGTGCAGTGAAGGGCAATTAAATGGCTCTGCCTGAAGGAGGTAGAACTTTGTTATGTAGAATAGACTGGTCCAGGCCTTAATGGTCCATTAACAAAGGCAGGAGCTAAGTTTCTGCTTCTCTGATTTTCTACTTGTTTTTTAGGGGAAATATTCTGCCTTTTTAGTATATCCTAAAATATTTCATTTTTCTAGGAGATGGGTGGGTTTTAACTTCCAACACTTTTTTCTCCAAGGAACAAGTAGGGGAGATGGAACAGATAATTCTTACCATAGGCTTAACCTAATGTTTTGCATGATGCTCAGGAAATTAGGCAAAATGCACCAGGAAAATGGTGCAAAGACAGACAAGAGACACATTAAACAAATCTAATGTTTGTTATTTTTGCCCCCAAAAAACCCAGAAGTAAATGCCAGGTCTTGGTTAAAAACATCACGTGGTCATGGGATCATGGGTTATTGCAATTACCCCTGGTGGAGGAAAGCCAGTTCATCTAATCTTGCCCAAGAAAGCTGAAATTGCTTGTGATAATGAGGTTGTCCATTCAGTGGATTCCAACTCTTGGCAATTCTATGCGTCAGATCTCTCCAGAATTTCTTTGAGTTTTTCTATGCCCTGGCTGGTGTCAACTTTGACAGTATCGAGCCATGGTGTTCTTTGATAGCCTGGTTTTGTTTTACCATTAACTCTTCCAAACATAATTGTGTTTTTCCCAGTGAATTCCCCTGCATGACATGGCCAAAATAAGTGAGACACAGTTTTATGGTTTTGACTTCTAGTCTGGTGTTATGCCTTCCAATATGTGCTTTGTTAGTCACCTTTGGTGTCCAAGGAATACACAGGAGCCTTCTCCAGCACCCCAGCTCAAATGAATCAATTTTCTTCCTGTGTTCCTTTTTTTTAGGTCCAACTTTCAAAACCATAGTTAGCTACGGGGAACACAAGAGAGCAAACTAACCTGGTTGCCAGGCTGATGTCCTTACTTTTCTATATTTGGCTCATGATCATAATTTCTGTGTGACCTAGTGCAATCCACCTTTTATTTCTTTGCTGTATTCAGCGCTTTGAGCTATCTGTGATCCTAAGAAAGTGAATTTTTCCACACTTTCTATCTCTCCATCATCAATTTCTATTTTTATGTTTCCTTTCCTGGTGGTCATGAGCTTGGTCTTTTTGATGTTCAGGAAGAAACCAAAATTCTCATTTTCTTCTTTGATTTTCTTGATCAGATGTTCCAGGCCTTTTTGGGGTTTCTAAGAGGAGAGTTGTATCTTCAGCATATCAATGATCATTTGATTGATATTTGTACGTTAATAGATTAAGATGGTTCCTGCCTGACCTTAGATAAGTTCAATCAATCTAATGCACACATTTAGAAGAGACTGGATTGCCATCTGCCAGAAATGATGTTAGCGCTGACTTTCTGTTAGCCTTCATTTGAACACGTAGGAATTCTAGCAATAAACTATATTATTCACAGGATTTGTTGTGAATAGGTACGTTTATTTTCGCTTGTTTTCCTTCAAACACGGCAACAACGGATATACTGGATAAAGTCAGTGCTGAGATCATTCGTCTCTCAGTGCAATTTATCATGCAGCCCCACCCCATGTAGCTAACTAACATCCGCCCTCCCCATTAGTCCTACATGCCTCCATCCCACAATTCTAAACGCAACTAATTACCAAACAGAATGTGGTTTCAATTCCTGAGTCGTGCCATAACTTCCCCAATGATTGTTTGTGTTTCGTTTTGGGTAATGAGAGGAGTTGGAGTAATAAACCTTCTCCCACCCCATCCTTGTCGCATGTTTATGCCGATACGAGATGGGTTGAACCGGGATGGGATCTTCGAAAGCAAGAGATGTTTTCTGATCAAGTTAATATATTATAAATGGCAGGATTGGATGTTCATTCCCCAACCAAGATAACGTCTTCAGCTTCACTCCAGGAGATAAACTGGTAGACTCTTGGAAGCCCAACAAATGGTATAGGTCCTCCTGCTTGGATAGGAGGTTGGAGTAGATGACCTACAAGGTCTCTTCCAACTCTGTTAATCTGACAATCTCTCATACCACTCAATTCTTTCTCTTTTTCTCAAAAAAGTTTTTAAAGACATTCACAGACTCAGGAAGGTGGAGGAAATCTGGAGACAAACTTTTATATAGAATAGAGATATCACTGATAAGGTTTCACCACAGAGTATTCCTCCAGATGATGAGAAAGACTTGAAAGAGAAGGGCCTTCATTAAATCCTGCCTTCATATCTAATGAGGTGGACAAATTCAGTCTGGAGAAGATAGTTCCATAGGTGTCGTGGCTCCGATTCCCAAGCCTGTGCTGTTAGAGGAAGAGGACTCAGAAGATGAGGAGGAGGAACAGGGAATGCTTTCCTCCCCAGGACCTTCCTCTCTGGCAATGCCTTCCTCCCTGATAATGCCTCAGGTTTCATCAGACAACCGAGAGGAACAGCCTGAGATTAATCAGGAGGAAGGCATATCGGAGCAACCCCTTACAGGCAGTCAAGAGGAAGAATGTTGGCTTGATTCTAGGCAGCGTCGTATGGAGAAATGTGAGCAGCAACGTAGGAGGCGTGGGAGGGTCAGAGAGTGAGTTGAGTCATTGAGCCACACCCCACAGGGGATAAAAGTGGGTATGTTGTCGGCTGGAACTTTGTACAGGACAAAGTTTGATCTTACTTCAGGTTTTCTTTGTGAATGATTTTTGTGGTCTGCCTTGTAATTTTCTATAAGTAGCTTTTTACTTGTTATCAGTTCGGACTCGGCAGGCAGAGCATGTTGGAATGCCAAGGACGTTATCAGTTCCAAAGAATTAACTCTGTGAAGTCCGAGCCAGCCTGCCTGCCTGTGTTTGTGTGAGTTTGTACTCTTTCATCTTTTGGAAAGAAGAAAGGTGAGACAGAACACCTATACGTATCCAATCTTTGCAGAAGAATCAAACTGTTTAATCTTCAACATAAAAATAAAGAGACAGTGATGGTTAAAAATGTGTTTTTCTTCAAGTGTTTCTGCAAGTGGTTTTCTCTCCTTCTATGTTATGAATGAATGGGATTGAAATTAAATGTGCTAATTGTGGATGTTTGGAAAATAAAACTAGGCCATTGATCCAGCATATGTAACCTTTTCCCCATCTACATCTGGAATAATCCTTAGTTATTCTCTCCAAAGCTGGGGCTAAGAGAAGAGATTTTGTAGAATTGCTTTTATAGTAGGCTAAACCACCATTGACTTGAAAAAAAATGAATCAGCTCTTTTTAATGGTACTTAAGATGACCTTCTAGAAACCACAGGTTCCCAGCATTTGTTATATACCATGGGTGTCCAACCTTGGGAACTTTAAGACCTGTGGACTTCAACTCCCAGAATTGCTGACTGGGGAATTCTGGGAGTTGAAGTCCACAAGTCATAAAGTTGCCAAGGTTGGACACCCTTGCTTTACACAAAGAGATGAATCCCATTTTTTCCCTTTTTCCCCTTAAAAACCACAGGATTCGGAAGACATCACAGGTGGTATTCAGCAGGTTCTGACCAGTTCTGGAGAACCGGTAGTGGAAATTTTGAGTAGTTCAGAGAACCGGCAAATCCCACCTCTGACTGGAGATTTTACAGTATCCTTCCCCTGCCACACCCACCAAGCCATGCCTACAGAACCAGTAGTAAAAACATTTGAACCCCACCACTGGAGGACATGTTGATGACCACATTCAAATAGGGCATCTTAGCACCCATTTTAGAAGGTAATCAGAATTTTGAAGGGGTGGCATGAGAATATTAAGCATTCTGAAAAGTGCTACTTAGAAAAGAATAAAATAAGAGCACGTATGTTGTATTCTATCCTCTCAAGGGATGCTTTGGAAGCTACAAAATGTATTTTGGAATTTTCTAGTTTTCTAGCACCCCTTGAGGAGATAGGATACCACATGTGATGTCTTGTTAATTCTTTTCTTCACTGATGCTCCCCTTTTCTACCTATTTTGGGGGAATAAATTCTATCTTCTTAATACTAAGTTATGAATAAATAAGAATGAAAATGGATCAAACTTAAGTCTTCTTTTTTCCTGATTAAATAATTAGGTTTTAGGAGGTTGTATCAGTGCCATTCTGGCCAGTTGGTGATTCCATATGGAAATGATAATGGCCTGGCTCCTTTCATCCATGCAGAGATTAATGAAAAGCATGTTGAAAAGCTGAAGTGTGACAAAAATTATAAATAGCTGCAAACAGTGAGATGGAATAAATAAAAGGTTAAAATCAGTGCATATTTTAATTTTGGTGGGTGGATGGGGAGATGGGTTCCATGTCCTACTAAAAGACTCATCATCTGTCTTATGGAAACCATACCCTGCCTTTATGCTATGTCTTAATTTTAGCAAGGCATGCTTGAGTGTACATGCACGAAGGACTATTGACAGTGATTAATAAATGATAAGTACTTTGTTAGAGCTGAAGTCAGCTCACACCACAGCAGAAACTTTACTCCAGCTCCTCTTTCATGCAAATGGCTAGTCATTTTTCTCAGCTATGATCAACATCTCAAATTCTAGATCAGTAGAATTTGAGATGCCTTGGCAACTTGGCAACTTTTCTCACAGTTGAAGCCCACACATCTTAAAGCTGCCAACGTTGAGAAACATTGATCTAGATGATACATCTTGAGACATCAACAGCAACTATCATCATCATCATCATCATCTAGAACAGCCTTCTCAAGCTCCAGATAGTTGGGATTTCAAATCCCAGTATTTTCATCCACACCCATTGTCTCTGGAAGGTTGATGTAGAATGTCTATAGAGATTCTCGGTCATCCAGGTCCTGGTTGTCTCAAAGGTGCTTTTCTAAGAGGCTTTCTGGTTTGGTTTGGTTTTTTGAAGACTTCTCTTCTCATGAGAAACAAAACGTCTTCCAAGAAAAACCAGAAAGCCCAGTTGCCTCTTGAAAAAGCACCTTTGGGATATTGATGTAGAGTGAATCTACAGCATTTCAGGATATTTTTGGGGTGGGGGTGGGGGTGGCGAGAAGGGATTAATCTGTATTGAAAAATAATCTTGAATTTTCCTGAAAATCCTTTACTGGCCAGGCTTCCTTTTAGGGCAGGGGTCCCCAAACTTGGCAACTTTAAGATGTGTGGACTTCAACTTCCAGAACTCCTCCTCCAGTCATGTTAGCTCAGGAATTTTGGAAGCTGAAGTTCACAAGTGTTAAAGTTACCAAGTTTGGAGACCTCTGTTTTAGGGGATAAGAATAAAGGTGCAAAGCATAATCCATTAGCATAGCTTTGCATAGAAAATCACGGAGTCTCAGGTTCAGTCCCTAACATTTCTGCATAAAAGATTGGGTAGCAGAGGATGTGGTGTGTATAGACCAAGGCCTATGGGAAACTTGAATATAGAATATGGGTCTTGATGCGCCAATGCTCCAAATACTGAGAGAATAATCAAGCAAATGCTTGATTTTCAGCACAAACCTTTGGTACCCCATTATTATTCAGTGGTAGTCAGTATTCAGCAGGACCTGTCAAGTAGCATACTGAAATCTTCAGCTTCTCACACTGACATCTGGGAAGGCAGCAGCAAGCAACATGTTTGACAGGTGACGCGTAGCAGCAGTCAATATTTGACTGTATGAGACTTGCCACATTGTTTATTAAATTATTTGCAAATCATATTCATTCTCCAATCCAAAAAGATACTTAAACAAAGGCTAATTTTAGATGTTACATGTTCCATAATGTAAATGCTGGAATGCTGTTCTTAAAACAAAATTGTGATTGTGAAATTTGAAAACGGATGATTTATTTTAAATGTGTAGACTTCTTTTCCATTACAGCAATATGGAGAGATGTTCCCAAATAAAAACTATACTTATAAATATTGCTGGATGGAACTAACAGTAGGTGATTTGTACCACAGATAATCAGGGTTATTTGATAGTTCAGGCAAGTAATGGTAATTATATACCACAAAAGATAATAATAAATTTGTTTTGTATCCATAATGTTACCAGGAAAATCCTATGGATGTACAGCATTCATGAAATAACCAGAAATCTTGAAGAAGGCTTCATTTTACTGACCGTAAGATTCAGTTTTGAGCCAGATTCAGAGGTTTGATGTTGACTTGGTTCATTCTGGATTGAAATATGGATTTTTCTGATCCAATTTATTGGGTACAGTTGGAACAAGATTGATTAAAATAATGTCATTGTCTTATTTTAGCAAAATGGACATTTATTTATTTATTATGTTTATTTTTTATTTTTTTTCAAGTAAACTAATTTTAAATTATTATTTTTTGTTTAATTCTTATTTTTTTAAAAAATGTTGGGTGATAGAAGTGTTTATCCTAAGTATGTTTAAACTCAGTTACTTGTGATTGATCCATTACCTCCACTGCAAGTTGGTTCCAAGCTTCCATTATTCTTTCTGTGAACATTTTCTAACATTACTTTTGAACTTTCCACCTCACAGATTGAGGTTATGCCCCATGTTCTTGATTTTGGCTTAATAATAGAAAATATTATCTTCCAGAACCTTATTCACACCATTAATATATTTAAAGGTTTCACTCATATCCCTCCTTTCTCTGCTGTTCTCCAGGCTGTACCTGTTCAGTTCGGTGGTGGGCTGCAACCAGTTTAACAACCGGTTCTGTAAGCACAGCTTTGCACTATAAATTCCACACACAGAACAGCACACACTCTGCTACAGAGAAGTTCTCTGAAGAAGGGCTCCGCCACATGGTCCGAAAGCTTGGAAGGCAAAACCTTTGGTTCCCATGAGTGACCAAGATTGGTTCCTGCAACATTATGCTGGGACACATATATTCGCCTTCATTTGTGCAAATCATGTGGGTTGTGTATATGTTTACTTCTCTTCTGTCATGTTCTCACCATACGTTAAGTAATAATAATAAATAATAATAATACAGTACACTGATTTTATGGGAAGGAGAAGGTTTACTGATTAAAATCTAAGTGTTTTGCAAAAATATTGACTCCTTAAATCATATTTGGAACAGAAGCTTCAATGAAATATGTTTGGTTTTTGCTTTTAATCTTAGCTTCACAGTTCCATTGTCCTCTGTTGAACAAGAGAAGAAACTACACACAGTTCTAAAATCGCAACAGGCGAAGAGGCAGCAAATAATCCTTCTTTCACAGCACAGCTTTCGGTTCCCAGGGCTTCATCCACTGTGCCTTTGGGAGATCAGAGGCAGAAGATTTTTTTGCCCCCCTCCTGCAACTTAGTTTATTAAAAACCTTGAAACTTAAAGCTAAATCTTAAGCAAAGTCTAAGTCTCATACTGGCAGCCACTGAAGTAAATACAACAGTAGGTAGACCTAATCTCTTAGACTCTGCCAAGATGGTAATTGAATGGCCACATCCCGTTTTAGCTACAGAACAAAGATCAGCCTTTCTACTAACCTCCTATAACTTTAATTCTCAGTAGGCTGCCTTCAATGTCATAAAGAAATGCATTGCAACAAGGCAAAGTATATTACCCTGGATAGGTAAGCGTTCCTTCTCTTCCTCCGTCGATACAAAGAGATAAATAGTTCTAACATTACAATTTTGCCACTTTTAGACTCATGGTGGGTTTGCTCTCTTTCTCTCTCTCTTTTTAAAAAAGCTAACTGGAAAAATGAATCATTGCTCGATGAGAGAAGCCAATATTTTTTGCAGCAAACACAGACAAGATGACTGATGTTTTGTAGGAAGTAGGACATCACTGAACTTTGCCTTTTTTTAAGTCAACAATGTTTTGTTTTGGCTTTAGATACCAGGCAGCCTTTGACATTGCAGTTCATAAGTGATGGTTAGGTTACCATGAGGTGTGCTCTCGTAAGCTGGGCCTCATTCAGCAAATCATGGCTAGCAAAACATGGTTTTGCATCATGGGCGAACCAAGTCTTTTGCATTTACTATAGGATATTGGTGAAACATGCTGGTAGATATGTCCATCAATACTCCTGTTCATGTCCCTGCATTTTTTGTATTATTTTATTTTGTGTTTATTGTATTATTTTATTTTATATTATTTTATTTTATTATTTTATTTTATTTTATTTCATTTCATTTCATTTATTTATTTTATTTTATTATTTTGTTTTATTATTTTATTTCATTTTATTTCTTTTTATTTATTTTATTTTATTATTTTGTTTTATTTTTTATTATTTTATTTTTATTATTTCTATATCTCAAGCAATGACACCAGGTGTCTTACAATTCCTCTTGCTATTAAACTGTAATATCTACAGTGACGTGTCAATATCTTCCCATAATTTTTAGAAATAAACCTTTCCATTTTCCAGGCTAACTGCTCTCAATTCACTGAAACTCTTCCTGTTTGAAAAAGTGCCTTTTGACCACATACAGAAGAATTACATCAACACCCTTTTCAAAGGGTTTACATTAAAAAATATTCATTATAGTAACAATCCAAAACATTATTCACAAATATATTATTGCAAGATATTGTGATTTCTGAAAGTGCTAAGGTAACTTTCCACAAGTAGGGAAGTTGAAAATGAGTGCATTTACTACAAATATTATTGCCATTGAATGCTGCACTGGAGTGAAGTTCTGAACCTTATTTAGAAGTCACACAAATTAAAATTCCCAGGAAGAATGGAAGTGGGGGGGCTTTTTCATTGATGATAAGAGAGGAAGAGGGCAAGAACAGCAGTACAGGTAGCTCCTTGACTTACAACCATTCATTTAATGACTGCTCAAAGTTGCAGCATTACTGAAAAAAATGTGATTTACAACCAGGGGTAGGATTCTACCGGGCTGGACTGGTTTGGATGAACTGGTATTTCCGGTGAGCATTTGGCCCCGCCCACCAGCACCTGCTCTTTCCTGTGCTTCATTTCCTGGTTTTTTAGCGCTGCTGATTCACGCGGCAGAGCGGTTTGCCATGCCTCAGCTGTTTCAGTCACCGGAGCTGCAGTAGAAGGAAAGTAATTGAGTTGAAAATGGGCTTTTTAAAATGTAGAGCATGTGCGCGCACTCACCGAACTGGTTGTTACACCGGTTGAATTGCACCACTGCTTACAACCATTCCTTGCACTTACAGCTATCACAGCATCTCACCCTCACACGATCAAGATTCGGACACTTGGTAATTGACATGTTTTTATAATGGTTGCACCATCTCGGGAAACAGAATGGCAACTTGGTGTGACCAACCCACCATGGCCAACTCACTGTGGGACAATTCAACAATTCAATTCAAGTATTTAAAGTAATTAAAAAATTTTTTTTAATTTTTATTGTTCACATTTCATTTTGTCCTCCTTTTGCCTCCTTTCTTTAATGGCTCTATTCCACATTTCTTTGATATTAGTGTCATTTTTGTCTTGTGGTGAGTTGGCTTAGATCAGGGGTGTCAAACTCAAGGTTCGTGAGCCAGATCTGGCCCAAGGGGTGCTTAGATCTGGCCTGCAGGGCCACTCTGGAAACAGCAAAGGACTGGCCCATGGTGCCTCTGCCAGCTAAAACAAAGCTTGGGAGGGTCACAGGTGGCCCTCCGGAGCTCTCTTTTCACTGGCAGAGGGTTGCAGGAAGCCATCACAGCCAAAATGGAGCTTGGGACCTCATTTTTGCTGGCAGAGTGCTTGGGCCACTATAGGCATCCCTGACACGAGCAGGAATGGGATTCAAATTTTTTAGCAACTGGTTCTGTAGGCATGGCTTAGTTGGTGGCCATGGCTTGGTGGTCATATGACTGGGTTGATGTGGCTTGGTGGTCATGTTATTGGCTGAGCATGGCCAACTCAGTATCACTCACACTGAGGCACACATCTCCTCACCTGGCCTCTCATGACTGTGGGGATGGTGCAACAGTCATAAGTGTGAAAAATGGTCATAAGTCACTTTTTTCAGTGCCGTTGTAAATTTGAATGGTCACTTCACACAAGCAAAGTACCAGCAAAGGAGGGGAAAAAAACTCCAGAGAAGTTCCTGAGACGGGAAGTCTAGTCCTGCCAAGAATGTAATAAGGGTTTCCAGAGAGGCAGTTTCTGTAAGCAACACCAGAATGTTTCCTTCCTGCCTTCCTTACAGGATTAGGCCAGTAATTTCTTCTAACAACCGGTTCTCTGAACTGCTTAAAATATTAACAACCGGTTCTACCGATTAGGTGCAAACTAGTAGAATCCCACCCCTGGACACGAATGACATTGAACTGGCCACACCCACCCCAGCCCCAAAAGGTCAAACAGAACCCTGATGTATTCCTCAATGAAATCGAGGTTGACACCCCTGGCCTAGGCCCTTTTTAAATGCTATTGTAAGTTCTAATAGTCACTAAACAATTAGTTGTAAATTGAGAACTACTTGTATTGCAGCCTGAAAATAGGTATGTTAAGTTTGAGCAATGAGAGGCTGAACCAGAGCATGAGTGCAACAGTACTTTATTTACAAATAAAGGGCTGACCGTGCTTGCCAAGCCTGGAACTGGCTCGCAGCAATCAGCAGCCAGTTGGGACCCCGCAGCCTGCTTTTATAGCTGGCTGCTGGGGAGAACTGACCAATGGGAATGGGGGAATAACGCCCACACAAGTGAGTGGACCTGAGTGAGAACTCCTTGAGTCCTCAGGACATAACACCCTTCCCCCAGATGCGAACACGCATAGTCCTTGAGGTAGCTGGGGGTTTGTGTTGGCGCCCGGAGCGGCGCAACTCGGGAACATTGTCTGACTGTTCGGCATCAGTCTGTGACGGTTGAGCTGGCATAGTGTCGCCAACACTCTCTCTGGACTGGCATCCTCGGAAACCACCGGGTTGGTTTCTGGAGTCAAACTCGTGGGTTGGATCCGGTTGATCAACTCTCTGGGCGCTGTTGTCCGGGTTTGGGCTGACCGGAACGACCGCTGGCGCAGACTGGTCACTGGGTGCGATGTGGCTGGGTGGCGGATGGGACGGTTCCCCTCGACTGGAGACTCTGGATCCTTGTTTGCGAGGTTGCTGAGGCGCCTTCTGAGTTGGTCTATGTGTCTCCTCCAGACGCGACCATCCTCCAGCCTGACTCTATATGATCTCGGCCCGGTGACGGCGATGACTTCGCCCGGAATCCAAAGTGGGTCCCCAGCGAAATTCCTTGCGAATATCGGCTCCTGTAACATAAAATGTCTAACCCCGAAGTGGAAGCGAGGGGAGAGTCAGGCAGTATTGTGGGTGCAGTCTATCCAATACAGTCCTCAGGCGCCGGCCCATCAGAAGTTCCGCTGGGGACTTATTGGTGACTGCACAGGGGTTGAGTGCTGGCTCATCAGGAACCGTGAGAGTTTGTGGTGCCAGTCATCTCTGCCAAACCTAGCGAGGGCCTCTTTGGTGGTCCTGACGGCCCTTTCAGCCAACCCATTACTCGCAGGGTGAAATGGGGCTGTTAAAATGTGGCGAATGCCTAGGTTGGCTGCAAAACGGCTGAATTCTACTGATGCGAACTGTGGCCATTATCGGAGACCAAGGAGTCGGGTAGTCCATGGGTAACAACAAGCGCGTTAACACGTTGGTGATTGCTAGTGTGGTTGTCGTGGATAGCTGTGCCACGCCTATCCACTTGGAGTAAGCGTCCACGACCACTAGGAACATCTTTCCATGCACGGGCCGGCCAGATCAATATGGATTCTAGACCAAGGGGCGCTGGCACTCTCCCATCTGGTAGGGGTGGCGATGGGGGAGCAGGACGGGATTCCTGGCAAATGCTGCAGGAACTTACCCAATTGACAATGTCCTCGTCTAGACCCGGCCACCACACGTAGCTGCGTGCCAACGCCTTCATTCTCACAATGCCGGGTGTCCTCGTGCAATGCCTCCAGGACTCGGCACGCAGCGAGGTCGGAATGATCACCGAGTGCCCCACAGTAGACAACCCTGCAAACTGGACAGCTCCTGCATGCGAGTCTTAAAGGGTGCGAATTTGTTATCAACATTGCCTCCCGGCCACCCCCTCCTCACCCAGTCGAGCACCTGGGCGAGCGCGTTGGTCTGCCTTGGTTTTGGCGGCGATGTCAAGGGCGGTGATGGGCAGGTCCAACTGGGTGATTTCAAAAATGGCATTGACAGGAGCTGGGTCTTCAGCCAGAGCGGGTAAGGGGCAGCGACTGAGTGCGCCAGCGTGATAGAGTCTTGCCCGGGCGGTGGATAAGTTTGTATGAGTAGGCCGCTAGAAAAAGCGTCCACCGTGTCATCCGAGGGGAGAGGACTTGAGGTGTCTGTTTGTCGCCGCCAGTAGACCCAGGAGGGGTTTATGGTCGGTGACCAGTTCAAGAAGTGGCCAAAAGGAATTCGTGAAACTTTTTCACGGCTGCAAACAGCTGCTAGGGCTTCCTTGTCTATTTGGCTGTAATTTCGCTCCGTGGCCGAGAGCGTCCCTGGAGAAAAAGGCGATGGGGGCCTCGGCGCCATTGGCGAGTCGGTGACTAAGGACCGCCCCAATTCCAAAAGGGGATGCGTCTGCTGCCAGTACTAAAGGAAGGTTGGGGTCGAATTGGATGAGCACTGCCTCTGACGTAAGTAGTGATTTGACGGCGTTAAACGCCTGGTCTTCTTTGTGCCCCCAGTGCCACGGTGACTTTTGTCTAGTAATCTGTGTAGGGTTCAGCTACTGAGGCTTTATGGGGCAAAAAGGATGCATAAAAATTTAGGAGTCCCAAGAAAGCTTGTAGCTCCGTTTTGGAGGTTGGTGTGGGAGCTTCAGGGATCGCCCTGACCTTGGACTCCAGGGGGTGAATGCCAGAGCGTCAATTTTATAACCCAGAAAGTCCACCTGTCTAGTGGCAATGGCGCATTTTTCTTTTTTTTTAACTTGAGGCCATGCTGTCTGAACCTCTCTAACACTGCTCGCACTCTCTGGAAGAGTTGGGGTCTGTCCCTGGCCGAGACCAAGATGTCGTCAAGTAGGGTACTACACCAGGGAGGCCCTGTAAAATCCGCTCCATGAGGATTGAAAAATGCCCGGGCAACACTTACGCCAAATTGGAGACGCTTGCATCGGAAGGCACCCCTGTGAGTGACGATGGTCTGAAGTTCCGTTGTTTGGTTATCAACAGGAACTGTTGATATGCTTGAGACATGTCCAATTTAGCAAAAATACTGCCCGGTTCGAATGTATGCAATAAATGCTGAATGACGGGCACGGGATAGGCGCTAACTTGTAAATATTTATTGATTGTTGTCTTGTAGTCCGAGCAAATTCTCAGGCTACCATCTTTTTTAGGGGTGTGACAATGGGCGCCTCCCACTTGGCGAAATCTGTTGGCTCAATGACCCCTTGTTTTAGTAGTTTATCCAATTCAGCGCCTAGTTTTGGTCGAATAGCAAATGGAACTCTACGTGGTTTTAATCTGATTGGGGCTGCCTGGGGGTCAACGGTGAACGAGATGGGGGTTCCATTATAACACTCCAGCTCCTCGCTGAACACATCTGCGTAGTCAGCGAATAAGGAGTCAGTGTCTGAGGTTGAGACAGCATGGACTCCTGTTAACCCTAGGCCGAGGTGGGGAAACCAATCGAGCCCCAATAAGGTGGGTAGATTGCCGTTAACTACCACTAGAGGTAGGTGGCCTTTAAAAGCTCTAAAACTGACAAAGAACTTGCCTCTGCCGATCACGGGAATGGCCTTCCCTGGTAGTCCTTCAGACCGAACTGGCATCTCTGAAGCCGGGTAGTAGATAGGCTGGGGTGGAGTCTCTTGAGGGTGTTCCACGAGATTATTGAGAGCGCTGACCCTGTGTCAACCTCCATGTGGCACGGTTTACCTTCTAGGGAAACGGAGAGAGAAATTTTACTAACAGAGTGGCAAGTACGCCTGGCAAGGCGGTGCGTGCGACAGTTTAATACTTGCCTCTGTGGTCCCGAGTGCGAGGACGGGGTCTTTGTGCAGCGCTTTGGGGGCTTGGCAGACTCTCGCAATGTGCCCCTCTTATGGCAGTTGTTGCAAACGGCTCCTTTAAACTTGCAGGTGGCCCTTTGATGTGATCCCCCACAGGCTAGGCACAGGGTGATGTGCTTGGGTGGACCGGTGTATTCTTGTTTGGCCCCTACCTGCACCGTCTGTCATTGGTGAGGCGATGGACATCGCTCATCGCTGTGGCCTTCCTCCGCTTCCACCTCTTCGGAATGGACTGGGAACGCTGCTAGCTTGGCGCTTGGGCTCTGAATTTGGTGGCTGAGTTCGTAGCTAGCTCGGCTGCTAGGGCCTCTCTACCGCTTGCGCGAGGTTGAGGTCTTTTTAGCTAGCAGTCGCCTCTGTAGGTTGAGATCCTTGACCCCACAAACCAATTGATCGAGGAGCATGTCCTCCAGGTATGTTCCAAACCCGCAGTGCAGGGCTGCTGTTCTGAGGGCGGCCATATATTGGTTGATGGTCTCCTTACTTGATTGCTTCCTCATTCGGAACGTGAACCTCCTGGCGATTTGTGAAGGTCTGGGAGCGTAGTGGTTTGTGAGGATCTCAAGCAACTCGGACCACGGAACGTTTTTTAATTCTCTCGGCGCCACGAGTGCTGCAGCGGTATCAGTAAACGGTGGCTCCGCAGTAGATTAGGAAATAGGATTTTTTCCGATGCTCTCCCGCATCCGACAGGCCGACCGCATCGATGTAATGATTGAAACGGTTCTTATACGATTCCCACTTCTCTTCGTCTGGTTTAAACGCCGGGAATACTGGATTGGAACTCATGGTGCGGAACGGCTGGGCTACCTGCGGAGAAATCTCTCTGGGACTACTAACGCTCGTGAGTTACAAGTGATATCAGCTCTGGAGAGGTTTTTTTGCTACCCTCTCTTTCTCTCTCTCTGGGTTACCACGTTGGCTGCTAGCCGTTGGAGGTGTCTTGATTCGCGCCAAAAAAAGTGGGCGTTAGTGACTCTCTACAGCGCTGTGCTGTGATTCCTACTGGCCCGAAATTCAAATGACACCCGCTTGAATTTCGCGCCAAATGCAGAGCGGCTGCGGCTCGCAGCGCTTCACTTTCCCCGTAGCGAGGCTAACAAGCGGCTACAGACGCTTCTAACTATTTGACTCAGACCGCTTTCTCTGGCTGCGGATCTGCGTTTGCTCTTTTGATCGCTGCTTTCGCTAGCTGACCGCTCTCTCTGGCTGCGGATCAGCGTTTCCCTAGTTGCCAGCCGATCACTCTCTCTGGGCTGTAGATCGGTGGCTAGTGACTCAGCGGTTGCAAGGTGCTTCTGGTAGCCATCCCATCCTCGTCGCCAGTGTTAAGTTTGAGCAATGAGAGGCTGAACCAGAGCATGAGTGCAACAGTACTTTATTTACAAATAAAGGGCTGACCGTGCTTGCCAAGCCTGGAACTGGCTCGCAGCAATCAGCAGCCAGTTGGACCCCGCAGCCTGCTTTTATAGCTGGCTGCTGGGGAGAACTGACCAATGGGAATGGGGGGAATAACGCCCACACAAGTGAGTGGACCTGAGTGAGAACTCCTTGAGTCCTCAGGACATAACAAGGTATATATTTTTTTCTGATTAGTAAAGTAGATATCCAACTTTGGGTGTGGGTTTGTGATAATTTTTTTGCTCAGCAACGTAAGCCTCCCAGAATTTAGCGCTAAATCCACAAGCAACTCTCAAAGCACAAAACCGAGGAAAGTAATGAAAAACAGGTGCCTTTCTCAAATACAAATCATTGCTTGGGATGCGCTAACATTTGAATGCATTCCTTCACAAAAGCTGAGCATATGCAGAAGATGTAAGGCATTCAAATTAAAACCAGAGAGATGTGCTTGTATCATGTAGCTCCTATAAAAATGGGTGTAGCCCTTACTGTGACTTTGAAACTGGGAAGTATACCCGACCCTCACAGTTGTGGATGGAACAGGTCCCAACTTTTGTATTAAGTTCATTAAAAATTAAACTTTCATTTTGCATCCTTTTGGGACTAAGATGGAGGAGGAGAGAAGAGAGTGAGTGAGACAGGGAGAGACAAAGGCACCCTGAGGATTTGTTGGATTAAAAACACCCATATTGAAATAATAAATGGATGGAAATTCCCACTGAAATTTCATTATGCATACTTTGTGGCTCCCACTGCTGTTATTTATTTACTTTCACATGCTATGTAGCTTTGCAGTGAAATCCTAAATCACAAAGTGTCACTGAATGTGAATCATAGGTCCACAAAAATCAGTGGGGTAAAAGATTGTGGCACAGCTACAATCTGGGGGATGAATACATTTGATAGGGTGATATAGATAGGTAGGTGATATTTAGAGAAATATGATAGATGACAGATAGGTAGGGAGTGTCCTGTCTTTGTTGGAGTCTGATTCTGAGGGGGAGATTGAGCAGCCGACAGGGAGTGGGAGTGTGGCTCTGGTGGCTGTGGAAGAAATGAGGGAAGGGGACAGTCTGGCTGGGCATTCAGAGGAAGGCCTAGGGCCACCCGCTCTTCATCCTAGGGAACATAGGGAGGAACGGAGAAGCGAGCAATGTGGCTTACGAGAGAGAAAAAGGCCCTGATCCCTTTCATTAGTTGCAGCTGGGAGAACAGGATACAAGTGGGGCGTTTGCACACAGCTTCTTGCTGGAAGCAAAGCATGCATTTTCTTCCTCAAGGCTTATATGGGTTTTGGCGTCCTCCCAACTGTGGGTGCTGCATTATCCTTTGAAAGTCTGCAATTTATCATCTTGGCCTGCCGTGTTAATTACTTCAGTGTGGTTTGTGTTGGTTTTTTTAATTTCTAATTATCTTTACTTTGGGTTTGGACTGCATTTCTGCCCCTTGTAGACTCTTTTTTGAGGAATTTGATATCTAGCTGAGGATAATTGGACATTGGGGCCAAGTTGGAGGTATTAAAGGGAATTTATTCTACTTTGGTGACTTTGTTATTTTTGTGTCATGTCCCGGTTCACCATAGATAGGTAGATAGAGATGATAGATAGATGATAATAGAGATGATAGATAGATGATAGGTAGGTAGGTAGCTAGGTAGGTAGATAGATAGATAAATAGATAGATAGATAGATAGATAGATAGATAGATAGATAGATAGATAGATAGTTAAATGATAGATCCGTGATGGTGAACCTGTGGCACACAGGTGGCACACAGAGCCCTCTCTGCAAGCACACGAGCCATCACCCCATCTCAGCTCTGTCACATGTGTGCGCATGACTCCCACCGGACAGCTGGTCTTTGGGTCTTTGCTGCACATGTGCAGGGAGGGCAGGGTGCATGTGAGAGATGTGCGTGCAGGCACGGGGATGGGGTGCATGTGTGTGGGATGCACATGTGGGGGTGGGGAGCATGCATGTGGGGTGGGGCACATGCGCAGTGGATGCAAGCACATGCTTGAGGGATGCATGTACATTGAATTTTGGGGGTTTGCACATGTGCATTTGGGGGACCTGGTGCTGAAAAGGTAAGCCATCACTGTGATTGATTCTGTATGTGTGAATGAATGGAGGGTTCTGAATGGAGAAATGATAGCTCACAGGTCTTGAGGAACATATCCGCAATCAGGTAGTCTCAACTTTTGTCCCCACATGGGAATAGAACTTCCATCACTAACTCACTCATTCAGTGAGTTGCACTCAATTTTAAGTCATTTTTTTGTTGCGGTTATTAATAAAATTGCATGATCAATAATCTGGTTTCCCCTCCACTGACTTCGCTTGTTGGAAGCTGGCTGGGAAGGTTGCAAATGGTGATCACGTGACCCTGGATTGTTACAACCATTGTAAATACATGCCAGTTACCACGTGTCCCAATCGCGATGACATGACCACAAAGATTCTGGGATGGTCCTGAATGGAAGGACTTATCATGCACCACATTTTTAGCACTATCATACATTTGAATGGTCGCTAAACCAAAGGATCATAAATCAAGGACTACCTACACAGCTGAATGCTGACCTGAGACTTAAGTGCATATAATAGTAGATTCATAAGGATTTTATTTTATTTTTTTGGTATGTGACTGCAGAAAAGCTGGTGTCATGCCCCTGGTGGAGACTGACTCTGAGGGAGAGGAGGAACAGCCGACAGGGAGTGGAAGTATGACTCCAGAGGTTGTGGAGGAGGCTGAGGAAGGGCAGTGGCCAGCTGGGCAGTCAGAGGAGAACCCAGGCCCATCCTAGGGCATGCAGGAAGAAGAGGATAAGGAAGAGACGTGGTCTACAGGGGAGGAGAGGGCCTTGATCCTCTTCATGGGCTGCAGCTGTGACAACTGGATAAGAGGACTGACATGCGTATGGGCCAGTGCTGGAAACAAAGCATGGAAATATCTCTAGTTTATTGTTCCTCTCTGAGTTTGGTGTCCTTCCCAGTGTGTGTTCTGATATCTGTGGACATCTTCAAGCCCTTATCTTACCTGGCTTGTGTTGTTTTTTACTCTTTATAATTTAAACGGCATTTCCTCCTTCTTGTTACTGCTTGTGTGGGAGTTTTTTGTCTCCAGTCAAGGAAATTTGGAGCTTGAAAACAAAGTGAAGGAATAAAAGGGACTTTACCTATTTTTTGTCACTGTGTTTATTTTGTGTCCCACCCTGGGTCATCACAGCTAGCATAAGAACTTCCGATTTATCTCTATACTCTCTTCGATCTTCAGTTTATTAACATCCATGGATTCATGAGAATGCTTCTTCTTTTATCCCATCTTTTGTAAGGAACTTTGTCCAAATATGGGCACATCTATCCACTTGCTTCCTGATACTAACAAATCTTTTAAATATTTTTTTAATCTCACTCTTATTATTTTTATGAAAAAGGGAAGGGTTATATACCTAATACTCCTTCCTCCAATGCAATTCTAAATTGCATTAACAGAGGGATACAATCAAGATTCAGTGGCTAAGATGCTGAGCTTGTCAATTAGAAAGGTTGGCAGTTCAGCGGTTCAAATCCCTAGTGCTGTGCAATGGAGTGAGCTCCCATTACTTGTCCCAGCTTCTGCCAACCTAGCAGTTCGAAAGCATGTAAAAAATGCAAGTAGAAAAATAGGGACCACTTTGGTGGGAAGGTAACAATGTCCCATGCACCTTAGGTGTTTAGTCATGCTGGCCACATGACCACGGAGACATCTTCGGACAGCGCTAGCTCTTCGGCTTTGTAACAGAGATGAGCATTGTTCCCTAGAGCTGGAAATGACTAGCACCTATGTGTGAGAGGAACCTTTGCCTTTACTTTTACAATCAAAATCAAGTGAGATACTAATACCACTCTATAAAACCTTAGTAAGACCACACCAAGAATACTCCATCCAGTTTTGGTCACCACACTATAAAAAAGATGTTGAGATTCTAGAAAGAGTGCAGAGAAGAGCAACCAAGATAATTTGGGGATTGGAGGCTTAAAACATACAATGAACGGTTGCAGGAACTGGGCGTGAATTGTCTAGTGAAGAGAAGTACCAGGAGAGACATATATGATAGCAGTGTTCCAATATTTGAGGGGCTGCCACAGAGAGGAGGGGGTCAACCTGAAGGCCACACAAGGAATAATAGATGGAAACTGATCAAGGAGAGATTCAACCTGGAAATAAGGAGAAATTTTCTGACAGTGAGAGCAATCAACCAATGGAACAGCTTGCCTTAAGAAGTTGTGGGAGCTTCTTTACTGGAGGCTTTCAAGGAGAGATTGGACTGCCATTTGTAGGGTCCTCTGCTTGGACTAGATGACCTTCAAGATCTCTTCCAATTCTATTAATCTGTACTCCTCTTATTTTCCCTGTGAGGTGACTTGGGCTGTGAGAAAGTGATTGCCCAAATTCACCCATCAAGGTTGGTGCCTAAGGCAGGACCAGAACTCACAGTTTCCTTTTTTCTAGCCTGGTGCCTTAACCACTGGACCAATCCTGCTTCTAAATTATACACTTTTAAAACTTTAGGGAAATAGAACTCAGCTTTGGTAGAACCCATGCTGATTTTTTTTCTTCAATAAGACCCATCCTTCTTTATTCCCCAATATTGTATGTTTAATAATGATTTAATAATTTCAATTATTTAATTTAATTTAAAATCTTATGTTGCTAATTGGAAAAACATTAAACCAAGCCTTGGGGAGCATGTTTTAAAAATTGGTGTTATGTTGGCTACTTTCCAGTTTTCTGGAAAGTCTTAACTATCTGTTACCCAATATGTTTTCAATTTGTCAATAAAGTCTAAAAATTATTTTCCCATCATTATTTTCCTTAGATTCTTTTCCAGTAGATATTCACTAGAGCACATCTATCTTGTACTTCATCTTCTCTAACAACAAAAGCCACAAACAATTCATTCAATTCATTAATTCAGTCTCTAGTGTTTCTTTATTTTTCAATAATCCAATAATTCCTTTACCAACTTTCCTAATGTCTTTTGTGCTTTTTCAAGAGGCAACAGGACTTTCTTTGTTTTTCCGTGAGGATATTTCGCTTCCCATCCAAGAAGCTTCTTCAGTTCTGAGTAAATGGTGGGGAATGGAAGGATTTATATTCCTTGCAGTCATCTGTTTGTTAGCACTCTTTCTGAGAGTTGTTGAAGCCATTTGGTTGTTGAAGCCATTTATCTGTGTCCTCAGGGTCACCTGAATAGTGCAAATGAGTTTGGAAACTTTTTGAAATTGTAGGTGTTTCATACTTCAGAACTAAAGAAGCTTCTTGGATGAGAAGTGAAATGTCTTCAAGGAAAAACCAAGAAAGTGAAAAAGCACCTTCGGGACAAGTTTCCTAATATTGATATATTAAAACTTTTCTTTTAAATGATAGATTTTAATGTTACTAATGACATACACTGAAAGCCTCTGAAAACATACACATGCAACATCAAATTTAAAGCAATTAAAGATCAATATTCCATTAATCAAAAATTAGAATGTGAGACAATATGGAAAACAACTGAATGGGAAATACTTTAGTGATATCAGACAGACAGAAAGAAAGAAAAATGAAGCCCGACTTCTGAAAATTGTTGCAGAATCAGTGTGGAATACTGGTGTCATATTAGGTGCAAAAACTGACCAGGTTGATTCATGAAAGGTCCAAGTCAACAACTTTACTGTGTCTCCCTACATTACAAAAAATTCTTTAGATTATTTGCCTTCCCCTGGGAACAACCAGACAGAGATTCATGGAACTTAGGGGAGGTCAGTTTTAAACCTCTTGCAACTGAGCAAGGATTGAAGGCTAGTTCCCTGCTTGACCTCTTCTTCCTGCCTAGCTGGGAGCTTTGCAACTCATTAGATACTTGCTGAAGTTCCTGAAGAAATAGGGGTCTCACCACTATTTTGGGGACTCTTTTGACTTTTGCTGCTTTTGTTTCTTATTGTTGAATGATGATTTCCTCTGGGGATGGAGATGATTGGATGATGAAAATAAAGACAACTAAGTGGAGATATTTCAGAAGGACACTAAGAAGATCATTGTCATGATCCCGACTAACAAACCTAAGCAAATTGGAACTCTGAGGCTGAGATCTTCCTCTAATAAACATGTTTATTGAGCACATCATATTGACATGATCAAATGGAAAATCAACTCTTAAGTGTTTTCCACAGTTTTGGTATAATTAAAATAGGAAATAACTCCCTCCCCAAAAGTCACAGGTCACGTTGGCCAATTAGGTGGGCTCTCCAGGTACTCTTCCCCGTCTCTGTCCACAACCTGTAGATATGACCTTGGTTCCTATGAGAGAGTTCTGTGTTTTGTCTAGCAATATATTTCATCCTCCTCCCCACTCCCCTCTCTGTGTGGCAACTAAGGAATATAAAAATGGCTTCTGCCAGGTTTGATTCAAAGTTGACAATCATATTGTTTAAGCTCTCCTCAAAGATTGGACATCTAGAATAATTATGTCATTATCCAGTGGTACAGATGTTCATAACAGCTTAACATCCGGTATTCTATCTGGATTTGGGCCCTAGTGAGTAAAATGTTTTTCTCTCCCTTGGTTTTGTCAGCAGTGTAGGGACTTCATTGACCTTAGAAAATTCCTCAAGTTTAGCATCGTTCTGAGACAATCCCATTGATTTCAACAAAACAGTTCTTAAATAAATGATCTGAGAACAGAATTCTTAATTCGCCTGCACTTCCATTATCTGCAGAGTGGAAATAATAACACCTATTGCACTGAGCACATCAATTAACATTTTTTAAAGCCAGATGATCTCTTGGGATGGACAATGTTGCTGAAATGGATAGTTTGCCTGCTGATTTAATGCTTTTATGGAGTGATTAATTAGATGTGTTGCCACTTTTACTAGACTTTGTAGATTGTTAACTGCCTTGCTTTCTTGGGGTAGCAGCTTCAGTGGTTTATGCACAAGGATGATATTCTTCCCTAATTTACTAAATTGCTTGTCATCAGTATAAGGGACCTGCCCATTTCATTAATTATGGAATGATTAAGCAGCCTACTACATCTCCATCAAGGTATTCATTTAGCTGTCTTTTACCCAGAATATTAAGTATATTTGCCATTAAAATATGGGGTATAATCACTGCTGGGGTCTTGTCAGGAATTGAATAAAGACTTAATTTGTAATACATACTTTATACATACTTTATAATATCATATTTTTAGAACCTGTAGAACCTCTCTCTGTCTCTCTCTCATCTTCCTATCTTATTAGTCTTCTTAATGTTAGCAGCAGAATATCAATTATTCCAAAACTCTCAATTGTACATATAATCTTTAGAAAACAGAAAGAAAGAGAGAGATATTGAAATCCAAAAAGGATGATATATTTATGGAAAGACAGCCAGATCCCAAGTCTGTCTTCACCATCTTTGGTATTCTCCTGATGTATGGGTGCCAATACTTAGACCTTTCAGACAGTCTGATCATTCAACTTGGTTGGAGATGACTGTCCAGAGTTTTTTAAAGTTTGACAATGCTCTTTCAAAAATGAACCTCTTTCTGAACAAAATAGGCATTTATCTCCTTCTCCTCGACATGCTTTGAAGAAATCAGTAGGTGATGTGATGAACTATTTGGAAACGATAGATCTAAATTTTTCTAGCATGGTCTCTCCTGTTTTTCTTTGGGGTGTTGGCTTTAAATCAGAAATAAGGTAACCAACCCCTGGAACATAAACTGCTCCTATCCTCATTAACACACACACCCTGCAAGATGCTGCAAAACTATTGCTTTGAACTTAAACTTTTCAACTAAATTATATGAAGGTTTTAAGAATGGGAAATCCATTGAGATTTGTCTTCTAGACATTCTTGATCCTTAATTTTGAAAATGGAAATGAGAAAAAATCATGCCATGAATATGCTACAATATTGCCAATTAATTTCATTGGTACCATCTCAGGTTGCTCTAGGGCCATATAGACAGTGGTGCTATTCAGCAGGTTCTGATCGGTTCTGGGGAACCAGTAGTAGTTTGAGTCCTCACTCTCCTCAGCCATCCACACCTGCTGCCGGCTAATCACAACAGTAGCGGAAATTTTGAGTAGTTCGGAGAACCGGCAAATACCACCTCTGACTGGCCCTGCCCCATCTATTCACCACCTCCCAAGTCCCAGCTGATTGGCGGGGTCTTCTTTTGTTGCCCAGCACAGGAGAACGGAGCTGGAAAGTAGGTTAGTAGGGTGGGGAGGGAATAGAGATTTTGCAGTATCCTTCCCCTGCAGTTGGGTGGAACGGAGATTTTGCAGTATCCTTCCTCTGACATGCCCAGCAAGCTATGCCCATAGAACCAGTAGTAAAAAAAAAAATGAATCCCACCGCTGCATAAAGACAAAAGAAAGTTTCAGACTTCAGATTATTTACCCATAAATCTCTGTTCCAGACAATTGTTTCCACCCCAGAGTTCATTGTGGAATATACAAGATTGCATCTGAGATTTTTAAATTTTATTTTTAATACAGGCATTCACATAGGAAAATACATTACAGCAGAATAAAACAGCTTGATGGCTATATCTATGCTCTAACATGTGGACAAGCGTACTATTTCTAATAATTATGGCAGAGAGATATTGAAAGATAGAGATTGCTGAAATGATAATTTTGATTATGAATCTAAAATAGATAGAAAGCTCCAAGCTGGTCAACAACATAAGAACATAGTTGTATAAAATAGTTGCTATATGTTCTATCCAAAGAGGCTCTAACCCAGCAGGTTCTTATAGCATAATTAAACTGAGGAATAATTATTATTGAATTATTGCAGAACTACATGCAATTCAGGGGAATAAAACATCTCTAATTGGTAATAAAGCCATCCCAGCCATTGGTCACAAATCCCAGTTTGATAAGCACCATATTTAGGATTAAATTTGCTATGAAATTCTGAAGAAGTACCACACACCATGCATATATCAAGATTTTGATTCAACAAACATTTTTCAAGTTCATTCTTTTTGAAAGAACAAGATAAATGGACCATTTTACTGATGGGGCAACAAGGTGATTTAAGAAAATAAAATAGGTAACTTTACTCCTGGAAAAAAGCATCAAATTACACTGGAGATCCTGACCTAATATTACCTCAAGATGTATCCGTTCAGCTCCGTTCTCCTGTGCAGGGCAGCAAAAGAAAACCCAGCCAATCAGCAGGGATTCAGGAGGCAGAGAATAGATGGGGGCGGGGCCAGTCAGAGGTAGTATTTGCCGGTTCTCCGAACTACTCACAATTTCTGCGACTGGTTCTCCAGAACCTGTCAGAACCTGCTGAATACCACCTCTGTTTACACCATTGAAACATTCTGAGGGTCGTGGGATCAAAATTCAGGCATTTGACAACTGGCATATATTTGTGATAGTTGCAGTGTCCTGGGGTCATGTGATCATTTTTGGTGAACTTCTGACAAGCAAAGTCAATGGGAATGCCAGATTCGCTTAACAAGCATCTTACTAATTTAACAACCGCAGTGGTTGTTTAACAACTGTGGCAAGAAAGATCATAAAATGGGGTGAAAAATTCACTTAACAAATGTCTCATTTAACAACAGAAACATTGGTCTCAATTGTGGTTGTAAGTTGAGGACTATCTGTAGATCATTAGCAGCATAGGTTCTTAAGCATATTTTTCAGCCCCTGAAGCTGCAAAAATGATTCTGCTGAAATTCAGCAGCAGTTGGCTGGTTTATTTAGAGAAAACAGTGTTGGGAAGTAAATATATTAAAAAATGTCAATTCTTTATTGTATTTATTATTTTATTTACTGAGGGTCATATACTGGTTAATCTGGATGTCTATTTTGATTTAACCCAAAGCAAAGAAATAAAAAAAATGCTGATTTTCTTTATAATCCTACTGCACCACACTGTAATTCCCAGAGCATATTGATGATGAAATATATAAGCACTGGCTAACAAAATATAATCATACTTTATATAAGTATCGGTAACTTGTATGAACCCTGCTTGGACTGCATCTCAGCTTAATGGACTTGAAGCATTTATTGATAATTAAATATATACTTTTGTTTGGTTCAACTCTCTGTACAATAAAAGGGAAAAAAAAATCCTTGAATTCTTAAGCACCCGTTTATCGGCTCCCCGGAATCAAAGTGTGTTGTAAAGAATGTAGGCAGAACTGGCTGTAAATTGTCTGGAAGTCATAAATTAAAATTAAAGAGTTCAAATATGATATAAAATCATTTAATCTGGATGATTTATGCTCATTCTCAGATGCAATTATTTACTAACGCTTCTGTTTATTGCTCTTTTGACTTTTTTAATTACTGCATTCCAAAAATTCAATTACAGAGTGTAGTATATATTTCAAGCAATAGTATTGTAAATAAAAGGGAACCAATTAATAATGTGCTTAGTCTAGCAGAGCTAAATCAAGAGCAGTAAAAATGCCCTGTAAGTTGATCAAGGTTGGAGAACTAAGGAAAAAGATCTCACCTCGTTGTTGTATAGCTGAAAGAAAAGACTGGGCATTCTTTATTTTGAAGTTGATGTTGGGAAAACTTCCCTCATTGTTTTTCTTCTATAGATTGTCAGCCATGTGAAACAGTAAAGCGATGAATGATTGGAACTTTTCTTGTTTTGAAATAATGATCTCGGTAATCATGGGTTAAGGTGCATTACTTCTACTTAGTATGGAAGGTTAGAATATCCCCCTTTTCAAAACATCCATGGAACCATCTCAAGCTGGTAAAGAATCTAGCGTGAATCATGGAATCATTGCATTTGAAAGGATCTTGGAGGTCTTCTACTGCATTTTTTTGACCAAGAAGGAATTTTCAGTCCATCACAGCTTTATCGAACCAGAGTTGGTAGAAAGATGGGTGGCTATATAAATGTTTTAAATAAAACAAATAAATGAAACTTTTATTGGCTATCCAACCTTTGCTTAAAAGAGTGCCCAACCTTTGTTTAAAACCCCCTGGTGATAGAATACTCACAAGTCCAGGAGACAAGCTGTGCAAGCTGTTCTATGCTTAATAGCTTTCACAGTCAAGAAATTCCTCCTTATTTTGAATGGTGCTCCTTCTATAAAATCCCACCCACTGTTTCTTGTCCCACTGCAGACACAACAGAGATTAAATCCACACCCTCTTCCTTGTGATAGTATTGGAAGACTATTGTCATGGCTCCCTTTAATCTTCTCTTCTTTAGACTCAATATATACAGTACTGTTAATAATTCTCCATAGGATTTAGCCTCCAAGCCCATCATCATCTTGGCTTCTTTCCTCTGCACTCTTCAGGTTTTTTTTTTTTTACAGCCTTCTGGTATTGTGAAGATCAAAAAACTATGCTGTATTCAAGGAATGGTCTGCCCATTAGAATACAGAGTGGAATCATCATTTCTTGTGATCATGACATTATGTTTCTGTTGATCATCTTCTACCTAGCATATTCCTGCAGGTGCAGGGTCATTGAGTACCATTTTGCACAATCAGCTGCGTCTCCAGGGCTCAGGCCAACGGCTTGCCTATCTTTGTTGATGGTGTCTTGCCATCTCTCTTTTAGATGCCCATGAGGTCACCGGCCATTGACTTCTAGCTTGTAGGCAGTCTTGGCCATGGTGGAAGGTGCTGCTCTCTGGACATGTCCATACCAGTGGAGATTACATTATGGTTCTGTTGATACAAGGGGATACAATTGAGATCAAGTGAGGTACTAATACCACTCTATAAAGCCTTAGTAAGACCACACCTAGAGTACTGCATCCAGTTTTGGTCACCACATTATAAAAAAGTTGTTGAGACTCTAGAAAAAGTACAGAGAAGAGCAACCAGGATGATTAGGGGACTGGAGGCTAAAACATACAATGAACGGTTACAGGAACGGGGCATGGCTGGTCTAGTAAAGTGAAGGACCAGGGGAGACATGATAGCAGTGTTCCAATATTTGAGGGACTGCCACAGAGAGGAAGGAGTCAAGCTATTTTCTAAAGCACCTGAAGGCCAGTTAAGGAATAATGGATGGAAACTGATCAAGGAGAGATTCAATCTAGAAATAAGGAGAAACTTTCTGACAGTGAGAACAATCAACCAATGGAACAGCTTGCCCTCAGAAATTGTGGGAGTGTCATCACTTGAGACTTTCAAGAAGAGATTGGACTGACATTTGTCAGAAATGGTGTAGGGTCCCCAGCTTGGGTGGGGGGTTGGACTAGGTGACCTACAAGACCCCTTCCAACTCTGATTATCTGTTATCTGATACAGATCACAAATTGTACTGGATCTTTGGATGGGTCTAGTCACTTCTTGGTTCTGTGGTGTACCAGAGCATACAGTTCACCTCATTCTCTGAGGAGCATTAAAAACTTTTTAAATCTGAAAGGACTTCCTGGAATGAGGAATTACAAAGAGATAATGAACCCACTTATCTGTAAAGACTGAATTTCCACAAGTGTCAATTCATGAAGCTTCCCTGACCTGCTCCCAAGTTGCCATAGGCAGGGGGGTGGGAAATTGCACCTCACAGCTACACCAAGGAATTTTCTTCTCAGTCATAACAAGACGCAGTCTGGCCGAGCAAGTCAAGGCCATCTCCACGGGGACCAGCAATGGCTGGAGGGAGTGACTTCTACAACCCATGAAATTACCTCGTTGGGGAATGTGACTGATGACATACTTTGGGAGGAGTGGGGGAACAGGGTCAGAGATGAGGAGTGAAGCGGGTGAAGCCAGAGTTGGTTTCACCTAGGAAATGCTGACATGGTGCTCCAAATAAACATCTGGATTTTTATTGCCAGATGGTTTGAGACTCTTAATTTTGTTAGGGTGCTGGTCGGAACCCTGACAACAAGTTTGTCTGCAGAGGTATTGATAAACAGGGAAGTATCGAGAAAGCCATTGAATATGGCTTGGAAAAAAAAGTCAATTTCCATAATTTTTGGAATGCAATGTCATTGAAGGAATTTCTTCTTAAGTCTTGATTATCTTTGCTTTTTTTTTGGGTTGTCTGATACCTAGGGCTGAAATCTCATCCATTTCCAAGCAGTCTAAGGCTTACACCACAAGACCAGGAAGCATGTTTCATGGCCATTTGACAAAGTAACAAGCTGATCTCTCTACCATTGGACAACTACATCCATTTCAATCATCTCCATTTCTTCCTTTTCCTGTTTAAATTTCAGTTCATTCCATTTTATTTCATTTTAGTATACATTCTTTAAAATATCCTTTTGCACAAAAACATACATTTTACCTAAAATGCATGCTTCAATGAAATTCCCCGGGATATGGGTTTGCAACTCATTTTCTCTATTATAGAAATTTCTTGCACATTATTGTCATCAAGATGCATCTTTCACTTTTGACTGGCGAACTACATTGCACAGAATCCAGGGAGAGAGGAATGTAGAAGTCTAACTGCCTTTTGGGTGACTTATTGGTCAGATTGGGCAACATTTGCTAAGTTGCTATTTACTCTTCCCATGGAGAAGCACTAAACTTATTAACAAGAGCACTACAGGGAAGTTGAAGAACCTGCTGTCAAACCATCTCTAGGTTCTTAAATGTGTCAGCCTTCAGCTGCTGGTCTCCTACGCACAAACAGCTGGAGATGAAACTAGCTTTAAAAAAGTCTCTTTCCTGATTTCAACCTCTTATTCCACTTTGGATATGGTGATAGACTGAAATACAGTATGGATCTTATTTTCTTTGGCCCCCAATTGATAGATTAACCCAGAGGTGGGATTCCACCAGTATAAAACCGGTTCAGTGATCACGGTGATCATACTTGGCCAATAAAGATTTCTATTCTGTTCTGTTCCATTCCATTCTATGTCTTGTTTCCCTTCCCTTCCCTTCCCATTCCCATTCCCATTCCCATTCCCATTCCCATTCCTATTCTATTCTATTCTATTCCATTCTATTCTATTCTACATCCTTTCATTCTATTCCCTTCCCTTCCCTTCCCTTCCATGTTCTGTTCTATTCTATTCTATTCTATTCTATTCTATTCTATTCTATTCTATTCTATTCTATTCTATTCTATTCTATTCTATTCTATTCTATTCTTATTTTTAGCTGTATTAGGATGTCACGTGTCTAAACATGGCTGTGAATGGCTGCTTCACCTATGAACATGAAATGCACATAAAAATTTAAAAGCAACAAGTTAAATGCATGCTAGAATTCCAGACCAGAAAATCAAATATAGACTGTCAATTGTTCTTCCTTCCTTAAGAAAAATAAAGTGGGGGAGCATAGCAGGAAAATGTGTGTAAAAAGAGTCATAGGTTTATACACTGGATTTATCATTGTAAAAGTTTAATAAAAATAAATGTAAGCATTTAGGAACATCAATTGGGAAGAGAAGGATCTCTTTCGATGAGTGCTTGTGATTAAAAAGAAAAGAAAATTGAGGTTACTTAAATTCCATAAATAATACACAAAATCCCAAGTACGTGGATATCACTTTTAGATCCAACAAGGAGCAAGATCATGAGCTGGAATTTTGCTTGTATATAATTGATTCAAGTACTTCTGTGGTAGCTCTTCATGAAATTGTACAAAATAAACATCATAGTTATTTAATCAGGATGGAAATATGTATTTATATATAAAGCTGGATCTCTGATGTCACCATCAAAAAATGGGAAAGCCTGCACATGGTTTGAGGGGTTGTCACAAAGAAGAGGGCGATCAACTATTCTCCAAAACATCTGAGGAGCAGGAAAAGAAAGAATGGATGTAAGATTAACAAAGATAGTAGACTAGAATAGAATAACAGAATTGGAAGGGACCTTGGAGGTCTTCTAGTCCAACCCCCTGCCTAGGCAGGAAACCCCTACACCACTTCAGACAAATGGTTATCCAACATCTTTTTAAAAACTTCCAGTGTTGGCACATTCACAATTTCTGAAGGCAAATTGTTCCACTGATTAATTGTTCTCACTGTCAGGAAATTCCTCCTTAGTTCTAAGTTGCTTCTCTCCTTAATTAGTTTCCCTCCATTGTTTCTTGTCCTGCCCTCAAGTGCTTTGGAGAATAGCTTGACTCCCTCTTCTTTGTGGCAGCCCCTCAAATATTGGAGCACTGCTATCATGTCTCGCCTAGTCCTTCTTTTCATTAGACCTGCAACTGTTTTTCATATGTTTTAGCCTCCAGTCCCCATATCCAACCTAGATATCTAAAACAGTTATCCTGACACTAGAATTAAGAAGACATTTCCTGAGCAGTGAGAACAAATAATCCAGAACTTGTGGGTACTCCATCACTGAAGATTTTAAGAGATTGGACATCCATTCAGATTACAGATTAACAGAGTTGGAAGAGACCTTGTAGATTGTCCAACCCCCCACCCAAGAAGGAGACCCTGCACCATTTCTAACAAATGGCAGTCCAATCTCTTCATAAAAGCCTACAATGATGAAACTTCCCCAACTTCCAAAGGCAAGCTGTTTTATTGGTTGATTGTTTTCACTGTCAGAAAAATCACTCCTTATTTCTAGGTTGAATCTCTCCTTGATCAGCTTCCATTCATTATTCCTTGTCTGGCCTTTGGGTGCCCTGGAAAATAGCTTGACCCCGTTCTCTTTCTGGCAGTCCCTCAAATACTGTAACACTACTATCATGTCTCCCCTGCTCCTTCTTTTTACTAGACTAGCCATACCGAGTACTTGTAACCGATCATCATATGTTTTAGCCAGGGGTGGGATTCAAATTTTTTAACAACTGTTTCTGTGGGCATGGCTTAGTTGGTGGCCGTGGCTTGGTGGGCATGTTATTGGTTGGGTGTGGCCAACTCAATATCACTCATATCGAGGCACGCATCTCCTCGCCTGGCCTCTCATGACTGTGAGGATGCTGCAACAGTTGTAAGTGTGAAAAACAGTCATAAGTCATTTTTCTCAGTGCCATTGTAACTTTGAATGGTCACTCCACACAAGCAAAGTACCAGCAAAGGAGGGAAAGAAAACTCCAGAGAAGTTCCTGAGACAGGAAGTCTAGTCCTGCCAAGAATGTAATAAGGGTTAACAGAGAGGCAGTTTCTGTAAGCAACACAAGAATGTTTCCTTCCTTACAGGATTAGCCCAGTAATTTCTTCTGACAACTGGTTCTCTGAACTGTTTAGAATGTTAACAACCAGTTCTAGTGGATAGGTGCGAACCAGTAGAATCCCACCCCTGGTTTTAGCCTCCAGTCCCCTAATCATCTCGGTTGCTCTTCATTTGTCTGGTATAGTAGAGTGTCCTGCTTTAATAGGGGGATAAGCTAGAAGACTTCCAAGTTCAGTTATTCTGTATTTTGTTTCTAGGATGCTACTTTCATAGCAGTTCCATTCTGGGTTACATGACTAGGAAGAGGAACAAATGGCTGATGCAGAGTGGAGGAGTTGGCAATATTCTGAGCTACTGCCCATCTACTTCTTCCCTGGGAAATTTTTATGTATGTTTCCACTCTGTACCCCCTAGCCAAATCCATCCCATTTTAAACCCAATTTTTTCTTTTGTTGGCTTCTCCCACTGGACCAAATTTGATCCCAACTATGTTAGTTTTCAGAGGGTTATCCTGCAGGTCCTGAATAGCTTAATTAAAATATGAAATGAAGCTACATTGCCTAACAAATAGCTCTCATTATGCTAACTTTGCTTAAAAAGCCTTTTGACACATGGACACTAATAGCCATAACATATGGAGATAGCTCAGCAAAATGAGAAAGTTGTGGCAGCAGCAGCAGCAACAAGACCATGGACATCAGCACATTTTGAATGGAGCCCAGAAATAAATAAAACAAGCCAAGAGAAAGGAGAATGTGAGAAAGTCCAGTGCACGATTGCCTGTTTGTAGCATCCATTTAGATTCATCTGAAGATTTGATTTAGGAAGTAGGTTTCTCTTGAAATGTCAAACTTGATTTCATTGAGGGTCATATCAGGGTTGTGTTTGACCTTGGGGGAAATGGGATGGGCGTGGCCAGGTAGGCATGGCCAGCTCAACATCACTCATGTTTGGGGTGCCTGTGGTGGCCCGAGTGCTCTGCCAGTGAAAATGGGCTCCTGAGCTCTGTTTTTGGCTGTGACGGCTTCCTGCACCCATCTGCCAGCAAAAACAGAGCTCGCAAAGGCCACATGTGGTCTCCCGAGCTCCATTGTCAGTGGGGCTTCCTCCTGTAATCCTTTGCCAGTGAAAATGGAGCTCTGTTTTCACTGGCAGAGGCACCACGGGCCTTGAGTTTGACAACCCTGTTCTAGAAACAAGCTCTGTCCAGTGGTATACTGAAATTTACTTTCTGTAGCTCAAGAGCTTGTGACTTGTGGATCAAAAAGCACAACCTATATTGAGGGCGCAACAGCTTTGCACTTAAAGTGACATCTTCCTCCTTTCTGCTCTCGCAAATGACTTAACCAATCTCATATAAATAGGAAACATGATAAGTCTTCCTAACCTGGCAGATAAACCATGTGGATATCACCAAAAGTTAATGAAGGCAATTGAGAATGAGGTGAATTCATGGTTTAATCTCCAAATTATAGATTGTTTTGTTTGTTCATGCAACCAAGCATGCATAATCAGAACCTTCCTTATCTTGCATCATTGCAAAGATCAATGGTGATCCCACAAAGTGGAAATAGCACTAGTAATGGCACTTAGACTTATATACCGCTTCATAGTTCTTTAATGCTCTCTCTAAGCAATTTACAGAGTCAGCATATTGCCCCCAACAATTTTGGGTCCTCATTTTACCCACCTCAGAAGGATGGAAGACTGAGTCAACCTTGAGCCTGGTGGGATTTGAACTGCCAAATTGCAGGCAGCTGACAGTCAGCAGAAGTAGCCTGCAATACTGCACTCTAACTGCTAAGCCACCAAGGCTCATGCTGATCTTGAACTTAATCCCGAGATCTCCAATTTACCAGTACATTCTTTCTATCTTATCCAAATCAACCTTAGAAGGTAGCCAAACCAGGACAGGTAGATAAGCCTGGGAGAGACCCTGATTCAAAACCTTGAACAAAAATTGCTAGTAACTGCAAGTTTGACTTAAATGAAAAAAAAAAAAGGAACTGACTTGCTGTAAAGCAACTTCTTAAGTTTGATAACGTGGGAACTGCGGTTTATTTGCCCTTTTAAAATTGGCACATTCCCTTGTATATAATTTACATCACACAAAGTGATGATCGGTTTCAAGGCATATATAGTAAAGCTTTGTAACCAAAAGCCTCAATTAATAAAAATAAAAATAACCCCCTCCCAAAATAAATGCTATCAATAAAATGCAAATGGATGTAAAACTGCATTAACACATATTTACTCAAATAAAGAAGCAATTACTTGTGGCTGAATCACCATAAAAGGTAGCTATACCAGGACAGGATAGAAAGACTGTAAATAAAATGAAACTAGGAAGATTTATTATTAAATTAAAGTCACTTAATTACTTCAAATGTTAAATATGCAGTTTTCTGACATTTAAATGATATTTTTCACCAAAATTAAAATGAATTGTCCAGCCCAAATTCCCACTTCTTTACTGAGAAGTAAATGTCAGACCAAAATTAAAGTTAAGTAGACCAATGCTTGCTATACTTTGGGAAAAAACCAGGGAATTTAATTAATCAATAAACTACCTTTTTTAAAGTTTTTGAAATATTCGGCCCTTCTAAAGGTATAGTAATTTCACTGATTAAAGGCTGCAAAGATAACATCGCTGGTATAAGTCAAAGGGGAGGCTTTGGACTTGGAAACACAATAACACCATCTGTGACTGAGGAAAATCAAACTTCAAAATATATTAGCAAATTGCTTTTTTAAAAGCATGTAAACATCTTCATAAAATAAAGATTTTCTCTTAGGAAAATGCCAAGTCATGTCATGGATATATCTGAGTGTTTCCTATGTTGATTTAGAGTTGCAATCACTATTTAGTGTCTAAAGATACTGTGGGAAGAAATATCCAACTGGTTCAGTTCCAAGCTGGGAGAAAGACACTGGAAACATGGAGACTGATTGGAAAGGTGGTTTAATGATGAACAGAACCACCAAGCACATGGTTCTGGTGCAGCTGACAAAATGGAGTTGAGAGAGAGGGGTTTTTATATCTTCTTTGAGCTTTGCACTTGAGCCTCCTATTCCTGTGCAAGAACATGTATTCTATTGTCCGTAGTCAGATTCCTATGGGGCCATATAGGGGTTATGTAGGGGTCATAGCTGTCTCCACAGGCAAAAGAGGAAATGCAAATCCTAGGTGCTTGTCTGAGGTAAGTTTGGTTGAAGTTGGGCTGCTCTGAGGGTGATGCAATGAAGACTTATGTTCTGAAAGAGTGTTGGATAATTCCTATTGTGGCTTGATGGCTTTCATTCTGTTTTGGCTCTTGGGTGAGGGCTAATCCTATCACTCTGTCTTTGTTCAAACATTGCTGCAGGGAAGTTCAAAATATCCTGTCTTGAATGGATTTCTGCCTGAAGTATTTGCTTTGCCTATGAATAGAGCTATCTAGTTTTCAATAAACTCTATCTCTTAAGTGCTGGCATCTGCTGTGGGCTATTAAGGAAAGTGGGGGGTTGCTTTCTGTCTCTAAAAACATGTTTTTGGGAGGGCGTCGCTGGCGTCGCGACGATACGGCATGCGATCTTAAAGGTCTGAGATCGCTGCCAATATCTTTGCTCCTGGATGGTCCAAACGGATCTAAACCATCCTGAAGAGATGGTGAATGTAAAGAGCGCATCCTGTCGATCTGGGGTATGTGTATGTTAAGAGGGGACCAAGCTTAGAGTCTTTGCAGCACAGGCCTGACCTGCCCCAGAATTTCAGAAGCCTTATCTGGCTGTTCCCAAGGGAATGCAGTCAGTGTAGCAAGGTTCTTGTAACATAGATGACTAACAATAAAGCTTCTGCTTGAGACTATCCATAAGTGGTATAAATATAAAACAATTAAATATATATATAAATATAAAACAATTAAAATTACAAAGGATTAAATGCAAACTAAAAAAACATGGACTCTGAGCAGAGCAGAAGTGGTGACTTTTCTGTCACTACACCAACCATCTAATTCTAGAGGAACTCCATTGGGGCACCAGGCCAGAAGTTAAGGCTCTTCTGGAAGGTCAGAAGAGTGAGGGCAGATCTTACTTCTGGTGGCAAGAAGTTCCAAAGGGCAGAACTGTGGTAGAAAAAATTCTTTTCCTTGATTCTACTAACCAAAATTATTCAGCGGATGGCTCCATAGTAGACTCCTTCTGCCAGAATGAGTGGGATGGTCCCATTGGGGCAAGATGGTGATATATCCTGGACCAATGCTTACATTTTGTAAAATGGGCTGCTCAGCACCATTTTCTTATAGCCTTTACCGTTTCAACATCTGGCTGTAGAATTTTAAGGCATTGACTGAAAAGATGGACAATTAGATTCATTCTTAGTCTACCCCAAAAGGCAACTAGGCTTTCTTTGTTTTCCTTTAAGACGTTTCACTTCTCATTCTTCTAGGCTGCATAACCAGAGGAATAGAATCAAGATCACATGAAGTTAGAAAGATACTGAAACTTAGAAAAAGATATATATATAATTGAATTTAAAAAGGAACGAGATAATTAAAAGCAAGGTTGAGAAAATTAAGGGAAGGGAAAAATTATTGAGAAAATGTTAAAATAGTAATAAGATATGGAATAGAACACAAAGATGAATATGAAATTGAATTTGTGTCTGTATGGAGAAGTGATAACCGGGGACCATGCTATTCTCAAAAAATGATATTTTATTTGTATTATGTTTTGTGAAAACCCAAATAAAATTTTTACAAAAAAATAAAAGATCACATGAAGTATTAATACCACTTTAGTAAAGCCACACTTGGAATATTGCATCCAATTTTGGTCACCACGATGTAAAAAAGATGTTGAGAGAGACTCTAGAAAGAGTGCAGAGAAGAGCAACAAAGATGATTAGGAGACTGTAGGCTAAAACATAAAAAGAACAGTTCCTGGAACTGGCTATGTCTAGTCTGATGAAAACAAGGAGTAGGAGTGACATGATAGCAGTGTTCCAATATCCCAGGGAGATATTGCTACAAAGAAGAAGGAGTCAAGCTATTTTCCAAAGCACTTGAGGGTAGAACAAGAAGCAATGCGTGGAAATTAATCAAGGAGAGAAGCAATTTAGAACTAAGGAGAAATTTCCTGACAGAACAATTAATCAGTGGAACAACTGACCTTCAGAAGTTGTAAATGCCCTAAGACAACTCTTTTTAAGAAGAGATTGGATAAGAATTTGTCTGACGTGACATAGGGTTTCCTGCCTAAGCAGGGGGTTGGACTAGAAGACCTCCAAGGTCCCTTCCAACTCTCTTATTCTAAGAAAGAAGCTTCTTCAGTGCTCTGAAGAACTGAAGAAACTTCTTGGATGAGAAGCGAAATGTCATCAAGGAAAAGCAAAGAAAGTCCAGTTGCCTTTTGAAAAAGCACCTTTCGGCCAACCTTTTGGATGACTGAGAATCTCCATAGACATTCCTAGTCTACATTTGCCAATTTGAATTTATAAATGAGCTTGTGTTACTTTTTAAAAAATTGTATGCAAATTAAGACCATGGCGTGTTTCACCCTTGCTTCAGCACATGTAAGTTTGCTCCTGTAGCATTTGTCTGCAACAGTTCAAAACAGCTGTTTCTTTTCATGGGGTAATGTGGCATCCATGTGGCTCCAGAGAAATACATGACTGATTTAAGTTATAGCTGAAAGTTGCTAAGTTTGGGACACTGAATTCAAAAACACTTCATGACCTTAATGTAAATACCTATTTTTCTTTTAAAGAATGCACTGACATTTGCTAAAATTGCCATTACATTGCCAATACCTTACAATTGATAAAAGAGCCATGGTGGTGCAGTGGCTAGAATGCAGTAGTCTGTAGAGATTCTCAGTCATCCAGGTCATGGTTGTACCAAAGGCGCTTTTTCAGGAGGCAACTGGACTTTCTGGTTCTTCTTTGAAGACGTTTCACTTCTCATCCAAGAAGCTTCTTCAGTTCTGACTGGGTGATGGGGAATGGAAGGATTTATATTCCTTGCAGACAGGTGGTCATCTGAATCCTTTTTGAAATCCAAGTTCTTTAAAGACCCTCAGAAATGGATGCAAATGACCAGCTGTCTGCAAGCAATATAAATCCCTCCATTCCCCATCATACAGTCAGAGCTGAAGAAGCTTCTTGGATGAGAAGTGAAATGTCCTCAAAGAAAAAAAGCCCAGTTGCCTCCTGAAAAAGCACTTTTGGGATTAGAATGCAGTATTGTAGACTGACTCTGCTCACTGTCAGCAGTTCGATCCTGACTGGCTCAAGGTTGACTCAACCTTTCATCCTTTTGAAGTCAGTAAAATGAGGACCCAGATTGTTTGGGGGCAATATGCTGATTCTGTAAACCACTTAGAAAGGGCTATAAAGCACAATAAAGTGGTATATAAGTCTAAGTACTAATGCTATTACAATAACTGAAGAAATGTGGCTGCTAAACATGAATTTGAAATAAGAGTTATGTTTCTTCATTACAAAATGTATGCTTCCTGCTGTACATGTACAAATTACTTTATTCACTCCTGATTTATTAAAAGTCTTTATTGTCACATCCCCAAACATTTTTCTGCTCCAGTAAAAGCTGGAATAAATTCAGTACATTAGGGGCCATTTAAAGCTAGAAAAGGCCAGCATAAAAACATCCGTTTTTAAGAGAAAAGCTGTTGAATTTTTTTGTGGTTAGGTCCAACCTTGTTTGATTGAACTGCAATGTGTCTGAAGCAGGTAGAAAAAAGAAGGCAGGGATAATGATGATTATATCTCCATGCTTGGAGTTATCAAGCATCAAGTTAGTGCTCCTGTAGCATTTGTGTCAGAAGCATTGAGGCACTTATAGATTGAAAAGATTAGTTAGTAACATTATTGTTGCCTGGGGGATGCCTAGTTGGAGGCTTCTTTCACATCCCTGGCAGGAACTGGAGCAAAAGACAGGCACTCACCCTGCCTTCCTGGTAGCACTCGGGTCTTGAACACGGGCTTGCTAACCTCCAACCAACCCTCTTAACCAGTGGTGAGATTCAAATAATTTAACAACTGGTTTGCCCACGGTCATGGGAGGCATGGCCCATCCCCATCCTCCAGCTCCACTGCACATGAGGGGTGAGTCTCCCATGATGGCCAACCTGACCCTCGGTTGTTAACTTACCACCCCACTACCAAAGTGGAACCTGGGCGCTGCGCTGCGATGGAGAAACAGGAAATGGAGAAGCTGGCCTGAGGGAAGGAGGCGGAGCAGGGAGAAGAAAGAAGTAACGCGGCCTTCTCCCTCCTTTGTGCCGGCCACTCAATTGCCCATTTCTCCATTGCAGTGCAACACAGCGCCCAGGATCCACTTTGATAGTGAAGGGGTATGTGTGTAATTTAACAACCGGTTCATGTGAACTTGTGCGAACCCTCTGAATCCCACCACTGATCTTAACTACATGAGACATTGTGCTCTGAAAGTGCTGCTATAAACCACAAGACATTTTTGTCATGTTTATGTGGTGTATATATTGGAGGTGGTGACCCTTTGAGAGCTGTAGGAAATTAAATGTCATTTTAATGCATGCCAATTAATGTATATTTAAACTGGCAATAAAGTTATTCTAAGTCTTAGTCTAAGTCTTAGACTAGATTGTTTGCTGTTGCCATTGAATATGTTTTCTTAATGCAACTATTTCATTAAATCCTGGCAAATAATTAGAAAGATGTTGGAGAGAATAGTGTATAGATTTACATCTGAAATAACTTTTAGCCAGTATATAAAAGTTGTAATGGTGAGCACATACCTGTGCAGTCTCCAGGAACCGATCTCAACTCAGTAACCCCTAACTAATTAACCTACGTTGTATCTGAGAAGAGTATCTTCTGTCTTTGATTTCAAGACCATCTTTTAATGTTTCTCTCCTACTGCAGGGTTTAAATTACAAAAGCACCATAATTTCACAGAAGTGATCAAATAGGGTGAATGACCACTGCCGTTTTCCCAGATATAGACAGCTTGCCTGCAAATTTTTTAAATCTTTGAAGTCAATGAGTTGGCTGACCTTAAATTAGGGTATAAACTTAGCTTCAGATAATGTAATTTTGTCAGACAGATCTTTCAGCCTATAAATACCATATCCTCTCCGTGTTTCAAATGTCTTATTTACCTGTATTTGGGAACAAAAGATCGTCTGAAAATGGTACACAATCCCTAAGCATCATCTCCGGGAATAGGTTCCCTACTGTTTGTGAGTCTTTGTGGGGTAGAATAAAAAATATAGCAAGTCGATACATTTTGTTGATGCTGGATCTGTTTACTTCCAGTTGCGAGGTGTTAAAATTGTTTGACTAAGTCGTCATTGAATCCCAAATACACCAAATCCAAGTATGGCTCTTTACCATTGTTGATGGTTTTTGCCATTTTCCAAACACTCCTTCCCCTTAAAATTTCTAGGGTATTTTCTATCTACCTATGATAAAATGCTTGACTCTTCTAATAACCCAGAAACTGTAAAGAATGAGATCTCAGGGTTCTTGGTGCTCTCTGAGTATAATTGTTTTCTTTATGAGATATTTCATTACCCAACTAGGTAACATCATCAGTGGAGTCAGGTTTGCTCTCTGTTTATATACAAGTGGCTTGCCCTGTCAATGTTGGTGGGAGAAGTTTTGGTGGTTCCTTGTATGGGATGAGAATTCTTGAAAAAGTAAGTATGATAAGATTTGCCTCTTCCATGTGTGGCTTTATATTTCTCTTTCATCTAGCACAGGGGTGTCAAACTCAAGGCCCGGGGCCCAGATCCGTCCCGCAAGGTGCTTCAGTCTGGCCCATGGGGCCACCCTGGAAACAGTGAAGGACAAGCCCATGGTGCCTCTGCCAGTGAAAATAGTCCTCGAGAGGGCTGCTCTGTTTTAACTGGCAGAGGGTTGCAGGAAGCCACCACAACTGAAAACAGAGCTTGGGAACTGCCACTTTCACTGGCAGAGTACTCAGGCCACCACAAGTGCCCCCAACACGAGTGAAGTTGAGCTGGCCATGCCCACCCTGGCCACACCCACTTGGGCCCCCTGAGGTCAAACAAAACCTGATGCAATGAAATCAAACTTGACACTCCTGATCGAGCATGACTTTCCACTGAAGATGATTCCATAGGTCCTTGGGTCACAGACACAAAGTTCTGAAACATTGTCCAATATTGTCCTCTCTGACTAGACTAGGGGAAAAATAAGATTATATTGCTGTAATAATCCCCACTCACTTTTCCAACATTTCGCTGGGGTTTGTGCTAAAGAATATGACAACAAGTAGAGCCCATGGTTCCTGTACTTCAAGTCATCGCTCTGCAGCAGATAATAAAGCATTTAAGTCCATTTTACATGTCACATGATCTCCGATCAAGATGTAAAATTCATCTCTTGTCCCTTGACTCTCAGTTCTGAAACACAGATGAAACATTGTGTAATCCCACGCTGCCACGAATTAGTTCTAATTTGATTAGAAATGTCCCACCAGGGCATCCTACTCTGTTCAGATTATGTATAATTAATGCTGCGATCAATTAGATCTGAACAGTTAGTCCATCTAGAAGCAATAACAAGAGCTCTGATATTTTTTTTCAAAGAGTTTCCTTAATCCTCTTGTTCTATTGCTCTTTATGATGAGATAAAAAAAAGTTCTTCAATTAGGACAACATTATGTTTCCTGCAACTGGGGAAAAACCCCGTATGGTTACATGTTACAACTATGTAAATGATATATTGGTTTAATTTTGCTAAGTGTGAGAAGAAGCACAGCTATTTTTCAGTACCAGGGGAATTTTTTTCCAACCTACGCTGAAGAAAACGTATTATACTGTGACTTACCTTCAGTTCTTCTAATTGAGCAGGCTACAGACTACATTAGCAAAGTAGGCTAAATATGTTCAAACCAAATCCCTGGGGAAAGGTGGGTTAATTCCACAAATATTCAGTTTTCCACCAATTCAGCATTATTATATTTTCACTTAACTGAAAAAGTTAAGTAATTTGATATGTGTTGATTTGATACATGAACTTTCCAAGTAATTTGCAAAGTTCAAGATCTAATTGAAAATTGATTTTCACAATCTGTTTGACTCGGCAACTTCAGTAGGAGACTATATACATACATATATACATATACATATACATATACACATACACATACATACCTATACCTATACCTATACCTATACCTATACCTATACCTATACCTATCTATCTATCTATCTATCTATCTATCTATCTATCTATCTATCTATCTATCTATCTATCTATCTTTCTATCTATCTATCATCTCTATCTATCTATCTATCTATCTATCTATCTATCTATCTATCTATCTATCTATCTATCTATCTATCTATCTATATATAATGTCTCACCTGTACCAACAATGTGAGAAGTCCAAATTTCCAACTGAAAACAAACAAGCAAGCAAGTCCAGTAATTAGAGGGTTAAATTCCTTGAGCAGATAAAGTTCTTGGCAGTCTCACACAAGCTATCTGCCAAGTCAGACAAGAAAGCAGAAATATAAATCACAAGCTGACACCGCACACAGGATACTACGAAGCTTCTCTCACTAAGTAACACGTTGTCCTAAACAAGTTCCCAGAGCGAACACACCCACTTTTATTCCCTGTGGGGCGTGTCAGTCCCTCATCTCAGTCTCTGATTCGTCTTTTCTTTCTGCGCTGCAGCTCACACTTTTGCCTGCGCCATTGCCTCGCATCAAGCCAGCATTCCTCAGCTTGATCCTCAGTCAGAGGCTCTGATATGCCCTTCTGATTATCTGCTGACACCTGAGGCACAATCAGGGAGGAAGGTCTTGCCGAGGAGGAAAGTCCTGGGGAGGAAGGCAACTCCAAATCCTCTAACAAAGCAGGCTCAAACCTCAGAGCCAAATCCTCCTCTTCCTCATTGTCCAATTCTTCATCCTCTAACAAAGAAGGCTCAAACCTCCGAGCCACAACATACATACATATATATATATATATATATATATATATATATATATATATATATATATATGTATATGTATATGTATATGTATATGTATATGTATATGTATATGTATATGTATATGTATATGTATATGTATATGTATATGTACATATATATTTGGTTATTCGGGTTTTCTCCCGCGTAAGATTGGCAGTATCTAGGCAACGTTTCGATGAAGTCTCATTCATCATCTTCAGGCTTGTGTCTTCGTCTCTGTGCTTCTCAGAGTGATGTGAGCTTGCAGCTGCTTCTTCCTTTTAACTGCTAGTGGGGGTGTGACTTGATTGGGTGGGGGCTTGGCTGTGTTCTGATTGGGTGGGGGTGTGTTCTCATTGGTAGGAGGTTTGGTTGTGTTCTGATTGGTTGGGGGGTTGGCCGTGTTCTGATTGGCTGGAGGCGTGTTCTGTTCAGGTGGGGGCTTGGTTGTGCTCAGGTTAGTCTTAGTTGCTGGGGGTTTGAGCTGGTGAGCTGTGATCCTGCTGTTTGGCTTCGAGTTCGTGGTCGTGCTGCATCTTCATGGTGGGTGTCAGTTTGCTTCATGTATGGCTCTGAGGGGTTGAAGTGGGTAGTGATGCAGCTGCAGTGCGACTTCTGGTCCATGGTCGTGTCTCATCTTCTGTGTGGGTGTGAGTCTGCTTTCTGTGTGGAAGTGTGGTGGTGGCATCTTGTGTGGCCCTCATGGGTGTGGGTCTGGTGTCATTCTTCATGTTAGGTACTCGTCTGTTCATGAGGGCGGGTTTCCAAATGGCTGGTAGTCGGGAGGTGTCATCTCATTTATTCATGCTGTGTGGGCGTTTTTCTATCTCTATGGCTTCTCTATCTCTATGGCTTCCCACACAGCATGAATACCTCAGAAAATATATGTACACATACATACTTACATATATATATATATATATATATATTCCTGTGAGATATTATGATCAAATATATATATACATACATACATACATACATTCCTGTGAGATATTTTTACTTATTAAAAATGTGCCCTGTGAATGTGCATGCATGCATGTACATATATATATAATATATATTCTTGTACTTATTAAACTATATAGTCAAATGAAATGCTTCCCAACAGGTAGATATATTGTGGCATTTTTTAAATATAATGAATTGTGAGATTCCAAATAATATTGTGTTACTGAGACAATTTTCGCAGAATGCTCCCTTCACTCCCTGAAAACTTTTCCCTTGTAAAAGAGGTTTTTGTTTGTCTTCTTTGTTTTCAGCATGCTTGAAAACTTCTTTTTTTGTTTGGTTGTTAAATTTATATGCCACCCATGTTTCCTAGAGACGACTGTAGGAGGTTTACAACACGACAAGATTCATGGGAAACATGAATGCTCGACAATGAAGCATATTGTGGCTTAAAGATCTGTGTTTGTGACTTGGCAAATGTGCGATGCCCATATGTTGGTCAACAAAGAAGAACATATCCTATTGACAACCATCAACAGTCAGTAGGAAATCACATTATAAGAAGTGTTTTGAGTTTTCATTATTTGGGAAAGCAACAGAAGGAGCTGTTGATTGTATTGTGGGTTTGTGGGTTTTTTCTCCTAGACAATTTTCCATCAGTCCGTAGTCTCCCAAACTTCCACATTTCCCATTCTTGAAAAATAAAATACTAGGTGAAGGGTGCAGACTGCAAGAGCGAGAACAACACATTGAAAGAATAGTCATCCGTGAACACAACTTGACTCCTTTGTAAGTCAGTGAAAGAACATCACACTCCAACTTTTAGTATTTCACTGAAAGAACCTTCTTTTGGACTTCTTTCCCTTGAAAGCAAATCCTTCTTTTGAAAACAGATCCTTGTTCAATTCAAATTTAACAAAAACTAGGAAGAAAAAAAATGCAGGATAATATTTTGGCATTTAGTTTCTCCCCTCTTAGTCATCCATTAGGACTCCCTGCTGAATTGAAACTTGTTCTTTTCTTTTCAGGGAAGGACAATTCATGTCTGGGATCATCATTTTCCACTGCTTATTGTAACCCACCTTGATAATTGCTTTTTGTTTTCTCCTGCATGTATTCCTCCTTTTAGAGATCATTGTCGACTTAGGACCATTCACTTAATGACTGTTTAAAGTTACAAAGAACCTCTCTGGGGTACTTATGATCTATTTCCGAAGTTCCGATGGCCACCTGTCCTCGTGGTCTCATAACATTAAGTTGGCTCCTCAGTAACTGATATGTATTTATGGCTGTCTGCAGCATGCCTCGGTCACATGACCACATTTTAGGACATTTCTTATAGCACTTATTTCTGGTTTTCAGCAAAACCAGCCCATAGCAAACCATTGGTTTGGTTATTATCATTGGAATTTGTCCCAAAGGTACTTTTCAGAAGGCAACTGGATTTTCTTGTTTTTTCTTTGAAGACATTTAACTTCTCATCCAAGAAGTTTCTTCAGCTCTGACAGGATAGCAGGGAATCGAAGGATTTATATTCCTTGCAGATGCAAATGACCAGCTGCCTGCCAGGAATATAAACCATTCCCTACTATCGTGTCAGAGATGAAGAAGCTTCTTGGATGAGAAGCGAAACGTCTTCAAAAGAAAAAACAAAAACAAAAAAAGTGCAGTTGCCTCCTGAAAAAGCACTTTTGGGACAACCATGATCTGGATGACTGAGAACCTCTTCAGACTACCACTGGCATTTGTTAAAAAAAGGCTTCACTAACAAATAAACACATGACAGGAAATTAATACCACCACTTATTGCTGGTATTATGCATTTACTCACTGAGTTTTAATAAACTTTTCTGCACTGATAATAGTTCCATCCCAACAACAACAAAAATTCCTACTTTCTGTATGCATATTCCTTTCACTTATTTTGAAATTGTTCACATTTTGCCAGAGTAGAGGTTTCCAATTTCAATTCAAAATATCCAATTTTTTCCTCAAAATATTATTTTTTAAATTATTTTTATTGAACAATTTTTCACGATTATAACAGCAGGACAAATCTGAAAAAAAGAAAAAAGTAAAAAGAAATAATGAACAAATAAAGAAAAAAAACAGGAAAAAATGAATAAAATATTTTTTTGTAATAAGTTTTTATTTTATTTTATAACATACAAAAATTCCAATTTCAATTGAACAGTATGTTGTCTGGGTACAAAACATTTTAGGAAATAATAATCACAGTATTTGCAACAATATTCATTGCATTAATATCAATTATATTAATGTTATTCATTCATATAATAATCATGCTATTTGTTTAACCAAGTTAACATACCTTCCTTATATCACTAATCTTTTCATATACTTCCCTGTTTCTAGTTCCTGTTTTTGTTAGCTAACCATTGATAAAATAAGTCCCAAGTCCAAAAATATTCAGTTTCTTCCTTTTCCTTAATTGTAAGTGTTAGCTTATCCATTTCTACACATTCTAATATTTTTCTAATCACATCTTCATCAGTTGGTTGCTCTTCGCTTTTCCATTGTTGTGCAAATACTATTCTCGCTACAGTCAATACATGTAAGATCAGATATACATTCTCTTTAAATAAAAGATTTAAAGAAAAATGTAAAGAAAATTGGAAAATACTCCTTTAAATTTTTAAATAAAATCTTTTTAAAATATTTTTATTTAAAGATTTAAAGGAGTACTTTCCATTCTTCTTTACATCAGCATTTATGTTATGTCCTATTTCTGCAAGTTACATTGTGGCAGATTCTCCTCAAATTCTAAATCAAACTTTTTTTTCTTTTTAGAGATGGAGTTTTTTCCGCTCCACCCTTGAGCAAAATTCTTTAATTAAGAACTGTACCTGATCTTAAACAAACAAACATTAGTGTAAAAACAAACAAATAAATACAACAATAAACAAATAAAAATGCTAACTCTAACATAAGCTCGATGCTTATTCATACACAGTAAAGACATCTCCAATCCATTCACTTTAACCACTGACCTCCATGTCCCCTTTTTCCCACCCCACCCCCTCTGCAAAAATGCAAAAACATTCAAATGCATCCTTGTTTACAAACACCAGCTTGACATCTTAACAAAGCAGCAGAAATCTTTCATCTTGAATTTGCAGATGGTGAAGCAAATCTCCACCTGGCCTCCAATGGGATTTGAACTGGTGACCTCGGAGGCATATGATCATAGGAAAAAGGAGCAGCCGCAGCAGCCGCAGAAGAAAGGATGTCAGCATTCTTCCTGAGAGGTATCGTGAATAATATCCCAAGCCATGCTGTGACAAGCAAGGTGGAACATTATCCTTCTGAAATCATAGTATAGTTATGTACTTAAAAGAACGCACCAAAGTGGGAATTGTATTACAACGTTTTACATGCCAACCATTTCAATAATTCATGGAATTTTATTATTCAATGGGCAATTCCCAACAAAAGCCAATCCATGCTGCTGAAACCCTCAGGAATATTATGTTTCTTAAATGTTACACATGTCAGCCTGTAAACCAAGGTATGAATATTTTAAAAAAAAAGGTCTTCATGTTTTTTTTAAATTGTTGTTGTTATGTGTATACATAGTATTCCTGGCATGGCTCTCCCATCTTTTAAGGTAGCCAAGAAAACAAACAAATAGGTCATCAAAGAAACCAGTCCAGAGTTTCCATTCAAGGCACAAATGACCAGGATCAAAGTATCCTACTTCAGATGCATTCTTCTCTGGAGAAGACTGATGTTGGGAAAGGTGGAAGGGAAAAGAAGAAGACAACCAGAAGGAGCAGTTGAGAACAGATTGTTCTGGAGAAAACTTCCATGGAGATGGGCAGCTATATAAGATAGATAGATAGATAGATAGATAGATAGATAGATAGATAGATAGATAGATAGATAGATAGATGATAATTGAGGGAGAAAGAAAGAAAAGAAAGAAAAGAACAAAGAAAGGAAAGAAAAAAGAAATAAATAAAAGAACAAAAAGAAAGAAAGGTAGATGGATGGATGGTTGGGTTGATGGATAGTAAGATCGATAGATCGATAGATAGTGTTATCAAAGAGTTGACACCAACTTAATGGCTCATAATTAATCATCTATATAGCAGGGAACACATAAAGGTTAAAATTATTTCATTTAAGAGTCTGAAATATTCACCTATGTTAAATAAGTTTGGGATACCTAAGCATTGGCTAACCTTTATCAAAATTCCTCTGAATACTATGCTAACAGGAAATACATGTACTGTAACTTTGGAGCTTCTTCCTAATTCTTTCTTCTTTATCAACCTATTTCAGACTTTGGACACAATTTTGGACAGTACTGGATATGAACATGTCTGATACAGATCAATTATTATAATAAACTATTTATTTATCTATTATTTGTAAATTCTTCCATTTATGCTCAGATGTGTGACAAGGCTGAAAGAGACTGAGAGATCCAAGATTTTCCGGTAAGATGAATATAAATTTGAGCCTACATTTTCCCACACCATACAGATTAATATTAAATTCTATTGATTGCTTGATATATTTTAATGCAATTACTTGTTTCATTTCAAATTTGGTCTATATCTTGATTTTCTCATCTAGGTTTTCAAAACATGACAGTTACATCAGATAATCATAAAGAAATAAAGCACAAAAAGGGCCATATTACATAGTAAGTCCTGATAATTTCATAAATATTTTCTAGGTATCACTAATTTATGTTCTTGTTATTTGTTTGAAAACAGTCAAACCAGAGGAACAAAATTCACAGCTCTAAACACATTCCAATATCGAAATAGCCTTTCCTCAATATATTATATCCCAAGAGAGCTTCTGGATATGCACTTAAAATTTTTTTAGAGAGACAGAGAAAATCTTTCGTGAATTGCAGTGCAGTGCAGAGGAAGTCAATTTTAACAAACAATGCACTTTTCCAATATCTTCATTTGGGTAAGAGGATGTTTCTTTGAATTCCCAAGCCATCTGAGAAGGGTTTGTTCAACCCATTTTGGCCCCAAAATAAACTTAATTGGCTAGCATTTCAGGCAGGGGTGGCCTACTGCGGGTTCACACGGTTTGGGCAATCCTCGAGCTAGGATTCCACCGAGTTTGATCAGCCAGCAAATCCCAACCCTGGCTGGCCCCGCCCCACCCCACCCCTGCCCCTCTCCTCCCAGGAGTCTCCACATGGCCCGTTTTGGATCTCAGGTAAGAGCAGGGCCCGCATGGAGACTCGGGGAGGGTGAAAAATGGGCCTCCTGGAAATTCGAGGGTCCATTTCTGGCCTCTGGAGGGCCCCCGGAACTGGAGGAGGCAGTTTTCACCTTCCTGGAGGATGGAAGAAAGCCTCTGGAGCCTGGGTAGGGCAAAAACTGGGCCTCCTGTAAGGCCACACCCACTCAGCAACTGGGCAGAGAATTGGTTGCTAAAATTTTTGAGTAATGCAAAGTAGTTAAGGCTTCCTCTCTCTGTGGACAGAGTCACACTTTTTGAAGGAAAAGTTTGCATTATGGCTTATAGGAGATTTTTCAAGAGGCAGGTGGACTTTCTGGTTTTTCTTTGAAAACATTTCGCTTCTCATCCAAGAAGCTTCTTCAGCAATAGAAAAGCAAAACACCTTCAAAGAAAAAACAGAAAGTCCAGTTGCCTCTTGAAAAAGCACCTTTGGGACAACCATGAACTGGATGACTGAGAATCTCCATGGACACTTATAGTACAATGATCCCTATATTTCCTGTATCGATATTCAAGTACTTGAGCCATGAAGAGTTCAGAAAGATGCGAAGAGAAGCAAGTTAGGGACTTCATCATTGCCGTTGACCTAAAATGACACAGAATTAAAAAAAAACTTTCATGGATAATAATGCAATTTAACAAGAATGGTGCCATAAATAAAATTCCATGTCTATCTGCTATTTCCCCAGATATTGGTATAGTATTATTCTGACTACAGGCTGCAATGGGATGCATGGATGGTGAATAATAAATTAAAACTGAACTCAAGCAAGATAGAAATGGTGATGGGTTATCCTATAGTATAGACATTCTTTTCTTCTGGATGAGGTTATACAACACCTCTCAAAAAGATCACATAGTTTGAGAGTGCTCTTGGATCCTGGTCCTGCCCAGGTGTTTTTGGATGAAGCTATGACAAGATTAACCTTTCCATAAAAAGAATGATAGCAAAATAATGGTTTATCAGCTGCCAATCTCCAGAGTAGACCATCAAATGGTGCTTTCTACAGCCAGCCATGCTGGTTCTGGGAGTGGAAGTTCACAAGTCATAAAGTTGCCATTGATGCCCATCCCTGCTATATGGTAACTGCAATTATTTCAATATACAGCAGTCAGATTGGTGTCTGGGGTTATTTGGAGATATCATTTTATGCCTGTTCTTAAAACTCTTAAGTGCCAACTGCTTCCAGATTTCTGGATGAAATATAAAATGTTAATTATCAGCTTCACAGACCTCAATAGTTTGTGCCTTTTCCTGAATAACCCCCAAGAGCCATGGTGGCATGATGGTTAGAATACAATATTTCAGGCTAATTCTGCTGATTGCCAGCTCAAGGTTGACTCAGCCTTCCATCCTTCCAAGGTTGATAAAATGAGGACCCAAATTGTTGGGGGATAATATGCTGACTCTGTAAATAGCTTAGAGAGGGCGGTAAAGCCCTATAAAGCGGTATATAAGTCTGCTAAGTGCTGTTGCTATAGATCAGAGGTGTCAAACTCAAGGCTTCCACAGGGCCTTCTAAGAAGTGCTTAGATCTGGCTCACAGGACCACAAAGGACTGGCCCGTGGTGCCTCTGCTAGCAAAAACAGAACTTGGGAAGGGCTACGACTTGCTCGACAGCCTTCTGCAGCCCTCTGCTAACGAAAAGGGAGCTAGGGAGGGTACCACAGCTGAAAACAGAGCCTGGGAGGGCCATGTATGGGCTGCAGGATGTTGAGCTGGCTACACCTACCCTGGCCACACCTACTCCAGCCATACTCACTCACCCCCGCTGAGGTCAAACACAACCCTGATGTGGCCCTCAATGAAATCGAGTTTGACACCCCACTATAGATCATCAAGGTGATTAGAAGAGGTCGATTTGAGGGTGCTACGTGCCTTGTAAATATCAGGAGTAAAACATTATTTAGAAACGTTCAAAAGAGCCATAGATAACAACCATGGCTTTTATTAATCTTATTCAGTAGTTTTAAAAGGTTTTACTATCAGTTGATTTTAATCTGTTTATATTGTTTCCTTGCCTTCAAATAGTTTAAATTTTAATGTAAACTGCCCTGAGCTATTTAATAGTGTGACAGAAATGAAATGATATTATACTCTATTACTGTATAATAATGTTACATAATTCCTCTTAGTAGAGTTTTGAAATTAAGTGTAACAAATCTCTTTTGTAAGGGGGGGATTTTTATCAGCCATTTCTCCGCGGCCAATTTTAGTGGAAAACACAGAACACTTTTTCCCCCCTCTTTTTAAGTTATATAAGAAGAAAACTATTACTCAGCCTTACAATCACCATCATCAAAGTGATAATTGCAATCATGATCATGGTTATTAATGTGGTGTCATTAGATATGTGCTTCAGAGAGTCTCAGGCAGTTTTAAAATGCCACGTCCGATATTTTTGATATGATATGCTATTTTGACTGCAACCATTTAAATGACAACTAGATGACAGCAAAAAGTGAACAGGTTGTATATCCCTTTGTTGCCATTTAGTGGCCGTTTAAATTTCTGCAGAGCAGAAAAGAGCCCTAGCTAAGGTACGTGTGTGTGTGTGTGTGTGTGTGTGTGAGAGAGAGAGAGAGAGAGAGAAAGAGAGTCAAGTTTCCTGACTTCTTACACCAGATACCTACTGGATAACATCTGCCTTTACATCTGTTTCCACCCCTCCCCATCTACAGCCCTGAATTCTTTTCTACAAAGGTTAAGACAGGCATGACTTCTGAAAGGACATAATTTTGCCTCCACCTAATAAAGTGAACAATCCTACTTATAATCATATACCTGCTAAATAATTGGATCTTTTTTTTTAAACCTTGTAGTTATCCTTGTAGTTATTTTTGCAAGAGCTACCAATACAGGAGGGAGGAATATTTAGCCCTGTAAAAGTGCACGAAAGAGCAGATGTTAATATTCTTTGCAGTAAGTCGAATTTTGATCTATGGAAATCTGCCTTTTCTCCCTCAGGAACACTCTTCAAATCACTACACCTTTGTGCAGTTCTGGCTGGTTTTAATCATGCCAGCAAATGCTAATTCATGTCCTTCTCTGAAGCTGCACTGGGGGCATGTATAATGCACAGCTATGTTTTTTTTTTTTTTTTAATATTCTGGCTTTAGGAAACTTTCTCCAGCAATAATTAGCAGTCATCAAATTGCTGTGTGTTTGTTACCGAATCTCTGCATTTGGGGGCAGTTTCAGAGTTTGTCAGCTTCCCCAGGTAGACTAGACATGAGCTATTTCTATTTTATTGTAAGGCTAGAATCTTGCAAGTCTAAAAGTACAAATCTACCACTATCTCCTTTACTATCTGAGAAAGCCAGAGAAGGTTCCTTCTGAGCCTTCTTTCTCTGTCCATTTTGTAGCTCTGGGATATGCCTGCTCTTATCTGATCATTCCTTATGCAGCATTTCTTTGTCCTGTCCATCAGAATTACATACAACTTTAAATACAACATTAAATTAAATTTACATTAAACACAACTTCAGCAACAGAGTGGTCAATGCCTGGAACTCACTACCTGATTCTATTGTTACATCCTCAAAAACTGTCTACCGTGGACCTCACTCCATTCCTAAGAGGTGTGTAAGGGGGCGTGCGTAAGCACACCAGTGTGCCTACCGTCCCTGTCCTATTGTTTCCATTTATTCATACTCATTTATTATATATATATACTTATACCTGTTTATACTTATAGGTTTAAATGTTATGTTCATACTTATCCTTGTTTTCTCATCCATGCTTGACAAACTAAATAAATAAATTCCATTACAGAGCTACATTCTTGCTTATTCTCAGTATCTAAGGCTTACTGCAGTAAGTGGATTTAGTTTGGCTGGGGAAGTCTGGGAACTAAAGTTGCATATTTGAGAAACACTGATCCACAGTATGGAGTTCCAAGGAGAATACCTTGGGGTGCTTTCACAGAATAGAGGAGCAAACTTCTGCTTATATGCTCATAAGATTATCAGGTATCTAAAACAGGGAAAGGAGGGCACGGACAATAAGAAAATAGGACAAATTAGTGTGTGTATAGGGGGAGAACAAGAAGGCACAGTAAATATTAATTTTCTTGACATCCACAAGAAAAATTACAGAGAAAAACTGCAAAATATATTTTACAAAATATACTTTCACAAACATGGACAGCATATGAAATACTTTTTCTAGCACCAGAAAGCCTAGTTTTTCAATTTTTCAGTTAGGAGACAAAAGCATTTGGCATATGACTGCTTAAAGTCTTGTCAATTTCAGGCAGTAGTCCAAGCTGGCTAGAAAGTACTCATCAAAGTCAGAGTTGTTAACTTGCAGTTAGCCCTTATTAGGAAGAGCACAACAAAGAAAAGCTACTCAAGAAGAATTACTTTGAAAGACAGACAAATCTGACAAATCTGATTTAAGCCTTTGCCTGTTGGACAAAGACTAGGTCTTTCACAGGTCATTAGGTAACCATGTAATCATGACGGTCCCAAAGGTACTTTTTGAAAAAGTAATTGGACTTCACTTCTCATCTAAGAAGCTTCTTTAATTCTGACTGAATGGTGGAGAATGGAAGGATTTATATTCCTTGCAGTGGGATATAAATGGAATCATTCCATTCTCCACCATTCAAAATGGAAGAAGTTTGAATGAGAAGCGAAACATCTTCAAGGAAAAACAAAGAAAATCCAGTTACCTTTTGAAAAAGCACCTTTGGGACAACCATGAACTGGATGGCTGAGATTCCCCATAGACATGTAATCATGACATTTGCCTGATGACGAGAGTACCTACCTGCCATTTTAGCAGAATTGCAGCTTGCTGTAGATTATGTTGTTTTCCCAACAGCAATTCCAATAGAAGTTATGTTTCAATGTCTTCTTTAATGACTGTGTGGATGTCTGGAAGGTTGTAGATGACTGGAGAAAAGAATGTACAATGAGATACAAGGCATTCAAATCCAATATTTGTCCATATTGTAATTATACTTTATAGTGTACACCTAGGAGTTTATTTTGATTGATTATCAATTAAGGCACTAATGACACCTAGCAACCACATAAATTTTCATTTTTATATAGATGATACATGTTATACTCAGGGGTGGGTTTCTACTGGTTCTGTCCACCTCTGTAGAACTGGTAGCTCTGAAGAGCAGCAGACATAGAACCGGTTCTATGTCTGCTGATGTTTTTGCCCACCCACCCACCCACCCATCCAGACTCTTACCTGTTCTTTATTTCCTGATTTTTCAACTTCAGCTGCCGAATGAGGTACAGCTACAGTTAAAAAAGCAGGAAAAGAGGGCTGTTTCAAAGGCTGCATCTCTGCACACAGCATGCTGATGACGATTTACAGGCATGCGGCTCACAGTGTGCAGGGAAGCTCGTAAATCCCAAACCAGTAGTTAATCCTTTCATATCCCACCCCTGGTTATACTCTTCCTAACTGTAAAAGTAACACCATGTCTTCTTTGTTTTTATGTTCTGAATAATAAATGGTGTTATCTTGTGTCTGAAAGTTTCCAATTCTGGTTTATCTCAATTTGCTGATGCCAAAATGTCGATTTGCAGTAATATAATTTCATCTTTGTATTGAGCTATCTAGGATTTATGCTTCTTAGGTTCCACTTTCCCACTGCAATTCTCTTTGTATTCAGATTTTCTTTTCCTAAATGACAACATAAACAACTAGATGTCTCAAAGGTTTTAATCTAGGCACATCATAAACACCATTAGAACTTTGAAAGATCCTCAGCTCTTCGTCAGCAGAATGATGAGTGCCATTCAACCTGAAAGGCCCATCATCCATCAACCAATTTCATATTTTTTATCCATGTTGCAGTCTTGGTAAAAATACAGGGATGTATCATTTACCATTGCCTTCTCCTAGGCAGTATGAATGGATGACTTTCCCATTGTCACCAAAGTGATCATATGCATCCAACATCTTCCTATATTGCTGTTGTCCACTATAGGTACCTGCTTCCTTTAGCTGGGCAGTTGGAATGACCTTCACACCTGGGGAGGCCCTGTGAAAATTTACACTCTTGGTATATATTCCCATCATTCTATGCTCAGCTCTTCCAGTAACACCCTGTCACCATGATGAAGCAGCTGATCAGGACTTAGGGAAAAAAATAGTTGGATACAGAGACATTCAAATATAGGAAGTTCCAAGTTCTCCACATTTAATTCACTATTTGACAGGGGTAGTTTATAATATTACCTTAGATTTATATTTAGCTCCTGAAATATCCTACTGTATCATAACCCACTTGCTGCAAAATTCAGGCAGTAAAAAGTGCCCTAATTTGGAGCACAATGGAATGTGGGTTTCACCTGCAAAAAGGGATAGTTTGCTGCAATGTGAAAGGAGCAACCAAACATTTGCCTGAATCTATTGAACTTTTCTAAAGATATGAAAAATATCAACAATGGACTTTCTCATCTTGTGAGACCATAGAAGAGAAAGGATTTAGACATTAGAAAAAAGTATGAATGATGAAAAACTGACCACAGTATAGGAACTTCGGAAATATAACAAGATCATAAATGATGAATAATTTCTGAACACCTAGAGATGTTTTTCCTGCTCCTGTTTCTGTTCTGCAACCCAACAGGACAGACACAGACTTCAGAGGATAATTAGGACTGCAGAAAAAACAATTACTACCAAAACAATTACTACCTGCTATCCATGGAGGACCTGTATACTGCACAAGTCAAAAAGAGGGCTATGAAAATATTTACAGACCCCTCACATCCCCGACATAAACTGTTTCAACTCCTACCCTCAAAACGATGCTATAGAGCACTGCGCATCAGAACAACTAGACACAAGGACAGTTTTTTTCCCCCGAATGCCATCACTCTGCTAAACAAATAATTCCCTCAACACTGTTCAATTATTTACAAAGTCTGCACTACTATTACTATTAATCTTCTCATCACTCCTTATCACCCATCCCCTCCCACTTGTGACTGTATGACTGTAACTTTGTCACTTGTATCCTTATGATTTATACTGACTGTCTCCTAGTATGATTTGATTGCTTATTGTACCCTATGACTATTAAGTGTTGTACCTTATGATTCTTGATGAATGTTTCTTTTCTTTTATGTACACTGAGAGCATTTGCACCAAGACAAATTCCTTGTGTGTCCAATCACACTTGGCCAATAAAGAATTCTATCTTCCATCTATCTATAAGATAACAAGATCATAAATGATGAATAATTTCTGAACCCCTAGAGATGTTTTTCTTGCTCCTGTTTCTTTTTTCTACTTGCCAGACAGACCATTCCCTATTAATCAACTTCTAAAACTGATTAATTAATATTTAGGATTCGAGTATGCATTATATAGGATTTCATTGAATTAGGAATGATTGTGGATTGCATCCACTTTTGGTCAACATGATTTTTTAACAAAAGAAGTCAAGACTCTAGAAAGAGCACAGAAAAGAGCAACCAAGATGATTAGGGGACTGGAGGCTAAAACATATGAAGAAGGTTTGTAGGAATTGGGTATGTCTAATTTAATGAAAAGAAGGACTAAGGTGACATGATAGCAGTGTTCCAATATTTGAGGGGCTGCCATAAAGAAGAGGGGATCAACCTGTTTTCCAAAGCCCCTGAGGGCAGGATAAGAAACAATGGGTGGAAACTAATCAAGGAGAGAAGCAATTTAGAACTAAGGAGAAATTTCCTGACAACTAGAACTATTAATCAATGGAACAACTTGCCTCCAGAAGTTGTGAATGCTCCAACACTGGAAATTTTTTAAGAAGACAGCAATTTGTTTGACATGGTCTAAGGCAGGCTTGTCCAACCCGTGGTCCGCGGGCCGCATGCGGCCCAGGTCGCCTCATAATGCGGCCCAGTGCCCACCCCAACCTTCGTGCCAGAGCCAGCGAGGAGGAGGAGGAGAGGCAGGCGCGAGGCGGGGTGAGGCGAGCGCCAGGCCAAGCAGCAACAGAAACGGCAGGCGCCGTCAGAGCACCACCTCCTGCTGTTGCCACCGCTGCCACCGCTGCCGCTTCTGCCCCCGCCGCCGCTGCTTCTGCCCCCAACCCTGCTGCTGCTTCTGCCCCTCCACTGCTGCCCCTGCTGCCGCTTCTGCCCCCCGCCGCCACCGCTTCTGCCCCCCGCCACTGCTGCTTCTGCCCCCTCCGCTGTGGCCCCGCCCTGCTTCTGCCCCGCTGCTGCCGCTGCTTCTGTCCCCACCGCTGTCCCCGCTTCTGCCCCTGCCACTGCTGCTGCTTCTGCCCCTGCCATCGCTGCCCCCGCCACCACTTCTGCCCCCCACTGCCGCCACCGCTTCTGCCCCTGCCGCTGCTGCTGCTTCTGCCCCCACCACCGCTGCTGCTTCTGCCTTCCAGTCCTGCCTCATCCAGCCGGGCCATTTGCAGGAGGAGAGGTAGGCGCGAGGCAGGCAAGCTTTCTCCCCCCTGCCCCGCAAAATTTGGCCCAAAAATAAACTGTGATAAAAAAAACCGTGATAAAAAAACCGTGATAAAAAATAAATAATTTTCAATAAATAATTAATAATAAATAATAAAAACATCTCACTAACTTCATTTCCAAATAAATTTAATATGTTAACTATGTTTTCTATGGTTTTTTTGGATGATCAGGTATCGTTACTGTTATTTTATTTTATGTGTGGCCCAAACCAAATTTTCATCTTCTAATGTGGCCCCGGGAAGGTGAAATGTTGGACACCCCTGGTCTAAGGTTTCCTGCTTGAGTAGGGGGTTGGACTAGAAGACCTCCACGATCCCTTCCAACTCTGTTATTCTGGAAGAAAGAAACCTGACTGAGCTAATAGAATAGACCACATCTCCCATCCCAACCAGATTGTGAGGAGATCTTGGAAATGAAAAGTCCCTCAATCAACCAAACACCAACCAGTTAATCTGTAAAATAAAATAAAAGAGAAAAAAAATAATACCAGGACTAAGAAGAACTCTGCTAAAATTTTTACTTGTCTAGTAAACTTCAAGCAATTAATTCCTTCTCTTCTGTTATTCCCCAGCACAGCACCTAGAATTTAAGAAACTATGCCCTAAAATAAGCTTATGCCTCAATCAGGGGTGGTATCCGACAGGCTTAACTACCGGTTTGATGATTTAAGAGGTTCGGTGACTTATGATGTGCTTCCCTGCACGCTGCACGGCCTGTAAATCGTCATCAGCTTGCTGCCTGGACAGCTGAGCAGCGCTGAGTGTAGAGAAACAGTGTTTGAAAAAGTACCTTTTTCCTGCTTTTTCAACTGCAGCTGTGCCTTGCACAGCAGCTGAGGTTGAAAAAGCAGGAAATAAAGGCCAGGTAAGAACCCAGGAGGATGGGTGGGCCAAAACATCAGCAGACATAGAACTGGTTGTATGTCTGCTGCTCTTCAGAGCTACCGGTTCTACAGAGCTGGACAGAACTGGTAGAATCCCACCCCTGGCCTCAATTAGCTTACACTGACTAATTCTGTGGAGGCCAGCATGTGCATGACAATGGCCACTGCAGAGGAGAACTGGTAGCAGAAATTTTTGAGTAGTTTGGAGAACTGGAAAATCCCACCTCTGACTGGCCCTGACCCCATCTATTTGCTGCCTCCCAAATCCCAACTGATCGGCTGGGTCTTCTTTGGTTGCCCTGTATAGAAGAATGGAGCTGGAAAACAGGTTAGTGGGGTGGGGAGGGAATGTGATTTTGCAATAACCTTCCCCCTGGAGTGGGGAGGGAATGGGATTTTGCAGTATCCTTCCCCTGCCACTCCCACCAAGCCACTCCCACCAAGCCATGGCCACAGAACCTGTAGTAAAAAGTTTTGACTCCCACCACTGGGCCACTGACTTCAGAATAGAGGGGCAACTAAACTATCTATGTACTGTTTCTGCCCAGTTATATTTAATATATGCAGCACAAGTTTAAAAAAACATGGGGCTTTGATCACCAACCTTTCCTGCTATTCTGAAGCCAGGGATGGTTTCTGAGCAGGCCCATAAGACATGTAAGTAGCTGCCTTCACTAGCCGGGTCAGCCAAATTCATAAATCAGAATCTTGCTGCATGAATCATAGAACTGAAGCATTGACTCATAAGAATCTTCTGTCAGACTTTCTAAGAAAAGCAGACAAGGAACACGACCAGATGAGCTAATTTTACTTTTTCAAAGACTACATTAACAGAATCCTGTTAAGTCTGAAAGTATAAACCCCTGTTGCTCTATAGAAGATGCACTTTCCTGTATGTTTCATCTTAGATGGACACACCTAGAGGAGAAGAATACTCGTGTGCAAATGCTTTTTGTTGATTTTAGTTCGGCGTTCAACACAATCATTTCTCAGCATTTGGTGAACAAACTGGGCCTATTTGACTTTAATACTCCTCTAAGTAACTGGATACTTACCTTATTTCCTCATTGATAGGCCCCAGTTTGTGTCAGTTTCTTTCTTCTTCTATCCTGACCACTTTTTACAGAGGCATGTTTGGGAGCATTTTAACAAACTGCATAACGTTTTGGTTTGGTGGCAGCAGTGCCTCAAATAGAAAGTCCATACAGAGAGTGGTAAGGACAGCTGAGAAGATTATAGGGAAAGCTTGCTTCCTGATATTCAGGATATTGCTTATAAGTGCTATGTGCTTAGAGTTCATTGTTAGAGACCCCACAAACTCACTTCACAGTCTGTTTCTGTTGCTCCCCTGTGGGAGGATGTTTATGTAATGTATATTGGAAGTGGTGACCCTCTGGGATCTGTATGTAATGAAATTTCATTTTAATGTATGCCGATTAGCATATATTTAAAATGACAATAAAGTTATTCTAAGTCTAAGCTCATGGTGGCATTCAGAGCCCTCTCTGTGGACACGTGTGTCATTGCCAGCTGTTCTTCTGGTTTCTGGTGCACACATACCAGCTGGGCACATGCACACTGGTCAGCAGGTCTTTGGTTTCCGGTACTCCAGCGTGCGTGAGCATTCCAGTTTTGGCAGTTGGTGCCAAAAAGGTTTGCCATCCCTGGTCTAAGCCACCCCCATTACAGTTTGAGAGCTTGGGTAGGAGATCCCTTTGGAGTTCTTGCTCTGCCCATTATGCAGCTGTAGGCTATGCTTTCTCTTATCTGACCATTCCCTAGGGCAGGGGTTTCAAACTGGCAGCTCATGGGCCAGATGCGTCATGCACAGGCCACACCCATCCCAGCTCTATAAAGGCAAAAAACGTCATGATATATTGCAATATGTCATGTGACGCAATCAAGTTTAACACCAGTGCCCTAGGGCAGGAGTAGGGAAACTTGACTCTTCTATCACTTATGGACTTCAACTCCCAGAATTCCTGAGTGAGCCATAAAAGGTTCCCCATTCCTGGCTTATTGGTTTTTCAGTTGTGAGGGAAATCAATTTTTGACTTGAATGGGACTGTTTAATATACAAATGTAGGACATATTCTTTATATATATTCTTTATATGTCCTACATTTGTATATTAAGCAGTCCCATTCAAGTCAAAAATTTATTTTCCCCCACAACTGAAAAACCAGTAGGCCAGGGATGGGGAACCTTTTATGACTCACTCAGGAATTCTGGGAGTTGAAGTCCATAAGTGATAGAAGAGCCAAGTTTCCCTACCCCTGAGCCTAGGGAGTACCTCATCCCTGTCTCCAAGGTCATTCCTACATACTGTAGATAGTCCTCGGCTTACAACAATTCATTTAGTGACCATTCAAAATTACCATGGCACTGAAAAAAAGTAACTTCCATGTTTTTCATACTGATGACCATTGCAGCATCCCCATGGTCGTATGATCAAAAGTTAGATGCTCGGCAACTGACTCCTATTTATGACCATTGCAGTGTCCTGAGTTCATGTAATCATCTTTTGCGACCTTCTGACAAGCAAAGTCAATGAGGAAGCCAGATTCATTTAACAACCCTGTTGTCAACTCATAAATCGAAAGTACATTCCATTCATATTTTCTTCAAAGACTGATTAGATGGCTGAAGCTTCTGCTGCAAAAAAATCTAATTGGAGAGCATGATTGATGACTCTTGGCTTTGGACCTTTTTACATTGGATGATACATCCAGGGGGGTAGGGGGGAAAGCAGGAAAAAGGGTGACAGTGAAGTACATATCTCAGAGTTGGCTATGCCCAGGTTCGTACCGGATGTAGAATATTACCTTCAGATAAATTCTCTTTAGTTCTGGGAGTGTGGCTCAAAGCTTATGATTTAATTGGAGTAACTGCCGGAACCTTGACACCTGTTACTAAGTTAACAGCTGCAGTGATTCCCTTAACGACTGTGGCAAGAAAGGGGCAAAATTCACTTAACAACCTTTTTGCTTAGCAACAGAAATTTTGGGCTCAGTTGTGGTGGTAACTTGAGGACTACAGGACAAGAATCAATGGATGGAAACTAATCAAGGAAAGCAACCTGGAACAAGGAGACACTTCCTAACAGTGAGGACAATTAACCAGTAGAACAGCTTTACATTTAGAAGTTGTGGGTGCTATATCAATGGAGGCCTTTAAGAAGAGTCTGGACAGTCACTTGTCTGGAATGGTATATGGCAGCGGTCGCCAACTGGTGAGCCGCAGCATACTGGTGGGCTGTGAGAAAATTTTGGTGGGCTGCAGAGAAATGTCACCCCCAGAGCACGCCCCCAAAGCAAATAATCCAGGCTGCACAGGAACACAAAACTGCGCCACCCACATGGCCCGTGGGAACACTCCCCGTCCACTCACTCCTTACCCAGCAAACTTGCCTGCTAAGTTGCTATTTTTCCTTTTTTTTTTTCTCCTGACCATCAGCTGTTCTGCTGTGCCAGGAGGTTTAGATTAGCTAGGAAGCAGGAAACGGTGGATTTCTTGCTTTCTTAGCTAGTTTTTAGATCTTCGGCTCTGCTTTTAAGCACAGCTGAACGTCCCTTAGGATTGAAGGTTCTATTATTCAGTGCAGACTCACAACAAGCAAATTTTATGTGACAGACTCAGGTAGCCAATGGCAGATAGATAGATCACGGAATGATTTTGTGAGCAACTCAATCTGCCTGCCTGCTTTGCCTGATTTCGGGTAAAAGTTGCTCTTTTTTAATAAAAAAAATCAATATTTACATACATGGTGTATTGTGAGTTAATTTTGTGAGTTTGCTTGCTAGAAATTTTTATGAGTTTGCTTGCAAGCAAATTTTATAACTGAGCTAGCCGATGGCTGATAGATAGATCTGAGTGAATCTGTGATTCTGTGAACAACTGCCTGCTTTGGGGTAAAAGTTTGTCTTTTTAAATAAAAAATTCAATATTTATATAAATATTTATAATATTTACATAGAAGCCATGCCCAGCCAGTCACATGACCACCAAGCCACACCCACAAATTAGGCCACACCCACATAACCAGTTAGTGGTCCCTGGGATTTCAAGTTATGAGTTTGGTGGTCCCTGAGGTCCAAAAGGTTGGCGACCCCTGGTATAGGGTCTCCTGCTTGAGGAGGGGGCTGGACTAGAAGACTTCCCAGGTCCAGAGCTGGGGCTGCTGGGGATTCGCAGGGGTTCAGGAGAGCCCCTAGCTAAGATTTTGTACAGTTCGGGGAATCCCCAAATCCCACTCCTGGTTGGCCCCGCCCACCCTGCTTCACCCCTTTCAGGAGTCCGCATGCAGTCTGTTTGGATGCAGGTAAGTGCAGGGCATACATGGGTCTCCGTGGGGAGGGTGAAAAATGGGCCTCCCAGAAGTTTGGGAATTCTGGTAATGGGTCCGTTTCCAGCTTCCAAAGAGCCTCCGGAGCCCAGGGAGGCCATTTTTGCCTTCCCGGAGGCTTGAGGTAAGCCTCCAGAGCTTGGGGAGGGCAAAAGTGTCCCCCCCTCCCATGTTGCAGGAGGCTGACTAGGCCACACCCACCATGGCCACACCCACCCAGCAACCTTGCAAAGAACCCTTTGCTTACATTTTTGAAGCCCACCCCGCCAAGGTTTCTTCCAGTTCTATTCTGGTTGACTGATTGTATTACATCTTCGTACCATCCCAGTCAGATGGCTCTCCAACCTTTGCCTGAAAACTGTTGTCATGGATCAGGAGGGATGATGTTCTACTGTTCAGTGTCTTTTACAATCAGAAGTTTCCTCCTTATTTCAACCTTAGACCATCCCTAATAATGTTGCTACCCATTTATTCTTGTCCTACCCTGGGATGCTATGGAGAATAAAATCCATACCCTCTTCCTCATGATATGTAATGTGTATGTAGTCATCACCCTATATTTATTTGTATCAGTATTAATTTTAAGTTTTAATTAAATGCATTCAGTCTTTCTTTTTTTTTCTTTTTGCATCACTTCTGTGGAGCTGTCAAGGTGTGAATATTAAATTAACCATATGCCTAAAATATCCTCACCCCCCTTCCCCACACCCACTATAGGGACTTTCACTACTGTTTCAAAGTAGCAACAGCTGCTAATCTTTAAAGGCAGTTGATCATAATAAACCAATAAAAATAGGTAAGTTGCTCTGAAAGTTTAATCAGTAACATATTTAGCATGACTGATTTCAATAAACTGCTTATTTTCTTTTGCTCTCTGGAAATTTGGTATTTTGAAATTAAATTGCAAAATGGATGACCTAACATTGCTGGTCTTGATCCTAAGTGGAAGAAATTTGAGTGGTTCTGTAATAATGGTAATAAATTGATCTGCTCTAACTGTTAATTAATCAGTAGGGGCCAAATTTAATTGCTGAGGACCAATGTAAATTAGTGAGATTGTCAGCTGAGGGAAATGCTTGTTTAGTACTGGAGACTATTTTAGTCTGAGTATTGCTCTCAGGGAAGCAAAAAATATTACTATTCTGAACATAGAGAGGTTGCTTACTCTTAAGTAAAACAAATATGCTATGTTCAGCATCTCAAATGATGGATGCCTTGAGGAGATAGCGATATTGTATGTGTGTGTGTGTGTGTCTGTGTGTGTGTGTGTGTGTGTATCCCAAAGGTGCTTTTTCAAGAGGGAACTGGACTTTCTGGTTTTTCTTTGAAGACATTGAAAAAGTTTCTTGGATGAGAAGCAAAATGTCTTCAAAGTAAAACCAGGAAGTCCAGTTGCCTCTTGAAAAAGCACCTTTGGGACAACCATGACCTGGATGACTGAGAATTTCCATACATGTGTGTGTGTATAAAAACCAATAACTTGATTCACCAATCATCACTGAGTTTATTAATCAATTCAAACCCATTTAGGAAATATTCTGAGCTAGCATTCTAGTTTGAGATCATCATCATAATTCATTATCATCTAAATGAGATTGGATTCACATTTGGAACTAAATTTTGTCCTGCAATATTTGGGTCATTTTACTATGTTAATATAAAATTGATGGTATCTGGACAAGCCAGAATCTGAATCTGTGGCATGCAAAATCACTCTTTTTCTTGAATCCAAATGTGCAGGAAACTCTAAATGGGGTTAGAGATAAATCTGTCAGATAAGAGGTCCTATGGAACACCTTGTCAGATGATTTGGAATAATTGTGATAAAGATAGGAAATGCTAGCAAAATACAAAGGTTTGGTCAAAGAGAAGGAACTCTATAACTGAATTAATGCAGGATGAGTATACAAATTTCTTGCACTCCTTTGCCAACCTGGAGCCAATCTGTTTCCCTACGTTCTGTCTGTACTGGGACTTCTTCACCTATATATACAGGTTCTCACCAGGACAAAGAGATGTTCTGGGAAACCTGTTGCTATGATCATCCAGCAGTAGACTGGCTGGTCTAACAACATAGCCATAACAACAGAGTAGATCAGGGGTCTTCAAACTTGGCAAGTTTAAGACTTGGGGACTTCAACTCCCAGAATTTCTGAGCTTACATGACTGGGGGAGGAATTCTGGGAGTTGATGTCCATAAGTCTTAAACTTGCCAAGTTTGAAGACCCCTGTTCTAGATCATAAGAAGTGCTAATATCGCTTTATATTGCACTAATGCCACATTTGAAATGCTGCATACAGGGTACAAAACTGATGCTGAGATACTAGGAGTATCAAACTCATGGCCTACAGGCTGGATGTATCATGCGCTGGTCACACCCACCCCCCATTTTAATGGGGGGTGGGGGAGTTGCAATATGTCAACATGACAAGCCGAGTTTCACACCCCTGCCCTAGAAAGTATGCAGAGAAGAGTAGAAAAGATGATAAGGGGTCTGGAGGCTAAATGATATGAGTGGTAGAGGGAGTTAGGTATGCTTACCTAATTGTAGAACAGGATTGGGCAGAGGGACATGATAGATTTCTTCCAGTACATGAGGGGTTCTAACAGAGAAGAAGGGATTGACTCCAAAGCAACAGAGGGAAGGACAAGAAGCAATGGGTAGAAGGCTGTTAAAGAGAAATCCAATCTAGAAATAAGGAGAAATTTCCTGACATGGGAGCTATTACTCAATGGAATAGCTTGTTTCTGGAGTTATGAGTGCTCCATCCCCAGAGTTTTACAAAAACAGACTGGACCATTTGACCTAGATGCCATAAGGTCTCTTGCCTTGAGCCGCAGGTTGGACTACAAGACCTTGGAAGTCCCTTCTAGCCCTATGATTCTATATTCTGCAAGGGTTTTCCTTTATTTTTTGCCAGATGATTGCAAATATTGCTGAACACCATCAGTCATCACTAGTCAATCAATCAATCAGATGAGCTGCATGGTCCCAGGCTAGCCAGAACTACTGTGGCATTATCAGCAAAGGGCCAAAGAGTTAGTTTTATTGTCTGCCCTCCTGCAATGTCAACTGAAACATGGGCTAGGAGATGAAGTTGTCAGCTAGCATAATTATCAGGTAAGAGATCCAGAATGGTTTAGAGTGGAAACAGCTGTGGTTTGATTTTTCATCAGAGCCATTTGACTTGGAGTGGCAACAGAAACAAGAGCAAAGCTGGACATATGGGGAAAGCCTGTATGATTATCATGAATGGAGTGGAAGAAACAGCTTCTGCCAAGAATTCTAGCTATGTAGTAGCTGGAGCATCAGCAGGGCTAGTCATCCTGAAAACAAGAGCATTTTGTAACAATGGAATAATAGAGTTACCAGGTGGGTGGTTAATTAATCAACCTTTCTAGATTTCTCAAAATTATCTAAAAGTTAGTTGCGTGATAGTGAGATGGGTGGCATATAAATTTATTTATTTAATAAAAGCAGACACGTGTATAACAGTCTCCAAAATATCAATTGAATGATATCTTGTTTTAGGGTACCAAAGCTACCTAAACAGCTAACTTGGCTGATCTCGAAAAACAAAATGGGGTGGAAAAATCCAGAAAATTTCAAAGTGGTCAGTTTGATGGAGAAGTAAATATAATTCTGGAAAAAGGCAGTAACTAACTACTTATATATTGTTACCAATGTGGTGCATGACACAAAGTCCAGATCTTTGTTTACTTTAATTCAGACCATTCAAATGTCTGTGAGCCAGGGGTGGGATTCAAATGTCTTAACAACCAGTTCTGTGGGTGTAGCCTAATTTGTGGGTGTGGCTTGGCAGTTATGTGACTGGGTGGTCATGGCTTACTGGGTGGTCATGGCTTGGTGGTCACGTGACTGGCTGGGCCTGGCTTGCATATAAATATTGTAAATATTTATGTAAATATTGATTTTTTTTTAATAAAAAAGAGCAACTTTTACCCAAAATCAGGCAAAGCAGGCAGGTAGATTGAGTTGCTTGCAGAATCACAGATTCACTCACAGATCTACCTTTCTGCAATCTGCTGCCTGAGTCTGTCACATAAAATTTGCTAGAAAGCAAACTCACAAAATCAATTCGCAACACACCATGTATATAAATATTAAATATTTTTTATTTAAAAAGAGCAACTTTTACCCCAAATCAGGCAAAGCAGGCAGGCAGATTGAGTTGCTTGCAGAATCACAGAATTTATTCACAGATCTACTTTCTGCAATCTGCTGCCTGAGTCTCCACTGAAAAATAGAAGCTTCAGTCCTAAGGAAGGTTCGGCTCTGCTCTCAGGCCACTTTTCTCCCCCCCACCCAACCCCCTGAATACCACCCCTGACTGGGCCTCAGGGACGCCTCTTGGGCGAAGGCAAAGCAGTACAACAGTGATTTAGATTAGCTAGAAAGCTAAAAATCTGATGATTTCCTAATCTAAATTTAATCTAAATTGTACGGCACTAAATTGTGATAGTTCGAACAGCTGATAATCAGGAAAGAGAAGGAAAAATAGCAACTTACCAAAAATTAGGTGAAGGGCCAACATAGGCAAGTTGGATGGTGTGTATGTAAGATAAGGAGTGACTGGGCAGGGCAGGTGGGGAGGGGCAGGGCCAACCAGTGGTGCAATTTGCTGGTTCTCCGAACTGCACAGAGTCATAATAACTGGTTCTATAGAACCAGTCGGAACAAGTAGAATCCCACCCATGCTGTGAACATCTTTTAGTTCTTCCGACATTCTCATCAGGAAGTTGTTGCAAAAAGCATTGAGTGTGCCAAAAAGAAGAATACTTTTATTGGTGATTCACAACTTTATTAAGTTTTACAAAATGTACACAAGAAATTTAAAAACTAGAGGCTGGGTTTTTCATCCTGAGATGGAAGCAGAAAGCAAACTTCAGACAATGTAGACATACAGATAGAACATAGGTTGGTAAAGGAGTGCAACAAAGCTCTATACTTGCCCTGCATTTATTTAGCATATTGTATACATGCAATATATTTTAAGGGAAATTGGATTAGAATTAGTGTAGTTTTAAAATTTGAAGAAGAAACATCAATAATCTTTGCTATGCTGATGACATTACCCTGGTACCCAAAGTGCAAAGAATCTACAAGCCTTAGTATTAAAAGTCAAGGGCACAATGAAAGAATGCAATTAAAATTAAATATAAGAAAAACCAAATTAATGGTAAGATGTAAAACAACCAGCTTTGGAATTGACAATGAAGAAATTAAAGTGGTGAACAATTTCTTCTCTTAGAACCAACCTTACAAACATCAGAATTGTGCAAGCCAAGGCATTCCTTGTGACACTTTATGGAAGTGAATGTTGACTTTAAAGAGGTGGAATAGCAAGAGTATTGACACTTTTTAACTTTGGTGTTGGAGAAAATGCCTGAGAATATCACGGATAGCCACAAAAACAGCCAATCAACCTAGAATTCTTACTCAAGGTACAAATGTTCAGGCTGAGAAACTATGGAGATTCTCAGTCATCCAGGTCAAGGTTGTCCCAGGTGCATTTTCAAAAGGTAATTGGGTTTTTCTTTGAAGATGTTTCACTTCTTATCCAAGAAGCTTCTTCAGCTCTGACAGGATGGTGGGGAATAGAAGAATTTATACTTCTGGCAGACAGCTGGTCATTTGCATTCTTTTAGTTGGTTGTTAAGGCCACCTGAAGGTTTATATGTGTCATCAGGGTCACCTGAGTAGTGCAAATGGGTGTGGAGCCTTCTTGGAACTGTTGAAAGGACTGTGTTGTAGACTGGAGATAGATGAAATTCAGGCTGAAATTATTCTACTTTGGATAATTATGTGAATTCTCTCTGAAAGAAGGCTTGAAGATAGTGCTGGAAGATGGAATGACAGTAAAGAAGAGGATGACTCAAGGCAAGGTTTATTTATTTATTTATTTATTTTTATTTATTGGTTTGTCAATTGCTTACAAGATAATAGGTATAAGTAAAAACATAGTTATGAATACATGGATACATATAAGAAAAATAAAAGAAACAATAGGACAAGGATGGTAGGCACGTTGGTGCGCTTATGCATGCTCCCTACAGACCTCTAGGAAAGGGGTGAGGTCAATAGTAGACAGTCTAACGTTAAAGTTTTGGGGGTTTGGGGAAGAACCTACAGAGTCAGGTAGAGTATTCCAGGCATTGACCACTCTGTTGCTAAAGTCATATTTCCTGCAATCAAGTTTGGTGCGGTTAACCTTGAGTTTGTATCTATTGTGTGCTCTTGTGTTGTTACGGTTGAAGCTGAAGTATTCATTGAGAGGTAGGACATTGCAATGTATGATTTTATATACCATACTTAGATCAGACCGAAGACGGCATAATTCAAGGTTTTCCAAGTCTAGAATTTCAAGTCTGGTGGCATAAGGTATTCTACAACGAGTAGAGGAGTGGAGAACTCTTCTTGTGAAATATTTCTGGACTTTCTCAACTGTGTTAATATCAGATACATAATGTGGGTTCCAGACTGATGAGCTGTATTCGAGTATTGGTCTAGCAAATGTTTTGTATGCTCTAGTTAGTAGTGTAATATTACCAGAGAAAAAGCTACGTAAGATTAGGTTAGTAGGTTGATGGACTATGTTACAGAAGCTATGAGTACACTGGAGAAGACTTGAAACATTACATTAGGGACAGATCTCATGGAGAAAATCTAATCATGTGCTTGCTAAAAGTTTATTATGACTTGATGGCACATAATCAATAAATCAGGTACCGTAAGTATTACCTTACACCAAGTACTCAGTCCAGTCTCAGCTTTTCATCAATCAGGAGGCTTTACTAAAAATCACTCATACCCTTGTCATTTTATGATTGGATTTTTGGCATGAGCTTTATGTGTGGCTGTATCATTGAAGATCATCTAGAAATGTCAGCTGTATATTCAGGTTAGTTATGGGCTCAGTTATGGCTTGGGATATGAATATTTTTTGGAACAGTTTATTCCTGGATATCTGGAACAGACTCTTTCCCATTACAATTTTGAAAAAACAATTCTGTTGTGGATAGAATTGGGCCAGAAAATTTTTCTGCAATTTTGTTTACAATTCTCCATCTATTTGATAGAAATTCAATTGCTTTACTTTTGTGGCTATTGTTTTTGTTTTCAAGGGGAATAAAAGAAATTGGCAAAATTCTCACAGGTGGGAAATGGAGTTTTGGCACCTACTTTAGGGAAAGGTGGCCAAGTTAAGAGGAAATAGCATTCTTGTTATTCACAGGGGTTCCATTTCAGCAATAACTCTGAAAATAATAAAACTGCAAATAATGAGAACTTGAGTGAATGGGAATTGAGGGTGTGGTTAAATGCTTAAGTCTGTGGCTATTCTCTTCTTCTCACGAGCTTTTCCTCCCTCTTCTTCCCATAGTAGTTGCCAATATTTGTTCCTCCTAGTTCTTGTTTGGTTCTGTCTCGTTGGGCCAGTTCAGTCACTAGGCTTCATGTGGCTTTCTCAGAAAAGTTGGCCTTCTTCCCATTTTGTGGAAAATGAAAACGATGCCCATAAGTCAAGCTTTGGCTGGTGGGTCAGTGGTGGGCTGCTGCTGGTTTGGACCAATTCTTGTGAACCTGTCATTCCAACGATCAGCTGGCCCCACCCACTCACCCCTGCCCTATCCTGTCCTATATTTCCATCCTTTTCAGCTCAGCTGATTTGCATGGCACAGTGGATTTTATGCACCCCAGCTGTTCTACTTACCTGTTGTGGTTCGCTGGCAGCCTGTGCAGCCGGCAGTAGAATCAGACAGTGGGGAAGAACAGGGACCAGTCTGGGAGTCTGAAGAGGACTCGGATGAGGGTCCTGCATCCGATGCAGAGATGGGGCCAGGACCATCTGGGAGTGGGGTGCTGACTGGAGCCTCTGGAGTCTGGCAGCAGCGAGGCAGAGGAACAAGGGGAGCCTGTTCCCAGTGCACATGTGCACAGAGCTGCTAGAAGGTAAGAGTAGCTGAAACAAAAGGGGTGACTTGGGAGTAAGACTTGGAGGTGTTTGCCCCTTCCCTAAGGTATAAAAGAAGTGCAAAGGTAGATAAACCTTTGCAGGAAGCATAGTCGTTTGTTCTGTTCAGATTAATCCTTGAAGCTCTGTGTGGACTTTGTACTTTGATTGGTTTTTTATAGTTCATTTGGCACTTTTGTTGTTGGCAGCAATTCAAAGGAGAGAAAGGTGGGTGCTTATCTCAAGGGACTGAAATGAATGAATGAATGAAATGAATGAAGGAATGAATATAATTCCCAGCATTGAAATAAAACAAGAGTTGTTTTAACTAAGCATGTGGTTAATTATGGTCTCAGGAAGCCTTGGTCAGAGCATTACTGGGGCTGCCCTGTAGAGGTTCAAATTGGTTTTTTTGAATGCTGCATGTGTTAGGTGTGTGTGCTCGCAAAGCACACATGCACGGATGAAGCGCTCTGTCACAAAACCAATTGTTAAGCCAGTTGCAGCCCACCACTGATCTAAATTCTCCCTTCTTCTTGAAATTCTTCAAACTTCAACCCAGAGACCTTAGCAGCTGCTTGAGGAAGTCATATCTGGATATGGAACCAGGGGACTGTTGTGCTTCTAAGGGACTTCCAATCAATCAGCTGGGGCATTAAAAACAAATGTGTGCAAACCAAGCAGTATTATTTCTAACTCTTTGGCAACATGTTTGGATTTGAGGAATTTTCAACTCTAGGTTTCCGAAATTCTGTATGGTTTTACGTTGTCCTTCTGAATGTTGTGGGATTTACTTCACTTAAAAACATGCTTTAAAGAACAATTTCTGGAATGCTATATCTTTCTCCATTCCCGGGATTTGTAGAACCATAAAAAATACAGAATGTGGATATGACTGAAGAATCACAGGGTTGGATGGGGCCATTGAGGCAATCAAGCCTAACATCTTGATCAATGCAAGAAATCATATTAAACAGCCCATTTAGATGGTTGTCTGGGTACTAATTGACTGCATCCAGTCAAAGATTAGGCTTATGGTAGGATTTTTTCCCCCTGTTAGGACTCTTTATTTTTCCTAATATTCAACCAAGTCTGCTTTCCTGTAACCCAAATCCATTATTGCTTGTCTTACATTCTGGAGCAGTGTTTCTCACCCTTGGCAACTTTAAAACCTGTGGACTTCAACTCCCAGAATTCCTCAGGCAGCATAGCTACCTGGGGAATTCTGGCAGTTGAAATCCACAGGTCTTAAAGTTGCCAAGGGTGAGAAACACTGCTCCAGAGTGATGAAAAATAGGTCTGATTTCTCCTATGTAATTTCCTTTCAGATATTTGAACACTACTATTGTATCTTAGCCACCTTTTCTCAAAGATGTCCAACTCCTTCACTCTGTCTTTGTAGGACTTACAATAGTTTGATGATCCTTGGACCATCTTCATTTCCTATCACTGAACATGTTCCAGTTTCTCCCAATCATTCTTAAATGTAATGTTTTGAACTAGAAATAATTGTGTGTCTTACCAATACTGAATAAACCAGGACTGTTATTATCTGAAATAGTTAACTACTCTTCCCAAAAGTATCAAACCAAGTGTCTTCCTTCCGGGAAAAAATATATCCATTTTCATTTTTTTAAAGTGAAGTTTCTGGGCCATAGCATTGCTAAAAATATATTTGGGAATATTTGGGCATAGCAAGAAGATATCTGAAGAAAGTTTTCAAGAAGCTGAGTTAATATTAGCCTGATTCATAGTTTGTTTACTGTCCCTGTACATGATTATAAGAAGTGGAAAAAAGCCTAATTTTTATAACCATGAAAGTTGGACCACTAAGTCTTTTATGTCACAAAATTGTGTTATACTATATATTGTTGTTCAGCATATGAGCCATGGTGGCACAGAGGTTAGAGTGCAGTACTGCAGACTACTTCTGCCGACTGTCGACTGCCAGCAGTTTGATCCTGACCAGTTCAAGGTTGACTCAGCCTTCCATCCTTCCAAGATTGGTAAAATGAGGACCAGAGGTGATATTCAGCAGGTTCTGACCAGTTCTGGAGAACCGGTAGCAGAAATGTTGAGTAGCTTGGGGAACTAGCAAATACCACCTCTGACTGGCCAGCCAGTTGGTTCAAATATGGGTTTAGCAAACCAGATGCAAATTTAACATCCTGTTCACCCAAACTGGTCCCTGGGCCAAACTCATTTAGCAAATGTCTCCCTTAACAACAGAAATGTTGGGCTGTATGTTGAAGACTACATATATCTCTTGCTGGGCTGCTTCTTCCCTTTGACATCCAATCTGGCTCTCTACCTTTTCCTTTTTCCATTTTGGTGGCAACAGCAACGACAAACAAGTCAAAGATGCTGCTAGAAATAAGCACAACATTCATCTTTCCTAGACAGTTTGGTACTTGGCAATTATAAAAGCTGTTCACGAGTGCATATTAAGCTTTCTCGGCAACTGTTTTGTGTGGGGGCAGGGAGGGGGGCAAGGGAGGGGGGAGAAAAAACTTTTGCTTCTAACATTTAAGCAACTGTAAAATCAATTTCCTTGGCCCAGCCTGTGCACTGAAACAATTACTATCTATTAATATCAGGTTGGCACATGTAAGATGTGTGCATAGAGGAAAGATAGCACTCACCATATAATTAGTTTATCAGGAGCCCTGATGCACCTGCAGCAGTTCAGGTTACACTGGAATTTTCTCCCTTTTCTTTCAGAGGCAGCCAATCCTTTCTCCAAGTACGGGATCCTACAGACAAGAAAAAAACACACAGAAATGGCAGGTTAATCCTTTCCAGAACACCGACAGAAATTTTCAGGATCAGCAATGCTAATTTTCTTCCTTCATATTTTTGAAAGAAGGGTGGAAATGCTATTCTGCAGTAATTATGTGGACAACCTGCTGAGCAAAGTTTCTATCAAAGCCACCTTCCCTGATAAATGCTCTACCTATCTGTTCCCATCATGATAGATCAACAGTTTCAGAATAGCTCTGTCTTCCTCTGCACAGGGATGTTTTTCAGATCCATATTAGTTAGGATTATCATCATTTCTGTGAATTTTTCTTTGAAAAAGGAGCATTATGCACTTTTAAGAGACTGAAGTAATTCTCTTGGTTGTTCCTTGTTTCTTTCTTTAAAAATAAATCAACATGTTACAGTGATTGTCTACTAAAATTCTTTATTTGGGTAGCTTTAGACCAATAACTAGCATTCATTTCAATTTATCCCACGTGTTTGTTTTTAGGGGGAGGAACAGAGAGAAGGAGTGTTATATATGCCATCATAAAAGGGAAGAGGAGGAGGAGGATCAAATAATTAAATAAAACAAATTAAAAACATCAATCCTATTCAATTCTACATCCAGGATTTATCAAATCCAGTGCATACTCGTCTTTCTAAATTCCATCCTCTGCATGTGTAAATAAGAACAAATCTTTATTTTATGACATAGGTAGTTTGAATAATCCACTTTTATTTGATTTAAAAAAATAATAATCTCATTTTGTTGATAGAAAATGGAGAAACGGTTACAGATGGGTGAACAGGTTTCTGAGAAGTTCTGCAAATCTGATTGAACTGTGTTTAACTTTTTTTTTTAATGTGTCTATGTCACTTAAGGAGGAGTTTCCAAACTTATTTCAGAATGGTGATCTTCCCAGTTCTTAGACAAGTGATATGCTTTGAACAAATGACATGTTAAATACCATGATAGAGTGCTGTATGTGAAGAAAAGGGCTTTTTAGAAAAAAAGATCTGAAACATTTTTCAAAATAAGCAATATATCATATCAAAATACCATCATTTTCTAGCTTTGTTTCCCTAGTGGGGGCGGGGTGTCCCCTGAAATTGATCGTTCCACCCCTGTGGTCTTCATCCAGTATGAAATCCACCTTTAAATGTAGCCAGAGTGAAAGGCTGGAGGAAGCTGACATACTCTACTGAATATCAAAGGACGGCTGGGGCAGCCTGAAGAAATGGCTTGGTTCCAAATTGCCATCCATTTTGTTCCGAGAAATTAAGAATTATTAAGCGATGCTTTTAGCTTCCGAGGTAGACAAAGTTACAATGACCTGCCAATGTATTATTTTGGAAGTGCTGATCAGATCAGGCACAGATGGGCCGCACAGAACTCTGATATTCAGCTTGGAATTGGAAGTGTTATCCCTGGGATGGTAAACAAGTTCATAAGGACTGTAATGAGGCAAAAATTGCTATGGTAACAGACAAAGAACAGTCTGGAAATCAAAGTGGAGTCTGCACATGTTGCTGCAAAGGTACTGGAGTGATGTGTTCTGGTATAATACTTTGGCTTGGTAGGAGACATTTTCAGGGCCTTTCATCTCTAAACGTTTAAATCCACATGTCCTTGTATTGTACAGCAAACTTACACCTGTGTTGATGAGACTGTCCCACATTTACACAAGTTGCAAAATTTCTTCATTATTGACTTGAATATTTTCATTTATTGCTTAATATCTCCTTTCAAGACATGTGCTGTTCACTAAGAAGCTGATGGGATTCCAAAATGCCTGAAGGTATCACTGAAGTCATCCATGAGATCTTCTCAAGTGTGGAAAGAGCAGATCTTCTATAAAGGAAATCAGGCAAGGGCCATTGAGTCTTTGCAGAGAATCTTTTTGCCTAGCAATTCCAGGAAGTTTGAAATTTCAGAGCCCGTTCGGTCTAGTGCTGAGGCACTAGGGTAGAAACTGGGAGAGGGTGAATTCTAGTACTGCCTTGGCCATGAAAGTGAGCTGAGTGATTTTGGGGCAATAACTCTCTCTCAGCCCAACTCCCTTCACAGGAGGAGGAGGAAGGAGTATGATATGTTCACTACCTTGAATTTTTAGAAATGTTCACTGCCTTGAATTTTTCGTAAAAAGGATAAAGGAGGAAAATCACACATATATGCATACCCTGTTTTCCTGAAAATACAACCTACCCTGAAAGTAAGTCCTAGCTTAACTTTTACTTGTGCACCCAATATACGCCATATCCCCAAAATAAGCCCTAATTAAGATCCCACCCATTCCAGAGTGCACAAGTAAAAATTAAGCTAGGGTGGGGATGGGGAGTGGAGTTGCCCTATTACTTACTGCTTATTACAGCTACTACAGTTGTAGCTAGTCCTCACACACCCGAACGCCTGTGTCACTGGCCCATTTCTTCTGCAGCTGAAGAAGAAATGGGCCAGCAAAGCTGATAAGACATTTTTGAAGGCCTCTGACAGCAAAAAGGAGGCCAGGGGTGATGTGCGTGAGGTTAATCAGTGGATGACATCCTCCAACAATAAGACCTGGTGCCTTTTTTGGTGGCAAAAAAATATAAGACAGGGTCTTATGCAATGAGCCATGGTGGCACAGTGGCTAGAGTGCAGGACTGCAGGCTATTTCTGATGCCTGCTGGATGCCTGCAATTTGGCAGTTCAAATCTCACCAGGCTCAAGGTTGACTCAGCCTTCCATCCTTCCGAGGTTGATAAAATGAGAACCCAGATTGTTGGGGGCAATAGGCTGACTCTGTAAATCACTTAGAGAGGGCTTCAAAGCACCTTGAAGCAGTATATAAGTCTAAATGCTATTGCTATTGCGATACATACATACATACTTGTCAAAGGAAGAAAAGAAAGACTTATTTGCAAAAAGTTTGATCTAACTGTCAACACAGCAGTTTTTTTTTAAGTTAAACAAAGCTGGAAGAGACCCTTTAATTAGTCTATGCATTTTTAAAGAGCAAATGCAACAGCCTCCCTGCCCACCCAGTTACCTTTGTAGCCCCCCCCTTTACTTGTGGCTAGCATTTTTCTTGCATGCCAGGACAAAGAGATTCCTTTATGTCCCTGACATCTGACAATTGTCTCTTGAATTCAGTGAAAGGAGAAATTTTAGTGAGTTCAAGTCTGCATATCTTAACGTTGCTGAGAAACACTGTTCTACGAGTTGAAAACTAGAACATGAAACATAAAGTGAATGGTCTGGTTTCAAACATGTTAGATTTAGATGCAGAAATATGAGGTAATAGTTACACCTCAGTTTGAAAGCCACAGTTTTCTGCCTTAGGATCCAAAGCTCTCTACTTTCTGTTGATTCGCAGTGATCTGCACCTGTGACGGAAAGCTGCTTCCATCAAAGGAACAGGGCTCCACTGTCAACTTGCAGCTTAGATCTGAGTAAATGGAATGGTTAACTGCCTCAGTCAAAGGCAGTTTATAATGTAACCTCCCTAAAAGCCAAAAATCTTCCAGCAAATGTGGGCATGTTGGGCCAATGCCCTCCTGCACCAAATGGAGACCATCCAAGGCTGAAAGCAAAATTTGCAAAGATGCTGAATTACAAACATTTGTTTTTCTGCTAGGTTTGATATATGAGCATCATCCCATTTTCTCCTGTGCCTGAGCATACGAGAAAAGAAGTTTCCCCCCATCACTCTATACAGAATAGTAGAATTGGAAGGGACCTTGGAAGTCTTCTAGTCCAAGAAAGAACAAGAAAACATGGTTGGAAAATAATCATGGAGAGAAGAATTAAGGAGAACTTTCCTGGCAGTATGAACAATTAACCAGTGGAATGGCTTGCCTTCAGAAGTTGTGGGTGCTCCAACACTGGACATTTTTAATAGCCATTCGGACAGTTGTTTGCCCAGAACGATCTCCTGCTTTTGCAGGGGATTGCATGAGAAGACCTCTGACATACTTTCCAATTCTGTTCTCCTGTTAATTCCACCTATACCCTATTTCATTTCAGGCAAATGGTTGTCCAATCTCTTCTTTAAAAACCTCCAAGTTTTATACTTCTAAGTTACAATTACTACCAACCTGCCTTCCATTGAGGACAGTATATTGCACAAGTCAAAAAGAGAGCTGTGAAAATATTTACAGACCCCTCACATCCTGGACATAAACTCCTACCTTCAAAACAGCTTCTATCCCAGGGCAGGAGCTCTTTTGAATTCTGCCGTATAGTGCAGTGTTGGTGTGGTGTCGGGGGTTTTCGGTTCAATGTGTGGAGTGTGAAGGATGTGTGTTTGTGTTTATTTTCATGGTCATGGTGTGCACTGAAGACGGTGTTTGATTTCATTGTATGAGGTGCAATGACAATAAAGTATACTCAACTAAAAAAATGATGCTGTAGAGCACCACACACCAGAACAACTAGGCACAAGGATAGTTTCCCCTGAAAGCCATCACTCTGCTAAACAAATAATACCCTCAATACTGTCCAACTATTTACTAAGTCTGCATTATTACTACTATTAATCCTCCCATCCTTCCCTTCATCCATCTCCTCCCATTTATGACTGTATGACTGTAACCTTCTTGCTTGTATCCTAACAATTTTTATTGACTGTTTCCTTGTATGATTTGATTGCTTATTGTACCCTATGACTATTATTAAGTGTTGTACCTGATGATTCTTGACTCTTGATGAATGTATCTTTTCTTTTATGTACACTGAGAGCATTTGCACCAAATTCCTTGTGTATCAATCACACTTGGCCAATAAAATATTCTATTCTATTCTATTCTATTCTATTCTATTCTATTCTATTCTATTCTATTCTATTCTATTTATCATTATTATTAATCCTTAGCCTTTTATTTGCAATAAGCTTTATTGAAGTTAATCTAGGGCAGGGGTGTCAAACTCATGTTGTCACAGTGGCATCACATGATGTATCAATACTTTTTTCCCCTTCACTAAACTGGGCATGGGTATGGCCAGCACATGATGCATACAGTCTGTGTCACCGGAGTTTGACAGCCTTGCTCTAGAGTATAAATGAGAAAAAAACTAATATAGACCTATTCATTTTATAGATGGGAGAATTGTGAATGAAATTTAATATTGAACCCATGTCACCCTGTCCGATCAGGAAAATACTGGAGCAGGGATCCCTGTCTATCATAGGTCGACCATGTCTCATTTCACATGTTTATTGGAAATGCACTTGGCTTGGTTTCCACCACATTTGTATGATCCTCACATGGCTTGAGTTGCAGTGAATCAGACATGGTGTGGCACATCTTGACCTTGCCAAGGGTGAATGTGTATCTCATCCTTCAGTTAGATGTTGACTCATGGCTGCCATGGTAAATCTTACCATCTGACAATGGTTTGGAGCTCTCATGATCCAAATTCAGTCCCATCTGTGCCTTTGGCGTGCTTTGCACAGTCATAATAAACAGTATTGTGAAACATGGTGAATTGAAGACAATGAAAAGAGGGAGGGAGAGGGAGAGGGCAAAGGAGAGAGAGAGAGAGAAAAAGAGAGAGAGAGAGAGAGAGAGAGAGAGAGAGAGAGAGAGAACACTTAAATTATATCATTTAAAGCATCAGATGCAATGGAACTCATTTCCAGATCAATGGAAGGGGATTTAACCAGGCAGAGCAAACCTATTGCTTTTTTGGAGTGTTTCGGAATTGGAGTGCTATGTCAAGCCCTAAAGCTTTGATAGCTTGCAGACTGACAGGGCAGAAGCACAGAAGGGAAATATTCACTGTATTTCAAGGCTTAAGGGGTGGGGGGAGGAAAAGAGCCCTCTGCCTTTCCATATTGCACTTAGTGGAAGGGAATAAAATTAGAACAGCTCTCTAACTTCTTTTTCCGTTTAGAGAGTTGTATTCCTTTCCTGATTTATCTCTACAATGTCCCTTTACCCACTTTCCTAGTCAGATGTTTGGTCTTCTCAGCCCTTTGAGGCAGTGGTGGGATTCAACCGGTGTAGCAACTGGTTCAGTGAGCGCACGCTTCGCAGGAATTACCAGTTTGCTCAAACCGGTCCAAACTGGCTGAAGTAGGCATAGTCAGGAACAAGAACAGAATCAGATTTTGTTGTTATAGGGCCGTGTTGGTGAACCTATGCCACACGTGCCAGAAGTGGCATGCAGAGCCATTTCCTCCGGCACGCAAGAAGTCACCTGGAAGAGCCCCACTGCGCATGCACGCGTGCTGCCGCCCAACAGCTGATTGTTGGGTATCTGGTGCGAATGCACAGGGGGCGGAGTGGGGTGCGCTGGATATGTGCTCACATGAACAGGGGCATGTTGCATGCGAGGGGATGACGCACGCATATGCAGATGTGTGGCGTGCGAGAAGGGAGTTGCACATGCATGTGCAAAGACACGTGGCATGCAAGGGGGGAATCATGTGCGCATGCGCAGTTGTGCGGTGCATGAGAGGGGAGTTGTGCACACATGCGCAGATGCATAGCACACGAGGGAGGGTCACGCATGCATGTGCAGGTGTGTGTGAGGCCCAGCATGCATTGCCTTCTGGGCGAGCATGCACGCAATTATCAGCACGGGAGCCGAAAAAGGTTAGCCACCACAGTTATAGGGCATGTAACATAAAATCATAGGGCTGGAAGGGACCTCGGAAGCCTTCCAGTCCAACCCTCTTCTCAAGGCAGGAGCTTATACCATCCTGATCAAATGGTTGTCCAGTCTATTTTCGAAAACCTCCAGTAATGGAGCACCACAACTCTGGGAGACAAGCTATTCCATTGATTAATTGTTCTCATTGTCAGAAAATTTCTCCTTACCTCTAAGTTGGATCTCTCTTTAACATGCTTCCAGCCATTACTTCTTGTCTGCCCTCTGTTGCCTTGGAAAATAAGTCAATTCCCTCTTCCTTGTGGCCATCCTCAAGTACTAGAAGACAATTATCATGCCCTTCTCTTTGGTAGGCTAGACATGCCTAGCTCCCTCAACCAGTCATCATACAGTTTAGCCTCTAAACCCCTTATCATTTTTGTGGGTATTATCTGCACTTTCTAGGTTATCAATGCCATTTTTATATCATGGAGACCAGAACTGGATGCAATATTCCATGTGTAGTTTCACCAGGGCAGTATAAAGTGATACTATCAATTCTTGTGATCCTGATGCTATCTCTCTCTTGATGCAATTCAGGATTGCACTGAATTTTTCTTTGGCAACTGCAGCTCATGGATGGCTCATACTTAATGGTGGCCTGTTAAGTAGACTATTCTGAGTTTCTTTCTTGTACTTTCTTCTTGCCCGGGGCTGAGTAATTTTTCTTGAGCCTCTTCTTTTCTTAATGGTTCACTTATCTCTTGCCATCTTTACATTTCATTACCCTGGTGGCAAAAGTAGCAGGAGGATAAATTAAATGCTAAATTTCTCCTCCTATGAATGCAGGGGTGTCAAACAGAAGATGTGGTTGGATCTGGCCCATGGGGCCATCCTGGAAAATGTAAGAGGCTGGCCTGCATCACTTCAGCCCAGTCTACCCAATGCGAAGAGGAAACATCGGGCCAGTGTGGCTTTGGCTCGGTCTACCCAATGCAGCAGTTTGGGGAGTGGTGTCAATCTGGCCACACCCACCCAGTCGGCCACGCCTGCCCCCCAAGATCAACCACAGCCCTGACGAGGCCCTCAATGAAATTGAGTTTGACACCTCTATATGAATGTGACCATCTTGACCTTAAGAAGAAAAATCTAAACCTCAGTGTTGTTCCTGGGATGCTATATGGTTGTAAAAGACTCTTTCCAATTGTAACATAGCCGTTGGTGCTTTAGTTATTCTACTATTTATGCCTGGCAGTCTTTCCATAAAGTATGAAATCATGTTGCAAGTTTAGAAATTGCAAAAAGGCAGCTCATGCCATCGATCTTCTTGTCCACACCATTCTTTCTAAATCAGATTTGTAGCGCCCAGCAAAATTATTGTTGGGAGCACAAATATAGTGCTTCTTCTGTACAGTGTTGCTGATGAAATCATGTGGAATTGACATTATGTGGAGGGAATGTGTGTGTGTGTGTGTGTGTATGAGTGTGTGTGGTGGGTCTGTATGTCCCTGGGTAATTTTTTTGGGGGGGATAGGAAATTTGACCATTGACATATTTAGAGATCTACTCTGTTAAGAGAATTAGTATTGTCTGCTCCTCTATTTAGTTAGTAGTCGAGCTAAAGTATTGTGATGGGAGCCTTTAAAACCTCCTCAATGAAATTAGAGGTCAATATTTTATAGGAAGGACAGTTGCAACAACCCTGCTCAGATTCCAAACTGCTGGCACATGTTTTGATTACAATGAGATTTCTGCAAAAGAGGAAGGAGAGTACATTCAAACCAGAGAGCTGGTCTTTTTTTGTCATCCTCTTGAAACTAAGCTAAACTGCATGTGTGTACACACTGCTATTTAGCATGCATGCCAACATATTCTCAGTGCAATTAAAATGGCTGCACTATTTATTCCTTTTTCCTGATGTCTCATTCTGATCTGTTCATGATGAGATGGCAGGCAAGTTCCTGGATGAACTACCTATCAAATCCGAGGAGATTCTATTTATTACTGCATCCCAAATAAATTGCCCAATGTGTACTGAACCATATGGAAATGTCTCTGTTGAATTTGGCAACACAATTGGGTGGAAACCAGGTTGATTTTTTTTGTCCCCGTTTTTCTTTTTTTTCTTTTTATATCCTAGATTGGCTGAGGAAGAAAGCTCTAACTGGGCAAAGCAATCAGCTCTCAGGACCATAATATTGTTTCAATGGATGTTACCTAGCACAGTACTGCTATGTGTTAAAAACACCAAGAAGATCCCAAGTGTTTGTTAACTCCATTGGTTCCTGATGCCCAGGGCTAAAGTCTTCTCTTCAAAAGGGCCTGTTGGGTGTTGAGAGATAAAATGGGTTCTGTGACCATTTCAGAATTTTAGATTATAACCAACTACTTCATTCTTCAAATTAAAATCTTGAATTTCCTGTTTTTAAAATTCATTTCGGGTTCTTTTCAAGACATTTTCTTTGCAATGGAATTCGTGCCAGGACATTTAAACCATTTCAATGATATAGACTGAAACAAAACAGAACAAAACCAAGTAAGGATGGTTACTATGTGCCCTGGCTGAAAAAGAAAAACAGATGGAGCGGTGGAGTTAAGCATGTCATCAGCTTAGAATCTCCATGTTGCCAAAAATGGTACAAGTATAATCCCTCTTGAATGCTATTGACCTTTATCTGGCATCAATTTAGTCCTGAATTTTAGTTGACTAGATTTCTTGGGTATAGGGGTTGAACAATAAATCTTTTGAACCATGATTTAATTTAAACATCCTGATTGTTTGTGCCTGACACTGAGTGGATTTGTATATATAAATATACAAATCCAAATTGTATATTTTAATGTGTGACTCAAGAATGAATGGGAAATTTAAAAGTGAAGTTTACAAAAGTACCTAAAACAACTGCTGTGATTCAATTCAATTCAATTTCATTGCAGTAATAGAGCAGTACATAATGGTCTATGTAATATTTTGTCATAATGAACAAAATAAAATTAAAGCAGAGTTAAAATACATTTGTAAAACAACCTAACTAATATCTATAAATGAGGTCCAGAAAACAGCCTATATTAAATTAGAATGTAAATATTAAAATTATATTAAATACAATAACATCTAAAATTATAGCAAAGCGAAAGTATGTAAAACAGATGTGAAAATACGAACAAAGTTGGGTCAATGGGAGAGGTAGAAGATAATTGCTGTGGTCAGACAGAAGACAATCTTGGTAGGTAAAGAGAAAAAGTAACTGGCTTATCATACAAGCAAAAGGGACATCCAAAACAACAGGTATGTTGGCGTGTATAAGTACACACACATGTAATTGCTTATGTGATGTTTAAATTCATTTAGAGAGACTGAATCTGTTAATTTTCTTCATTTTTCCTGTAATGAACTGCAGGAAACAAAAATTAGATAGTTATATCATTCAACTGTAGTCTCTGACAATCTCTACACACAACCTGCAAAAAAAGAGGCATTCTTCTCTGTCTTCCTCAAATAATTTTATTAAGATTTGTCTCAAGGTTCCAAATAATAGACCCATAGCGAGCAAAAATCCGAGGCAGGTAGATTCCTCAAGAATAGCTTTATTGAATATATCATATTGGCATATATCATATTATCTGGTGAAAACCGACTCTGAAGGTTCCCACAGTTTTCACTTAAGTAAAAGTTTGTCACTTTGTCTCAAAATAATCAATCACATGGTCCAATCACACTGCTTCCTGGTTGCCTGGTGACATCACTCTGCCTTCCTCTGACCAGGTGTGAGAATGTCCTTGGTTCCCAAGAGAAAGTATTTTGTTTTGGCTACAAAATTCCAGCTATCTCTACTCCCCAGTCCCTATCCCTCAATTCCAGTGGGGCAACATTGAAGCTTACAAGATGGCTTCGGTCAGGTCAGCTTCAGGGTTAACTATTTGTTTGACTCCAGTAGCAATTGAGAACCTATGCATTTCTCATGGGTCAATGCTTCAAATGGTTTCAAATTTCAAGCATGGAGTGTCAACTGGCAGCATTTGGGCCAAGCTGTTCCATGAAGCAATTACATTTGGGATGAAGAAGCATCCTTATCAGATAGGAACTTTGAGGTCATAACTGAATTGCAAGTGACAGTTTGTCAAAAAAAAAAAGTAATGTCTGATGCAGTCCAGGTTTTACTAGACAGGAACAAAAATATTTGCTTAAGATTTGCTTGATCAGCCATGTATTTTTTTTAGTGGTTGTACGTTTCTAAAGCCCCAAATTAATTCCACTTTCTGCCCTGTTCTTCAGTCCTGGGTAATTCTCTTTCTTTCTTTCTTTCTTTCTTTCTTTCTTTCTTTCTTTCTTTCTTTCTTTCTTTCTTTCTTTCTTTCTTTCTTTCTTTCTTTCTTTCTTTCTTTCCTTCCTTCCTTCCTTCCTTCCTTCCTTCCTTCCCTTCTCCTCCTCCCTCCCTCCCTCCTCTAATGGTCCTTATCTTTTGACTCTCTTCAGATTGTAATTTATGATATAGCCTCTACATTTTTAAACACTGGAATATTATTTTTTAATAGTGGATTAAAATTTGCTATATTTTGTTTCTGCCTAGAAAACTAGCATTTGTAACTCACAACTCTACAGCCCATCGTAGGTGAGAATTTCAGAGGTATCATTAACCATAAAGTATTCCACAATAATCATAACTCTCTTTGGGTTCCAAATCAGGCCATTTCATTGGATGAACTCAATACTCAGGCTTCGTGCACAATGCATTTGTCTATCTAATTTTTCTCCAGTGCAAAAACATTGGTGGATAGCATTCACACTGCAGACACTAGAGAAATGTATTCAAGTTTCCCTTTTTAAACAAATTAATTTTAATATAAAATTAGGATGAGAATATCATCCTTCGGTTTTTATATATCTCCAAATTTCACAATGTTCCTACTTTTAAAAAAAGTAGAAATGCATGCCTCCTTTACAATTACAACACATTTGTGAATTGTTTCAGAGTGGAAATAGCCTGGTCTGACCACCTTAATTTGCATCAAGTGTTTAGCATAGTTTGTTGCTGCAGGATCAGAACATCAGTAGTTTCCAACTGTCAAAGATGAGCAACTCAATGCTGTTCCTGCAGATACTTGAAGGAAGGAAAAGGAAGAATTTAGGAGGCATGCAGGCTCACAACTGTCCTTCTGAAGTAACTAGCAAAACTTTCTTTTTTAAAACCAGAACTCATCGTGTACTATAATTCAGTAAAAAGGAAACATAGGATGTCCAAGGCTGTTTAAAAAACCAAATGTGAATTTTGCCTCTAGAGGTTGAAAACATGATCCAAGGAGAAGCTGCATTGTGGATGATAAGATCCAGTCAAAGAGCTGAGTGCCAGAATGAGACAGTAACTCATCCACTTCTGCCAAGACTGGAAACTGGGCTCCGCTTCTAATACCAGTCCAACAACAGCCACCTTTGGCACTCCTAAACTGCTACTCTAACCTTGCCTAAACCAGCTGTGCTTCGCAAGAGCCTGCAGAATTCTGCCAAAGTTGGGGAAAGTTCAAGTTCAGTCTCCCATCTTTTTTGATAGCAATCCATGTGTCCTTCTGTCTCATAGGAGCTGCAAAATCCAGTTGCCTGGCTGGTGAATTGGCTGAGCAGTTCATTTGCTTAGATTCACAACATCATGTTGACTTACAATTATCTTTTAGCCTATGTTCCCCAGGATACAAACAGGGGATTGAGGATGTTCTTGTTTTTATTTCTATGCCTGGATTCCAGGGACGGCCTTTCATCAACTCTATTTGTGATTCTTTTTTTTTATTAGAGATAAGTTCTTATTTCCTAGCGAGGATCTGAAGATGTCTATTTATGCCTCCACCATCTCAAGAGTTGATTGCTACAATACAAACATATTAAGACTATATAGTATTTTTTGGATGAAGTCTACATTTTCTGAATGGCCATGGGACATTAGAATAGAATAGAATAGAGTAAAAATAGAATAGAATAGAATAGAATAAAGAAATTAGAATAGAATAGAGTAGAATAGAATAAAGAAATTAGAATAGAGTAAAATTAGAATAGAATAGAATAGAATAAAGAAATTAGAATGGAATATAGTAGAATAGAATAAAGAAATTAGAATAGAATAAAATTAGAATAGAATAGAATAGAATAGAATAGAATAGAATAGAATAGAATAGAATAGAATTCTTTATTGGCCAAGTGTGACAGGACATACAAGGAATTTGTCTTCAGTGCATATGCTCTCAGTGTACATAAAAATACATTCATCAAGAAAATTAAAATACAATACTTAGTGATAGTCATAGGATACTAAATAAGCAATCAAATCATACTAGATAAATAAATAAAACAACATAAATCATAAAAATACAAGCAACATGGTTACAGTCATAAGTGGGATAGGTAATAGGAAGGATGAGAAGAATAATAGTAATGCGGTCTTAGTAAATAGTTTGACAGTGTTGTGGGAATTAGCTGGTTAGCAGAGTGATGGCATTCAGGAAAAACATTATGAGAATGTTTCAACAGCAGTTTACTATCTGAATAGGGTTTGTATTTGTGTTTTAGAATAGAAATAAAATATTGACCCAAATATACCTTTAAAAGGTTTTTAATTTCTCTTTGTGACACTTGACTTCAAAGGAGGAAATTGCCAGATAAATAACCTAGTCAATAAAATCTGAATGCTGTTTAAAAGCTTCATATAATCCATTTCTCTTTATTCATTTTGTGGTGTTTTTTTTAATTAAAATCAGAGATAGTGATAAAGATCTTGTGTATAATAAATACAATCTACTGAAAGTTACATCGGAATTTGGGGAAAACTTTGGACCTAAAACTAGTCAATGACTAAGTCTCCATCTTTTTCTTAGTGAAATGTATTGGTGACTTTTTGAGGCAATTTATTTATATGCATTTCTATTTATTTCCAATTTAATTTACTTTGGAATAACGGCGTTTAGGACTACAGCCTTAATCTAATTGAATTTATTCTCTAATTCTCTCTGAATGGCATGTTTTGAGACATTTGCCCTCCTGTTTTCTAGGCATACTACAGTTACCTGCTCTGAGGTTATAATAATAAAGCAAGCTGGTTCTTAATCAAAATTAATGTTCAGCACTCTGCATTTATGGAACCCTAAACATTTATAACATCCATAATCTTACAAGCGCAAATCCCATTTTTCAGTGAGTAGAAGGGAGACATGGAGCGCTGACTTATATGTATTTCATCAGAAATAAAAACCCCATAGAAAATTTAAGAACTTATTGCAAGGTGCATAGATTGCAGGATCCAATATGGTCAGTCACTGGGACCAGAGGTTTAGTCTTCTGAGCTTTCAGACTTGTATTGGAACTCATCCTCGGGAAACTTCCATCTACCAGAATAGTAGCAAGAACCATTTCTCTCTACCAAGTTCTGATGAGAGAGAAGTTCCCTACGGATGGGTTCCAACATGAGTCCGAAAGCTCGAAAGATGAAGCATCTGGTCCCTTTGACTGACCTTGGTTAGATCCCACAACATTATCCTGGAACATGTATATTTGCCTTCTGTTGTGGTTTGCTGGCGGCCTGTGCAGACGGCAGCGGAATCAGACAGTGGGGAAGAATAGAGACCAGTCTGGAAGTCTGGGGAGGACTCGGACGAGGGTCCTGCATCCGATACAGAGATGGGGCCAGGACCATCTGGGAGTTATGTGCTGACTCTGGAGCCTCCAGAATCTGGCAGCAGTGAGGCGGAGGAACAAGCCGACCCTGTTCCCAGTGTGCATGTGTGCAAAGCTGCCAGAAGGCAAGAGCAGCTAAGACAAAAGGGTTGACTTGGGAGTAAGGCTTGGAGGTAATTGCCCTCCCATAAGGTATAAAGGAAATGCAAAGGTAGAGAAATCTTTGCAGGAAGCACAGTCGTTCACTCTGTTCATATTAAACCTTGAAGCTCTGTGTGGACTTTGTATTTTGTTTGGCTTTTTACAGTTCATTTGGCACTTTAGTTGTTGGCAGCAATTCAAAGGAGATAAAGGTGGGTGCTTATTTTAAGAGACTGTTTGGGACTCATTACGGGCTGGGAATGAACGTAATTCCCAGCGTTGAAATAAAACAAGAGTTGTTTGCACTAAGCTTGTGCTTAATTACAGTCTCAGCCTTGGTCAGAACACCTTCATTCTTAAGGTGCATAGGTGTATACTGGAAAGGCCAAACTACATTGACAGAAATATGGGTTACAGCAGGGATGTCGAACTCAATTTCATTGAGGGCTGCATCAGGGCTGTGGTTGACCTCGTGGGGGGGGGGGGACATGGCTGACTGGATGACCGTGACCAACTGGGTGGGTGTGGCCAACATGACACCACTAACTGGGCATGGCCAGCTGGGTGGGCATGGCCAACTTGGTGGTGTGGCCAGCTTGACGCCACTCTGCTGGCATGTTTCCTCTTTGCACTGGGTAAATCAGGCTGGAGCCACATTGGCCCGATATTTGTTATTCACATTAGGTTGACCGGGATGAAGTGACGTGGGCCATTTTTCAGGATGGCCCCATGGGCTGGATCCAACCACATCTGTGTTTGACACCCCTGGCTTTCAGCAATACCCAGAATTGTATCATTTCTAATTTCACAGGATAAAAAAAATCATATACACTGCTCAAAAAAATAAAGGGAACACAAAAATAAGACATCCTAGAGCTGAATGAATGAAATATTCTTATTAAATACTTTGTTCATTACATAGTTGAATGTGCTGACAACAAACTCACACAAAAATTATCAATGGAAATCAAATTTAGCAACCCACGGAGGTCTGGATTTGGAGTTACACTCAAAATTAAACTGGAAAAAACATTACAGGCTGATCCAACTGTGATGTAATGTCCTTAAAACAAGTCAAAATGAGGCTCAGTAGTGTGTGTGGCTTCCACGTGCCTGTATGACCTCCCTACAATGCCTGGGCATGCTCCTGATGAGGTGGCAGATAGTCTCCTGTGGGATCTCCTCCCATACCTGGACTAAAGCATCCCCCAACTCCTGGACAGTCTGTGGTGCAATGTGGCATTGGTGAATGGAGTGAGACATGATGTCCCAGATGTGCTTAATTGGATTCAGGTCTGGGGAATGGGTGGGCCAGTCCATAGCATCAATGCTTTCGTCTTGCAGGAACTGCTGACACACTCCAGCCACATGAGGTCTAGCATTGTCATGCATTAGGAGGAAGCCAGGGCCAACCGCAAAAGCATATGGTCTCACAAGGGATCTGAGGATCTCATCTCGGTACCTAATGGCAGTCTGGCTACCTCTGGCGAGCACATGGAGGGCTGTGCAGCCCCCTAAAGAAATGCCACCCCACACCATTACTGACCCACTGCCAAACCGGTCATGCTGGAGGATGTTGCAGGCAGCAGAATGTTCTCCATGGCATCTCCAGACCCTATCACGTCTGTCACATGTGCTCAGTGTGAACCTGCTTTCATCTGTGAAGAGCACAGGGCGCCAGTGGCGAATTTGCCAATCTTGGTGTTCTCTGGCAAATGCCAAATGTCCTGCACAGTGTGGGCTGTAAGCCCAACTCCCACCTGTGGATGTCGGGCTCTCATACCACCCTCATAGAGTCTGTTTCTGACCGTTTGAGCATCCACATGCACATTTGTGGCCCGCTGGAGGTCATTTTGCAGGGCTCTGGCAGTGCTCCTCCTGTCCTTCCTTGCACAAAGGCGGAGGTAGCAGTCCTGATGCTGGGTTGTTGCCCTCCTACAGCCTCCTCCACGTCTCTTGATGTACTGGCCTGTCTCCTGGTAGCGCCTCCATGCTCTGGACACTACTCTGACAGACACAGCAAACCTTCTTGCCACAGCTCTCATTGATGTGCCATCCTGGATGAGCTGCACTACCTGAGCCACTTGTGTGGGTTGTAGACTCCGTCTCATGCTACCACTAGAGTGAAAGCACCGCCAGCATTCAAAAGTGACCAAACCATCAGCCAGAAAGCATAGGAACTGAGAAGTGGTCTGTGGTCACCACCTGCAGAACTACTCCTTTATTGGGGATGTCTTGCTAACTGCCTATGCTTTCCACCTCTTGTCTATTCCATTTGCGCAACAGCATGTTAAATTGATTGTCAATCAGTGTTGCTACCTAAGTGGACAGTTTGATTTCACAGAAGTGTGATTGACTTGGAGTTACATTGTGTTGTTTAAGTTGTGTTCCCTTTATTTTTTTGAGCAGTGTATATTTTTTCTACTAGCAATGAATGAAACAAATTCAGGTCCTCTGCTGTTCTCATTTTTAACTTCAATTCATTCTGTTCCTTTTTTTTTAAAAAAAGAAACCACACTAAAATCTTGTTTCATGAGCAAGCACTCACATTTTTTTTATTGTTTTACATGACATACCCTATTTTTGCAATCTGAGTTCTTGTTTTCTTGTTATATATGCTGTATTTTTGTACAGATTATATTGCAAGTACCTACTTTAAATCCAAATTCAGAAAAGTGCAGATTTTAAAATACAATGACATTTCAATTTGTGTATCAGTTCAAAAATGTGACAGTAAATAGGATTCCATTCAAACAGACATGAAATAATTTTTCTCCCACCATGATCCCCTATCTAAAAATAGCTGCAGTCAGAAAATTTAACTTGGGGAGGAGCAGTTTAGTTTATAATTGACACCCTATTTTCAGAATAGTTCTTCCAATCTGATGATAGAACATCAATGATAGAACATGAAAACATATTGTATTACATGACATAAATACTGTATGAATATGTTGATTGATGTCTAAAGAAAGTTAGGATTTGTTGCTTATCAGTTGATTTTAAAAAGTCTTTCTTATCCTGTGGCTTACATTGATTGATTGATTGATTGATTGATTGATTGATGATAATTTAGTCATCTACTTATTCACAGTGACTCTAGGTAGCTTATAGATAATAAAAACAAAAAATGTAGAAAAATAAATAATAAAAATAATATAATAATAACCTCTCACCCCCAGTCAGCGACAACATCCATTCACATCAATCATTTAATGGACTCCATCCCACTCTGAGTTCCCCAGGCCCAGTGGCAAAACCATGTCTTCAGGAATTTATGAAAGAGTATAAGAGTGAGGGCCAGTCTAACTTCTGAAGAGATGATATTCCAGAGAGAAGGAGCCACAGGTTTAAGGTAAGCTGTCCAGAGTCACTTGATAGTGAAATGGATGGGAGGTAAATTTTATAAGTAATTCATACACACATACATACATACAGACAGACAGATATACAGACATACAGACATACATGGCAATAATTCTTACCACAGCTCCTGATTCTAAAAAGAAACCTTTGCCATCATCCAATAAAACAAGTCAAATTATGTCCCATTATTTATTTGTTTGTTTGTATGTTTGTTTGTATGTCTATGGAGATTCTCAATCATTGAGGTCATAGTTGTCCCAAAGGTTCTTTTTTTTTCAAGAGGCAACTGGACTTTCTGGTTTTTCATTCCTTAACTGTTCCCTTCTCTGGCAGTTCTGCACATGCACACATTGGGAACAGGCTCCAGCTGTTCTTTTGCCCCACTGATCTCCAACTCCGAAGGCAGCTGATAACTGTCAGATGGCCCTGGCCCCATCTCTGCCTCTGACACAGAGCACTCATCAGAGCCTTCCCCAAACTCCAGGACTGGCCCACATTCCTCCCCCCAACCTCCTCACTGGAGGGCCACAATCAACTCCCAGTCTCCTACTTTTTAGCCTGGTGCTTTAACCACCGGATCAAATTGGCTTTCATCTTATACTCTCTTAGCATATAAAGTTTTGCTGACAAATCTTGACTGTACCTGTGATTGATCACTTGAAATTTTCCATTTTTGGAAATAAATGGTGACCCTCCGCTGAGCTGCCTCCCTGAATCACCAAAAAATAGAGAAAAAGCCTAATTAGTATTAGTATAATGGAGAGGAAGCCAAACACATTGCTCGACCACTGCCAAATAAAATTAAGCCCCAATTATTGATAAATGAAGAGTGGATTGTGCTGGAGCCTGGCCTGCAGTCGGAGGAAATACATCTGTCATTTGGCCTGCATAGGAGTCATTCATGTGTGGCATAACATCCTGTGCATCTATCGTGCATCTGCAGATTTTTGTTGAAATTCACTTAGCTGTCTAACTAGATTCGATCTTCAGTGCTTTGTAGGTTGCGAGGATTTGGACTGACAGATGCAATGCTGGGCTGAAATGGTGTGTGACATGACTAGCTGTCCTGCATATTAATTATTATCGAACCCATCACAGCTGAAGCTTCAAAACTAATGGTCTGTTGGTCCTATCTGGGTTTTTGTATGCACGCAAATGTGTACATTTGAATGCATCTTGTACATTTAGCAATTGCTCTCCTTGCTCCAGGGCAAATAGGAGGCAAACTACAGATCAATGGTCCATTGTTACTGAGGGCATTTACTATTAATGAGAAATTTAAAATAGAGGTTTTTGAAGCCGTGCAGCAGACATGAAGGAAGCCTTCCCTCACACTTCTTAAAGCTTTCTGCAAATTGCAAGTTCTGTAAATTGAAAGAAAAAATGGGTGTCGGGAACCAAAGGAGAAGGAAAGGAAGCAGTGTAGGCTGTTTCATAAATCTTAAATTGGTAAAACAGTATATTAATTCTATTGTCAAATGCAAATGGAAAACAAACATTTGTTAAGATGATAAAATTGTAATGTCTGGCCTGATTGTTTTGAAGCTGGCTCAAACCCATCAACCGCAAGACTTATTTATTTGGCTGCACTAAAGTTTGATTTAAAGTTCATGTAATTTCATCATCTTATTGTACAGAGAATTGAAAATAAATGTCACCTTCAAAGAACAGAGCTAATGGAGTTTTCACTCGCTTCCCCACCTCCAAGAATATTCAAGACAATATTTTGCAAGCAAGGGCTTTGTGGAATCTTTTTTTTTTTTCCTGAGCAATTTCCTTTACATTCTTCCTTTCCTGTAACTGGATCGCCTGTTTCTTTTACAACACCTCAAAGTTTCTAAAAAGCTCATTTGGGTTTTTCCCATTTATTTGTTTTCATCTTTTAGGTATAATAAATGTGACTCTAATATAGAAATGCTCCTTTCCTTCATATCTTCTGGAACTGCTATTATTCTATTATTTTACTACTTTAAGTAGTATATACTACTTAATGTACTACATTATGTACAAAGGATGCTAATGGCTTAAAGTAAGATCACAAAACTGTAACGCCAGAAATGACTGGGATTGTTACTTGTCAGAGAATAGATTGTTTTCAACTCTATTTCAGCCCCATAATGGCCTTGAGCCTCAAATGTTATCTGGTTTATTTCTCTATTCTGTAAAAGGGAAGCAATGGGAACCAACTTAGCTGAGTTGAGAAATGTTATCATAAATAATAGCCTTGATATGAATAGAGGTTACATATGAAGTTAGGTCTACTTCAAGAATGATATACAACACTTGGTTACTTTCTATCTGCCTAAAGTAGGTATAGATGTGAAATAATTCTACCCAGAGATGATGCTGAACTTGTGGGCAATACCTCAGACCAATGTCATCTTTGCATGTATACAATTATTGATTCTTTCCGATTCTCGCATAAATGCAATATCAATTTTCCTCCAAATAAAACTTTGGCACCAAATTGCCCATAATGATCCATTATGTTATGAAAGTTCTCTGATTCTTACTGCATCTCAAAATATAGAGAAGAATGCAAACGAAAGGCAGGGGAGACATGATAGCAGTGTTCCAATATCTCAGGGGCTGCCACAAAGAAGAAGGAGTCAAGCAGGGGTCTCCAACCTTGGCAACTTTACAACTTGTGGACTTCAACTCCCAGAACTCTGGGAGTTGTAGTCCACAGCTTGTAAAGTTGCCAAGATTGGAGACCCCGCTCCAAAGCACAGGCACTTTCTTATGTACAGACCAAAAGAAGCACCACCAATGTAAGTGGTCGCTGAGTTTTTCCATATCCCCCTTCTCACAAGTAAATGTGTCTTCTTTAGTGAATTAGGCAATCACATTTATAAAGAGATTGTGAGTTCTAGTCCTGTCTTAGGTACAAAAGCCATCTAGATTCCCGAATGCCATCACTCTGCTAAATAAATAATTCCCTCAACATGGTCCAACTATTTACAAAGTCTGCACTACTATTACTATTAATCTTTTCATCACTCCTTATCACCCATTCCCTCCCACTTGTGACTGTATGACTGTCGCTTGTATCTTTACAATTTATATTGAATCTTTCCTAGTATGATTTGATTGCTTATTGTACTCTATTATTATTAAGTGTTGTACCTTATGATTCTTGATGAACGTATCTTTTCTTTTATGTACACTGAGAGCATTTGCACCAAGACAAATTGCTTGTGTGTCCAATCACACATGGCCAATAAAGAATTCTATTCTATTCTATTCTATTCTATTCTATTCTATTCTATTCTATTCTATTCTATTCTATTCTATTCTATTCTATTCAGCTTTGGGCCAATTACCAGGATACTGTGAGTTCTAGTTCCCACCTTAGACATGAAAGCCAGCTGGGTGACTTCAGTCCAGTTATTCTCTCTCAGTCCAACTTAGCTCACAGGATGTTGTGGGGAAAATTGAAGGAGGAAGGAGGATTATGCATGTTCGTCCCTTTGAGTAATTTATAAAAATAATAAAGGTGGGATAAAAAAATTAAAGCAGGAGGACTATGAAATCTTTTCTAGAGATTTTCAAATATTTTACTTTAACCCTGAAAAATACCAATTCATATTTAGGTTGATGAGAGTAGGTACTTATATATTCTTACAGATTTTTGTTGACTCAAGTATAAATGCAAGTATATTCCTAAAACTCTAAGTTAGGTAATAAAATTCTCGTTCTCCAGTTCTCAAATTTTGAATCATTACTACTCAAGCAATATACCTATTCTTTGATATGAATCTTGAACCATATTTAGGTTTCTTTGATTTAAATTTCATGGAATTTGGGTTTCTTGCTTTTATATATATATAAAGATAAAAATCCAAAAATCATTTTTTTAAAAAAGATCATATCTACATCCTACACAAGTATCTTTTAGGTAGGTACATAGAAAGCAAAATTGTTTCACTTTCCATTTTATTTTATCTGCTAATGTTTTCACCCTCTTTACTTTCATGTGAGAATACACATTGTTGTACACATACCCATGTGTACAGAAGAAATTGCACTAAGCACTTCTGCTGAATAACTCTTGTATTTTGACAATGACACATGCCAATACAAAGGAGTCAGCTCTTTGTACACCATTTCTACCATTGTTTGATGTCAAGGAGAAGGAGGAGGAAAAATCCCAAAGAAACAGACTGTCATAAAATTTTATAGACATTTGTAGGTATTACTGAGAATGCAGAAATGATTTCTATACTTTCAATTAAAAACCACATCTCATTGTTAAATAGGAATGTGGCACATCACATTTCTAATTTTGCAAAGGAAATACAAAATTGGCCATTGCCAGAAGGTTTACTCTTCTACCCACCAAAGATAAAAGAGAATATATATTATGTTATATGGCTTCTTGAGTGACAGCTGACTCTGGGTGATATGACAGATAAAAGTCTCCAAGCCATCCTGCCCCTTGCTGCATTGCCCAACCTCAGCAGATGCACCCCAATAGCTTCCAATACTCCATTTATTCATTTCATGCACTGTTAGCCTCTTTTTCCATCCACTTGGTCCAGCACTATCATCTTTTCTATAGATGCTTCAGCCCACACGATGTATCCAAAAGAATGACAATTTTTGTTTTATTATTCCTGTTTCCAAAGAGCAACCAGGCCTGATTTCTCTAGTATGAAATGATTGATTGTCTAAGGTCCCTGTTAGCATATCATTTGTATATCTGTAAATATAATTTGAAAACTAGTTTGGTGTAATGTTTTAAGGCACCAGCCTAGAAACTAGAAAGTCCTAGTCTCACCTTTGGCACAAAACAAGGACTGGGTTACTTTGAACCAGTCATCTCTAGGAAGAAAGCAAACCACTTTCAAAAACGTGGCCAACAAGACTGCATTGATCTATAGTTCACCAAACTAGCTGAGAGGGTGGGAGGGAGGGAGAGAGAGAGAATGAATTTAGATAATTGTAAAATTTAAATTCCACTGAAAAAAGCGATAATGTTTAGAAGAAATAAAGGCAAAAGGAAACCAGGCTGTCAAGGAACATGATGGCTGGATACCATCAAAGCCAGAGCATAGAAAAGCTCAAAGAAGCAGGGCAAGATTGAAGAGACCTGGCCCGTAGAATTAGGTTTTGGACTTGACTAAATAGATGTCATCATCATCATCATCATCATCATCATCAAAACTTAAATAGAATCACAATATTTCTTACTATAGAGAAGAAGATTGTGTCTAGGGTGATCGGTATGTTCTGGATATCCCCTATAAATTATCGGTCTAATCATTTACCCATTGGATTGGTTTTTGATGATTGATCATGTGCCAGCAAGTCATTTTCAACTCCTAGTGACCTGTTCTTCATATAGAGGAATATTGTCCGACAGTTTTTGCTTTTCAACAAGCAAACTATCCACAGACCGTTATGCTGCTGGTATGCAAGAGCATAACAGAATGTCCACACTAAAATACTGGCATGAATAAAAATAAAGATAATGATTTTTTTTAAAAATTGCATGATATGTGATTTTTTTTAAAATCAGGAAGTTCAATAAAGTGCCATCTGGATTTTTGTTTTGTTTTGTTTTTAATAATTTCCTAAAGGCAAATTATTTCCTGGAAGGGACAGTTCTAATCTCCAAGGGGAAGCCCTTTCAGAGCAATCACATGGCTATAGAAGAACAGTATTACCTAATCTCAAGTCCCCTAAACCTGGAAGTATGGATCCACCAGTAATTCTTCCCACAGCTGTTAAGACTGCTGGTAGTCCTTGACTTATGGCTATTTGTTTCCTGCTGTTTGAAGTTACAATGGCATTGAAACACATGATTTTTGACCATGTTTCATACTTAAAGCCATTGTAGAATCTCCATGTGTGTTAGCCTCAAAAGCCATATTTCATTTAGAAGCTTCAAGGCTGCCACATTGAGTGCCTTGGAATTTGGGAGGGGGGATTTTCATAGAGGGTGAAGATTAGACTCAACAACATTCTTCTCATAGAGTCAAGGACAAGTTACCTTGCACCTGGAGAGAAGTGGCTGGAGGAATGTCTCCAGTTGGGACAGTGTGGTTGATTGGACACATGATGGACTGGTGGGTGCAGGGGATGGGATTTTGACTTTCAATCAGGAAGAGAAAACCCAGAACTCTCAGATTCGGGTTTTCCCAGAGGGGCCAACATGCCTTCTTCAATAAACTTTTTACTTGGATGAACTTGGTTTCTGAGTGCTGAATAAAATGGGGAGTTTCATTGGAATACTAACACATGGGTTTCTTTTGATCCACGTGGATCAAAATTCAGACGCTTGGCAACTGGCATGTATTTATGATGGTTGCAATGTCCCAGGGTCATGTGACTGAACAAGTGATTCACTTAAAACTATGGCAAGAAAGGTCATAAAATGGGGCTAAATTTACTTAGCCTTGCTTAGTAATGGAAATGTCATCATTCCAAGCAATGAATCCAATTGAATCAGGACTCCAAAGTGCCATTCAGTCTTGAAAGACCTTTCATTGAGTACATCCTATCGGCACTTAGAAAGTTGAAGCTAGCTCTGGGTAAATTCCCATGCTTCAGAGTAATAAAAAGAATAGAAACTTCTGGAAACCCCACCCCCTTCAGGTGTCTTGGGTCACATTAACCAATCAGTCCAGCAGTAGCTCCCCCCGTCAGTCTCAGCAGATGTTCGTTACCATGATCTTGGTTCCAAAGCTGGCTGAGGAATTCTGGAAGTTGAAGTCCACAAGTCTTAAAGTTGCCAAGGTTGGAGACCCCTGGCCTAGTGGACTCAGGCACCACATTCCAGTCCTTTCTAATTCCACCCCCGCCCCCAAAGTAGCAACTAAGAAAGCAAGTGAAAGTCGTTTCAAAGTTGTCAGGAAATTTTGGGCTCTATTGTGGTCGTAAGTGTTGGACTACTTATAGAAGACTAATCAGAATTTATTTTCTTCCTCATATATTAGACCTTGATCTACTGATTGCTGAAATCACCCTATAATGGTAGAAAGAGCAGTGAGAATGCCTCCTGCCTTACCTAACATAAAATACAGTTTTGAGCAGCAACAAAATACTATACGACAGGTAAGGGCTACCAAATCCCTATTTTTCTCAGGTGGGAACTGGATGCAAGACTATTTAAGGATGGCAATTGCCTGAATGAGTGTTTTCCTTATGAACTACAGAGATTTCATTTTCCATAATGAGAGGGCTACTTCTTCCCTGCTGTTCTCATTAGGAGTAAAATGCCTGTTGATACCTAAGGACTTTTCTCTGAGATGTAGATATCTGGACAGCTTTAATGTCCCTTTTTGCTCTCCCCTCCAGTGACTTGATCTAGATGAAGGATCAACAATCCGGTGCCTGCCATTCAATCTTAATAAAACATTCTGGGCAATTTTAAATAGTTTGAAAAATATCCTATATAGTTTTATTCATCCGAATGGAACCAGAGATATTGCCTCCTTCTGCATGGGTGTCTGAAGAAAGACACTCATTCAAGTTGTACTGTAAAATATGGCTGGGCAGATCATTTGAAAGAGGTGATTCTATTTATTTATTTATTTTAATTTGTCAATTACTTACAAGATAATAGGTATAAGTATATATATAGTTATGAATACATGAAATGGGTACATATAAGAAAAATGAAAGAAACAATAGGACAGGGATGGTAGGCATGTTGGTGCGCTTATGCACGCCCACTACAGACCTCTTAGGAAAAGGGTGAGGTCAATAGTATAGAGTCTAAGGTTAAAGTTTTGGGGGTTTGGGGAAGAAACCACAGAGTCAGGTAGAGTATTCCAGACATTAACCACTCTGTTGCTGAAGTCGTATTTCCTGCAATCAAGTTTGGTGTGCTGAACCTTGAGTTTGTATCTATTGTGTGCTCTTGTGTTGTTATGGTTGAAGCTGAAGTATTCATTGACAGGTAAGTCATTGCAATGCATGATTTTATATACCATACTTAGATCAGACCGAAGATGGTGTAATTCAAGGTTTTCTAGGTCTAGAATTTCAGGTCTGATGGCATAAGGTAGTCTACAATGAGGAGAGGAGTGGAGAACTCTTCTTGTGAAATATTTCTGGAGTTTCTCAACTGTGCTAATATCAGATACGTAATGTGGGTTCCAAACTGATGAGCTGAATTCAAGTATTGGTCTAGCGAATGTTTTGTATGCTCTAGTTCAGGCTTGTCCAACCCGCGGCCCACAGGCTGCATGCAGCCCAGGTCGGCTCATAATGTGGCCCAGTGCCCACCCCAACCTTCGTGCAAGAGGACGAGCCAGCGAGGAGGAGGAGGAGGAGAGGCAGGCGGGAGGTGGGGCGAGGCGAGCGCCACGCCAAGCAGCAACAGAAAAGGCGGGTGCTGTCAGAGCGCTCCTCGTGCCGAGGCAGCCGCAGCCCAAGAGTCCCGCTCCACCACCTCCTGCTGTTGCCACCGCCACTGCTGCCGCCGGAGCTGTTGTAGCGGCTTCTGCCCCCGCTGACGCCGCCACTGCTGCTGCTGCTGCACCGAGCCTCCCGGTCCTCGCCTCCCGGTCCTGCCGCATCCAGCCGGGCCATTTGCAGGAGGAGAGGTAGGCGCGAGGCAGGTGAGCTTTCTCTCCCCCGCATTCCTTTCTCCCTGGCTGACTATTTTTATGATATCTTATGAAAAAAATGTTTTCTATGGTTTTTGGATGATCAGGTATTGTTACTGTTTTTTTATTTTATGTGTGGCCCATACCAAATTTTCATCTTCTAATGTGGCCCAGGGAAGGTTGGACAAGCCTGCTCTAGTTAGTAGTATGATATTACCAGAGAAAAAGCTATTTAGGATTAGGTTAACAACTCTTAATGCCTTTTTGGCTCTGTAGTTACAGTGGGCTCTAGCACTTAGATCATTAGAGATGAGTATTCCAAGGTCCTTTACAGAGCTTGGATCATCAACAATGTCTTGACTATTCAGCTTGTATTTTGTTTTCTGATCTTTTTTGCTAATATATAAGATAGAGCATTTATTTGTTGAGATTTGAAGTTGCCATTTGTTTGACCATTCTGATACATAGTCAAGATCTTTTTGAAGGGTAGCAGTATTGTCTGTGGTATTGAACAGCTTTACATCATCAGCAAAGAGAATGCAGTTGCTCTTAATATGATCACAGAGGTCTTTTATGTAGAGCAGGGGTGGGCAACCATGGCCCTTTTATGAATTATGGACTTCAACTCCCAGAATTCCTGAGCAAGCCATGCTAGCTCAGGAATTTGGGGAGTTGAAGTCCACAAGTCATAAAGGGGCCATAGTTGCCCACCTCTGATGTAGAGTATGAAGAGAGTTGGACCTAGAACACTGTCTTGAGGGACATCACTATTGACAGGTACAGAATTTGATAGGACACTCCCAATTTTGACCATTTGTTGTCTGTTTGACAGGAATGCTTCTATCCAGTTATGCAGGTGCCCAGAGATACCATAAGATTTTAGTTTTAGTCGTTTGTCGTGTACCACGGAATCAAAGGCTTTACAGAAGTCTATGTAGATTGCTTCTATTGTTTTGCCCTGATTGAGTTGTGTATTCCATATGTTTTTGCAGTGTAATAGTTGCAGATTACAGGATAGTTTTTTTCTGAAACCAAATTGTTTATTAGAGAGTAGGTTGTTTGTCTCTAAGTGGAGGATAATGGATTAGTTAATAATTGATTCCATGACTTTACAGGTAACGTAGCATAAGGAGATTGGTCTGTAATTTTCAACTAGACTGGGGTCTCCCTTTTTGAAGATGGGGATGACCGTGTCTTGTGACCATAGTTTTTGCAAGGAGCTGGTCCTGAAAGATTTTTCAAAGATTGTGCTTAGAGGTTCTGCTATGGCAGTGGATAGCTTTTTTAAGAAGTAGGCACATATTCCGTCCGGTCCAATAGATAGAGATGGTTTTAGATTGCGTAGTGCTTTTTCAACATTGTCTTCTGTAAAATTGATATGTATTAGATCATTGTAGTTTTCTGTGGTTTGGCTAGTAAATACTGAGCATGATCCATTGCTGTTTACAAATACCGAGCCAAAGAATGTGTTAAAGATGTTGACTTTAATGGTGTCGCCATTGCAGTCTTTACCATTAGGGCCTATCATGGGATGGACCTTGAGTCTTTTAGTTTGTTGTTTAGAAAATTGTAAAAAGAGTGGGTGGAATTGGTGCGTAGAAGGTATGCGCAAGAATGTATGTTGAGACAAAAGTCAATCATATTGTGGTCACTGTTGGAAAAGGGTTCTTTAGTTTGTATTCCATAAATTAAATTCGAACTATTGCAGAAGATGAGATCAAGGCAGTTGTTAAGTCTAGTATTGTTGGTTACTAGTTATTCCAGTCCCAGATTTGTAAAAGCATTGTAGAAGGTTGCATGTATGGGTTCAGTTGTACATTCGTTTAGGGTCCAGTTAATATGAGGTAGATTGAAGTCACCAAGAAAGATAAAAGCGTGTGGGTAGGATGTTGCCCATGGTAGTAGTGAATTTAGCTTGTTTACATGTTCGATGTCATAATCAGGGGCTCTTTAACATAGTAAGAATCAAAATGTGATATTTAAGGATAGTTCACAGATGATGGTCTCAGGAAGAGCAAGCTCCTGGGTAACTTGGATGTTTTTTAGTAAGGACTTTTTATAGAAAATAGCAACACTACCTCCTCTACGAATTTCACTATCTGATCGGTAAACATGATAGTCTCTTGCTGTGGTAATGGAGTCAGAGAGAGGTGCGTTGAGCCATGTTTCACAGACAAATATGATGTCGAATTTAGCCATATTTAGTAAGAGGAGAAATTCAGGTATTTTATTCACAAGGCTTCTTGCATTGAGTAGCTTGCATTTAAGGCCAGCTGTAGTTGGAATTGAGGTAGTTAAGGGTATGCGTGCCTAGTCTTGGGTGATGGTGGATTGGTTGAAGTAGGGTTGTGGTTGAAGGTTAAAGCTGAGTTGTGGGTTGTGTGACTTACTTTTGATACAGTCGGCATGGTAGTCAATGTACAGGTCCTTCTCTCCATTGTCTAGACATTTTTTGAGTTCAGTGCAGAGTACACAGGAGTGGGCACGTTGCTGTATGGCTAGGTCAGGGCGAGAACAGAGGTTCTTATGGTTGGTGTTGCTTTGGCAAGTGAATTTATAGTGTAAATGAATTTATGTTTGCTTGATGACCCTGCAGAAGCATGGAGCCACAGAGCCATCTGTTTTTGAGCTCTTGGCCAATGCAGGAAATGTCAAGTATTTCATCAGGGGAGATGCTTGATGCTTGATAATCACTTATGATGTTTTGAACAGTTGTGATGTCATCATTGTCATTGATGTCTTCTAGACCAAATAAAATGGCATTTGGACGTTTCTGTTCACGCTCAACAGCTTCTCTGATGAGGATTGGGATATCATTATTTGTCTGATTTATGTTTTTTTGTGGATTGGGTCATGGATTGGGCTGTGGTTGTTGGGTAGAGGTGTGGTTTTTAGCTATTGGATGTTCAGGTTTTTGTGTTGTGTCTTTTTTTTCAAGGTTGGATAATCTTTCTTTCAAAGTGTCCAGGGATGCTACTATGGTGTCAAGGGATGTTATTCGTGTTTCTATGGTATCAACTCTTTCAAACAGATCCAGTTTGGGTCTGCATGATTTGCAGAGATATGGAAACTTCTCAGAGTCTGTTGAAGCTTCTTGGATGAGAAGCAAAACATCTTCAAGGAAAAAACAAAGTCCAGTTTCCTTTTGAAAAAGCACCTTTGGGAGAATCATAACTTGGATGACTGAGAATCTCCACTTCTTGGCAGAGTTCTGAAAGTGTTTTCAATTGCCTTCTACTTTTTTTTCTTTAAAAAAATTCCAATTTAGCCTAAAGGGTCTCTTCTGTATATAGACTTCCTGCTCTCATGTCATCTTTAGTTTAGAACCAGACAACCTATGATCCATTGGGTTTCCTTTGGAATGTCATAATTGGGTTAAGTGTGTGTGTCTGTGTCTGTGTCTGGGTCTGTGTGTCTGTGTGTCTATACATCGATACACATGACCATGATTTGCAATGTTTTTTGCCAGTTTCTGGGGGTCGTGATGGTCTTTGTGGGTTGCGTTGCAAAAAGGCCAGAAATTTTTCATTCTCTAGGTGCTTGTCTTTGCCCAATTACCTATAACTCCAAGCTCAGTTGAGGGCTACCCGAATGAGGTTTGTCTGGTTCCACCATTGTGGTTTTGCTTTTTAAAAATCCGTCAATCCTGCCCGAAAGGCTTTTGTGTTTGTTGTTTTTTTTTTTTTTTTTTTTTTTTTTTTTTTGGAAGCAAAGCAATGTTGAAAGAGGACAACATTCCGATCCAAATTCAATTAGATTGGTTAACAATCTGGGCACTTTTTAAAGTCATATCCACTATGGAAAGTCGCCTCCCTCCCCAACACAGACATTTGAAGCAGACACCAGCTGCCTAACCTACAAAAGAAATAGCTCTGTAATATATTAACAAAAGTATAACAATCATCAACATTTACTCCAGACAAATGGTATGCGATATGCAGAATTCTCTTGTGCAATTTGACAAAAGCTCAGAAGTTATTTCTAACCTGCACTAGTGAATATACATTTATTGACAGCACCAAATTTATTTATTTAATAGTATATGTCATCCACCCCAGTATATAAATATCTTGGGCAGTCGACAGCGAAGAGTAATAAAAAAAGCACCCACAAACCACAGAATAAATACATCCAACTAAAAAAGATCACACAAAATCAATCAATCAATCAATCAATCAATCAATCAATTAATCAAAGGAACAAATCAATTTAAGCAGCTTGCAGAATTCAAACAGGAAAGGAGCTGAATGTTCTTTTGAAGAAAGCATGTTCTAAAGAAGAGGTCTCTGTTAGGAATGTAAGTCACCTAACAGTTAGTTGGGTTGGAAAATATATAAACCAGGATAGACATTTTAATACTGTCTCTTTAAGGAAATGCTAAAATTGTAATTGGGTGTGGTTCCTCAAATGGCCATAAGATGGAGCCAGAAACTTGGGTTGCATTAGTTCCTGTTCTGGTGTTTCTGGAGAGTGTTGCCGTTCCTCCATTTTTCCCTACTGACTATTATTCTTGTATTTGATGTAAGTCTGTTACTGAACTGTTTTGATACTGGACTTTGTTATTTGGATTATCCCTGGACTGAAAACTGACTGCTTTAACCGTGAATGACTTGGACTGTTTGTTGAACTTTGCTTCAGCATTTTATGCTGAAGTAAAAACCTACATTTTACTATACATTGTGGCTGTGTGCTGTGTGTGTGTTATTCTTCACTACTCTCAGTATGTCTCCCTAAATGCACTCATTCTCCTAACGGGGAATTACCTCAACACTGGTTATGGGCCCAGGCCATACCAGGCTCAGATAACTGAGAGTTGGTGTGAATACACAGTACTGTATACAGACAGCTGTTTACTATTTAATTGTGGTATACTATCCTGGTAAAGATGGCACAAGACCCTTCAACAAGTCTATCACTGATAACCCAGTTGGATGGAACAAACTATAAGATAAGATAGGATAGCATAGGATAGGATAGGATAGGATAGGATAGGATAGGATAGGATAGGATAGGACAGAGTAGGATAGGGCAGGGCAGGGCAGGGCAGGGCAGGGTGAGATGAGACAAGACGAGATGAGATGAGATAAGACAAGGCAAGATGAGGCAAGAAAAATAAGATAAGACAAGATAAGATGAGATGAGATGAGATAAGATAAGGACAAGGCAGAGCAAGGCAAGCTGTAATGTCACTTTTTTCGGTGAACACACTGGCATTAAAAAGAATGAAATCCTGATGCCCATTCTCAAAAGTGTGTGTGTATGTACATGCTATATGCACACACACAAACACACACACACACATTAGTTCAGAAATTATTTCACATTTTGTTTTATATACTGCACCTTACGTTTTAAGCAAGGATGGTGGTGATGGTGGTGGAATTAAATTTCTTGATCTGAACTGCAGATTATTGAAAAGTCACTGATTAGTAAAGTTGACCCCATTTGTTTTTTCTTGATCTTTTTTTAAACAACAACAAAAACTAAAACAAAACACCGAATTACAGATATTTAGCCTTCCCCAGAAGATGTGTATAATAAATAGATTAATTTCTTGTAGTTTTTTTCAGGAGCTGGCAGATCTTTCTGTTATCTTGATTAATCTGTTTGTAAAGCAATGGCTGCTTCTGGAAGGGGGAAAGGTTATAGCAAGCTGCCTGGGAGAACATTGTAGAAGGATTGCTACTTTGTCAAATGTTGTAATGCGTTATGACGTAGATCAGCTGTTGTTTTCCAGTCTGGGAAAACCTTGTAGAATCTCATTTCTCTGACTGTATTAAATTATCTATAAATGCTGTTGTTTAACGTGCCTCTCTCCACCTCTTTTATCAAAATGCCAGGATGGAGATATCTTTAGAGGATCTTTGGGTTGCACTTTTATATTTTCCTCAAAGTTCATTAATCATCAAACTTAATAAGTATATGGTTGGGGAAAGAACAGTTACTATAGCAATTCCCACAGTAACACTGGAATCGTGCAAATGGTCATCCTTTGTACAAAGAGCTATCATTCATGAGCTCCTAACCCTAGTTCTACCAAAACCATAGTTTCAACCCCTCAGAAAAAAATAGGAAGAGTCACTGTTTGCCCTTAAGAAATTAGCAGGTCAATTTCATCAAGATACTTGGTCTAGAAATCAGATAGAATCAGATTACAGAACGGATTTCTTTCTGTGGGATACTTGGTGCTCTCTGAGCTTGGTTCTTTTCTTTCAGATGTTTCATTTCCAAACTAGGTAACATCATCAGTGTGCTAAAGGGTCTTCTGTCAACATTTGAATGGCCTGTGTTTCAAAGGCTGTGTTTTGAATCCTCCAACCAAAGCACATTCATATTTATATTTTAATGTATATTTGAAAAACATACCTACATTATCAATAGAAAAAGAATACTTCAATCAGTCGAGGAGCCCTAGTGGTGCAATGATTAGAGAACTGCAGGCTAACTCTGCCCACTGCCAGGAGTTCAATCTTGACCAGCTCAAGGTTGTCTCAGCCTTCCATCCTTTCGAGGTCAGCAAACTGAGGACTTGGATTGTTGGAGCAATATGCAGACTCTGTAATCTTCTTAGAGAGAGCTACAAAATCCCCTCAAGCGGTATACAAATCTAAGTGCTATTACTATTGCTATCCACCAAGACCACTCCCACCAACACTGTCAGGGCAAGCCACTAATATATACTGTAAAATGAGAGCAAACCATGAATCCTACTAAGCACTAAGAACTTTCACAATAATCTGAAGGACTGAATAGTCCTACCAAATACCGACAAAAGGTGAATCTTCCTCCTCCCACCCCTTTCAATAAACCTGAAATAAATAGCTGCCCTTGAGAGACACTGTAACTGTACGATTCCTGCATTTACTGTTTCCAGTCATTTAAAAATGTGTGAAATACTGTAATTCGGTGACTTCTTTCCCCCTCTCCCAGATATATCGTGTTCACTTTAAGAAAGTAACTAATGTACTGTATAACAATGCATTGTATTTTTAGAATTGTCCAAGAAACAATTATAGGTTCCAGTGACTACATGGGGTGGTGGCAGTAAATAAGATATTGTACAGAGACATTGATTTATAAGAGGCTACAGGAACAGGAGGGGAGGGACAGAGAAACAAATAGCGAGATATGCCAAGACAGCCTTAGGGATAGTGAGGGGAGGGGGAGGCGAGTGGTGGGAAGAGTTCAGTTCCCAACAAGATGCAGTAAGAACAAAAATCCAATGAAAGCTGAAATATGTGTGTGCTACAGTCCATTAAATCTTCCCAGTGTCTTTGTATGTGGTGGTATCGGTGTTTGTTAGAGGCTGAGAAAGGAAAAGGAGCTACTGAAAGGGGAGACAAAATTTGCCATAAGTAATACATCCATCCATCAGTGTTGAGTTACAAAACTTGAGCAATCTTTTCAGGGGTGATAAGTTCATTCTTTACTCTGTTTTTGATCTTGTAGAAGGAAAGAACAGAAGGCAGGTTCAGATCATTGAACCTCAGACCACTGCTGGTTTGTACGATGGTCTGTTTGATGTCACATCTTCATGCTGATCTTCTCCCTAGACCAAGAAGATCCAGAAGATCCAACAAATGTTGGTGGCTTGTTTATGTAATCCATCATGGAAGATAGCTTCAAAACACCAGTGTATAACTCTAAATAACGTGCTGGAAGCTTCAAGTGATTCATCATACAACACCCCATGAAGTAGCAAATTTAGCTATATATATATATTATGCTTTTGTTGCTGCAGTGGTTACCGATTTCTTTCTTAGTCCACTTCAAATGATTGGTTGTTACCTCTAAAGTCTTAAATGGCTCTTATACAATTTCTGGCCCATCCTATGCTTCCTTGCAGGGTGAGGCTCTACATTATGTGAAGCCAAGGATTTAGGAATCCTATGATAAGCCTTTTCTGTTGCTGCTTCCCTGACTTGGAGAATCTTGCCACGTGGGATATGAAATCCCTAAACAATCTTGTTTTAGACAAATCACTTAAAACCTAGTGATTCCATTGAATTAATGTTGTGGAGATTATTGTCTAGAGAAAGATTTGATCTCTGCTCCTGTTTTTATTATATGCATCTCTTTGTAAACTGCCTTAAGTCCTACGGGAATTGGGGCCCATATAAAATCATGTAACAAATACATAAATAAACCTCCTTACCCTACACAAATGTAGACCCTTTGCATAGAATATCATGTAGCTGGTTTCTTCCATTCTTCCAATGAGGTTTTAATCTCTCCTTCTCTCTATTTATGTCTCTCTCTGCTCCTTCTTTTCAATTCATTCCTTGTCAATCTTCACTTGTGAAACTTCTAGCTTCTTACTGTCAGGCTATACTCAAGAATGACAAAGAACAATCCAGTCAAAGTCCAGTTCTTTTTTTTTGTTCACATCAATAGACAGAATCTTGGCAGACTAAACCTTTGCTACTCTTATCCTAATGGATATACCCTGGGACATTCTAGGAGTGACCACCCCAAATTTCTTCTTCTAGCTTCTGGTCAGCTCCAGACTGTGCTGCTTCTGTCTGCCCTGCACTATCTGAAATGTGCTCCCTCCTTCCTGGGAAACTGTCTCTTCACATCCGCTAACTCTCTGCGGGGACACTTGTCCCACACTTACATCCATATTGCCTAAGAAGCCAACTAATGCTACATAATTATCCCTTCTGTCTTGTTTACTCATGAACAGTCTTTCTGCTAATAGTCGTAGAGATCTTTTCTTACTCGTTCCAACAGCTTTCTTGTCCTTTCTTCTTTACCTCTTCTGCCTTGCCACACTTAATGTTGAGGTCCTATAGCTGACTTTGGCTTGGTTCCCAATTTCCTCCCACAGTTTATTCTCTATGTCAGGGGTGACAGACTCATGGTGTCATGACATCATCATGTGATGTATTGGGACTTTTTCCCCCTTTGCTAAACTGGGTATGGTCAGCATATCATGCATTCAGCCCATGGGCCAGAGTTTGACAGCTCTGCTCTATGTTCTCTTTGTTTGTCCTATCTCTACATTATTTTATTACAATTTTTACTGAAATCTAGTTTCAGTGGTGCGGTCAAAAGAGAAACTCTTCCTCTTATCAATAAGTTTCTTCCCACCCAACGTTGCCATGTCCTACAACATTGTTTTCAGCAATATGTCATTTCTGATTCACTGGGCAGAACAAACTGGACCATAAACATAGCCAAACTGGACCATAAACATGTCAAAGTAGAATGTGGTTGGATAGTTATGGTCATGAATGCAAGCCATGAATGGCTGCCTGGATGAATGAGACCACGAACCCTTGAAATTCAGCTCCTTGCTCGAAGTAAGCATGCACCCCAGAATCCTTTGCAGTATCCCATGAAGTTTCACAGCTAGGCTTCCATTGGCTGTAGCTCTTCCTATGCCACCTTTTGCATAAGAAAGCAAATAAATGCAATGACAGAACCCTTGAACGCATCCAGCTTCAACATGCTTATCTCGTTCCCTCTTTCAGACAAGCTGTGGTGTGGACAAACTATACCTTATGTAGGTGGGGGGGTCAATTAAAGGATAGAGGGAGGTTGCTTATGTATAGAAAGGGCTGTCTTGGGGCAGTGGTTTGCATTTAACAATGCCCTGTTCTCTGCCATTGCAGTAAGCCTCTGGTTCTCATATTGCTTGCATTAGTTAGGGATTAATGGCTCCATTCCAGGTTAATTGCATATAGATTTAGGAACCTGATCTTACACTAAGTAGTGGCTGGAACAGCTGTGTCTGAAAGTAAGCAAAATGTTAGCAGGTGCCTTGCAAACACTGATATATATGGCTCCAATAAATCAACCTCTGTTCTGAGTGGCATTCTCTAAAACAATTCTGCTATTCAAGATCAGGGCCTCACCTCATCAAGAGGAGCATACAGGGCGTGCAAAATTGAGAAGCAGTGCTAATTTTGTTTTCTTTCCTCTTCATACAGGAAATGTGAGATTAGGTCTTGTCACTTGGGCCTGGAAAATGAAACTATTATTTATGTTCCAGGAAGGGTGGGGGAGTAGTATAGGGTGGTGGTGGGGGAGAGAAGCACTTATAGGTTAATTCTTTCTAACTCCTTTGCTCTCTGACCAGCCACCTAAGAACTGTTTGCACAGGCAAACTTCCAACCGACATCACCCCCAAGTGCCATTTCTTTGCCCATTTATTCTATTTATGAACAAAGGCTCTGTGATGAATTCATAAAACTCACAGTATCCTTGCTCATACTCAGATATTTGCCACCAATTCATACTTAGAAGCTGGCCAAGATTCCGGAAAGCCACTAATAAGTCACTGAAGATCATTCTGGGATATGATCTAGCAAGCACTATAAGACCAAAATAAGATGAAGGCCAACTAGTATTATTGTTAACCTTACACTCACAAAGCACAGGGCACAGGTTTGTCCTTATGAAAGCACCTATATAGGCAGGAGAAAAAACAATGGATGTATACTAATCAAAGAGAGAAGCAACCTAGAACTAAGGAGAAATTTTCTGGCAGTTAGAACAATTAATCAGTGGAACAATGTGCCTTCAGAAGTTGTAAATGCTCCAACATTGGAAGTTTTTAAGAAGAGATTGAATAACCATTTGCCTGAGGTGGTGTAGGGTTTCCTGCCTAAGCAGGGGGTTGGACTAGAAGACCTCCAAGGTCCCTTCCAACTCTGCTATTCTACATTCTATTCTATGTGTACCAGTTGCTTTCTCTGCTAATTTCTGAAGCTTTGTGTGATTATGCCAGCCTGATTCTGCTCCTTATATTAACTAACCTAGAATATATGATAGCAAGCCATAAACTTGACCTAATTACATCTTACCCAGAAGAGGCCAAACTGTTACAAACTGCTTTGTCTGTCTGGCATTCTACCCAAATCAATGTTGAAGGAGTCCTGAGACAACTGAAACTTGTCAAGCCAGCTTCTCATCCTCATAAACTGCAACTTTTAAAACAAGGAAGAAAAACAACACCCCACTAGGAGAAGTCAGTGAATAGACTTCGGTATCACACCAAATCTTGCATCATATAGAAACAAGTGGAAAAATGAGACTTTGGATTTTGGCACTTGGAGGCTTTTTAATTTTGAAGCTGATGTTGGACATGTCATTGATTCTTTCAGCACAACGTAGGCTCTTGGTTGGACAATTTGGAGGCTGCTGTGGTGTCCTTTCCTCATCACTGCAATCTCAGCCTTATGAAAGAAGCAGAGGCACAGATGCCAAAATTGAATTGTCTTGAAAACCTGGAGGGTATCTGACTTGACAAGATGTGTATCTTCAAGACTCTATCCTCTCCATCACTTACGTCCCATTCTTGCTGGCTGAGGAATTCTGGGAGTTGAAGTCCACAAGTCTTAAAGTTGTCAAGGTTGGAGACCCCTGCCTTAGACCACAGTGTTTGAACAAAAACAATCATCCCAAAGATGCTGGAACCAAATTGGTTTCCCTTCACATTTCAAAGTGCAAAGTGCAATTAAGTCATAACCATTTTTTTTTTGAATCTCCAATTTGTTTACAGATTGACAGAGTTGGAAGGGACCTTGTAGGCCATCTAGTCCAACTCCCCCCCACTCTGCCCAAAGAGGAGACCCTACATCATTTCTGACAGATGACAGTCCACCTTCCAGTGATGATTGTTCTCACTGTCAGAATTTTTTTCCTTATTTCCAGGTTGAATATCTTCTTGTTCAGTTTCCATCCATTATTCCTTGTTTGGACTTCAAGTGCCTTGGAAAAATAGCTTAACACCCGCCCCCTTTTTTTCTGTGGCAGCCCCTCAAATTTTGGAACACTGCTATCATGTCTCCCCTGGTTCTTCTCTTCACTAGACTAGCCAAGCCCAGTTCCTGCATTGTATGTTTTAGCCTCCAGCCCAGTGGTGGTATTCAAAAATTTTTTACTACTAGTTCTGTGGGTGTGGTTTGGTGGGCATGGCAGGGAAGGATACTGTAAAATCTCCAGTCCAAGGTGGTATTTGCCACTTCTCCAAACTACTCAAAATTTCTGCTAATGGTCCTCCAGAGTTGGTCAGAACCTGCTGAATACTACCTCAGCTCCAGCCCCCTAGTAATCTTGGTTGCTCTTCTCTGCACTTTTCTGGAGTCTTTCCAGAAAGAGAGCACTGAATTGAGAGTACTGGCTGATTCACGCAAGTGTCCTCATTGTGTACAGAAATAAATCGTCTGGTGAAAGTTCTACCTTCTGATGGCCTGAGATTAAATAGGAGAATTAACAATACGCTTGAACACAGGAAATGAAAGTGAGTTACACTTCTTGTATTCCTGCTTATCATAGTTAAATCCTGAAACTGCTTTCCCCTTCAGACTCCTGCAAGGGTCAATTCTGGGTAAGAACTGCTGTTCTGCACCTCAGCATCCGTTCAGGGATAAATTTGGCTTCTAATCAGGGCTGACAATTAGACCATACAGTTAATATTTTTACAGCTGTTTTATTAATCACACATATAGTGCACCCAGCCAGGATTTGTTGGAGATACCTCAGGAAAATGAATGATGTAAATAACAGATGGAGGCAGAATTTTCTTACAAACAGGCATGAAGCTATTCCCATCTTATTTAGAAGGAATTTAAATAGACAGATTGCAGATAAACAGGCGGACCCCCCCCCAAAAAAAAAGAGAGAAAAAAAAGGGGGGAAGGAGAGAAGGAATCCCAGAAGAGGAAAAAGAGATGGGTAGTAGAGGAAGCAGATTTGAATATGGATAGAGAACAGCTCTTTTTATGTACTTTCAGTGGAAGATGAAAAATCGGTCTCACTTGAAAAACGCTCAAATTAATAGCTGCAATTGAAAAGACAGCCATGCCAAAAGTTGCCACATCACCTCCTTTTCCTGCCCAGTGGGCCTTTTTCAAAACAGATGGCACAGAGGAGACAATGCTTACTCTAACGTTCATTGCAAATACCTCTTTCTAGCCCAGGCTCTTTGTCAGCGCGGGCCCTTCCTGCTCTCTGCCTTCTTCTTAGCCTCATTGACTTTTTCCAGGAAAGAGGATATGGAGCATTTTGCACAGATTGGGGCCCTGAAGTGCTTTGGCAGATCTGGAGACAAAGCCATTTCTGCAGCTCGGAGGGGAAGAAGAAGCAGAGTTGAAGGGAGGGGAGGTCTGTGCACGTTTCATGAACGGCTGGCTGAGCTTGAGACTTAGCTGGGATTCTAGGCAAGACACATCCACTTTTTCTATTGCATTGCATGTCTCTGTTATGTTGTACTTTCTGGAACTATTTTGAGACATATTGTTTACAAAGAACTTGCATTGCTGTCAGTCAAGATTCAGGATACACGTCACAGCCTGGTTTGCAAATGTTTGAGTGTCCTGACTATTTGGGAGATGCTTCAAGGGTCTTGAAAGTCAAGTGGATGCCTTAAGCACTTGAACATCTTAATTACTCAGTTTATCTCTTAGCCACCCTGTAACACTCGAACTCTCTCCATTCCCTCCCTGCCCAAAAAGCTGGAATGTTGGCCCCATTCACTTTGGAATGCTCTAGAGGCTTCATATCAGTGGTGGGATTCATATTTTTTTTTTTACTACCGGTTCTGTGGGTGTGGCTTGGTGGGCGTGGCAGGGGAAGGATACTGCAAAATCTCCAGTCAGAGATGGTATTTGCCAGTTCTCCGAACTACTCAAAATTTCTGCGACCGGTTCTCCAGAACTGGTCAGAACCTGCTGAATACCACCTTTGCTTCATATAGAAATAAATAATAGCCATTCCCAGATCATTTGCAATTATTAAACTCATGTTTAGTTTAGTTTTACTTTATTGACATTGCACCCTGTTCAATGAAATTAAATGCCATGTTTTTATTTAGTACTGGAATATTTTGTTTTGCTGTAATAAAGCTATTTGAAAGTTCAGCTTTCCAGCATTTTAGAAAAAGTACAAAACAGCATGAAGAGAGATTTGCATTCAATATCTCCCAACCCTTTCTCTAACAACTACGGAGATTCTTTAGAATCTCCATAGTTGTTCTCTAGAATCTAAAGTATATGGAAGGATAAATTTTGGTATAATCCAGGACCCAGTATCTCTTCAAAAACAGCTTCCAATATGAACAATTTTCACTTTCTCAAGGGGTAGTTTGGATGATAAATTTCATTGAATGCTCTTAATAACATTATCCTTAGATTGAATGAATCCAATCTGATGATTTTGCAACTTTTTACACTTGAAATTCAAGTTCAGATCAGACATTGGGAGCTCAAAGCATCCAATCTGACTTTAATAGAGTTTCTGACCTCTAGAAGGAAAAGAGGTGTTTCAAGCTCAGAACATACCATTGGTGAACATGAAACATTTTCAGAAGGGCTTGGACATTGTGAGGATACTACAGTAAGGTCAAAATAGCTGTATCGAAGTCAAAACAAAGTTTTCAGGTCAACATGGGACATTTCAAACTTGAAATAGTTCAACTTGAAATGCTTTGCATATCATTCCATTTTTTAAAAAATGATTTATTGCAACAAAATATTCACTAATTATATTCTACCTATATGAATCCCCAACAGAAAGTGACAGTTCCTATTAATAGTTTCTACTAGTTGCTATTTTAATTTCCAGAATATTGCTTTAAATTGTTTTTATGTCTAGGTTTCATTATAAATTATCTTGGGCATCCACATAGAACTGTTGGGTATAAATAATATTTAACGAATATTCATTCGTTTTCATTTTTGAATTTGTGCCATATCTTTCTATTAGTACAAGCATTTCAGGAAACATATAACAGATTTAAAAAATTATACAAATGATGCAGCTAAAATCAAAACAACAAATTAAAATTGTTTCCTTAAAATATTCATCTTCATATATAATACCGATATTATATCTAGTTGAGAAATTTTAAAAAATGCTAATAAGGGGTGATTCAAAGCACCTCAAAAAGAACTGATTTTGATTAACTACATTGAGGTACGTAGTTTGCTAATATTTGTCTATAATAATCTATAATAATCAATAATATTACAAAGCTTTTGATAATTCTACCACCTATATCATAATGGAGAACTCAAGCAGAGATTTAACTTTAAATGAGAAGTGATCTGTATATATGATAAACTCAGTTATGCAGCAAACTGTGTCTTTCCCAGTGCAGGATACTGGATATTTCTGAACATGGTACAAGGCAATCAATCAAGACTTCACATTGCTTATGCAGACCCATTTAAGAGTCTGGTTGTCCACCAGCAAAATGATCATTGAAACTCTCACATCCATTGCTGCCCACAGCCAACACCTTCTTCTCCATATTTCCTACCTCAAAGTCAATCTTTTCTGTTATTCCATAAACTTTTCTCTGGTGTGGTCAATAGCTCAATAAAAGGAATCACTTTTCTCATTATATTTAAACTGATTAGTTTTGCTGTCTTAATGAAAAGTAAGACTCCATCTGATGGTTTCAAATGCTCCATTAGAATTCACGAGGGACCTGCTCCATGTAGCTGACCTAAGCAAAGGTATCTGGCAGAAGTCATGTAAAGGTCACACAAGACATGATGTCATCCTGCAAATGTAATTTGGACCATTCCAGGATGACATCATGTTTAGTGGACACTCCATACACTCCATCTGGGGCTATCCTTGAAGCATATTCAGAAGCTACAGCTGACAGAAAATGCAGCTACATTGGTAATTCTTGCAGTCCCTAGGATGGCCCATGTGGCACCCCTGTTGCATGAGATGCGCTGCTTGTCAGTTTGCTTCTGGGTCTAATTCAAGGTGTTGGTTATCATGTTTAAAGACCTTCATGGCATGGATCCAGGTCACCTGAGAAACATTTCACCCAATGGGATTGACAACCTCCTCATGCTGACAGAAGGAACATGCCGTGGACCTCATCAGTCAAGGATTTCCACCTGATAGGATCCAGAAGAAGAGCCTTTTCTGTCCTGGCTCCCACTTTGGAACATCATGCTGCTTGAGGTGAGATCCGCCACCATCCTCTCAGTTTTCCAGAATGGCCTTAAAACTGGGTTTGCCAATTGGCCTGGAGTCTCAATGGGGTCAGTGGTGAAGACGCTGAGCTTGTCAATCAGAAAGGTTGGCAGTTCAGCAGTTCGAATCCCTAGCACTGCGTAATGGAGTGAGCTCCCGTTACTTGTCCCAAGATTCTGCCAACCTAGCAGTTCAAAAGCATGTAGAAATGCAAGTAGAAAAATAGGGACCACTTTGGTGGGAAGGTAACAGTGTTCCGTGCACCTTCAGTGTTTTGTCATGCTAGCCACATGACCATGGAGACATCTTAGGACAGCACTGGTTCTTCAGCTTTGTAACGGAGATGAGCACTAGCCCTAGAGCCATAAATGATTAGCACGTATGAGCAAGGAGAACCTTTACCTTTACCCAATGGGATTGTTCCATGCTGGGCATGGTTAATGGTTAAAGAAGACTTCACCCCTACCCTGTTATATACAGTTTCCTTTCCGAGCTAATCTTTGGTAATTTTTATTTATTTTTATTTATTATTTTAATAGCAATAGCAATAGCACTTAGACTTATGTACTGCTTTACAATGCTTTACAGCCCTCTCTAAGCTGTTTACAAAGTCAGCATATTGCCCCCAACAATCAGGGTCCTCATTTTACCCACCTTGGAAGGATGGAAGGCGGAGTCAACCTTGAGCCTGGTGGGATTTGATCTGCAAAATTGCAGGCAGCTGGCTGCAGAAGTAGCTTGCAATACTGCAATCTAACCACTGTGCCACCAAGGTTTAGTAATGTTTATTTTGTTACTTTTTTATTGTTGAAAGTCATGAAATACTTTCAGGTATTTCAGATTCAAGTTGATGGTAAGATGGGTGGCCCATATAAATAAATAAATAAAACTAGATGTACATGATATCATTCACCTTCCTTCTGTCAACTCTGAAGCTGACCTGACCGAAGCCATCTCAGAGCTTCAGTGTTGCCACACTGGAGCTGAGGGATAGGGATGGGGGAGTAGAGATAGCTGGCATTTTGTAGCCAAAATAAAATACTTTCTCTTGGGGACCAAGACATTCTCACACCTGGTCAGAGGAAGGCAGAGTGATGTCAACAGGCAACCAGACAGCAGTGCGATTGGACCATGTGACTGATTGTTTGGGTAAGGGAAAAAAAGTTTTACTTTTAATTAGATGAAAACCATGGGAACCTTCAGAGTTGGTTTTCACCACCCTATGCCAATATGACATTATCAAATAAAACTATTCTTTGAAGAATCTACCTGCCTCAGAGTTTTGTTTGCTGTGGATATGTTTCTTGGAACCCTGACACCTTCTACTCCTGTGAATATTCCTGGATCTACAGCAATGACTTCCCCTTTAAAAAGCTCTCTGCAAAACTGTTCTTAATGAAGATAAGAATCCATTTTCTCTAAGCTTTCCATAATACTAAGGTATTTCAGCTCTTAAAGCCTTCACTGTGAAAAGTGTTGAATAAATGGATGAAAAACATCTCTGTACAGAGATGTGGATATTTGTGTGAAATATATATATATATACATACATACATATACATACATATACATACACACACACACACACACACACACACACACACACTAGCTGGATACCCGTGCTTCACAATGAAACTTTGTGATTGAGTTATGCAGGAGAAATTCAGTTCACAATCTGTGGGCTCAGTGGTGGTCGGTGATTGAAACACATAAGGAAATATCGCTCCCTTTGCCTTGAATCCAAAAATAGTTCCATAGGTGGAAGGCGTAGACATTTTGGTGGGGTACTGACATTTAGTACTGTAAGGAGACCCAGACCACTCCTGAGTGAAGGATTGGAACATCTTCCAGTTTGAACTGAGGAAACAGAATGTGAGGCAACTGGCAGTTAAAACAGAGTTCTTTTCAGGTGGGGCGGTGGGGATAGAACTCCTTAGCATCAGAGCATGTTAATTACTGTATAATAAATACTAATGACCTTATGGTCATTTCAAAAAAATCCTTTCTTAGCGAGGACCTAGAAGCCAAGGGGAACATACATGCCAAAGTTCAAGTTTGTAGGCTTTATGGTTCTGGAGAGTTCATGATGAGTGAGTGGTATTTGGCTTTTAGATAGATAGATAGATAGATAGATAGATAGATAGATAGATAGATAGATAGATAGATAGATAGATAGATAGATAGATAAGTTCTGTGATTCCACTCCCACCCCCAGAACCAAAAAGCAGAACAAAACAGGATATTCATATCAAGCCTGGATTGTCTTGTATTGTACAGTCACCTTCTGTTGTTTGGGCACGACTGTTCCTTTGAGGAAGAGAACTGCAAACTCCAATTTCAGCACAATACTAATGTAATTGAACAATGGCAAAGATGAAAATTTTGCAGTAAACAGGAAGCTTTGTGTCATGCAGACTGGGGTGATGTGATGTGCTTGAAAGAAAGGGAGTTTGGTCACTGAGGGTGAGGCATGTGTAAAATATTTGATTTCTGTTACATTGTGGTTAGACTGGAGAAACCACAAGTGAGTATTTAGCAGCTTCAGCTGTGTCTGTTGTTAACCCTCAGAAAGATCAGTTAGATAACAGGCAGAGCATCTCTTCTCATCAATCAAAGTTTGGTCCTGAAACTCTCACAATGAATGGGGGCAGGAATCAATAACACAGAACATGCTTCAGAGGAACATCCTGACTTGGAGGATGATATTAAGGCAAGGTGTTGGATGTAAAGCCTACAAGTTTAATGTGAGAGCTGAGGAGTGCGTGAAAGGCTTTGCTTTTTTTCAAACAGCTGTGTGCATGAAATCCACTATGACTTTTCATAGGATTTGTTATTAAATATGACCATACTCCACTGCCCTGGGCCCTTAAAAAGTTTCAGAGTTCAATTGCTATTATTGACCATTTCCCATGGTGCTGAGCTAAAAGGATTACTTGAATGCATCTAGAGAAAACAAAATTGGGGAATACCGACCCACCTTATCCCTCATTATTTCCCCAATATTGGCCAGTTGATGTCTCGGGAAGCAGTGCATGAGTTCAGTGGTTCATTTCGATTGCTTATTGTTGACACAATCCTGCTTTCCTTCTAGAAGTTCCATTTGGCTATCATATTACCAGTTGTAACAAAAGTGCTTTGCTATCTTGCTAAAAGATGTGTTCTCCAAATGTCTTGGGATTGCAATTCCTAGGAAGTCATGCTGATGGAAAATTCTGAGGATGACAATATCAACATATCTAGAGGGTTATACTAAAGAGAAGCCTAGTATGTTGAAAGGAGTGGGCTGTGACAATCACTCTAGCCTGGGCAACATATCATAGATAACTTCATGTTGTTTCTTCTATTCAATTGTGTATGATTCTTGAAGAGGGCCTGGACAAGTTTATGTAGTTTTCTTGGCAAGGTTTTTTCAAAAGTGGTTGGCCATTGCCTCCTTCCTAGGGCTGAAAGAATATGACTGGCCCAAGGTCATGACTTTGTTCTTAAGATGGGACAGTATGACTTTGTTCTTAAGATGGGACTAGAACTCATGGTCACCTGGTTTCTAGTCTCAAGCCTTAAAGCTACACCAAGCTGATGGATCCATAGATTAGGTCAATTCCTTGGTTGGTCATAGCAGAAGATCCACAGACATGATATAGCTAGATTAGAAGTTTTATTGCAGGTATCATCTGCAACAGTTTATTGTCTACTGCCCATAAGAAGAGGTAGAATGCTTGTATAGCATTGGGGTTTAAATTCTTTCCTTCTTCCTCTTGTCTTTCAAAACGAATGTTTCATATTTCATGTGGCACTTGGTGGCCATCAAACTGAATGATTGATTTATATACATATGATATCCAATTCTGGCTTAGAAACATCTGATTCACACTTTAACTCTCTCATGATGAGTTGATTATAGTGCTCAAGATCCCTTTCAAATCAGCAATTTGGTAGCTGTAAAATTGGGGTTGATAACAGAAGGCTTTCATAATTAAGCAAAGTTGGCAGCAGCTCTGACTTTGTTAGAGAAATAGTGGCTAAAATTCCAGAAGGGTTTACCTTTGCTTTTTCACAAAAAACTGTTGTTAAGAAACTGCTATTTTTTTGAGACGGACAAAGTTTCGACTAAGAGAGACTTAGAGAAATTCAGGATACAACCATCAAGTTTGCACAAGCTCTTCATGTGACCATGGACATTTTGGAAATTGAATAGAGTGAAATTTGTTAACCCTGCAAATCTCTGTTTACATTTCATTAAAAGATCAAATGCTGTTGATTTCAAGAACCTCATATCCCTGCAGTAGGTATGTTGAAGTGAACTGTCATAACTTCTTCCATGAAGTTTCTTAACCAAACACTACAACTTTAGAATTTCTTAGTGTGACCCCAAATACTGGATGTCTTCAAAAACTCTTTCCCAAGAAATAAAAGTCTTGGACAATTTCACTCTTATTGTCAAAATATTTCAGGTGTAAAACTCAATTGAGGTGTGAGCTATCACACACACAAAAAAGCGTATTAAAGAAAACACTCGCAAAGCTAGAGTTGATGTTACATAGGTATGTGCATCACAGTCCTTTCATATATTTTTTTAAAAGGAAGCAGTATTGGAAATTTCAGCAAAGGAAGAGCATAAAACGACAGTTATTCACTCTTCTTCCCCACTTAAGATTTTCTGTCCTCCAGCTGCTGTTCCAGCTATGAGGTTTTTCCATAGATGCAAAAGGAGCTCAGAGAATATTGTGTGCTTGTGTAACATCAAGATTGGCTGTGAAGCAAGTGGTAATCACCATATCTTATGGCAGCACAAGAGACTTCCATAAATTAATTACACATAGTGTGAAAAAGTATTTCCTGTTGCCAGTTCTGACAAAACTGCCAACTATTGGGTGATCCCAGTTGTAACAGAATGGGGGTGGAGAAACCAACAATCTTTTGCATCCATTCATAATTTTATCTATCTCACTGAAGTCCTCCCATTGTTGCATTATTCTCTCTTCTAAACTAAGACACTGAGAAGCCATTTTAGGAAATTTTAACCCAATATGTTCTTTTTCTAAAGCACAGTTGAATCGTGTAAGCATCTGGGATGACTTCACACACAAATCACTTAAGCTAAGCCAACTTGGCACACACCCTTATATTTGGTCTCTGGAAATGTTCCTTTGCTGAAGAGAGACTGAAACAAGACCTGGATGCCTTAAAGATCACTTTTAAAACTGAGCATACAATTTGCTCCTGGCCCTTCGCTTGGCTTTCTAAGGACCCTGGTGGCCAAATATTTGTGCACAAATTACAAGATGTTAAAGATCATCCTTATTCAGTATGCTGGTGCTTTGTGTATTAAACAGGAAGACAAACTCATCTGGCACAAGCAGCCATGGAACTGTATGGACTTGCTATTGTATTTGTAGACTGGGATTTTGGTGGTCTTGCACATGGGTTGGACAGATAGAGAGATGGGGCTGATTTTCAAGGCTGGAGACTAGCTTCACCACCAAAGGAGACAGAAGTTTCAACACTGGAATACTTTTAAGAAGAGACTGGACAGCCACTTTTCTGAAATGGTATAGGATCTCCTGCTTGAGCAGGGGATTGGACTAGAAGACCTCCAAGGTCCCTTCCAGAATGATTACTCTATATTCTGTAAGTGGGGGGAGGAGAAGAAGAGCAAGGAGCAGATGGATCTGGATCAGGGGTATCACACTCCATGTCATGCCCCCATCAGAGTCTGAATCTGAGGGGGAAGATGAACAGCTGACAGAGAGTGGGAGAGTGGCTCCATTGGCTGTGGAGGAAACTGAGGAAGGGCAAAGTCAGGCTGGGCAGAGCAGGGAAGAGATAGAACAAGGGAGAGGGAGTTCAGATGAAGACCAAGACCCACCCTCTCCTCATCCTAGGGCATGTAGGGAAGAACACAGAAGAGAGCAATGTGGGTGGCATGGCTTATGAGGAAGAAAAGGGCCCTGACTCCCTTCACAAGGCACATCTGGGGATGGAGTTTAAAGGAGAGGCAGTTGGGACAGGTATTTGTCAGGAACAAACACCAAACCAACTAGTGTTAAAGAGTTGTGGCCTGCATTCCAGACATTCCTCCTGACTGTTTGAACTATTGCTGTGCTTCTGTGCCTTGCTGGAATTATTGGACTCGTTATCTTGCCCTGCTGGAGTGATTGATTGCAGTCATTTCACTTATAGCATTTGGACTAGAGTATCTGCAACCAAAGGCTGCATCAGATTTGTGTTGGGGGGCATGGCCATGGTGGGCATGATGTCACTTGTGTTGGGGGGCACTTGTGATGGCCCAAGTGCTCTTCCAGTGAAAACAGGCTCCCAAGTTCCGTTTTTGGCTGTGATGGCCTCCTGCAACCTTCTGGCAGTGAAAACGAAGCTCAGGGGGCCACACACAGCCCTTGCAAGCTCCATTTTAAGCTGGGACAGCCTCCTGCAACCCTCTGACAGTAAAAACAGAGTTCAGGAAGGCTGTACATGCCCCCCGCAAGCTCTGTTTTCACTGGCAGAGGCACTGTGGGCTGGTCCTTCACTATTTCTAGGACAGCCTCATGGGACAGGTCTACGCACCCCATGGGCTGGATCCTGCCCCTAGGCCTTGAGTTTGACACCCTTGATCTGGATGATGCCAAGATCTAAGAGTAAAAACCTAGAGAGAAATCCACTTCACTCACACCCTGATTATTTCTCTTGTGAGTGGTTTGCAAAAGATAAAGGATATAACTATCTTCTAGCTGCCTATACTGAAGAAAAAAAGACTATCAGATAATAATAATAATTAATAATAATCATTCACTGGAAACTATGCCAAAAGTTTGGATTTGAGTATAGTAACTTCAGGTTACTGGGAACATCAGGTGGAGAAGGTTCTGGAGAATGAAAAAGTCAAGATCTTGTGGGACTTCAGAATTCAGACGGACAGACATTTGGCCCACAACACGCCTGACATAACAATAGTTGAAAAGAAAAAGGGTTGTTCATTGACATTGCAATACCTGGTGATGCGCGCATTGTAGACACGCAAGAAGAAAAAATCATAAAGTATCGGGACTTACAAATTGAAGATGAGAGACTTGGAAAAAGAAATTGTGTGTTATCCCAATTGTAATCGGAGCCCTTGAAGCAATACCTAAAGGGCTATTTCACTATTTAGAAATTCTGAATTTATCAGACTTATGATACCATGATTCTACAAAAAAAACACCCTGCTTGGAACAGCTTATATCCTCTGACGCAACCTGAACAGTTCCTAGGTCCTTGGTTAGGACTCGAGCTGTTGACCTATCAACCAGCCCCAAAGGCTGTGATTAAATATAATAATAATAATAATAATAATAATAATAATAATAATAATAATAATAATAATAATAATAATAACAACAACAACAACAACCTTAACCTTAACATTAACATTAACATTAATAATGTGGCCATGGGCCTCTGTGCCATATTAATACCTGAACTGGAGCCCTGCAATGCCTCTGAGTTGTATACACTTGTAAAAAGGGTTCAAAACTATCTATTTGGTCAGCATCAGAACTGCATGATTGAATAGACCACATTTTGTGCAGACAGCATTAGACCACAATTGTGGAAGGCTGATTTGCTTTTAAGACCTGTTTCTAGGATCAGTACTTAAGATATTAACTGATCACGGGATCCCTCAGATGTGTTCCAATAAGTTTAGCGCAGAAATCTCTGCACCTGTTTGTCTGGAATTTGGTATGTTTCATTTTCTCAGAGGAGTTTGCTGTTCCTTAAAAATGCATCCAATCCCATCAAGCAGGAAGCAGCTACAGCTGTTTGTTGACCTGCCAGCCAAGTGAATGGAACATAGCAAAGATTCCAAGTGGAAATACAAATTTTCAGTCCAATCACAGAACCCACAAATGGGCCAAACTGAACTGGGCAGTTTCCAAATTGTTGAAGTGGTTTGGGTCTGACTTGGTGATGTGTGCATGTTTGCCTAATTTCTACTTTCAAGTCCCAAAGGATCCTAACAAGCATTTTTTTAGAGGCTGAACAATCTCTTAAACTCTAGAAACATGTTAACTCTAAAAATAATCTGGGCGAAATGTTTTTTATTTTCAAAATGTGCTTCAGAATGGTAACTGTTATTATTGTTATAGACACCTTTCCAGACACAGATTCATTTAGGTATTTAATCTGGGAGGGGGAGGAGGGGAGATCTTGGCACAGAAAGACAATTTCATGTTAATGTTAACAGATGGTGCTATGGCACAGTTTGAGCCGGCTAGTGTAAATGTAACCTTTAGTAACAGTTTGAGGTAGTTATATCTGCAAAATAATAGCTTTGATTCACCTAAAATAGTTGGGCACTTAATTCTATTGATGCAACCTAAAAGAAATCTAAAGAATGTCTTTTCTGCCATCTGATGGCCGGCTGCTCAATTTCAGAACAATTCCAAGGAACTGCTGGAGGGCCAGACAGACTCCAAAATGATAGCAATAGCAATACTTGGACTTATATGCCACTTTACAGTGCTTTACAGCCATCTCGAAGCGGTTTACAGAATCAACATATTGCCCCCAACAATTTGGCTCCTCATTTTACCCACCTCGGAAGGATGCAAGGCTGAGTCAACCTTGAGCCTGGCGTGATTCGATCTGCCAAATTGCAGCGGCTGGCAGTCAGCAGGTATAGCCTGCAGTAGTGCACCCTAACCACTGCTCCACCCTGGCTCTTAAACCAACCAGATAGTCCTGTAGGACAGTGATTCTCAACCTTTTCTTCACCATGGACTCCCTTTAAATATCTTTTGTTACCATGGACTCCCAAGACATAACTCAAGATTTAAATCATAACATTTCTTCAAGCAATTTTGCAGCCTCCCTGTGACATGCAGAATCATTAGAGTCTCCTCTGATTGAAATGATTAATAATATAGACTGTGAACATTGTTTGCAATATATAAATATATTTCGGTTAATATCAAATATGTGATTACAGATAGCAATAGTACTTCGACTTATATACCGCTTTGCAGTGCTTTGCAGCCCATCCCCTAAGCAGTTTATAGAATCAGCCTATTGCCCTCAACAATCTGGGTCCTCATTTTACCCAACTCAGAAGGATGGAAGGCTGAGTCAACCTTCAGCCTGGTGAGATTTGAACTGCCAAATTGCAGGCAGCCGGCAGTCAGCAGAAGTAGCCTGAAGTACTGCACTCTAACCACTGTGCCAGCATGGCTCATGATAGATTTATTCAAAGGTGATTAGCAATTCCAAACATCCATTGAAGCATGGAACATTTCACGCCAAAGGGATTGACCCACTCCACACATTCTGTTAGAAGGTGCATAGTGTGGACCCCCATTAGCCAAAGAATTCCAGCTGGTGGGGTCTTTTTCTGCCATGGCTCATTGCCTCAGGAACATTGTGCCCCACAAGATGAGGTATATCCCACCTGTTAAGTTTGAGCAATGAGAGGCTGGACCAGAGCATGAATGCAACAATACTTTATTTTACAATAAAGGGCTGACCGTGCTTGCCAAGCCTGGAACTGGCTCGCAGCAATCAGCGACTGGTTGGACCCAGCAGCCTGCTTTTATAGCTGGCTGCTGGGGAGAACCAACCAATGGGAATGGGGGAAAGAACGCCCACATAAGTGAGTGGACCTGGTGAGAACTCCTTGAGTCCTCAGAACATAACACCCCTTCCCCCAGATGCGAACATGCATAGTCTTTGAGGTAGACGGGGTTTGTGTTGGCGCCGAACGCCGCAGCTCGGGACATTGTCTGCCAGTTCGGTATCAGTCTGTGATGGTTGAGCCGGCATAGTGTCGATAATGCTCTCTCCGGACTGGGCATCCTCGGACCCTACCGGGTCGGTTACTGGGGCCGAGCTCTCGTAGGCTGGCTCAGGCTGGTCAACTCTTTGGGCGCTGTTGCCCGAGTTCGGGTTGACCGGAACGACTGCTGGTGCAAACTGGACGTTGGGTGCGATGAGGCTGGGTGGCGGCTGAGTCGGCCCCCTTCGGCTGGCGACTCAGGATTCTTGTTGGCAAGGGTGCTGAGGCGCCTTCTAAGCTGGTCTATGTGTCTCCTCCAGACGCGACCATCCTCCAGCCTGACCCTATACGATCTCGGCCCGGTGACAGCGACGATCTCGCCCGGAATCCAAAGTGGGTCCCCAGCAAAATTTCTTGCGAAGACTGGCTCCTGTAACATAAAATGCCTAACCCCGACGTAGAAGCGAGGAGAGTCAGGGCAGTATTGTGGTGCAGTCTATCCAATACAGTCCTCAGGCGCCGGCCCATCAGAAGTTCCGCCGGGACTTATTGGTGACTGCACAGGGGTTGAGTGCTGGCTCATCAGGAACCGTGAGAGTTTGTGGTGCCAGTCATCTCTGCCAAACCTAGCGAGGGCCTCTTTGGTGGTCCGGACGGCCCTTTCAGCCAACCCATTACTCGCCGGGTGAAATGGGGCTGTGAAAATGTGGCGAATGCCTAGGTTGGCTGCAAAACGGCTGAATTCTACGGATGCGAACTGAGGGCCATTATCTGAGACCAAAAAGTCGGGTAGTCCATGTGTAACGAACAGGCGTGTTAATGCGTTGGTGATTGCTAGTGTGGTGGTCGTGGATAGCTGTGCCACGTCTATCCACTTGGAATAAGCGTCCATGACCACTAGGAACATCTTCCCATGCACGGGGCCGGCCAGGTCGATATGTATTCTAGACCAAGGGGCGCTGGCGTTCTCCCATCTGGTAGGGGTGGTGATGGGGGGAGCAGGACGGATTCCTGGCAAATGCTGCAGGAACTTACCCAATTGACAATGTCCTCGTCTAGACCCGCCACCACACATAGCTGCGTGTGCTAATGCCTTCATTCTCACGATGCCAGGGTGTCCCTCGTGCAACGCCTCCAGGACTCAGGTACGCAGCGAGGTCGGGATGACCACTCGAGTGCCCCACAGTAGACAACCCTGCAAACTGGACAGCTCCTGCATGCGAGTCTTAAAGGGTGCGAATTTGTTATCAACGTTGCCTCCCGGCCACCCCCTCCTCACCCAGTCGAGCACCTGGGCGAGCGTTTGGTCTGCCTTGGTTTTAGTGGCGATGTCAAGGGCGTTGATGGGCAGGTCCAACTGGGTGATTTCGAAAATGGCGTTGACAGGAGCTGGGTCTTCAGCCGGAGCGGGTAAGGGGCAGCGACTGAGAGCATCGGCGTGGGATAGAGTTTTGCCCGGGCGGTGGACAAGTTTGTATGAGTAGGCCGCTAGGAAAAGTGTCCACCTTGTCATCCTAGGGGAAAGGACTTGGGGTGTCTGTTTGTCGCCGGCCAGTAAACCCAGGAGGGGCTTATGGTCGGTGACCAGTTCGAAGAAATGGCCAAAAAGGAATTCGTGAAACTTTTTCACGGCTGCAACAGCTGCTAGGGCTTCCTTGTCTATTTGACTGTAATTTCGCTCCGTGGCCGAGAGCGTCCTGGAGAAAAAGGCGATGGGAGCCTCGGTGCCATTGGAAGTCTGTGACTAAGGACCGCCCCAATTCCAAATGGTGATGCATCTGCTGCCAGTACTAAAGGAAGGTTGGGGTCAAATTGGATGAGCACCGCCTCTGGCGTAAGTAGTGATTTGACGGCGTTAAACGCCTGGTCCTCTCTGTGCCCCCAGTGCCATGGTGACTTTTTGTCTAATAATCTGTGGAGGGTTCGGCTACTGAGGCTTTATGAGGCAAGAAGGATGCATAAAAGTTCAGCAGCCCTAGGAAAGCTTGTAGCTCCGTTTTGGAAGTAGGCGTGGGGCTTCGTGGATTGCCCTAACTTTAGACTCCAGGGGATGAATGCCAGAGGCGTCAATTTTATAACCCAGAAAGTCCACCTGTCTAGTGGCAATGGCGCATTTTTCTTTTTTTTTTAACTTGAGGCCATGCTGTCTGAACCTCTCTAACACTGCTCGTACTCTCTGGAAGAGTTGGGGTCTGTCCCTGGCCGAGACCAAGATGTCGTCAAGTAGGGTACTACACACCAGGGAGGCCCTGTAAAATCCGCTCCATGAGGGATTGAAAATACCCGGGCAACACTTACGCAAATTGGAGACGCTTGCATCGGAATGCACCCCTGTGAGTAACGATGGTCTGAAGCTCCGCTGTTTGGTTATCAACAGGGAACTGCTGATACGCTTGAGACATGTCCAATTTAGCAAAAATGCTGCCCGGTTCGAATGTGTGCAATAAGTGCTGAATGACGGGCACAGGGTAGGCGCTAACTTGTAGATGTTTATTGATTGTTGTCTTGTAGTCCGAGCAAATTCTCAGGCTACCATCTTTTTAAGGGGTGTGACAATGGGCGTCTCCCACTTGGCGAAATCTGTTGGCTCAATGACCCCTTGTTTTAGTAGTTTATCCAATTCGGCGTCTAGTTTTGGTCTAATAGCAAATGGAACCCTACGTGGTTTCAATCTGATTGGGACCGCCTGGGGTCAACAGTGAACGAGATGGGGGTTCCATTATAACACCCCAGCTCCTCGCTGAACACATCTGCGTAGTCAGCGAATAAGGAGTCAGTGTCTGAGGTTGAGACAGCATGGACTCCTGTTAGCCCTAGGCCGAGGTGGGAAACCAATCGAGCCCCAATAAGGTTGGTAGATTGCCGTTAACTACCACTAGAGGTAGGTGGCCTTTAAAAGTTCTAAAACTGACAAAAAACTTGCCTCTGCCGATCACGGAATGGCCTTCCCTGGTAGTCCTTCAGGACGGAACTGGCATCTCTGAAGCCGGGTAGTAGATAGGCTGGGGTGGAGTCTCTTGAGGGTGTTCCACGAGATTATTGAGAGCGCTGACCCTGTGTCAACCTCCATGTGGCACGGTTTACCTTCTAGGGAAACGGAGAGAGAAATTTTACTAACAGTGTGGCAAGTATGCCTGGCAAGGCGGTTCGTGCGACAGTTTAATACTTGCCTCTGTGGCCCCGAGTTCGAGGACGGGTGTCTGCGCAGTGCAGCGCTTTGGGGGCTTGGCAGACTCTCGCGATGTGCCCCTTCTTATGGCAGTTGTTGCAAATGGCTCCTTTAAACCTGCAGGTGGCCCTCTGATGTGATCCCCCACAGGCTAGGCACAACGTGATGTGCTTGGGTGGACCGGTGTGTTCCTGTCTGGCCCCTACCTGCGACCGTCTGTCGTTGGTGAGGCGGTGGACGTCGTTGTCGTCGTTGTGGGTTTCCTCCACTTCCACCTCTTGGAATGGATGGGGAACGATGCTGGCTTGGCACTTGGGCCCTGAATTTCGGTGGCTGAATTCGTTGCTAGCTCGGCTGCTAGGGCCTCCTCGACTGCTTGCGCGAGGTTGAGGTCCTTTTTGCTAGCAGGCGCCTCTGTAGGTTGAGATCCTTGACCCCACAAACTAATTGATCGAGGAGCATGTCCTCTAGGTATGTTCCAAACCGGCAGTGCAGGGCTGCTGTTCGGAGGGCGGCCATATACTGATTGATTGTTTCCTTACTAGATTGCTTTCTCATACGGAACGTGAACCTCCTGGCGATTTGTGAAGGTCTGGGAGCATAGTGGTTAGTGAGGATCTCCAGCAACTCGGACCACGGAACATTTTTAATTCTCTCGGCGCTACGAGGGCTGCGGCGGTATCATAAACGGTGGCTCCGCAGATAGATTAGGAAATAGGATTTTTCCGATGTTCTCCCGCGTCTGCCAGGCCGACCGCATCGATGTAATGGTTGAAGCAGTTCTTATACGATTCCCACTTCTCTTCGTCTGGTTTAAATGCCGGGAATGCTGGGTTGGAACTCATGGTGCTAGACAGCTGGGCTACCTGTGGAAAAAATCTCTCTGGGACTACGAGCGCTCATGATTATTAGTGATATCAGCTCTGGAGGGTTTTTGCTGCCCTCTCTTTCTCTCTGGGTTACCACGTTGGCTGCTAGCCGTTGAGGTGTCTTGAATCGCGCCAAAAAAAGTGGGCGTAGTGACTTCCTACAGCGCTGTGCTGTGTTTCCTACTGGTTCGAAATTCAAATGACACCCGTTTGAATTTCGCGCCAAATGCAGAGCGGCTGCGGCTCGCAGTGCTTCACTTTCCCCGTAGCGGGCTAACAAGCTACAGACGCTTCTAACTTTTTTTTTTTTTTTTTGAATCAGACCGCTTTCTCTGCTGCGGATCAGCGTTTGCTCTTTTTGATCGCTCGTTTTGAGGGCTGACCGCTCTCTCTGGCTGCGGATCAGCGTTTTCCTTATCGCCAGCCGATCGCTCTCTCTGGGTTTCGGATCGGAGGCTAGTGACTCAGCGGTTGCAAGGTGCTTCTGGTAGCCATCCCATCCTCGTCGCCAGTGTTAAGTTTGAGCAATGAGAGGCTGGACCAGAGCATGAATGCAACAATACTTTATTTTACAATAAAGGGCTGACCGTGCTTGCCAAGCCTGGAACTGGCTCGCAGCAATCAGCGACTGGTTGGACCCAGCAGCCTGCTTTTATAGCTGGCTGCTGGGGAGAACCAACCAATGGGAATGGGGGGAAAGAACGCCCACATAAGTGAGTGGACCTGAGTGAGAACTCCTTGAGTCCTCAGAACATAACACCACCTTTTTGACCTTCTGGGGGGTGCCTTAAATCCTAGCTCTCCCAATTGGCCTGGTGCCCCAATGGGAGCCTGGAGGTGGTTAGTGGATTAGAGAAGACTTTATCTTTACCCCCATTGTATATCATCTCCTTCCATAGCTATCTTGTTAATGTTAGTATCCATTGTTTTAATACTTTAGATTGTCAGTATTTTTATCTTGTTGTAAATGGCCTAGCATCTCTTAATGGCAAGATGGTTGACATATACATTTAATCAACCAATCAATCCTCTTTCTCCTGCCTCTGATTGATTTAGCCTTCAATCAGCTTATAATGGGATGGAAGTCAGTTCACTCTGGAATGGTAAGGATCATTAGACTGGTGAAAAGAACTTTAACATACCAGAAAACAAGTCCCACCATTTGTTTATGTGTGTTGAAGCATCACACGCACACTTCCAAATAGGGGAGAGAATCCTAGCCTGATCGCAGCAGCAGAATCCTGTTAACGTTGCTGGTTCTAGACTTAAAATAGACACATAACATCAGAAATGTCATCAAAAAAGTGCGACAAAGAATGTTCTTTCTGCATCCACTCCAGAAAGCTCAAACTTCCCGAGGAGTTGCTGATGCAGTTCTACAGAGGAATTATTGAGTCTGCCATCTGCACCTCTATAACTGTATGGTTTGGCTCTGCAACCCAACAAGACAGACACAGACTTCAATGGATAATTAGAACTGCAGAAAAAACGGTTGCTACCAACCTGCCTTCCACTGAAGACTGGTATACAGCATGAGTCAAAAAGAGAGCTGTGAAAATATCTCCAGACCCCTCACATCGTGGACCTAAATTGTTTGAACTTCTACCCTCAAAATGTTGCTATAGGGCACTGCACACCAGAACAACTATACACATGGACAGTTTTTCCCTGAATGCCATCACTCTACTAAACAACTAATTCCCACAACACCATCAAACTATTTACTAAGACCGTATTACTATTCTTCTTCTCATTCCTTCTATTACCTATCTCCTCCCATTTATGACTATAACCTTGTTGCTTGTATCTCTACAATTTATATTATTTTATTTGTTCCTATTATGATTTGATTACTTATTTAGAAACCTATGACTATTACTAAGTATTGTATCTTATAATTCTTGACTAATGTATTTTTTTCTTTTTATGTAACTGAAAGCTTATGGACCGAAGACCAATTCCTTGAGTGTCCAAAAACACTTGGCCAGTAAAAGATATTCTATTCTATTCTATTCTATTCTATTCTATTCTATTCTATTCTATTCTATTCTATTCTATTCTATTCTATTCTACTCTACTCTACTCTACTCTACTCTACTCTACTTCTACTCTACTCTATTCTCACCAGTTCTGAGTATAGCTTATCACATAGTCAGAGTATTGGGGCTGAGCAAGAATTTCTTCCCAACACTTTCTTTGTTTCTGAAGCTTAAAGCATTTTTATCTATAGCTTGACTGATTATTGATTTTAATTAATTGATTTAATTGACCTACGGCTGCCCAACTCAGACAACTCAGGTGACTCCAGGTGACTTACTGCACTTTGTACATGAAGTTGTAATTGTCTCTGCATAATTTCTGTGGCTTTCTACACAGCACCCTATCAAGGTGGCACTTTTAGCTACTGGTTCAGAACAGCCATCCTGCTTCATTAAGTTCAGTGTCCTTCTTTACTTGCGATGCAAAAGCTCCCAAGTGCCAAAACAAAGCACATTGCCCCCAATGTTTTGCTTTGAGCAGTGCATTGCCTCCGATGCTCCAAGTGAAGTCTTGAAGTCCTGTTTGCACACTCCTGTGTGAAAGAGGAGTGAGGGAGAGGATTGCCTGTGTGTAAGATAAAGAGAAACTGTTTTTCTCTCCTTGATGTCTCTTCCCATTGCTGGTTATTTTTAAAAGAAAACCTCTTTCCAACATGGTGTCTTTGCCAGGTATCCCTCATGAAAACTTCTAAAGATTCTTATAATGAATGCACAAGTAACTATTCATGGGGTAATGATCTGAAGGAATGAGGAAGAAAATGGCGGATAATATTGTGACTGATAAACTCAAGAGAAAAGTTTTCGATCAGTGTGTGCTACCTGCTCTAATCTATGCTGTGAAACATGGATACTAACCTCACAATCGATACAAAAGCTACAAGTAGTGCAAAGAGCCACTGAAAGATACATGCTTAGCAGTAAAATCTGTAGAGATTCTCAATCATCCAGGTCATGGTGTCCCAAAGGTGCTTTTTCAGGAGGCAACTGGACTTTCTTGTTTTTTTCTTTGAAGATGTTTCACTTCTCATCCAAGAAGCTTGTTCAGCTCTGACTGGATTGTGGGGAATGGAAGTATGTATACTCCTTGCAGACAGCTGATCATTTGCACTTTGGGGACAACCATGACCTGGATGACTGAGAATTTCTACATACTTTTAGCTATACAATTTGGGATGAACAGCCTTTGAATGATGTGGGAGTATGAATGGATTTCCAGAAAAAAAATTGCAGACTACGGGAACCAGGAGCACTACCCAGGTGACCCTGAGCACACAGATAAACCTCCAAGTGCTTCAACGACCCTCTGTAGGGATGCAAATGATCAGATGTCTGCAAGGTATATAAATCCTTCCATTCCCCACCATCGATCTCCATCCAATCTACAACACAGTCCTTTCAACAGTTCCAAGAAGGTTCTGCACCCATTTGCACCACTCAGGTAAACCTGATGACACAGATAAACCTCCAGGTGACCTAAAAGGATGCAAAGTACCAGCTGTCTGCAGGGATTATAAATCCTTCCATTCCCCACCATCCAATCAGAGCTGAAGGAGCTTCTTGAATGAGAAGCAAAATGTCTTCAAAGAAAAAAGAGAAAATCCAGTTGCCTCCTGAAAAAGCACCTTTGGGACATGCTCAGCATTACAAGACAAGACAGAAAGACCTGCACATGGATTAGAGAACAAACGAAAAGTATACAATATCATCAAGAAATGGAAATGGGCTGGTCACATAGCCAAAAGCACTGATGACAGGTGGGCCAAGGCAATGGATCCCACTTGATAAAAAGCATCCATGGAAGAGACCTAAAACAAGATGGAATGACAACGTCAGCAAATATTGTGGGCCCAATTGGCAAAAGGAAGATCAGGACCATATTGGTTGGAAACATTTGGAAGAGACTTTCATCTTGAAGTGGATAGACAATAGCTAAGATGAAGAAGGAGGAGGAGAAAGAGGAGGAGGTGGAGGTGGAGGTGGAGGTGGAGGAGGAGGAGGAGGAGGAAGAAGGAAAAGGAGAAGGAGAAGGAGAAGAAGAAGGAGAAGAAGAAGAAGAAGAAGAAGAAGAAGAAGAAGAAGAAGAAGAAGAAGAAGAAGAAGAAGAAGAAGAAGAAGAAGAAGAAGAAGAAGAAGAAGAAGAAGAAGAAGAAGAAGAACTCAGAACAGGATCTCATGAAGCAACCAAATGAATTTGTGCCAACCCAGCAGTAGTCCAGAATGTAATTGAGACATAAGGATTTCTAGTCTCATAGTTACTTTAGCAATGTTTTCCCCCCTTTCCTTCAAAATAGCAGAAATCCATGAAGTACACTATCTGAACAAATATAGCTTACCGTGAAGCACCAATCCAGAAATGCAAAGCCAATGTGGGGCAGAAGGAAGTAAATCTTTTGATCTAGCACTGATGATAAAAATTTTCCATAACTTCAAATACACCCATTAGACAGCTCTGAGATAAGGCTGAAATTCTAACCGCTTTGTGAATCTTGGCATGTCTGTCTTCCTTACTTATCATAGCTATTTGAATCTCAAGGCTTTACTGATGTTTGTTGTCTAATGTGAGACTCAGCAGGAGCCCTTGAGCAATTTGAAAATATGTCATCTCTCTCTCTCTCTTTTTAAAGACTATCTTCTGCTGGGATGTCTGTATCAATTAAATTGATAGGAAATTGTTCAAAATAAACTTTTGTGTAATTTCCATTCATCTGATTTTGACAGATGTTCCAGATTCACTCAACATCTCCTACAGAAGCACATAAGCCTTGTGTGTATCTACGATACAGAAAGAATGAAATTTTCCACTCATGGATATACCGTGGTCTGGAAATTCTGAATAATAATATTTCTGTCCAGCCCTTCCTCTGCATAAAGATCAGAGCAGCTTGGGTAGTAGATGTATTAAGTGTAATCATCTAACTAATCATAAATCCCTGTTTATATATTTAATTTCTAGGGGAGTAAAACAGACATCAGTGAACAATTAGCAGCTAAAATTGGTACACAACAGTGATGCAAAACCGGATTCAATTTACCCAAGAAAGTGGGTCAAAATACAAGCTACAAACTTTTTGATTCAGGAAAAAAAATGCACAATACCAAACAAAGAAATCAGATAATGGAATATGATAATCTTCAGAATATCACTAACTGATTATATGCCATCAAATTGGTGTCAGCTCTTAAGGGCCATATAGGTAGATCCCCGCCCCCCAGGAACATAACGTATATGGTGCCAAATATAGACTTCCTTCATGTATAACCATGATAAAGCCATAGTATTTTGAAAAGACCATAGTTGCTCATGCCAGATATAAAGAGAAAACCCGAAGAATGAGTTTACGTCTCACACCAAACCAAAACCAGAATTATGAACTGTGGTACTGGTTCGTGGTGATGGATCCAAAGGTGAAGATGATAACAAAAGATCTTCATTTGTCTTTAACTGAATAATTAAAGATGTTTCCTCAGTGCATTTCAAAAGACCAAGGAAGGTTTTCCCTTATGGGCAAAGATGCTCGAATTCTCCTGTCAAGAAGACCAATGTCATTGTTCTGCAACTTTGTGAAGAAAGACTGTGTGTTTGGGGAGGAGAAAAATGAAGAAACAAGAGTTGAAAAAGTTAGGATAGGAGAGAGGGGGCGGAGGGAAGGGAAGGAAAAGGGAGGGGAGGGGAAAGAGGGAGAAGAGTGGGAGGGGAGAAGGAAGGAAGGAAGGAAGGAAGGAAGGAAGGAAGGAAGGAAGGAAGGAAGGAAGGAAGGAAGGAAGAAAAAGAAAGCTGTTAAAACAAGCCACGGGTGGCATCAGACTGAAGAATGTTATCTGCTACTGTTTTATCAATATATAGTACAAATTCTGTCTCCCAGGCTATCTGTGGCACGCAAGATAAGATTACCAGTGTCTTTTTCAACTGGCTATTCATCATAGCACAGAGACTGCACTATCAAATCATAAAAGATCATCTGAGGGTTCAGTGCAGTTGATCTGAAGGTCTCTAAGGAGAGGAGTAAACAAACAGCAATTAGAAGCAACCTTAACATCACCACCATACTTTCTAATGCTAATCGGTGTGGCATGTGAGGGAAATAACAGAATGGAGAAAAAAAAAGTGATTTAAGGATTCCAAGTTGAAAGCATAGCAGCAATGGATGTTACAGACACCTGGATGGGCATAAAGCTGAAGTCTGGCTTTTAACCCCAGCTCATATCTAAGTCCAACCTGGTATTAAAACAATAGCCTTAGGCAAGCTCCATTTATTTGCTTTCACTTAGCATTTAATCTATAAAGCTTTGCATTCGTTTTTTCATGGGACTGAATATACAAACTAACTGTTGAAATGTTAATTGCATGAAACCACTGAATTGTTAGGCATAACAATTTATTGCTTTCTATAGATCTCTTTAACTGGTGTTGCTACCATCCCTGCTATAACATTATTAAAATGTTGTTAACATAAAACCAGTGATGGGATTCAAATATTTTTACTACCGGTTCTGTGGGCATGGCTTGGTGGGCATGGCGTGGCTTGATGGGCCTGGCAGGGGGAGGATACTGCAAAATTTCCATTCCCTCCCCATCCCACTAACCTGCTTTCTAGCTCCATTTTCCTGTGCAGGGCAACAAAAGAAGACCCAGCCAATCAGCTGGGACTCGGGAGGCAGAGAATAGATGTGGGTGGGGCCAGGCAGAGATGGTATTCCAAATTTCTCAGAATTTCTGCTAACGGTTCTCCAGAACTGGTCAGAACCTGCTGAATACCACCTCTGCATAAAACAGAAGAATATAAGGCTTTTGTTGTTATTGTTAGTTGCAAAGTCATATCCAACCCATCGTGACCCCATGGACAATGTTCCTCCAGGCCTTCCTGTCCTCTATCATCTCTCAGAGTCCATTTAAGCTCACGTCTATTGCATCAGTGACTCTATCCAGCCACCTCATTCTCTGCCGTCCCCTTCTTCTATTGCCCTCAACCTTTCCCAGAATTAGGCTCTTCTCCAGTGAGTCTTTCCTTCTCATTAGGCGGCCAAAGTATTTGAGTTTTCATCTTCAGGGTGCTTGGTGAACATCAAAGCCAAAGTAGCAAAAGCAAGCATGGCAGTTTTTATTGATTTATTTTTATTTTATTTATTTTGTCAAGCAATTATAAGATAACAGGTATAAGTATAAACATAGCTATGGATACATGAAATATATACATATAAGAAAAATAAAAAAAAGAAACAACAGGACAGGGATGGTAGGCACGTTGGTGCGCTTATGCACGCCCCCTATAGACCTCTTAGGAAGGGGGTGAGGTCAATTGTAGACAGTCTAAGGTTAAAGTTTTTGGGGTTTGGGGAAGAAACCACAGAGTCAGGTAGGGTATTCCAGACATTGACCACTCTGCTGCTGAAGTCGTATTTCCTGCAATCAAGTTTGGTGCAGTTAACCTTGAGTTTGTATCTATTGTGTGCTGTTATTGTGTATTGTTATGGTTGAAGCTGAAGTATTCGTTGACAGGTAGGACATTGCAATGTATGATTTCATATACTATACTTAGATCGAACCTAAGGTGGTGTAGTTCTAGGTTTTCTAGGTCTACAGTTTCAAGTCTGGTGGCATAAGGTGAGATGTGGGTCAACAGCGCACTCCTGAAAGAAACAAACATTTTAGGAGTGATGAATAGGAATAGGAATGCAAATGAAAAAGGTTGCCTGCGCTTGGTTTCTCAGATTTGCACTGATATACCATACCATCATCTTGATGCTTAAATTGCACAATGATTGTTGTGTTGCCCTTTTCTAAGAAAGGTTAAAGGAGATCTGTAAGGAGCGCTTAACACATGTAAATGCATACCTCTTTAAACTAAACCAGCATGTTAAATGGCCCATAAATTTCACAAGTAATTTTTTATAGTGGGGGAAAAAATCTTTTCAACCAATTGTCCACCTGCTTCTCTCTCCCTATTTCTCTCTTGGCATAATTAAATGCACCAATTATCCAATTACAATGTGAAAATGCTTACCGAATAATCACATATTTATGTTTGTGTGCATGTATATTTGCATGTATATATATGTGTGTCTGTAAAAGTCTGTAAAAGTCTGACTCACAGAGGAACACAATACAGAAGCCTGATGATGGCAGATGAGATTCTGCCGAAAGGTTGCTACAACTTTAAAAGCACAACTATAATGACGTGGGAAAATACCCGAACAAAGCTAAATACCATACATATGTGTGTAAGCATATATACTCTGTGTGTGTGTGTTTGTGTGTATACACACACACACACACACACACACACAGAGTGTGCATGTATATAAGTATTTGTATTATCTATCTCTGTATAAAGTGTACAATTAAACCTTTAGCTTACTGTGTGGTTTGAGTTGATGACTACACTTGAAAAACTATGCCAGGTTCATGCAGCAGGTGAGTGCCACTGGAAAACTGAGCTTGATAATTATGCCACCAAAATATACTTTTCTTTGTTGTCCACGTCTTTATCATAATCCCGAGGTCCTTCCTGGTGTGTATGGGGCTACAAAGAGTTCTCTGTCAATGCTCTGTGCTTCAACAGCTGTTTTTTAAATCCTCCAATCAAAATTCATGTATATGTACTGTATATTTTAAAAACACACCTACATTATGGATAGAAGAGAATATTTGTATCAATCAAAGAACCAAGACTATTCTCACTGACACTGACAGAGCAAGCCGCTAATATATACTGTTAGTTTGGTAATGAAACATCTGCAAAAAAAAAAAAAAAAAAAATCAAGCTCAGAGAGTACCAAGGACCATATACATCTATATTATGATTTTTTTTTTCTGTGAGGGATTTTCCTACAAGAGTAGGAAAGAGTGAGGGATTTTCCTACAAGAACACTCTTAGAAGCAGTTGTGAGTGTTCTGAAGTCAGGATACAGGACAGTAGCTGGGAACATAAACATAAATCTCTTGATCCAAAATCAGCATCCGGCTGCTATAATATACTTTCTCCTTATTTTCCTTTGCTGGGAATAAGAAGGGATAGAGAAGTTTCTCTATTGGAGTTGATATGTGAGATAGCAAGGAATCATAGAGTGATAGAATCACAGAGCTGGAACGGAAGTTGGAGATCTTCTAGTCCAGGGATCTTCAAACTTGACAGCTTTAAGATATACCACCTATATCACTATATATATATATATATATTTTCTGAGGTTCTCGCGGGTATTTGTATGTGGATCTTTGGTTGTTCGGGTTTTCTCCTGTGTAAGATTCAAAGTATCTAGGCAACATTTCGATGAAGTCTCATTCATCATCATCAGGCCTCTGTCTTCAGCTCTTGCTTTTCAGAGTGATGTGAGATTGCAGCTGCTTTTTTCTTTCCAACTGCCAGTGGGGGTGGGACTTGATTGGGTGGGGGCTTGGCTGTGTTCTGATTGGGTGGGGGTGTCTTCTTATTGGTGGGGGGCCTGGCTGTGTTTTGATTGGTTGGGGGGTTGGCCGTGTTCTGATTGGCTGGATTTCTTGCTGCCCGGCTTCGAATTCGAGGTAGAAATAGAAAAACGCCCACACAGCATGAACAAACAAGATGACACCTCCCGCCTCCCAGCCATTTGGAAACCCGCCCTCATGAACAGACGAGTACCTAACATGAAGAATGACACCAGACCCACACCCATCAGAGCCACACAAGATATCACCACCACACTCCCATATAGAAAACAGACTCACACCCACTCAGAAGATAAGACACGACCATGGACCAGAAGCTACACTGCAACCTCATCACTGCCCACTTCAAACCCCTCCGAGCCATACATGAAGCAGGCCGACACCCACTATGGAGATGCAGCGCGACCTCGAACTCGAAGCCGGGCAGCAAGAAATCCAGCCAATCAGAACACGGCCAACCCCCAACCAATCAAAACACAGCCAGGCCCCCACCAATGAGAAGACACCCCCACCCAATCAGAACACAGCCAAGCCCCCACCCAATCAAGTCCCACCCCACTGGCAGTTGGAAAGAAAAAAAAAAAGCAGCTGCAATCTCACATCATTCTGAAAAGCAAGAGCCGAAGACAGAGGCCTGATGATGATGAATGAGACTTCATCGAAACGTTGCCTAGATACTTTGAATCTTACGCGGAAGAAAACCTGAACAACCAAAGATCCATATATATATATATATCTGAGGTTCAGCTCCATAGGCTCACCTCTACACCTCACCTCTACAAAACCTCTACAAAACCTAGCCAAATAAGTACAGCCCTATGCAGAATCCATCAACTCACATGTAAGAAACTCATTCCAGTTCATCGAGATCGTAAAGAAACAAAACTTACAACACAGCAACCTACTAGTGAGCTTCGATGTCATATCCCTCTTCACCCAAGTGCCTATAAAAGAAGCCTTGACAGCCATCCAAAACAAATACAACCCCTCCCCAGCACATCCTAGATCTGACCAACCACTGCCTATCCGATACATACTTCACCTACAATGGACAAAAATACAAACAAATAGAAGGAGCACCCATGGGATCACCCCTCTCACCTGTCATCGCAAACCTCTACATGGAATACTTTGAAACACAAGCTCTAGAAAAATATGACCACAAACCCAAACTCTGGCTCAGATACATAGATGACACTTTCATAATCTGGCCACACAGGAAAGAAAAACTGAACAACTTTCTCACACACCTCAACAGCCAACACCCCAAAATACAATTCACCATGGAAACAGAAGCTAACAATCAACTTCCCTTCCTAGATGTCTTAGTATACAAAAAATCCAATGACACCCTAAGACACACCATTTACCAGAAGAAAACACATACAAACCGCTATCTACACACACTCTCACACCACCACCCAGCACAGATCAATTCTGTAGCTGAGACACTCATCTCCAGAACAAAATGCTTAGCCGACGAACAACACCTAAAAACTGACCTACACACTCTCACTAATGTACTAACAGCCAATGGATTCCAAAGAAAGAAGATTACCCACCTAATCCAAAAACAAAACCCAACCAAAATCCAAGACAGAGAACAAGAGAACGGCAAAGCCCTCCTCCCATATATAAAAGGCACTACGGACAAAATCAGCAAGATCCTCCAAAAACACAACATTAAGACAGCATTCTGCACAAACAGAAAAATATTCACCATCCTAAGAAACCCTAAAGACAAAATCAATTTAGAAAACCAAGGAATATACGAAATCCCATGCCCCACCTGCCCCACCACATACACCGGACAAACTAACAGAAGAATAAGTGCATGCATTGAAGAACACAAGAACTCAATCAAAAAAGGACCGACCTCTTCCCTGGTCCAACACTTCAAAGCCACAGGACATGAGACTGACTTTAAAAATACCAGAACTATCACCAAAACTGAACACTTCAACAACAGACTAATCAGAGAAACCATAGAGATAGAAAAACGTCCACACAGCATGAATAAACGAGATGATACCTCCCACCTACCAGCCATTTGGAAACCTGCCCTCATGAACAAACAAGTACCTAACATGAAGAATGACACCAGACCCACACCCATGAGGGCCACACAAGTTGCTACCACCACACTTCCACATAGAAAGCAGACTCACACCCACACAGAAGATGAGACACGACCATGGACCAGAAACCGTACCGCAGCTGCATCACTACCCACTTCAAACCCCTCCGATCCATACATGAAGCGAACTGACGCCCACCATGAAGATGTGGCACGACCACGAACGCAAAGCTTAACAACAGGATCACAGCTCACCAGCTCAAATCCCCCAGCAACTAAGACTAACCTGAGCACAACCAAGCCCCCACCTGAACAGAACATGCCTCCAGCCAATCAGAACACGGCCAACCCCTCAACCAATCAGAACACAGCCAAACCCCCAACCAATGAGAACACACCTCCACCCAATCAGAACACAGCCAAGCCCCCACCCAATCAAGTCACACTCCCACTAGCAGTTAAAAGGAAGAAGCAGCTGCAAGCTCACATCACTCTGAGAAGCACAGAGCCAAAGACACAAGCCTGAAGATGATGAATGAGACTTCATCGAAACGTTGCCAAGATACTTCCAATTTTACGTGGGAGAAAACCCAAATAACCAAAGATCCACATACAAATACCCGTGAAAACTTAAGAAAACACACACACACACAAACACACACACACACACACACATATAATATATATATATATATATAATAAAACTTAAATGTAGTTGGCAGTTCAAATCTCACCAGGCTGAAGGTTGTCTCAGCCCTCCATCCTTCTGAGGTGGGTAAAATGAGGACCCAGATTGTTGGGGGAAATAGGCTGACTCTGTAAACTGCTTAGAGAGGGCTGTAAAGCACTCTAAAGTGGTATATAAAGTCTAAGTGCTATTGCTATTGCTATATACTAAAGGTTCCACCAGCGTAACAAATCCCTGTTCACTTTGTACATATGTCAACATCATACACATGTATAAAAGGTGAGACATTGATTGCCCTGCCATAACCAACACAATTTTGATTACACACACACACACACACACACATCATAAACACCAGTGGTTGTTTTGTGAAGTGATATATTCTGGCACTTATAAATTACGGCATTGCAAGAGGTTAACAGTGTCAAAATATGTAGCATCTATATACATATTTTTCATTCTGAAGTTTCAAGTTTATTGCCCAGCACCTCTTAGACATAACAAGAGTGTATAATTTTCATCCTCTTAGTGCAAGTGAGACTTCACCCGATGCTTTGTGCATGGCTGGACATGGTTGCTTTCTGCACAAATTCCCCATCCTACTTCAGGCGCAACATATGTGCTTTAATTATCAGGAAGTTTCTATTTACCGATTTGCATCCTTTTCTGATGCAATCACATGCTTTGTCTAAGTGGCTTTAGCAAAATTTTCAGTGAGTGTTTCTGATGTAGGGCTGCTCTGTTTTTATTCCCACTCCCTGCAGCACCCTATTAAGAAAATAAATTATATAAAGGGCACCCAATGTGTAGTTTAGGGTGTATTATGATCATTGCATAATACCATTTGGATTATTGCATAAAACCCACCGCTGTAAATTAATTAGATTGGGCAGCCCTTAAATCTTGTCTGGTTGAGTCAAGATACCATTGCCACTTTTATGAATTCCATCATCCCTTTGTGGTGTCACCTCACTGCCAAAGGGACGACAATTTTACCACTGGTGAGAAATAAAACTGAAAATTGGCATTTGGCTTTTTTAATCAGATAATTATTTAAAAATAAAATAAAATCACAGCACGAATGCAAAATATACTTTTCTGTGGTTGTTTACTTTTTTTTTTTTTTTTTGCTTTCTCCATCTGTTCCAAATGAGGTGTACTGTTAGAGATGCCAGTTACAAGTCTGCTCTTATGAATATACCTTTAATGGATATTTCAGCATTGTTTGGGAACAAAGATGTATAGGTGATACCCACTCTGTTGGACATCTGGCTGCAACATGAGCCTCATTAAACTACATCTGTAAGTGTGGGGGTTACTTCTTTACACAAGAGTGATCATAATGAAAGAGTCGGAGAACGGAGTTATTAATAGCGCCAGGTGCTAGGTGCTGTCAGTTGTGTATATTGAACAAACACCTATAACAAATTGGTTAATGGCTACCATGCCAAGGTGCCAAGCAGGCTTAGACTAAGAGAACAGTGAAATGGTTATTTATAGAATTTGTTTTTCATCACAGACATACCATATGTATCAATTCTAAATGATTAGACGGGAAGAACAAAACTGGGAGGGGTGAGCGGGCTTGGAGGAAGGGAAAGTGTAAGTCATCAAAGAGTCATAGCTGTGAAAAACTGATATTTTCAAAAATACAAGAATCTGAACTGGAGGGTGTCATCTAGCTAACATTAAGTCCCATCGATTCCATTGGGATGTTTAAAAGTATACCTTCAATATTTTTCTACTAAAATCTTTAAGATGACTTACTGCAGCAGGGGCCAGGAGTGACCTATTGTGGACATATTCAAAATCAAATCAAACCAACATATTTCAGGATAAGAATTGGCATCCTGAAGTCCTCAGAGCAATAGGTGGCCTTCAGCTTCACTTCAGGTGGGCATCATGCTGTCCAGGAAACCAGCTCAGGTTTTAGTAAGGAATAACAGTTTCTTTCCTGCTATTTGTCTATGGAGATTCTCATTCATTCAGGTCAAAGGTGCTTTTTCAGAAGGCAACTGGACTTCCTTTGTTTTTCCTTGAAGACATTTCTCTTCTCATCCAAGAAGCTTTTTCAGTTCATCAATTCTCAACTGAAGAAGCTTCTTGGATGAGAAATGAAACATCTTCAGGGAAAAACTTAGTCCAGTTGCCTTTTGAAAAAGCACCTTTGGGTTTCCTACCACTTGCTATTTGGGAAGGATAAAAGATGCCAGAAAGAGGAGACAAACAGGGGACATCAAAGGCAGGAAGGCTTTTTACACCCATGTTTGGCTCTGCCCCTGTTTTTAATCCCCGCTATCAACAAACCTATCATATGATCTCAATCGCAGGAGTTTTAAGAGAACACGGCTCTGACTGTTTTGGTAAAACTGTGACTTTGGGAATCTTTTCCCTATATTTATAAACATGGGGAAAGGATATTCATCATTTAATTACTTTGCCTGACTTCATGCAGCTTTCCCCAACTTGTACTGTTGGGAATGAAATCATTTCACCAAGCTGGCTGGGAAATTAGGTCATTACAGTCCCAGGCTATCCGGAGAACATCATCTTGCAGAAGAATGGTCTACTGGTTTGAAACCAAGCTCAATGAAGGAAGGTCACCTCGTCTATAAATAGACTTCTAGCCTGGGATCTATTTTGCAAGATTTGCAGGCAAGGAGTTCTATGTACAAAGTCCCCAAAGTTTCTCTGGTTGAGTGATTTCTCCCCAATGAATTAACCACCATGGGAAATAGAATAAGTGGCAGGAAACATTTGTATAGCTTCCCAGCCTAAAGCTTCTCTTAGTCCTGAGCACTAGAAAAATGTTTATATCTACTGTGCCTCGTTCTACTTGCTAGAGAAGGAATTTCAGAATGAGGGAGAAAAGGAGAGATGGATCGAAGACCCACTTTTGATATTTTTTCCTTTCTCGGCATGCTGGTTCAGTGTAACATAAGTCATGTTCACAAAAACTTTATACATTGTTATCAACATCAGGACATCTTTTGCATCTCCTTACATTTTTCAGTATATGTATTTACTTATTCCTTTACCATTACATCTTACTCTTGCTATAGATCAATATCTTTTATCCTTACACATCAATCTTCTCCATGGTGTATTTATATATTTACATATTCCCTCATTCTTTTCCTAATTGCCATGTTATTTTCTTTTTATTTCTAAACCACTCATCCCAGGCATCCCAGGCCCTATAGTAAATTGAATCTTCTCTGTCTTTTATTTTCATCGTTAGCCTGTCCATCTCTATACAATCTATTATTTCAACTTATTTTCCAAAACACCAGAAAGCAAAACCAGAAGCAATGGATGAAAACCAATCAAGAAGAGACTTTACAACCTGGAATTAGGGAGAAACTTCCTAACAGTGAGAACAATTAACGAGTGGAACAGAAGTTGCCTTCAGAAGTTGTAGGTGCTTCATTACTGGGGTTATTTAAGAAGTGACTAGACAGACACGTGTTTGAAATGATGTAGACTCTCCTGCTTGAGCAGGACGTTGGACGAGAAAACCTGTGAAGTCCCTTCCATATATATCTATGTCAGGATTCTGGCTGTTGCCCCAATTAAATCATGAGTCTCGAGCCAAACTTCCAAAACTTCAAAAAGATTTATTGGGAGTTAACGTGTCTGGCACTGCTTGGGTGTAGCCAACTCTGAGACACATAATTCATTGTCACCATTGACACTGGTTTCCCCCCCAACCCCTGGGTGTATTATAATTCATATTCTCCAATGAGAAACATCCATAGCTAAGAGTCATTAATCATGTTCTCCAGTTAGAATTTTGCACGGCAGAAACTTCAGTCACCTAGTTACTATCTTTGAAAACTATTTATGGAATGCACTTTCGATTTCCAAGCTGCTGCACTGCTCTTTCAAACCTCTTTTCCCTCTCTCTTTCTGTTGGCAATTCTAAAAAGACCATAGAAATATTTTGTGAGTTGACATTCAGCTTCCTTCACTTCTTGAAGGTGACCTATACAACACAAAAAGAAAACAAATTTAATGCAGGTATGGGACTTAGGGTTGACATCTATGGAGATGCTCAGTCAGCCAGGTCATAGTTGTCCCCAAAGTGCTTTTTCAATAGGCAACTAGACTTTCTTGTTTTTCTTTGAAGACATTTCACTTCTCAACCAAGAAGTGCCTCTTGAAAAAGCACCTTTAGGACTAACCTACATAGTATTCAGTGATGTCTGGATGTGTCCAACAGCTACTTAACTTCTGCTACTACTACTAAATTAGCATCAGAAGCAGTTCTGTGTTGGAAGGCCTAGTTGATGACATCACCTTTGCCCAGGGGATGTTATTTTCCCACCAAAGTGGTACCTTATATACTTGCGTTTGCATGCTTTTGAACTGCTAGGAGGTCAGGACCTAGGGCGAATTGACGGGAGCTCATTCCATCCTGTAGCTCGCTCTCAGGTTTCAAACTGCTGAACTCTTGACCTCTCAATGGTCTTTTGACTCAGCATCCTAACCACGTGAGCTACCCTCAGCTACTGCCAAGCACTGATTACCTGAAATCTGTTACCAGTGTAACATTTAATATCTTTATATTGTGACTGACAAGTTCTGCCAACAGAGCAATGAAACGTTCTCTAATCACAGCATCTCCTGGTAGGGCAAAGAGGACTTGAAGCTAACTCTTCTCTAAAGTGTTTGTCCCCCTCAGGGATTCTGCTCTGTCTATCCCCCAAAATAAAAGGTTGTATGGTTGTTTTATCTTTTGGTTGGTCTCAGAATGATATTTTCTTTTAGGGAAAAATATAATGAGCTAGATAGTCTCTTAAAGTTCTCCCTATGCTTCATTCTCAGCAACTAACTTTAGCACATTCAGAATGGGGCATCCGCCTTCCTTTCCACACAAGAAAATATCAACCTCTTTCCTGAAGCTTGTCACAGATATTCTTCATTCTAGGCTCAGTTTTTCTATATGTTTTATTACTTTTGGTCACCAAATCAAAAGTAGGTTTATTTTAATTTATATTTAAATTTAAGGGTATGTGCTTTGTAAACCCTCATGTGTTTTTTCTTTTAATAGTGAACTAGTCTTCCTGTAAATTTTGTTCTGTTTTGTTGAAAAACAAGGTGGTTACCAGCTCTCTGAAAGTGGGGGAGGGAACTCTTCCTAACAACCTTATTTTGAAGGAATGTAGCTCAAAAGCACCTGCACCATTTGTTAGGAAATTTGGACCATTTCCTCCATTATAAAGCATTTTTTGCATAATTCATCCTATTCTGGTTTTAAAATGTATCGTAGCTGTTTATTTATACTTTCCCATGCTAGGAAGAAATGGAAAGGCTATGGTCCATGTTTTCCATTTTATGCTTGGACGGCGACCATGGATCATCCAAAGTGGTTGATCTCCTTTCAGAGCCAAGGTCCAGCTGTGATTTGGTTGGTTCTTGTGCATCATCATCCTTAATGTCCATCTGGTTTCAATAATTTCAAAATAAAATAGTGTTTGGGGTCCCCACACAGACCTGAAGCTACAAGCTGCTAACTGTCCAGAGCAGTGATTATTGGAATGATTTCCAGACTTCATAAAGGAGGAGAGTATATTTGGGAGATATAATCTTAAGGAAAAAAATAACGGTGTGAATTTAAGGCAGAAACCTTTGGCATATCATGTCTTTGCTATGATTGTGCATTTTCTAGTGATATTGGATCTACACAGTGGCGAGGTTCAATTTTTTTTACTACTGGTTCTGTGGGTGTGGCTTGGTGGGTGTCGTGTGGCTTGGTGGCTGTGGCAGGGGAAGGATACTGTAAAATCCCCATTCCCTCCCCACCCCACTAACCTGTTTTCCAGCTCTGTTTCTCCTGTTCAGGGCAACAAAAGAAGACCGAGCAGATCAATTGGTGCTCGGGAGGCAGAGAAGAGATGGGGGCAGGGCCAGTTAGAGGTGGTATTTGCCAGTTCTCCAAACTACTCAAAATTTCCACTACCAGTTCTCCAGAACTGATTAGAACCTGCTGAATACCATCTCTGGATCTACAGCCACTTAGAGTAGTCCCATGGCAAGATAGGGAGCAAATAAATTTAACATAATAATAATTGACAGAAGTTTGGGTTTGAATGCAGCAAAAATCACTGGGAACACCAAGTTGACAAAGTTCTTGAAAATGAATAGGTCATAATCTTGTGGAAATTTTGGATCCAAACAGACAGATATCTGGCCCAAAACATGCTATTGTGGAGAAGAAAAAAAAATCTGGTTCATTTATATTGCAGATGATTGAAGAGGAAGTGATGATTTTCATCACAGAGGCTGCAGTTGAGGGTATGTGTGTGATTTTTTAAACGTGGAGCACATGTTTAGTGTGAATGTGCATGAAGTGAACCAGTGGTGTTACCAGTGGAATCCCACCTCTGCCCCTGGTCCTTCTTTTCATTAAACTAGACCATTCCCAATTCCAGCAACCGTTCTTTATGTGTTTTAGCTTCCAGTCCCCTAATCATCTTTGTTGCTCTTCTCTGCACTCTTTCTAGAGTCTCATCTAGAATCTTTTTTACATCATGGCAACCAAAACTGGAAGCGATATTCCAAATGTGGCCTTACCAAGGCATTATAAAGTGATACTAACACTTCACATGATCCTGATTCTATCCCTCTGTTTGCTCAGTCTAGAATTGTTGGCTTTTGGTGGGGGAAGCTGCAGCACTATACAATGATCAATACTAATAATAATATAGCAAACCTCAAATTTCACAAGACTTTGTGACGGAAAGCCAATATAAAGCCATTCTATCAATTAATTTTCTTTATATTATATTTCACGTTGCCTTGGTGCCCTTCCCCATTAGAATGTACATTTTAAGATATAAAGCAAGTTCAGAAAAGGCCAAATGGTTAATTGCCCAGCTGAACCATCAACCATGGAGCAAATGAGGATGTTTAATAGCAGTGTTAGAGGCTCATCCTTGCATTCCTCTAATCATGGAGAGAGAGATGCCTTGCTAACAGTTTCTAAAGGCTATAGCTTCATAATGCTTGCTGTAGTTTAATGCTCAACCCATCAGACAGGACACCTGAATTTCTTTTTAGCCATTGCAGTTATAAACAGTTTGATGCAAACTACTTGCTGTGTAAATAATTTGCAGTACTTTGTTGGAAACATTGCTAACAATGAGGATCTAAAGCTGCGATCTGCACAGATCTTATTGGCCATGTTAAACTACTGTGGGAACCACCCTTCCCCCTTCATCTAGTGAGCATTGTCCTCCCTGTTTCTTTTGTCTGGGCTGTCAAAATAACCAGCCTCCTGCCTTTTTGCAGATCTAAAGTGGTCATTACATGCACTCCGTATATATGCAGACTAAATATTCCTCTGGAAAACCGCTGAACTTGTTTCTGAACATGACTTTAATAGTCTTTTGAATGTCTTCAAATAAAAGGAGTGGTGCTCTTGTCAATTTAAGTGGAAAAAAAGTCAGATTGTAGGTTGTAGGTTCTAGCACCACTAGGTCACCTACAATGTTTTGCTGACAAAAGAGACTGCAGTCTGTACTTTTTCTCTTACTTTTCATGAAAGTTGTCCTTTTGCTCACTTCAGTGTCATTGTATGTACCCCGCTGGCTACTTTTGGGTACCTGTGGCCACTCACTGCTAGGACAACCACTCTCTTGGCAAATATGGACTTGTCTTCATGTGAGAGAAAAATTGGTGAGAATTCTACTTGCTTCCCTTATCAAACTCAAGTAACATGTCCAGAGGTGGTATTCAGCAGGTTCTGACCAGTTCTGGAGAGCTGGTAGCGGAAATTTTGAGTAGTTTGGAGAACCAGTAAATACTACCTCTGACTGGAGATTTCACAGTATCCTTCCCCTGCCACACCCACCAAGCCATACCCACAGAACCGGTAGTAAAAAAAATTGAATCCCACCACTGAACATGTCCCAATTGGGGGAGAAGGGAGGGGAGAGGACAGGAAAAAGTGGGAAGGAGATTGCTCAATGTTATCCAAAATCTCTTCATGGGACCGGAAGGTTTAAACCAAGGGAATCATGGCCCTTCTATGACTTGTGAACTGCTGAGCCAGCATGGTCCATGGTTCCCCACCCCTGCTTTAAACCCATGCCCAAAATTAAATAACCTTATTGACAGGTTGGCAGGACAGAGTAGTCATGCAGTATGAAACAGATAGGAAAGTCCCCATCCCATTTGACCTACCCCATGTCCTTTACTTCACTGACCTGTTATCCAAGCCATTTTCAGACTGTAGTGGACTTCCCAAAGGTTGATAGACCCATATTTAGAAATAGCTTGAATGGAGTTAATTGGACTTATATTGGTGGGATGGAAGGATGGATGGATGGATGGATGGATGGATAGATAGATGGATAGATAGATAGATAGACAGACAGACAGACAGACAGAGATATATAGATATAGAAAACTCTGGTGTAGTTTTGTGTTTTAGGTTTTGAGTTTAAAATGAATGGATTTTTCCCCTTCATATATAATATCTGAGCATTTTTTAAAATTAGTAAAATATCACAACTAGAAAAAGTATTTTCCCCCTTTAGGGTTAAAAGAAATTGAAATAATATAGGGGAATCTCTTAATATAAATTATGATAAGGATTCAATAGTAAACAGAAGCATATATTATTCCCTACAGCAAGGAGAAGCAGAGATGGTCAAATTAATTCTTTTATCAAAGAAGAGAAAATGTTTAACCTTGCTTCTATTTGGAAATTGCTTCTGGATTTTGTGCTTGCAATGAAAAAAAAATGAATTTTTGTTTTTTGCTAATGAGATAGGCTTGTTGTTATAGAAATGGCTTGTATACATTGTTGTGTAAAAATAAAAAGTTGAGGATGTAATGTTATTATCTTCTACCGTGCTAAAGAGAGTTGGAAGTTGGTGCCTTTTTCTTTCCTTTTTTCCCTTCTCTATACCATATTTTTCTTTTTCTTTTCCCTCCTAGTTTTCTATTACTTTTTTTGAATTTCTCTTTGCATTTTATATTTTGAAAAAATAATAAAAATGTGACACTAAAAAAAAAAAAAGAAAGAAAGAAATAGCTTGAATGTTAGGTCCCTGGCACAGATAACTTCTACGCCTACAACTGCCCTCTGCCCTCTGGTGCTTTCCATCTGAAATGGATGGATGGATGGGTGGGTGGAGATCCTGTACCAATGTTGCCATCAAGCTTTTGAGCAGAGGGACTAGATGTCCTCCAAGGTCAGAGGTGGGCTTCAAAAAAATTTAGCAATGGGTTCTCTGCCCAGTTGGTGGGTGGCCGTGGCCATGATGGGTGTGGAGTAGTCAGCCTCCTGCACCACAGTGGGGGGGGAGGGGCATTTTTGCCCTTCCTGGGCTCTGGAGGCTTTCCTCGAGCCTCTGGAAGGTCAAAAAACAGCCTCCCTGGGCTCTAGAGGCTCTCTGGAAGCCAGAAATGGGCCCATTTCCAGCTTTCTCGAACTTCCAGGAGGCCCATTTTTCACCCTCCCTGAGCTTCTGTCACATACCCTGCACTTACCTGCATCCAAAACTGGCCACATGGGGACTACTGGGAGGGGTGGGGAAAGGGTGGGCAGGGCCAGCCAGGAGCGGGATTTGGGGGTTCTATGAAATGCACAGGATCTTAGCTAGAGGCTCTCCTGAACCCCTGCAAACCCCCAGCAGCCCACCCCTTTCCAAGGTCCCTTCCAGCTCTATTCTGAATCTGAATCTGATTCTGGTCAGTGACTTGAAAGGTGCTAACGCCTCTATCCTAAGCACCCATCAGAGTTGCCTGTTCCACCACATGTTAAAAGCAGTGATTAGCAGTTATTTATTCTGCTGGCAGGAAATGCCGGGTAAGAGGAGAAAAAGGCAAGGGAGAATCAACTGATTACTGCCCTTAACGTGTCCCACATTAAAGCTAAACCACCTGAAAACATCAGAACAGCCCTAGTTGAGCAGCCTCATCACTGAAGCAATCTAGAACCTGGCCATCCGACGAATGAAAATGATGCCATCAGGCTTTTTTTAAAAATCATCTTCAGAAGATACAGATGCAGCCACAATGAATAGCTGTAAGACTTTACAGCAAGATTGAAACTAATGAGAAGAAAAGCCCATTCTGGGTTTCTGGTAGGTTCAGCAGATGTATAGATTATGCAGATGTTTGGAATAAACAAAGGTGTCAGAGATGGGGCTGCCTTTAATTTTTTTTGGGGGGGGGGATGTGAATCTCTCCTGGGCAATGCTGCAGTTGCTATAGCAATTGATTAAAGAATAATTTTTTAAAGTCTAAATCCTAATTGTACTGACAACAATCTAAATGCGGTTAGAACACTGAGTCACATTCCAGATTATGCGTCTCAAATAAGGGCTTAATTTAAATTTAACAAGGCAGTTATTATACAGTATGTTAATTCAATGTCATTTGATTTAAAAAATCCTCCAAAAAAACAACCCTTGTTGCTTTAGCATTCGCACCCCCCTTATTAAGTTAGATCTGTAACCACTGAATGCCAAAATGTTGGTTGTGTACCTAGCGATCAGAATTAACATACAGTAGTTGCTTTAAACTGAAACATATTAAAGAGAGAGTTTCGGGGGTTTATTATGATAAGTGACATTGATTCAAAGACATGCCATTTCTAAAATGTTATACAGGAAGATGTGGGGAACATACTGTACATGAGCATTTAAATTTCCTTTCCTTGAAGTAAGAGCCAAACTAACTTTGATTTATTGAATTGAATAAAAAGTAACTTATGACTGTTTTTCACAGTTATGATTGTTGCAGTATCCCCATGGTCACATGATCAAAATTCAGGTGCTTGGCAACTGGCATGTACTCATGACTGTCCTGGGATCATGTGATCACCATTTGTAACCTTCCCAAATAACTTCCGACAAGCAAATCAATGGGAAAAGCCAGATTCACTTAACGTCCGCATGGTTAATTTAACAACTTCAGTTAAAAAGGTTGTAAAATAGAGCAAATCTCATTTAATAACTGCCTTGCTTAGCAACAGAAATTTTGAGGTCAAATGTGGTATAAGTTGAATACTATCTATATGGTGGCCCTCAGAACCTTTGGTTGTGGCTTCTTCTGAATGTTGTTACTTAATGACAATTTTAATGGGACAGAATGGGGAAATTAAAGATTACAGTGTTGTAATAATAGTTATAGTATTTATAGTCATAGTAGTAATAACTATAACTTATTATAGTAATACTTTGGGCAAGAATTTACTTTCATTGACATTCAAAAACCAATTGTTACTCTTGGGCTCAAAAAAAGTTATGTAATTCTGAACTTGGTAAAAATGATGGCAAGTTGATCGATAAAATCTTCTTGTTGACATAAATAGGCATTTCCAAAAAGAAAAAAATAATCTCTCTACATTCACAAAATGTGCTTTGAACATTTAGCATTTGCCTTGTGAAAATCTTCTCAAAGTTTTTTTTCCATTCTTGACATATTTATTCCCTGATTATGGAAAAATGCTGTAACATAGTAAATATGCCATATTTTATTATAAAATGTATTTAATGCACAATTGTCTTTGACTTTTTAACAGGTAATTGAGTTATATAAAATACCAAACTAATATAGCCAGGGGCTGTACAGTATTACAAAATTAATCAGGTAATATAATAATAGGAATGGGAATTAATTTGTTTATCTTTCTATTAACCTTTTCTAAATCAACCTTAGCAACACACACAGACACACAGATATGCACACCAAAATATTTCTGCTTAAATGAAAACGATAGATAGCAAAATAATATCACCCCAAAGAAATAATATTCTAAAATTACAAATAATGGAAGAAGTAAGCTAAGCACATAAATATACAAGAAAGATTTACCATCATCACAACAATAAATCAAAAGAGAGTTTTGTATTTTTTTAAAAATGTCTACATTATATAACAAAGTATGATGATGCTTTTTATATACTTGATCAAAAATGAATTCACCCTCAATTCACATCCCAGCAAATTTTAGACCTTGCTGGAGATCTATAAGAAATCTTTGCTGCTATATGGGATCTGCATTTCCACAAATATCCAAGTACACACTCATATACACTCAAACGCAACAAAGAAAACAATAGGTTTGCTTATGTTTGAGCTATCTAAAACAAATCAAGAAGTTCAAACAAGTCATTTACATGATACCCAATCCATTCTTCGGACGTTTACTGTAGAGCTCTGTTCTGACCTCAAACCACTTACTCAGGCTTTTTATTTGGGGGTATGTGTGTGTGTGGGGGGGGGGCAGGGAGAAAAACAATTTGGGTGTGCAATTAATCCTATGAAGCAAAGTTTGCAAATCACACACTTCCCTGTTCTCAGTTAATATAACAGATTGGATAAGAGAACTGAAGGAAAATAAACTTCATTAAAGCCAACCTTCTAAAGATCTTTTTTTTTATACAAAAAAATAGAATGATTTCCATCAAGCCAATTTAGAGAAGATGGCTTGCTGTCTCTGTGTCTGATTCTGCTTTCATTTTGCAATCGTGAAATTAACCCATTTGGCATTTTGATAATGAATAGATCACTCAATTCAGCATCAAATGCAACTAACTAATCAGTGTTTCCCAGGAGTTTCCTCAGTGGATTTCAGATAGGATTCAACACATGTAATAAGGTGTTTGTTTTTTTGGTGTAGAGAGTTGCACAGCCTGTTTCTAAGTTGATGAATCAGTGTATTGTGCAAATCCAGAAAATCGGTTAAATCCGTAACCAAGTCGTATGTTGTTCAATCACCATTTTTATGACTCAATATATCCCAATTGAAAAATCAGGGAAAAAATAATAATAATTAGACTACCTTCAAGCTAGAAATGAAAAGCAGAAGTGGATATTCTGAGTATGTACGATCCATAACTTTTATATCAATATATTATTCTGCTTCTTGATTATTTAGTCCTTTAAGATTAAAAAGAAATTCAGTTGAAATATGTTTCAACTGAAAAATGTTTCAGCTGAAAAGCTTGTGAAAAATAAGTGTGAAATAGGAAAGCATTTCTACTGAATTGAGAAATAATATGACAACTAGGAACCCTGGGGAAAGAGGAGTATCATTTAATCTGTTTAGGAAAGGAGATGAGTAGTTAAGAAATATGAAATATAAGCAAACAAACTTTAATTAAGATTCCACTAGCCAAATGGAAGTTTCTTTTCTGTCTTCAAGGGGAGACCCATATAAAATCAGAATCAGAATCCTTTTATTGACCAAGTTTGATTGGACATACAAGGAATTTGTCTTGGTGCAAATGCTCTTAGTATACACCAAAGAAAAGATACATTCGTCAAGAATCATAAGGTACAACGCTTAATAATAGTCATAGGGTACAATAAGCAATCAAAATGTTAAAATGTTTTAAATCTGCAGATTAAAGCAATGTAAGTGCTTAGAATTTCAACTGAGTCCATCCATCATTCACAGCATGTGGCTCAGATCCTAGATATGTCCATGATGTCTGAATGTAACCCATCTATCCAGTAAGATCTGGAGAAAGACCTTGTAGGGGTCCATCCTCAGGAATCTTAACCTCAGACCTTCTCAGTGATGCCTTACTGAGTTACAGATATCATTCTTTCCAACGCACGCTTATGCACATACACACACACACACACACACACAATACACCAACCCACCAACACCCCTTAATTACATTTCCAGATAGGCATAAAATTTGGCTTTTTAAAAAGGCATTTTTGGTTCAGCAAGCACATGCAATTGTAGAACACTGATTATAATTATTCTTTATGTATTTATTTATTAATGAAATGTATTTGCTGCTCATCTCAATTCTGAAGTGACATTCAGTGCAGTGGTTGGATTTAATTTTTTTTAATACAGGTTCTGTGGGCATGGCTTGGTGGACATGGCTTGGTGGACATGGCAGGGGAAGGATACTGCAAAATCCTCATTCCCTCTCCACCCTACTCACCTGCTTTCCAGCTCTGTTCTCCTGTGCAGGGCAACAAAAGAAGACCCAGCCAATCAGCTGGGACTCGGGAGGCAGAGAACAGATGAGGGTGGGGCCAGTCAGAGCTGGTATTTTCCGGTTCTCTGAACTACTCAAAATTTCTGCTATCAGTTCTCCTGAACTGGTCAAAACCTGCTAAATACCACCTCTGGTTCAGTGGCTTACAAAACAAACAAATAAATAAATATAAAAGTAGTTAAAATTAATAAAATGTAAATAGAGACCTGAAACGGGGGGGCGGGGGGAATGGCTCAGGGGGGGATGGCACTGAGGTGGGGTCTTCTCTCTTATCCTGTCAACCAACTGCCAACCCCAGTTGGGGGCCACAGGTCTGGTGGAATCTCCAGCTAGAGTGGGAGGGAGATGTGAAGAAGGGACCAAGCTTAGAGTCTTTTTTTTAAAATGATTTTCTATTAAATATTATTAAAATTCTATTAATCTTTAGTGCTTAATAAACATTGTGTTGTCTGGGTATTTAATGTGCTTAACAATGCAAATTTACATTCTTAATCTCCACCTCTTTTTTCCCCAACCATTGGTAAAATAGGCTCCATGTTTGATAATATTCTACATCTTCTTTCTGCTTAATTTTCAATGTCCATCTATCCATTTCTGTACAATCGAGTATCTTCCTGACTACCCCTTCATCTCGTGATATATCTTCATTTTTCCAGTATCATGCGACTATAATCCTCACTGCTGTTCAGGATGTGAGGGAGATCTGGCTGCGACATCTGTCACCCCCATTGATTGCCAGGGTTGATTCGGCTGATCTGGCTGGCTAGGCAGGTGTCCCCTTCCTCCCTCACCTCTCTATGTGTGTCCTTCCCAAAGCGGCACACTTGGTGGAAGAGGACGACCACCCTAGACAGAAGAATTGTATTGATCTTCGGTCAAGGGTATATGATAGCTGTGGTCCCCTGCTAGAACCTCCAAACAAGCCAAGCTTAGACTCTGGCTGCATTTTCCTGGGAAGGGTGAGGTAAGGCTTCAGGGAAAGTAAGGAGCTGGCCTTACCTCCCCATAAGCCTTATCTCACCCTTCCCAGGAAAATGCAGCTGATCTGGCAAGATTCTTGTAAATAGGAATTGCAATAACGAAGAAGTGATTTTGATCAACCCACAGTGTGGGCTTGGTTCCTTGTGCCTGGCAAAACAGGTTTTAAGAGTCTTCTGAAAGACCAAAAGAACAAATCTCACTTCTGGCAGCAAATGTTCCAAAGGATAGAGGCCACCATGGAAAAGGCTCTTCTTCTCAACCCCACCAACTGAAATTCCTTGACAGATGAGATCTGTAGCAAGCTCCTTCCGCTGGAGTGAGTGAGGTGGGCCAAACCCATTGGGGCAAGACCAGGGGTGTGATTCTACCAGTTTGGAACGGTTCGGGCAAACTGGTAGTTCTGGGGATCATTTAGCTCCTCCCACCCACCCCTGCCTTTTTCCTGGGCTTTATTTCCTTGTTTTTGAGCACAGCTGATTCACGCAGCAGAGTGGTTTGCCGTGCATCAGCTGTTTTACTCACTGGGGATGCAGCAGAAGGGAAGTATTATAGCTAAAAATGGTCTTTTCTAAACACTCTGCATGTGCGCAAAGCCCACGTTTGGCATGCGTGTGCATGAGGCGCATGTGCACACGCAAAGTGCATGCTCACCAAACTGGTTGTTACACCAGTTGAGTTGCACCACTGGGCAAGACTACTCCTCAGATACCCTGGTATTTGAGAGTCAGATACTCTTCAGATCCAATCAAGTTCTGTTTGCTTTTAATTTTCTGACATTAATACTGTAAACCTCTCAGGGTCTCCAGAAGTGAAGTGGTATAACAGCAGCAATAATAATAATAATCACAACAATTCCACGGTAGATCTCTTATGCTGAAGAATAGGCATTTAAATTATAATGGAAGTTCAGGAATCTTCTCTGTGTGATATTTCTACAAGATTGAAAGAGAAACTCTCTGTTATGAATGCTAAAAAAGGGGGCACCAGTGCAAAATCAGGACATTTGAGAGATATATACTTAATACCATTCCTCTCCATGTAATTGTAATAAGAGAATCGCTTTCAAACATCAGAATCAGTTATGATTTAATCTCAAAGTAATTATGAATTTAAGGGTATTACATTAGGCTAAGATTGTTTCAGAAAGATTGGAGGGAGAGGACATTTTTTGCAGATTTCTTTACCATGCTGCTATTTTTGCATAGGATTTAAGGCTCTCTTTTCTTAAAAATTGGAATTGCTGCTATTTTTGCATAGGATTTAATGCTCTTTTTTAAAAGGAGGGGGGGATGGTGATTAAAAATATGTTGTGGGGGACTTGGGATGGTTTCTCTTTGTAGTTTTTGTTATGTTTTCTAACAGAAGGAACTCCCCTAAAATTCTGGAATTTTCACATGAAACTTTTTTTCAAAGACCCCAACAAGCCTTGAAGAACAGGAATCCATTGTTGCCATGGGAAGAGCAATAGTTCCCCAGTGCCACCTTCTGGAATTGTGCAGAACTGAAATAGTGTCCTCTTTTTATATCTCTTGACACAAGACGATATTTTCTGAGAGCTTCCAGGAAAATTGACAAGGATATATTTCCCAAACTCCCCATACCCCTGACCCTTCCTCCTGTTGATATTCTGACATACCCCATTAGCAACGCTGGATGAAAAATGAATTGATATCAGGGCTGAAATAAGAGGTCCTTAAGTGTTCTTTGAGCTTGGGCATTGCACGACGCAGAATGATTGTGCATTGGTGTTGTTACCTAGCTTGGGCAATGAAACATCTGCAAGAAAACAACCAAGTGCAGGGGACAGCAAGGAACCCTCAAAAAATGAATTGAAGTGGCTCCATAAAACCAAACTCCGTCAAAGAGGTCTGTCATTCCTTGCCAGCTCCTCGTGAGCCGGCCATATCTCTCTCTCTGCCTCAGTTGACTAGTTAAACCAAAGAACTGAAGAAGTTCTACCTGACTGAAAAAATATATTAAAGCATAGCTACTGGAGGGAAGATTTCATGGAACTCTTTATTTGCAGAGAATTTGCCCATATGGATTCCGGGAGGTAGAATTTTTTTCCTTTCAGTCTTCTGCAATCATTCTGTTATAAAAGTAAAACAGATGTGCCTGTCCCAAAGAGAATTATATCAGTAATACCTTGCAAGTGTGCCTGTTTATTTATGTATTTTTATTTGCATCCCACCTTTATTGTTTTCACAAATAACTCAAGGCAGCATATATGTCCCACACAGCTTCCTCTCCTATTTTCCCCACAACGACAACCCTGTGAGGTGGATTGAGCTGAGACTGAATGATAGGTCCAAAGTTACCCCACAGGCTCTCTGGTAAAGGCAGAACTAGAACTCACACTCTCCTGCTTCCTAGCCTGGTGCCTTAACCACTAGACCAAACTGTCTCTTATTTCTCTTGTCATCTCAACTGTTGTGCCCCTCTTTTTAAGCACTTGAAATGCTGGAGATTTTGTCTTGACATGACAGCCAGAGACATGCCCAATTATGTGCTAGAGGGAGAGAAAAAATAAAAATATTTATACCTTATTTAACTTCAATAAACCAACAGTTTTAGCAGTAAAGTCTATTCTGCTCTCATTTGTCTGAATGAGAGTGAAATTCTCTTGGGATCACAAATCCAGCTTTAGAGTCTGTGTTTGCAGATTCTACAGAGCTCTATAGAAACACCAAAACAGATTTCTACTTACATTTAACACATACAAGCACAGTTACTATCCAATGTGGTGTGATTTGACCAGGTGTGGGCTTGGTGAATACAGGGAGCAGGTTTTACATGGATGACTATATCTTTCTGCCCCTCATTCATTCTCCAAATAGATATACCTGGATTGTTTTTGTTTTCCTTGTTTAAACTTTTCTCCCTAATTTTCCTTCTTAACATTCCATAACTCCAAAATTAGTAATATCTATATTTTTACTAGGAAAGCTGGCATACAGACAGATCATGTAGACCGGGGTATCAAACTCAAGGCCCATGGGCCAGATTTGGCTCACGGGGTGCTTAGATCTGTGTAGTAGTGGGTTTCTACCTTGATTGCTACCAGTTCAGTGGGTGATTGCACATGCGCTCACATGCATGTGCACCTCTAACTTGCATGCACATACACACGCTTCTAATATGTGCGTGCATGGGCTCCTAACACACCAATCAGCGGAGGGGATGGTGAAATAAAAAGCTAGGAATGACCTCTCATCCACCCCCATGCGCTTGTCGCTTCTTTTATCCTCTCAGCTGATCGTCGGAAGAACTGGTTCGGCTGTACCGGTAGTGAGAGGCTTGTAGGAGGCTGTTGCTGCCAAAAACAGAGTTCCCATTTTTTTCTGGCAAAAATGCTCAGGTCACTACAGGCACCCCTAATACAAGTGATGTTAAGCTGGCCAGGCCCACCCTGGCCACACAAACACCCCGAGGTCACATGCCCCGATGCAGTCCTTAATGAAATTGAGTTTGACGCCTCTGATATAGACAGATCTAAATTTTCTCCATGCTATCCCTTTCTCATTTAAAGACTAATTTCCCCCTAAATTCTATAGGCTGTTTTATGCCTGGTGATTGATCTCAAGCACATTCAATGTGTCACACCTCCTCCGTTCCATTTTTAGGCACATGGCTGCATGTGTGCATACATACCCGCATTGCACCATTTTAACTAAATCCTTTTATTTTAAGAATAAAAGTCTCACTTTTAAAAAGCTTTCCAATTCTGCTTTCAGAGGCATAATTCCAACATAAACTAGTATGCTAGGACATATATTTGTCTAAAACACCTAAACACCATTTCCAATTAGTCCCATACCTTGCAAAGGGAAGAAATCATGGGAAGAAAGTAGGATTGATGGAGCAAAGAAATCCAGGCACAAAGAAATCTGGGCGATACCTAGAACAATAGACAATTGTCCTGAATAGTCTCCTGCTTGAGCAGGGGGTTGGACTAGAAGACCTCCAAGGTCCCTTCCAACTCATATTCACTGTCCAACTATTTACAAAGTCAGCATTACCGTTACTATTAACCTTCTCATCACTCCTTATCACCCATCCCCTCCCACTTGTGACTGTATGACTGTAACTTATGATCTATATTGACTGTTTCCTAGTATGATTTGATTGCTTATTGTACCCTATGACTATCACTAAGTGTTGTATCTTATGATTCTTGACTCTGGATGAATGTCTCTTTTCTTTTATGTACACTAAGAGCATTTGCACCAAGGCAAATTCCTTGTGTGTCCAATCGCTCTTGGGCAATGAAGAATTCTATTCTATTCTATTCTATTCTATTCTATTCTATTCTTCTGTTGTAACATCTTCCTGTCCCATAATGTCACCAGCAACATGGGGAGGGTCAGTAAAAACTGGGGAAATTGTTTGATTATAGCAATAGAACTTAGATTTCCATACCTCTTCATAGTGCTTTACGGCCTTCTCTCAGCAGTTTACGAGTCAGCCTAGTGCCCCTCACAATCAGAGTCCTCATTTTACTGACCTTGGAAGGATGGAAGGCTGAGTTGAACCTTGAACCAGTCAGGATCGAACTGCCGAACTGCTGGCAGTCAGCAGTCAACAGAAGTAGCCTGCAGTACTGCATTTTAACCCCTGTGCCACCATGGCTCTTATAAAGCATTATAAAACAACTATGAGAATCAAAGTAGTGTGTGATGTAGTAGAGGTACATATGTCCTAGAGATGAATGCAATTCCTAAAACAACATCAGTGTTGTTTTCATTAGAAATATTTGCCATGCCTTTCACATGGGATGTTCTCTGATTTCCCCATCGAGACTAGAGCTGTGGTATTCTCTGAAGATCTTGCCATTTAAGGATTAACCAGACCTGATCCTTCTCATCTTCCAAGACCAGAAAAGGATGGCCACACAATGCTAGGACCATCGATAATAATCTTAGTACACCTTTAAATGTCCCAAATCTAGCTCTTGAAGAGGAAGCTAGTGGAACCACGAGGGTGTTGCAATTCTTGGCTGATTGTTGCTACACATATCTTTCCAAGGGTGCTTTACATTCCCATATTTGTGTGCAAATTACAGTTTGATCTTGTGACTTTCATGTAACCTGCAGACCTGGTGGAAACAGTCACAAACGTTATACATTACGGTATGCAAATGGTTTCAACAGGAAACAAATGGGAAAGAAAACTACTTGAGAATGAAAGTTGTTATATAGATTCAGCAATAAGTTTTTCTTCCTCTTGTGCTTCGAGAAAGAACATCCATTTTTGGAAACTTTAATATAGGAAAATAATTTCATTTGCTATTTCTCATTCCCCTCTCCCTCCTTTCCTTCCTGCCCCGTGCAATTCCTTTTAGACGGAATGATTATTTCACCACATAAGCACTTTTTAAACACCACTTTTGGTATTAAATGCCAAATCACCAGCTCCTTTGCAACTGGCTCATTAGTTATTAATGAAGCAACATATTTGTTCAAAATTTATGATAGTTGATTTGCTTCCATTGCCCTATGAAATATTAACATAGCATTTGTACTTGCAACCACTTTGCAGGCATTAGACTGAGAATGTTGCATATTCATGAACACTCATAAATGTTTAAGAAGACAACATAGAAAACATGCGAGCTGTCAGGCAGCCAGTAAAAAAAGGCATATTTACAGTGCTAATAAGTATTTGAGTTTATAGGATAAAATGGCAAGTTACAAATTAAATGAATTTCAGTTTGCCCATTGCAGCCATCGGCCCCAATCTTCCTCTCTCACTTCCAAAGCTTAAGTCAATTTAGGAAGCTGCCTGCCAGTTGAAACTTCCCCTAGGCAATAACAAACTCTTTGTGGTAGCTTAGTTCCTAGAACTGGATCTAGCCAGAATTATGTTGGATATATTATATAAGAAGTCCATGGAATTGTTGGCACAGTGGGAAAGAAGATTGTTTGCAATTCTAAAATTTTCCAACTCCTAACATTTTTTCCCCCTATCATTGCTGCCATAAAGTTATATGTCTGAGATGAACCAAAATGAGAAACTGTGAAGCTCATTCAACACTCAAGATAAAAGAACTGTTTTTTTAAAAAAATAGGGATACTATGAAGCAGAATCAGTAATCAAGTGGACTACACTGAGCAGGGATAAATAGGAATAGAAAGCTGATTTTCTTTCTAATCAGCCTACCTAAAGACAGTCAGACAAGGGCTGAAATTTGAAAAAGCAACAACTTAACAGTCAGAAAATCTCATGAAGAAACATGCAATTTCTGTTCAACACCTGGAGAAGGTGCATGTTTCTCCATGGGGTCTTCTGAATAAAAACACAAGGGAAGAGGTGGATCTTGATGTCAGATCCAACATTTAATTCTTGGAGTCTCTGGCTAAAGCTTTAGACTTGTCTCCAACTACATAGGCATTGATGCTTACCTACACTGCCAAGGAGTTGATGGATTAAGTGTAGGTGGCAGGTGGTTGATAGGCACACCTTCAGAGGTGGTATTCAGCAGGTTCTGACCAGAAACAGAAATTTTGAGTAGTTTGGAGAACCAGCAAATACCACCTCTGACTGGAGATTTTATAGTATCTTTCCCCTGCCATGCCCACCGAGCCACGCCCACAGAACCGGTAACAAAAAAATTGAATCCCACCACTGCACACTCCTAAATTTCAGCTAGGTGTTGTGTGGGGATGTGCGTCTTGTGCTTTGTTGTCCCCCTGCCAAAGTGTTAACATGCGCAGAAATATAAAAGCAACAACTATGCTGAATGACAAAAACACATGTTCACTGACGTTCAGTGCAGAGGTGGTGTTCAGCAGGTCCTGACCAGTTCCGGAGAACCGGTAGCGGAAATTTTGAGTAGTTTGGAGAACCAGCAAATCCCACCTCTGACTGGAGATTTTACCCTACCCTTCTACTGCCATGCCCATCAAGCCATGCTCACAGAACCGGTTGTAAAACTATTTGTATCCCATCACCGGTTCAGTGACACAGAAATCTAATCCAGCATTAACGTTCTGGAGACAGTCCTGGTTAAACAAACCAAAGTTCTTCTTCCATAGAAGTATGTGAGGATTTTTTTTTTTAAGAGGCGGGGAGAGAAGATGCGCCTTCAATGATAAATCAGGTTCACAACTTGAGGGACTTAGTGGTTTTTCTCCTGGAGACCAAGTGGTAATGATAGCCAAAAGGACATTTGCAAAGCTTCAGTTATTAATCCAAATTTATTCCTTGATAGGGAAGGATACCTTCCAAAGAGTACATATGCTTCAGTTATAACAGGATTGGCTTACTCATAGTTGTAATGCATTAATGGTTTTTTAAAGAAAATTTGCTTCTTTAAAAACGTGTTACCCTTGTTCCAAATTATGAGCTCACAACTCATTTCAAGCCGCTAGTTATTGCCTTTATCAAGCAGAAGGCCAAAAAGGTGGGAATTAAATATATCAAGGAAAAATATTCAATGAAAAATTAACTTTTGCTGCTAGCAATTAAAAGAGACAGGAGTGTATAAATTACACACACACACACACCCAAAAAAATGTTTTGTGGCAAGCTAACTTTCCTTCTTCCCTAATCCCTATTTACATTTTAAATTAGTTTATCAAATTTGAGACTATGTAGCACAATTTTGTACCTCAGTACTGCCTTATGTCTAAGGATATTTATTAATGTAGTAGAACTGTTTTACTATTATCCTTCTCATCTTAATCTCAGCCATATCTCTTGCCAAAGCAACTTTGCCTATAGAGCGGTTCTACAGTTGTTTGAAACTGTTCCACATATTTATAAAGGATGGAATATGAGGAAATGTTCTGGTAGACATTATTATGTTTGAATGTGCCCTTCCCCTTCTTGCCTTTAGATCCAAGGGAAGTGGGGGGAAGAGAAATTTGAGATGTTTTCTCAAATTACATTCCTGCAATTTCTCTTGTCTGTCCATTGTCTTGGTTATGGCTCTTCTTCCTCTTTCTCAGAATAGAATAGAATAGAATAGAATTTTTTATTGGCCAAGTGTGATTGGACACACAAGGAATTTGTCTTTGGTGCATATGCTCTCAGTGTAAATAAAAGAAAAGATACATTCATCAAGAGTCAAGAATCATAAGGTACAACACTTAATAATAATAAACATAGGGTACAATAAGCAATTGAATCATACTAGGAAACAGTCAGTATAAATCGTAAGGATACAAGCGACACATTACAGTCATACTGTCACAAGTGGGAGGGGATTGGCAGTAAGGAGTGATGAGAAGATTAATAGTAATAGTAGTGCAGACTTAGTAAATAGTTGGACAGTGTTGAGGGAATGATTTGTTTAACAGAGTGATGGCATCAGGAAAAAACTGTCCTTGTGTCTAGTTGTTCTGGTGTGCAGTGCTCTATAGCATCCTTTTGAGGGTAGGAGTTGAAACAGTTTATGTCTGGGAGTGAGGAGTCTTTAAATATTTTCACAGCCGTCTTTTTAACTCATGCAGTATACAGGTCCTCAATGGAAAGCAGGTTGATAAAAATTGTTTTTTCTGCAGTCCCAATTACTCTCTGAAGTCGGTGTCTGTCTTGTTGGGTTGCAGAACCAAACCAGACAGTTATAGAGATGCAGATGACAGACTCAATCATTTCCCTGTAGAACTGGATCAGCAGCTCCTTGGGCAGTTCGAGCTTTCTAAGTTGGTGCAGAAAGAACATTCTTTGTTGTACATTTTTGATGATGTTTTTGATGTTAGGTGTCCATTTTAGGTCATGTGATATAGTAGAACCTAGAAATTTGAAGGTCTCTACTGTTGATATTGTGTTGTCTAGTATTGTAAGAGGTGGTAGTATGGGAGGGTTTCTCCTAAAGTCTATTACCATTTCTATGGTTTTGAGTGTGTTCAGTTCCAGATTGTTCTGGTTACAAAAACGAGGCAAATTGTACAACTTCCCATCTGCCTGCGGATTCATCGTTGTCTTGAATGAGACCAATCACTGTTGTATCATCTGCAAACTTCAGTGTTTTAACAGGTGGATCATTTGAGATGCAGTCATTGGTATATAGGGAGAAGAGAAGTGGAGAAAGCACACAGCCTTGAGGGGTGGGTGGGTGCTGTGCTTATTGTACAGGTATCAGATGTGATTCTGTCTAGCTTCACCTGATGCTTCCTGTCTCTTAGCAATCCTGTCTTCTAGGGGTTATTCGCACAGCCCATTACACTTACTATGTGTTATTACCCTCTATAACTAAGAACTACCCTCTCTGATCTAATTAGGCAAACTGAATATAGACCACTATGCAATTTCATAGGAAATAAGTAGAGCAAATATAAAGAAAATATTAAAATGATTACATTTTATGCAGTGTTGCCATAAGGAGAAAACAAACCCATTAGGCACCAAGGAAATGTTTGCAATAAACGGCTAAATTAATTTTTTAAATTGCCTATTTTAAATTTATGGATGCTCAAGGAAGGAAGTTAATAACCATAAGGCATTCACTTGTAACTCAATAATTTTTTAAAGTTAAAAATAAAAGTACACTGCGGTGTACTGTCCACATTTCAAGGAGCTGCTCAGCAGTTATTTTAATTTCATGTGCTCTTTATAATAAATGTCTTTTGTCTATTGTTTTTTAATGTGCTTTTGTGACCCGAGGAAAAAACATACTTAAGCTGGCAAGAGTAAAAAAAAAATGATAGGTGATTGTCAAAATTAACAAAAGAAAAATGAAATTGGTTAACATTTCCTTTGGATAACAGATGCAAAATCTTCCCAAATAGTGTTTGGAAATGATTCTATAAAAATAAATTTCAGAAATCCTGGAATGCTGAGTCACAGTGAGGCTAAAGCCAATTAAAAAAGAAAATCAACTATAGATAGTGCTTGACTTATGACCAGAATTGAACCCCAAAACTCCGCTGCTAAATGAGATAGTGGTTAAGTAATTGTTGCCCCATTTTATGATCTTTTTTTTGCCACAGTTATTAAGTAAATCACTGCAGCTGTTAAGTTAGTAATAGGATTGTTAAATGAATCTGGCTTCCCCATTGACTTTGCGTATCAGAAGGTCGTAGAAGGTGATCATGTGACCCGGGGACACTGCAATCGTCATAAATATGAGTCAATTGCCAAGCATCTGAATTTTGATCATGTGACCATGGGGATGCTGCAATGGTCATTAAGTGTAAAAAATGGCTGTAAGTCACTTTTTTCAGTGACATAACTTCGAACAGTCACTGTGTTGGACTTTTTCAAGTAGGAAATGTGGACAGGCAGGAGGGTGATGAGATTAGTACCAGGGATATTTATTTATTTATTTATTTACTTACTTATTTATTTATTTATTTTTATTTATTTATTCGGAGTGGTGAGGTGGCCTAGAGGTGGAGCTCTTACCTCAGGAGGCTGTGAGTTCGATCCTAGGTAGAGGCAGATATTTCTCTCTCTGGGCACAATAAGAATATATCTGCTGAATGTAACTCTGTATTGGAGATAAGAAGGGCATCTGGCCAGTAAACATTCAGATCCATTCAGTTGCGTGGACTCCACCTCGCAAGAGATTATGGGGTCATAAAAAGAAGATGATATTTATTTATTTATTCAATTACTATGGCGCCCAACTCAGACTAGTGACTCTGGGCCATGAAGAAACATAAAATCAGTTAAAACAAGTAGAAACTCCATACAAATATACATATCAGCTGAGAAAAGTTATAATTCTGGTTGTCGGTATAACCAGGAAATGGGGCCCTTAACACACTTACAAAGTTAGAAGACTTAGACTTAGAATAACTTTATTGTCACTTTGAATGTACATTAATTGGCATACATTAAAATGAAATTTCATTGCATGCAGCTCTCAAAAGGTCACCACCTCCAATGCACACTATATAAACATGACAAAGAAGTATGCAAATACCCACCTACACACATGTGTTATATGACGCAGAAATAACAACACCGTCTAGTCCAGATGTATACACGTACATGGTGAGAGAAACAAAACTTGTGGGTTTACCATGGCATAAGCAACAAAGCTGTTACAGAATCTGGAAGTCCTGCTAGAAATATTTTGAACCTTCTTTCCAGAGGGGAGCAACAGAAACAGACCATGAAGAGAGAGCACCCACAAGCCATCAAGCACCTCCAGGGTTGCCTACTATGATTGTTTCTCCTTGCTAATTGACAGATCAGGCCTTAACTCTTTCAGAAAGTTCAGTAGAGCGAAGGCCAACCTCATCAGGGAGTAAGATGTTTCATAAGGTGATGGAAATGGTAAAGGCTTTCTTCCTAGAACCCACCAGCCAAAATTCTTTAGCCAATGAAGTCTGTCGCATACCTTTCCTGCTTGACCACAACGAATGGGTCAATATAATTGGGACAAGATTGTTGTTTATGACACCTTGCAATAATGCAGGAAATGAGCAGGGCATGAGTGCAAACAAAAAGTTTTCTCAATTCAGGAAAGGGTGTGTTTGTGTGGTCCAAAGATAAGGCCTGTCTTTGCACCCCAATATTTTGTATCTTAAGTTAAATACTTTCAGAAAAAAATACAATTGAGTACTGTTTTGTAAGCTCAGATCAAGGTATTTGTTTTGAGATTTGGGGCCCTAAATTGTTAATATCCAAATGATCTGAAGGAAGTTGGGATGTCTTATCACAAATCATATTTCCACAAATCTTGAGAATCAACCAAGAGTTCTCTTATTCTTTAGGGTTAAGGTTGCTTTAAGAAAATTGGGAGATCAATCCTGGCTGCTCTTTAGAAGGCCAGATTCTGAAGATGAAACTCAAACACTAATAAGAAGGAAGGACTCACTGGAGAAGAGCCTAATACTGGGAAAGATTGAGGGCAGAAGAAGAAGGGGTGGCTGGATGGAGTCACTGAAGTAGTCGGTGTGAGCTTAAATGGACTCCAGCGATGGTAGAAGACAAGAAGGCCTGGGGGAACGTTGTCCATGGGGTCACAATGGGTTGGACACAACTTTGTGACTAACAACAACAAAGAAAATTGGAATAGTTTTCATTTGAATAGTCTGGGACCTGAGTAGTTCTCTCATTCAGACCTAATAATCAATCTTCCCCGGTTAAATATGAGACATGTTTGACATAAAGGGAGGTTAAGTAGAAGGCATTTGAAGAACCTCAAGATGGAGAGAGCTGAAGTGCCTTTCCACCACTCATGTTTCTGGGATTTCTAAAGTAGCAATATTTCATCTTCAAAGAATTTTCTTTTCTGAATTACACATTAATTTGTGGACAATCCACGTACCAATCTTCTTTGTATATACAGGTGAAACTCAAAAAAAGTTCATTTATTTCAGTAATGCAACTTAAAAGGTGAAACTAATATATGAGATAGACTCATTACATGCAAAGCAAGAGGGGCCAAGCTGTGATGTGTCATAATTGAGATGATTATGGCTTACAGCTCATGAAAACCCCAAATCCACAATCTCAGAAAATTAGAATATTGTGAAAAGGTTCAATATTCTAGGCTCAAAGTGTCCCACTCCAATCATTCCACATTCCACTCCTCACACACCATGTGTCTTTGCGCATGTGCATGTGATCCCCCGTCCTCTGCCACATCTGCACATGCGCATGCAATTCCCCCTCATGTGCAGCGCATCTGCATGACATTCCACCCCTCGAACAACGCATGTCTTTGTGCACGCACATTTGATTCCCCCTCCTGTGCCACATCTGCGCATGCGCACACAATTCCCCCCCATGTGCACATCTCCTGCACACCCCCGTCCGCCCCCCTGCGCATGCGTGCCAGATACCTGACAATCAGCTGTTGGGCGGCGGTGTGCATGTGCACGGGCAGTGGGGCTTTTCCCGGGTGACCTCTCACATGCTGGGGAAATGGCTGAGTGCCACTTCTGGCATGCGTGGCATAGGTTTGCCAACATGGGCCTATACCATTTCAGACAAATGGTTGTCCAATCTCTTCTTAAAAACTTCTAGTGTTGCAGCATTCATAATTTCTGAGGGCAGGATGTTCCACTGATTAATTGTTCCAACTGTCAGGAAATTCCTCCTTAATTCTAGGTTGCTTCTCTCCTTGATTAGTGTCCATCCATTGTTTCTTGTCCTGCCTTCAGGTGCTTTGGAGAATAGCTTGACTCCCTCTTCTTTGTCACAACCCCTGAGATATTGGAAGACTGCTATCATGTCACCCCTACTCCACCTTTTCATTAAACTAGACATAATAACAGAATAACCTATTTGGAAGGGACCTTGGAGGTCTTCTAGTCCAACCCTCTGCCTAGGCAGGAAACCCTACACCACTTCAGACAAATGGCTGTCTAATCTTTTCTTAGAAACCTCCAGTGATGGAGCATTTGCAACTTCTGGAGGCGAACTGTTCCACTGATCAGTTATTCTAACTGTTAGGCAGTATCTCCTTAGTTCTAGGTTGATTCTCTCCTTAATTAGTTTCCACCCATTGTTTCTTGTCCTGCCTTCAGGGGCTTTGAAGAATATCTTGACCCAGGGGTGGGATTCTCCCAATGTAACAACCGGTTCGCTAATCGTGTGCTTTGCATGCATGCACAGCTATCGCAATTACTTACCTTCAATGTTACTTTGGGGAAGTAGCACAGCTGAGGTGCGGAAATCCGCTCTGCCACGCGAATCAGCTGAGCAGATATAAGTCAGTACAGCACAGTGGCGAGCGGGTGAGCCCACATGTTTGTCGGATCGAACCGGTTCAGAGCCAGCTGATCATCGCAGCTAGGGGTTCGCCAGAACCAGTCCAAACCGGGAGAACCCCACTCCCGGTTTGACCCCCTCCCACTACCTGTCAAGTGTTCTTTCCTTCCCCTCTTTTATGCAGCTTTGACTGTGAAAATGTAACCCAACTCAAAGTAACACTGTTCTCGCTATGAAATCACCTGAAAGCTCTGTGTATTAGTCTCAGCTTGATTTGAACGTTCCTTGCTTGGCAACCAAATTGCAGACTGTCGCAACAGATTAGTATATCAATAATCTGGTTATTGAAATAAGAAATGAAGGAGATGAACTATGCCTCCTTTATCCCACTGAACCACCCAGGCTCAAACACTGTACAAAATCCATCTGGTAATGGAATTCATGTGGCAAACAGCAACTTGGATAGGAAAATAATTATTTGCTTTCTTGCACTAGAATTTGAGGAGCTGCTTTATCTGACATTACAATCTTTGATGTTCCTAATCCGTGACATGGTGTACTGTCATAGATTAAGGTATTTAAATGAAAGTTGAGTTGCAATACACAACCCACTCCACAATTTCTCAAAAATAGCTCCCCTTAAAGATCCCAATTTGCTTCGGATTTTTTGGGGGTAGAAGATAGTAAATGTTGACAAACTAGCAACCTTCCAGAGTTGGAGCAGATAACAGATAATCAGAATTGGAAGGGACCTTGTAGGTCATCTAGTCCAATCCCCTGCCCAATCATTTCTGACAGATGGGAGACCAATCTCTTCTTGAAAGTTTCAAGAGATGGAACTTCCACAACTTCTAAGGGCAAGCTGTCCCATTGGTTCTCACTGTCAGAAAGTTTCTCTTTATTTCCAGGTTAAATCTCTGCTTGTTCAGTTTCCATCCATTATTCCTTGTCTGGCCTTTGAGTGTTTTAGAAAATAGCTTGACCCCTTCCTTTCTGTGGCAGCTGCTCAAATAGTGGAATATTGCTATCATGTCTCCCCTGGTCCTTCACTTCACTAGACTAGCCAGGCCCAGTTCCTGTAACCGTTCTTCACAAGCACTCAATAGCTTGTGGCAACCCCTGAGATATTGGAACACTGCTATCATGTCTCCCCTAGTCCTTCTTTTCATTAAACTGGACATACCCATTCCAGAAACTGTTCTTTATATGTTTAATCATCTTTGTTGCTCTTCTCTGCACTCTTTCTAGAGTCTCAACATATTTTTTACATTGTGGCAATAAAAGCAGGATGAAGTATTCCAAGTATGGTCTTATCAAGGCATTATAAAGTGGCATTAGTACTTCATATGATGGTGAGGGAAGCTGTTTATAGGTCTGGACCAGAAGAAGATGGTCTAGATGAGAGAGGAAAGGTTTCCCAAAACTCTATACAAAGACTATCATTTATAATGATTTACAAAACCCCAGTAAGACCACATCTGGAATACTGCAAACAATTTTGGTCACCATATTACAAAAAAGATGTTGAGACTTTGGAAAAAGTGCAGAGAAGAGCAACTAAGATGATTAAAGGCCTGGAGACTAAAACATGTGAAGAATGGCTGTAGGATTTGGATTTGGCTAGTCTAAAGAAAAGGAGGATTAGTCATTAAGTGAATAATAGCAGAATTCCAGTATTTGAAGGGCTGCCACAAAGAAGAGGGGGTCAACTTATTCTCCATAGCACCAGAGGGCAGGACAAGAAACAATGGTTGGAAACTAATCAAGGAGAGAATTAAGGAGAAACTTCCTAACAGTGAGGTCAATTAACCAGTAGAACAGCTTGCCATCAGACGTTATGGGTGCTTCATCAATGGAGATTTTTAAGAAGAGACTGGACAATCACTTGGCTGAAATGGTATAGGTGTCAAGCCCAAAATTGACGTAAGTGTAGCCATTTTAATTAGTCTTAGTATATATTCTTTTCCTTACTTTCTCTGTGGCAGTCATGGGGGGAAGGGTTTCGGGCTTGCCACATTCCTAAGGGGGGGAGGAGTGGAGATAGACAGAGTTGTTGAGGCTAGGTGACCTTTCTTCTAGTGGGAAATGAACTGTCCACGCTTGGGCCCCTTGAGGTGGAGATTTTTTACATCAAGCAATGCTGAATTATTTCTATTGGAGAATGTGACTTTTGGGGGTTGTTTCTAACTTGTAATATTATGTGGTAATTCCGGGTTGTGTCAGATCCGAAATTATCATGGACTTTGCCGATTTGATGCTTTCCTAAATAAAAGAAATCTTTTTTGAAGATGGACTTTGTTCTTTTCTTTTTAAATGGATTTCATCACTGGATTTCATCACTGCTGGAGCAAGTGGCTGGGCTAGAAGACCTGCAAGATCCCTTCCAGCTCTATTCTGTTCTGTTCTGTTCTGTTCCATTGTATTCTACAATCACAGTGAATATATTTGTCAACTGAAGGAAGAGAATTTTAAGAAGGCCACCAGGCGATTTATGCCTTCAGATCGACACAGGTAGTCAGTCATCTACTTACAACTATTCGTTTAGTGACTCTTCAAAGTTTTTTCAATGGCATTGAAAAAAATGACATGACTGTTTTTCACACTTATGACCATTGTAGTATCCCTATAGTCACATGACCAAAATTTGATGAGTTGGCAATTGGCATGCACTGTCCTTGGGTTATGTGATCATCACTTGTAATCTTCCCAGCCAGCTTCCAATAAGCAAAGTCAATGGGAAAGCCAGATTCACTTAATGACTGCATGATCTATTTAACAACGGCAGCGATTGGCTTAACCACTGTAGCAAAAAGGTTATAAAATGGGGCAAAACTCACATAACACCTGCCTCACTTAGCAACATCAATTTGGGATGCCATTGCAGTTGAGGATACCTGTAGGTTGGTATTGGCTTGGTTTAATATTTGCATTGTACCCAAGTTAGAGCGTTCTCATAGCAATATACTGGTTTATAATTCATTAAGTAAAAGTTTATAGTATTGAATAGTATATTGAATTGATATATAAAATGTTAATCTAAAATATGCATTTGTAGGGATATTTACAGGATTTTTTTTCTTTTGAACTCTTCCCCTTTTTTCTTCAGGACCTATTCTAAAAAAATGTGTCTCACTCCCCTTCCCCTTTCAGCATTTGATGAAAAATTTGATGAAAAATTTGCTGCATGGTGAAATTCTTTACATTTAAATTGGAGCATTATAATGTCAAAATAATCAGCAGGTATTAATCAGTGTTTCAACTCGGTAAATATTTTCTAGTTTCCATAGTGATTGGCAAGCTGATCTATCAGGGGGAAAAAAGTACCTATACTATCTACACTATTATCACTTGCTATTAATATAATCAAGAAAACATGCTTCAGATCGACTAAAAGAAGAAGAAACACTATTAATTAACAGATTTATAAAACAAAGGAAAAGGTGGCAAATGGGTATGTGGGAATTGGTACAAATACATCTAGGAGGCAACACAGTAAGATTTATTTATCAGTTGTCATTTTAGTTTTATTTCTTTTCTGTTTTTTTCCCCTTCTCCCTTTTTGGAAAAGAACTCCCATATCTCTCAACAACTGTTAAGACTTCACACACACACACACCCCAAATTTGCAAATTTCACAAAAACGTAGGTTCAATTGAGAAGTGCCACAAAAATGTTGAAATTTGGGGTAGGTTTAGGGATGGGATTCTACTAATTCGCACCTATTCACTAGAACCGGTTGTTAACATTCCAAGCAGTTCAGAGAACCGGTTGTTAGAAGAACTTGCTGGCCTAATCCTGTAAGGAAGGCAGGAAGGAAACATTCTGGTGTTGCTTACAGAAATTGCCTCTCCATTAACCCTTATTACATTCTTGACAGGACTAGACTTCCTGTCTCTGGAACCTCTCTGGAGTTTTTTTCCCCTCTTTTGCTGGTACTTTGCTTATGTGGAGTGACCATTCAAAGTTACAATGGCACTGAAAAAAGTGACTTATGACCATTTTTCACATGACTGTTGCAGCATCCCCACAGTCATGAGAGGCCAGGCAAGGAGATGCGTGCCTCACCATGTGAGTGACATTGAGTTGGCCACACCCAGCCTATAACATGACCCCAAGCCATGTCCACCCAGTCACATGACCACCAAGCCATGCCCACCACTTAAGCCATGCCCACAGAACCAGTTATTAAAAATTTGAATCCCACCCCTGGGTAGGTTCCTGTGTGCATCCAGCAGTCTGGTTCATCATCCTCATTTTCAAAAGACAACGTCTCTTCCCATTCCCATTCAAATAAAACACACATATTTTTTTTTCTTCTTCTTCTTCTTCTTCTTCTTCTTCTTCTTCTTCTTCTTCTTCTTCTTCTTCTTCTTCTTCTTCTTCTTCTTCTTCTTCTTCTTCTTCTTCTTCTTCTTCTTCTTCTTCTTCTTCTTCTCCTCCTCCTCTTCCTCCTCCTTCTTCCTCTTCTTCCTCCTCCACCTCTTCTTCTTCCTCTTCCTCTTCTTCCTCCTCCACCTCTTCTTCTTCTTCCTCCTCCTCCTCCCTCTTCCTCTTCCTCCATCATCATCAATATCATCATCATTATCACCATTGCATTTTCATTGCAGGGTCAACAAGTGCTATCTTGTGCAATCAAATGCAGCATTTGGGTTTGTTTTTATTTTTGTTATTAATTGATTAATTTGATATGCTACTCATCTCATTCTGAAAAAGGACTTTGGGCAGCTTGGAATTAAAGTCATAAACATAAAAGCAAAAATATAAAAACATTAAAGACAAAGACAAGAAGGGCAAGATCAATACAGCCATAGCATCTACTCAGTTAATCCACCAACTACTTCCAAAATTGAGTGCCCCTATTAAGGTTCCAGAATCACTGGTTTTGACATCTTCTGGAAGACCAAAATGTTGGTGGCAGACTTCAACACAGGCAGGAAGTTATTCCATAGAGTGGGAGCCAGAGCAGAAAAGGCCCCCCTTCTAGGCCCTGTCAACCAAAACTCTTTGACCAGTGGGACATGTCACTTCTACTGGACTGAGTGAGGTGAGCCAATTCCATTGGGACAAGACAGCTTGTCAGATAACCTGGTCCCATGTCATTAAGGGCTTTAAAGGTGGTAACCATCACTTTGAATAACATGTTAACCAACACAATAAGCAGCATCACATGGCCATGACATGGGGTTACTTTAAAGTGTTCTGTTTCTTAACCCTCCTACTGTATGTGCAGTACCTGTTGACCAAGGAATGGCTTGATTGTTGGTTTAATGTGCTTAACACAGATTATCGGTTTAACAATCCCTTAAGCCTACTGGTAGTTCATTTTTCCCTCTGCTCTTTTATTAAATAAAGATCCATTTCTACTTTGAGTGGGATATTATCTTTGAAGCAAAAATGTTGTAGCTGGTATCCTAAGAGAGTCATCCTAAGATTATTCTTTTTTTTTTCCTCTGGTGGTTTTAAATGGAATTCATGAAATAACACAGGTTATATAAGCGATTAAAGTAAGAAAGCTAGAGAACACATTTTGAATTCCAGGATCTGAGAATTGGAAAGGGTCAGTGAGTTCAATGTATAGCAATTCCCATTGGGTTATACAATCTCTCCTCTCTGTACACCAATGGTCACATTCAGTCTCAAAGGTGCTTTTTCAAGAAGCAGCTGGACTGTGTTTGTTTGTTTTGTTTTTGAGTAAGAAGGAAAAGTCATTTATCTTCTCACCCAAGAAGCTTCATCAGTTGTGTCTGTAAGGTGGGTATTCTGTTAAATACCAGAAATTTACCAACTGTATAGCCTTTAGTCGTTAGACTTATATATCGCTTCACAGTGCTTGACAGCCCTCTCTAAGGGGTTTACAGAGTCAGCATATTGCCCCCAACAATCTGGGTCCTCAAAGGATGTCTACTTCTGCACCAAAGCAATGGTACAATCTTTCTAAAATATATAAATACCATTTAAAACTTAGCTCTGCACATCTAATCTGTGTCTCTGAAGCATGACTATCTTACTTAACTCCAATTGAGGAGCAACTAATATAATTAAAGGCCTGAAGACTAAAACATATGCAGAATGGTCGCAGGATTTGGGTTTGGCTAGTCTAGAGAAAAGAAGGACTAGGAAGGACATGGTAACAGTATTCCAGTATTTGAGAGGCCACAAACAGGAGGGCGTCAATTTATTTTCCAAAGCACCAAAAAGAAACAATGGATGGAAACTAATCAAGGAGAGAAGCAATCTGGAATATTAAGGAGAAATTTCCTGATAGTGAGAAAAATTAACCAGTGGAATAGCTTGCCTTCAGAAGTTGTAGGTGCTCCATCATTGGAGGTTTTTTAAGAAGAGGCTGGACAGTCACTTGTCTGAAATGGTATAGAGAGTTGGACTCTCCAAGGTTCTTTCCAGCTCCATTCTGATTGAATTCTTCTGTGCATTTCGTCTCATTTTGTTTAAATAAATTATCACTCTTTGTATTCTTTATAAGCAAGGAGATGAGGAACACCTTGCATTTGACTGGATCTAGAGTTGAAGTGGATGCCTTCTGATTTGGTTTGGAATTTGTTTTAGCTCTTCATAAAATAGCCTATTTGATAATACTCACATGCATCAGATTTTGCTAAGAATGGCAATATGCCAAATTTCTCCTAGACATCAAATTGACAGGGCAAAACTAGCCCCATTAATGCAATCATCCAGTCTAGTGAATGCAAATAATGAGTTCTGCTTAGATCCAGAAAGAAACAAAATGTAGTTAAATCAAGAGTTAGAAGTACACCAACCTTGATTATTACATTCTTTAATACATACACCCTCCATAAATCTCCAAACACCAAAGAATTATGAAATCCAGCCATCGAGTGCTGTTCTATATAACATTTGCAAGATCTCATGGTGAGGTAGCCAAAACCTTATGGAATTTAGCAATTTCATAAAATCTGGATCATTTTCTTTATTTATTTGATGCTTCTACCAAGTGCTTGGATGTAAAACATTGGCGATCTCTTTTATCTGGCCTTGAGCAGGGGGTTGGACTAGAAGACCTCTGAGATCCCTTGCAGCTCCAAGTTTCTATGTTCTGTTTCCTAGATGACATCCGTCAAGCCTTAGCTTCTTCATAGGGAAGCAATGGCTCCAATTAGAAAGCTAGAATTTATAAACTTTTCCTCCTCACAATTATTCCATTATAGCTGTACAAGAATGAATTAGAAAACATTCCTATGGGCCATAGGGCCCCTTAGCCCATTATACCCCAAAAGCCAATTTGTTGCCAAAGAAACCAGAGGAGGTTTTTATGTTCTCCGTTTCACTCAAAATGTGTTTGACAAACCATTAGATTTCTAAACTTTGCATTTAATTCCCCCCCCCCCACCCCATCATATCAATATAATCTTGGAACAAAGCCTTGTGGCATTTCCTCATTTGCAGCAAGTACATGGCAGGATTCCCACAAATATTACAACTTCAGGTCATGTTATTTTTTTTAAAAAAAAAACACCAAATACTTATTTAAAAATAATACGATGGAAACACAGAAGGTTAAACACCAAACGCAATATCTTAAGCAAGTCTTTCCAGGCACATCTGTTGGGATATATCAAGCCAAATATTACGTATCTTTGGTGGCAAATTCTTTGAAACAGAAGATGCGTTTTCCTAGCAAGAGATGGATGGAAGAAGATAAAGGATTGAGTTTACTGACCAGGAATCTGAACCTACAAGCTGCTTTGCTGAAGTGCCCTCTAACCCTTTTGCATTTTATTCTGAGCTTCTTTTATTGGAGGCTTACATCTTACATCTGAGTGTAAGAGCTCCCTCTGTTTCAAACCAAATGTCCACTATAAATGGACTCTACAATGTTAGATCCAACATTGACTTCCTTAGATAGAGATTCCCTTTCAATATATACTCCTGATAGATCTTCTAAGAGACTCTCCATAAATCCTTCCTCCATGGAGCTAATTTTTCGTTAGATCCGTTTAAAGGTTGCATCCCTTGCTCTACCATCTTGTGACAATGAATTCTATAAATTTATTTGGTATCCTAATAGTGTAACAGATGGATCTGTTTACATTCAGCATGGGATTTCCCAGCAATTTGAGAACTGGACCACAATGTATTTATTTATGGGTGTCCTTTATAGACAATTAAAAAAAATTAGAATATAAACGTAGGCCAAAACAATGCATTTACAACAGTAAATAAATCAGATTAGGGGTACTTCCAGAAAGGGCTTATTTTATTTTTGCAATTGTTCTGGCTCAGCTCAGAGGAATCCTGCTATTCAGGGACCTTTTCATAGAAAGGGAGCATGAAGGGAATTCCAAAGGTGTTTTGTTCCAAAAGGAAATTGTACTTTTTAAAAGTTTTTTTTCCTTTGAAAAACATTTCCCTTTCCATCCAAGAAGCTTCTTCAGTTCAATTCAGAATTGAAAAAGGTTCTTGGATGAACAGCAAAATGTTTTTTCAAGAAGAAAACCCAAGCAAGACGGGTTTGCATTTTGGAAAGAGCATCTTTGGGAAAACCATGACTTGGGAGGTTGAGAATCTCCACAGACAAGGAGGGAACAACGGCACAATTTATGTGGGTGGATAGGATAAGGATATCTGCATCTGTAAGCACCCAAAATCACAAAGTAACAAAAGACCAGAAAATAAACCCTGAAAAATTAAAGCAGGCTTAAAACTACAGTGTGAAATTAAGGCAAGGATCAACAAGAGAGAACAAATATCACTGCACTTCAACTCTCAACAACCTTAGCAAAAATAGCTCATGGACAGAGGTCGGATTCAATTTTTTTTCTACCATTTCTGTGGCTGTGGCTCGGTGGGTGTGGCAGGGGAAGGATACTGTAAAATCTCCAATCAGAGGTGGGATTTGCTGGTTCTCCAAACTACTCTAAATTTTTGCTACTAGTTCTCTAGAACTGATCAGAACCTACTGAATACCACCTCAGCCCATGGAGAGAATGTGGTGGGTTCTTCAGCAACATCTGAAAGACAAGTTGCCCATCCTGATTCACTTGCTTGGATTCAGTAAAGGACATGCATTCATCTTTCTTAATCGGGCTGAAAGGTAGTTCAAGACAAACCAATAGTTTTAAGAGATTAAAAGAATTTGACAAAAATCTGCTAATATGATAGGGAACCTCTAAGGAAAGGGTGCTAAAAGGGGTAGCAGACAGCAACCTCACTAAACTCTCTCCTGGCAAAATAAATACAGATACAGATTAACAGAGTTGGAAGGGACCTGGTAGGTCATCAAGTCCAAACCCTCACCCAAGCAGGAAACTCGGGCCTACACTATTTCAGACAGAGGGCAGTCCAGTCTCTTCTTGAGAGTCTCAAGTGATGGCGCTCCCACAACTTCCGAAGGCAAAGCTGTTGGTTGGTTGTTCTCACTGTCAGAAAATTTCTCCTTATTTCCAGGTTGAATCTCTTCTTGTTCAGTTTCCATCCATCATTTTTTGTCTTGGGTGCTTTGGAAATCAGGTTGACCCCTTCCTCTCTGTGGCAGCCACTCAAATGTTGGAACATTGCTATCATGTCTCCACTGGTCCTTAATTTTCTTCACAAAATCTTTTGTAACTAGCTACACTGACTGTAACAATAGGCCTAGGCAAATCCCACTGCAGCCACTTTGTGAGTGTGGCCATGAGGTCAACACCAAGAAGACTACCTACACTCAGGGCCGGGCTTGGCCCTGGTGGGTGTGGCCTAGTTGGCCTCCTACACTATGGCGGAGGGGAGTTTTTGTCCTCCCCAGACTCCAGAGGGTCTCTGGAAGCCGGAAACGGGGCAATTTCTGGCCTCCCTGAACTTCCAAAAGGCCCATTTTTCACCCTCCCGGAGCCTCTGTGTGTGCCCTGTACTTACCTGCATCCCAAACAGGTTGTGTGGGGCCTCCTGGGAGGGGCAGGGAGGGGTAGCCAGGAGTGGGATTTGGAGGTTCTCCAAACTGCACAGAATCTTAGCTGGAAGATTTCCTGAACACCTGCGAACCCCCAGCAGGCCATGCCCTGCCTGCACTGTATCTTCTCAGCTGTATTAGGGGATTTTTTTTCCCTGATATTTTTAAAGTATTTAAAATATTTCTATCAGAATCATCCATATCAGCATCCATCAGTTAAACAACCCCCCTCCAAAAAAGAAGGCGGGTTCTAAAATAGCATCTGCATTTTGTATCAAAGTATGTCAGTATGCATGAACAGGAAGTAAACGGAGGGCACCATGGATTAGAATAATTAAGTATTTCAGGTAACAGAGGTTCTGATAATGATGGCCTTCTTCAGAGTAAGGATTTCTACCTGAAGATCTTTAAACTCTTCTCCCATTCCAATATGATCCTTTTTACAATCTTAAAGTAACTGGAATAACATTGCTACCTTGTTATACCCATATCTTAACAGCAGCTGGAGAACCAGTGCTTATTTTATTTTATTTTCCCTGTACTGGTTGATGAATACCATATAACTATCTGTAATAACATACAAAACATTTGCTAGACTAATACTCAAATACAGCTCATCAGTCTGGAACCCACATTACGTATCTGATAGTAACACAGTTGAGAAAGTCCAGAAATATTTCACAAAAAGAGTTCTCCACTCCTCTACTCATTGTAGAATACCTTATGACACCAGACTTGAAATTCTAGACGTAGAAAACCTTGAATTATGCCATCTTCAGTCTGATCTAAGTATGGTATATAAAATCATACATTGCAATGTCCTACATGTAAATGAATACTTCAGCTTCAACCATAACAACGCAAGAGCACACAATAGATACAAACTCAAGGTTAAGCGCACCAAACTTGATTGCAGGAAATACGACTTCAGCAACAGAGTGGTCAATGTCTGGAATACTCTCCCTGACTCTGTAGTTTCTTCCCCAAACCCCAAAATCTTTAACCTTAGACTGTCTACTATTGACCTCACCCCTTTCCTAAGAGGTCTGTAGAGGGCGTGCATAAGCGCACCAACGTGCCTACCGTCCCTGTCCTATTGTTTCTTTTATTTTTCTTATATTTACCCATTTCATGTATTCATAACTATGTATATACTTATACCTATTATTTTGTAAGCAATTGACAAATCAAAATAAATAAATAAAAAATAAAATAAAATAAATAAGGAAGAGAGCAACTTAGATAAGCTCCAGCAGTAGCAATCTCGCCTGACATCTAAGTGATGTTGATTTTGTTTAGCTGACAACCTCATTATGGCGTATAATTGCTAGGCAATCTCCTAGCAAAGACTGGGTTAAAAATGACTGGAAGATGCTTGTTCTTCTTGTTATTAATTAGTACGTGTCCACTGCACCAAATCCTGTGCCCAAAATTCATTTGTTATGTTCATCCAAATGCATGAATAGCTTTTGAGTAATTATTTTCCAACACCATCTAATACCTCTTTGCACATCAATTAAAAATCCTTTTAACAAGGAACTGCATTTTGTTCAAGATCAAATGCCTAGACCAAAGCCGTATCAATCATGTAAAGCTAATTAGTGGGTCTGCTTTATATCATTTGTTTTACTTTATTATTCTATTATACATTTCCTAATGAAACCAAATGAACAATTTAAAAATCTTTGTTCAATTAATTGAAGGCTTAAAGGCCAGTCACTTTACCATACTTTTACACCTTTTTTTTTAAAAAAAAAAGCTTTCTGGCTTTAATTTAAAAGGAAATATAAAATCTTAAATTGAACAAAAAATCACAATCAATTCTATCTGTTTGAGTTACCTGGAAAATTTCTCTAAAATAATATTTTTAATTGTTGGCCAATATTTCATTATTCCTCAGAGCAGTTTGCTGGCATTTGCCTTTCAGAAGAAACAGAAGCAATAAGAGGAGCTTTTCTGAGAATTAAGCTTGTGAATCAGAAATTGTGAATTCGGCACTCAAAGGCTACAAGGAATTTAAAGCAGATTAGGGGCATAATTTTGCAAAGATGGTTTATGCTATTCTGTCCATAGAACTGAACTTCATGATTCAAGGAGCAGTACCTGTGAGAACCTGTTATTGTGCAGAAATTTATCTTGTTTATAGGTTTAGGAGCAGGATACTTTTCTTGATCGATTTTCGTAGAGAGATATTTCATGTTTCAAAGCCACATTTCGAAGTATTTTAACTTTGCTCCAGAAGCTTCAGGATTCTTTTGCTTTTGTTCTTGCTTAACTGTAGCACAGATGACAAGCCAGCAGATATTTCATCAAGCTTGTATTTGTAATTCTTGATGGGTTAGGGAGCATTACTTAGGGTGATAATATTTGTCTTTGATTGTTTTGGCTGTTGCTTTTCCCAAAGGTGCTTTTTTAAAGAGGCAACTGGACTTTCTGGTTTTTCTTTGAAGACTTCTCCTCCAACAAGTTTCTTCAGCTCTGAACTGGATGATGGGGAAATGGAAGGGTTTATATTCCTTGCAGACAGTTGGTCATTTGCATTCTTTGAGCAAGTCACTAAGGTCACCTGGAGTTTAATCTGTGTCATCAGGGCCATCTGAGTGGTGCAAATGGGCATGGAGCCTTCTTGGAGCTATTGAAAGGACTGCTGTAGATTAGAGATAGATGATGTTGTACCCCTCCCCCTCTGTTAAGAGAAGGTGGTTCAATTTTGACATAGATGGCGTCTCTGATCCCTCTTTCAAACCAGCAGCCCCCTCTGTCCATCTTCAAAGAAAAACAAGAAGTCCAGTTACCTCTTGAAAAAGAACCTTTGGGACAACTATGACCTGGATAACTGAGAATCCCAACTCACATTTGGCTTTGCTTTATTTTTTTAATTTTTTTTGGTTGTATTATGTTTTTTTAAGCAGGAACTATCACCCAGAATATCCCAACTTCTGGACACAAGTCATTCCACTGATTAATTGTTCTGTCAGAACATTTATTCTTAGTTCTAGGTTGCTTCTCTCCTTGATCAGTTTCCATCCATTGCTTCTTGTCCTGCCCTCAGGTGCTTTAGAGAATAGCTTGACTCCCTCTTCTTTGTGCAACCCCTGAGATACTGGAACACTGCTATCATGTCACCCCTAGTCCTTCTTTTCATTAAGCTAGATGTACTCAATTCCAGCAACCATTCTTTATATGTAACAATGATAATTGCCCTTAATAATCAAATACATTTGAAATTGTTGACATTGCTCTTCTAGCCATTTTGATCTTTCATAATAAAATTTAGTACAGTAAGCAGAGAAAGTAAAAACAGCCAACATGGAATTCACCTGATATGCGATTCTAGGAAATGAGATATATTTCATAAATTTAGTCCTTACTACGTATGTTTACCATCAAGCCCATACCATAAAAACTAAATTACTGAAACACATTCCTGAGATTTCTACATTAGATGATTCCCACACCAACAGTATATAATTACAATAAATCACGCTAGTTCATGTTGGTGGGGTGAACTTCATTTTCTCTAACCAGCTTATTCAAATGATCCTCTTGAGATGTAAGAGTGAATCTTTTTTAACTATTAACTGACAAAACAACAGATCCTTAGAGGTCTGCTATATTATTCCACCCTTGGATTACTGGATCCAGTTCTGGTCACCACAATACAAAAAAGATAATGAGGCTCTAGAAAGAGAACTGAAAAGACCAATGAAGGTGATAAGGGATCTGGAAGATAAACCATACAATGAATGATTGAGGGAAGTAGGTATCTCTAGTCTAATGAAGAAAAGACCAGGTGTGATATAATAGCAGCCTTCCAATACTTGAGAGGTGTCACAGGGAATCAACCTAGTCTCCAAAACACCTGAGGGCAGGACAAGAAGTTACCGGTGGAAGATCATTAAAAAGACATCCTACCTAGAATCAAGATAAATGTCCTGACAACGATAACCATCTATCAGTGGAAGGGCTTACCTCCAGAAATTGTAGGTGATCCATCGCTGGAGGTTTTCCAGAAAAGACTGGATAGTCATTTGTCCAAAATAATATTGAGCCTTCTGCTTGAGCAGGTGGTTGGACTAGTAGATCCTCAAGGATCCTCCTGATCCTATTCTATTCTAAGTTCTATACATAGAGGATAGTTTGGAATTGTATTGCTGTTATTAATAAGAGCTGTGGTGGCACAGTGCTTAGAATGCATTACTGCAGGCTAGCTCAATGCTCGCTCCAGGAGTTCGCTTCCAAGCAGCTCAAGGTTGACTCAGCCTTCCACCCTTCCGAGATTGGTAAAATGAGGAGCCAATGTTGGGAGCAATATGTTTAGAGAAGGATGTAAAGCACTGTGAAGCAGTGTATGTGTCTTAGTGCTATGCTATTTTGTTTGTGCCAGCAGAAAAGCAGGCATGATTGGCTGCTCTGGCAGCTGTCTTCAGTTTCAAAGAAGTAGAAAGTTTCTTGACTGGGTTGTTCCCATTATGCTCTGACAGGAAAATATTCCTTTGAGTTTTTCAGTCTATGGAAATTTTTCTCAGCTGTCCAGCAAGAAAGAATTATTTGGTTATTTTATCCCATTTATTGTTGTCCAGATGGTTTGGGGAAAAAAAAATCTACCAGGTACATTTTAATATGAGGAGACAAAAGTCGTGTGCTTTTGAAGCCATGTTCTGATGAGGTAGAAAGATAGATGACCATCAACTAGCAAGTCAACGGGTAAGACTGGATTCTCTAAATGGAGGAAGAACTCACTTAACAATGACAATGATTTGCAATCTGCAAAAGAGAGGTTGTAAAGATTGAGAGCTAGTAGATACTCCTGACTGGTTACAGACAGTGTTGCTCTAGTTCCATGTTTTTCAATCTTGGCAACTTTATGAACTGTGGGATCTAACTCGCATGCTGGCTGGGGAATCCTGGGAGCTGAAGTTCACAGATCTTAAAGTTGCCAAGGTTGCAAAACGCTAGTCTAGTAGAGGATAACTTACTAAGTTTGTGTCCGACGATACAAAATGAAGTAATAGCTCCTTCATTCACAAACTCGCAGGTTTAGGCTACTAGGGAAAGAGTAATCAAGCAGAATCCAATCCTTATTAAGAAGGCCTGAGCATTCCATGTATACTTCATTAGATAGCATTATTTCATTTGCCCATACAATGAAACAAATATGAATGTTAAGAGAGATGCAAAATAGAACTTGAGCATCAAAGAGAGCGTCATTGTTCTTGCCCTCCAAAGGGCCAATTATTCCTCTTAAGTCTTTTAGTTTTTCAAGGCTGACTGACTAATTTAAAGGATAAAAGTATTAGCCTTTCATCTATAAGATTCAAGTACCAGTCCTCCAGGCACACCAAAGAAATGCAGAGTAGGCTTCTCTTCAGTGTGTTCCTGAATGCATCATTATAAGAGAATAGAAGAATTAAACATTATCAAAGAAGAGAATAGGAATACATGACAATTGGCTATATTTTTAAGTCCAAATTCTGATTCATCAGCAAAAGCAGAAAATGAGGCTTCTTTTTGGGGGGGAGAGAGCAAGCTTTTGCAAGATGAATATTTTTGAACCTTTAACTACATTGCAATCACATACTCATTCTTTTAGCTGGATTAAAACAAAAACATTTATAAAGTTGACAAAATTGGAAGGGATCTTGGCAGTCTTTTAGTCCAACCCCCTGCTCAAATATTATAGTATAATATTCTGGACAAATTGCTCTTCTTAAATTTCTTTTTTAAAAACCTCCATTGACGGAGCACCCACAACATTGGAGGCAAGTTGTTTACAGATGAATTTTTCTTGCTATTAAAAAAAAATCCTTCTTAATTCTAGGTTGAAACTCCCCTTGATAATTTTCCATCAGTTCTGCCCTCAAGTGCTTTGGAGAATAGGTTGACCTTCTCATTGTGACAGTCTCTGAAATATTAGAAGATCTAAGTATGGTATATAAAATCATACACTGCAATGACTTACCTGTCAATGAATACTTCAGCTTCAACCATAACAACACAAGAGCACGCTCAAGGTTAACCGCACAAACTCAAAGTTAACCGCACCAAACGTGATTGCAGGAAATACGACTTCAGCAACAGAGTGGTCTGGAATGTCTGGAATACTCTACTTGACTCTGTAGTTTCTTCCCCAAACCCCCAAACCCCCAAAACTTTAACCTTAGACTGTCTACTATTGACCTCACCCCTTTCCTAAGAGGTCTGTAGGGGGTGTGCATAAGCACACCAACGTGCCTACTGTCCCTGTCATATTGTTTCTTTTATTTTTCTTATATGTACCCATTTCATGTATTCATAACTATGTATATACTTATACCTATTATCTTGTAAGCGATTGACAAATCAAATAAATCAAATAAATAAAGATTGCTATTATGTCCCCTCCAGTCCTTCTCTTAGACTAGACCAGGTGTGTCAAACTCAAGACCCATGGGCTGGATCTGGCCCATGGGGTGCTTAAATCTGGCCCATGGGGCAAACCTAGAAATAGCAAAGGACTGGCCTGCAGTGCCTCTGGCAGCCAAAATGGGGCATGGGGGGGGGACACTGGGGGCTGTGTGGGGCCCTTGCACATCTTGTTTTTTGGCCTGGATTGCCTCCAGCAACACTTTTTTGGCCAAAACAGGGTGAGGGGCATGGGGGGGGCAGTGTGTGGCCCTTCTGTACCCTGTTTTGGCTGGCAGGATGCTGCAGGGAGTGTTCATCCTATCTCCCTCTTGGCTGGCCTGTGGAGGAGAACTACAGTGGGGATCCAGTCTTTGAGGGAATCCAGTTTGACACCCCTGGACTACACAGTTTTAGCCGTTTATCACATGGAAGACAGTTCCAATTTCTGGTCTTAGCTGAGGACCCAATTTAATGTGTGAAGAACCACAATGGGTAGAATGAAATTTCTAAAGGGTTGGGAATATGTTTTATGCTGGGCTGAAAAATTGCAGAGCTTGTGAAGGATGTGTAGGGAATCACTGTTATGTTTATTATATTTATATTCTATTAAGTCATGTTATGAATTAAATTGGGGTTACATAGCACTACAGCTCAGATCTTAGGAGATCAAAATTTGTAACACACTCAGAGGTGAACTTGAAATCATGCATGAAGGAAGGTCAAGTCTACAGGAGATCACCAGGCTATGGACTGTCCTGCTGGTTATAGTGTGGGTAGATCTATGCATAACTGAGAAAAGCGGATGGACTGCAGTATATCTAATTAGATTCAAAAAGTGGGTGGTAAAATGATCTGATTTCTGGGTAGCTATTGGGAAAGGTAGAAAACCTAACTTCTTTACCCAACTGGTATCCTCTCCTTTCTCTAGGACATTTTTCTCAACCTTGGTAGCTTTACGATGTATGGACTTCAATTTCCAGAATTTATCAAGTCCCAGAATTCAATTCCAAGAATTCTGGAAGTTGAAATTCACCCCTCTTAAAGTTACCAAGATTGAGAATCACTGCTCTGAGAATTGAATAATTATCATTAATATGCCCTTTCTCCCCTTCTTCTCCACACTCTTCTCTTCCCCTTCCCTATTTCTCCTTCTTGCTTTTGTACTTTTTTGTGCATTTTTTGTATGTTATATCATAACTTAATAAAATTGTTATAAACAGAAAAAAATGATGCAGAAGAGACTTTCTCCTTAATTTGCTCAGATTTTATGCCTTGCTAAGAGTGATCTTTGCCTTACAAATACAGATGGACTGCTGAAACCAACTACCTTCTGTTTATAACACAGTCCTTTCAGCAATTCCAAGAAGATTCCACACCCATTTGCACTCTGATTCAGGTAATCCTGAGGGCACAGATAACCCCCCTCCCCCAAGTGTCCTCAATGGGTCTCAGTGAGAGAGCTAACGACCAGATGATCACAAATGAACATAATCCTTCCATGCCTCAATCATTGCATCAAACTGTCATAATCAATACAATCAACACACAATAGATGACACTCTGTGTGTGTGTGTGTGTGTGTGTGTGTGTGTGTGTATAAGTTTTCATTAGGCGTTGATTATGTTTTTGATATTGCTGAATTCCTTCCTTGATCTTTGGTTTGCAAGATGAATATCCACATTGCATTCTCTGCGGGATTGTAGCATCACTTCAGTTCAAATTATTATATCCTCTAGGAAGTTCTAAAATGAAACACAGCATTTCTAAATATAAATCTAGATATTTCCTCACTATTAGAGCTATGCTTCACATTGAGGTCCCTATTATTGATGCTTAAAGTTGAGCATTTGATGATGATGATTATTTTATATTTATATATATCCCACCTTTATTATTTTTAGAAATGATTCAAGCCAGTTGCAAGTTGACCTGACCATGCAAGTTGCATGATATAGCATGCCACTGATTTTATAAACTGGTGTCTGATCTTAAATTGGACATCGTCAACCTTAAGCCAGGAAGCAGTTCCTTTAAAATCTCATAAGCATCTCGCAAGTTCTAGTTATTTACTGAATTCCAAGTAAATTGGCAATAGCTTCTTTCTGGCCAATATATCACTCACTGTTTGGGACACTGGCAATTAACACAGTTTCATCATCAAAGGCCTAATCCTTAAAACATTCTTCCTCCAGCATCAACAGTGGAGAGGAGCTTGCAATAATTTTCTGCTGCAACAGGCTCCTGTCTTGGCAGAAGGATCTCCTGGCAAATACTCGAGCCAGGTTTTAGGCTATGGTAGGCAATGGATTAAAACCAGAAGGTTTTGGCTTTGAAATTACATCTGAATAGTTAGGGGGTTTTTTTGGAAAGCTCTTCTTCTTCCAAACTTGCTTTGCTCACACCGATTTGGGTTTTGTTCAAGTCACAGGGAAAAAGTGGAGAAAGCCCTAAAAAAATCCATGGATTTCTCAAGTTGCAGGCTGAGGAAATAGGGGAGTGGTTTTCAATTGCACTTCTTTACAGAACTCCTAGGGAATGGCCACAATGTGGAGAAAAGCAATTATGTGTGTCATAAGCAAAGACAAAGATGAAAAAATGGAGAGAGTCCAAGCATACCATCAGATGTAAGCTTCAAAGAAATGTCCCAACTCCAAATTCCTGTGACACAACTGGCTCCAATCCTTGTCCCTTTCCCTTTCCAAAATGGAGAATGCAATTGGGATCATGGCCACCAAGCTGGATTTGTTGGATAAGAGGTTGGAGACAATGACCAGCAACGTGCAGATAACCACAACACTGGAAAATATCAAAGGGTTTTTCAAAGTGGAAACTATCACAGAAGGCTGTTATCTAATTCCAACAGAACTTCCTTAAAGAAGCCTTACATTTTGAGATGCCAAATATGCCCTTGCAGGCAAGCTGATCTTAAGAACTCAAGCAAGGTCAGACAGTGGGGAGATGGTAGATCACCAGAAATTCTATAGAGTAGACTGGAAGCAAAACAAAACTCCAGAGGCAAAGCCAAAATCAAAAGTGACCAAGAGTTGAGATTGAAGAATTATTGACCTTTTTATATATGCAATCTAAGTCCTTGGAAGTGTTGGATGTTTATTTATTTAGCAAATGTTTATTTGTTTCTTTGGTAAATTTATACAGCTACCATCTCATTACATTGGTGGCTAATAATATTATGAAATCATAACCGCAAGGGAATTTGGGCAACAGATCCAGAAATGGTTAGGAAAAACGGTTGGATTAACATTTAGAATTCAAATCAGAATTATTTTTGCTAGGAATTATAACAGAGGGATATAGTAAGGGGTCAATATATTTAATATTACATATTCTGACAGCAGCGAGAATTGTATAGCCCAGCAATGGAAAAGTGAAAATATACCATCAGAAAGGGAGATAGTAATAAAAAAAAACTGGTTTGAACAGAATCCGATAGATTAACATTAGAACTAAAAAATAAAAGGGAGACAGAATATTACAAAACATGGAACAGATTCTACCAATGGTTGAAATTGAAAGGTTGAAGTTGGAACAGGAAATAATGAGGCCAAGTAGACCCAGAATGTGATGTATTAAAATGAGTATATTGGTCCAAGAAAAACTGTACCAAACTAGCAATGTATCAATAGTATATACGCTACAAAAACCTTACTTTGTTCTTTAACCTTGTTCTCCAAACAGCTCTGCAGGTATGACACGCCACAGGAAGAATACTGCAGCCACTTACATATTGACCATTGAGAGGAGAAGAAAAGACAAAGACATAGAGAAGTTTCTATATAAATCAGTGTTTCTCAGCCTTAGCCACATTAAGATGTGTGGACTTCAACCTGCAGAATTCCAGGGCTGAAATGAGGAATTCTGAGAGTTAAAGTCCACACATCTTAAAATAGCTAAGTTTGAAAAACACTGATAGAAACTATACACATATACTACTTAATAAGCACAGAAGTGTGTTTAGCAACAAGTGAGATAATTTAAATAAAAGTGTAACGGTTGTCTCCAGATGTTTGCTGCTGATGGGCAAATTCTAACTGTCTGTTCCCTCTTGATCTTTATGTTGGACTTAAATTTGGATTGGATATACTTTAAATAGAACAGGGGTGTCAAACTTGTGGCTCGCAGGCCAAATGTGTCATGCGCTGGCCATGCACATGCCTGGTTTAATGAAAAGGAAAAAAGTTGTGATGCATCATGTGATGGCGTCATGATGACATGAGTTTTACATGCCTGGAATAGAGGATCCCTCCAAATGCAAAGCTAGGTATCACAGGGCCAAAAGTCTAGAACTTCATTTCCTGGAGGTCACTTATAAGCTTAGGAGGGCTCATCTCTTCTTTTTTCTGATGCTTTCTCCTCCTCTTCCTCCTCCCTTTCTACTGTTGGAGAAAGCAGGCAGAGCTGATGGGGAGAGAGTTAAGCATGTCATCAGTTTAGAGTCATTACATTCCCACAAATGGTCTAAGTCCAAACCCTCTTGAATTCTGTTGACCCTCATCTGGCATCAGTTTAGCATCAGACTTAAGTTGACTAGATTCTTGTCAATATGTTGAGCAATAAATGTTCTGAATTGCAACTTCCAGTGTGGTCCTGATCTTTTGTGCCTGACATCTGCTACATAAAATGCTCCAGTGAGAAGAACAGAGTCTCCTGGGTGTTTTTTTCAGCTTTTCACATGTGCTACAACCATTGATGAATATATTAAAGGGAATGATAGTATGGGGAGAAATTTGATTAGTATATTATGGTTGAAGGATCATAGGAAAAGAATTTGGGGGGGGGAACCAAATTCTTTTTTGTTTTGGGGTGTTGCATATTTGACATATGTAACACCACCACCTGAGGTGAGCCAAAATCGCTGCCAGTATGTTTCTGACTGCAGTTCAAGGTGTTGGTTATCACCTTTAAAGCCCTTCATGGCTTGAGGCCAAGTTCTCCAAGGGACTTCTTCACCAAGTTATTTCTATCTATCCAATTTGTCTGGTGGGTTGGGTACGTTATGGGTTCCATCAGCCAAGGAATGTCAACTGGAATGATTCAGGAGATGGACCTTCTCATCCCTAAATCCTGCCTTCTAGAATATTCTTCCTTCAGAGATAAGGTTGACCCTCAGCCCTGTTGGTCCTTTGTAAGACTATAAAGATTTGGGTGTGGACTGGGCTTTTGTTAACCCCATTTCCAGGCTGCATGCTTAGCAAAAGCACTTAGACTTACATACTGCTTCACGATGCTTGCCCCACAACAATTTGAGTCCTCATTTTACCCACCTTGGAAGGAGGGAAGCCTGCGTCAACCTTGAGTGGAGTGAGATTTGAACTGCCAAATTGCAATCAGCCAGCAGTCAGCGGAAGTGCCTATAGTACTGCACTCTAACCACTGCACCACCACAGCTCACAATTTTACAGCAACCATATATATTTATTTAGTATTGTTTTAATTGTTTTAATTCTTTGATAATATACATCACCCAGAATCACTTGTTGAGATGGATGAATATAGAAACCAAATAAATTAACTTCTGGTTGTTGGGAAGAACTGAACTGTAAAAGAGTATGATGCATACATCACTATGGTGTTTATGGCATGTACTTTTATGTCTAACACATTTTAAATACGGTAAGTATTATGAAGCTTCTGGAGCCTGTAATGTTTTTCTGTAGAAATCTCTATAAAATACATAAACATGACCAAGTGTAGTTCTTTGATCTGTTCCAAGTATCTTGTTTCTCACATTGCAGAAATATCGACCTGGTCACTTCCTACAATAAAAGTAGAAATCTCGCTCTATTTCGGTATGTTATTGCTACCCCCTGCCCCCAAGATTACATTCAGAGAAACTAAAAACATCTTTCTCTGAATTTCACTGGAGAATTAGTATGCTTTGCTTTGTTTCCCCCAAAACACAGTCTGTCCATGATAGTGAAGATTTGTGATAGGCTATATATGTCAGGAGTAATAAAGAAAAATGACCCTCTGAATCTAGACATAAGAAGGAACCTTTCATCATGTCTACAGTTTTCTGTCATGCACTAATAGGATCATACTAGTAATTTTGTTTTCACTAATAGGATACAATGAATAATATAATTGTATTAGGAAGTTTTAAAATTACATTAGGAAAAAGACAAAGATTTGAATGACATAATATAAATATGAGTTTGCTTTTTTTAAAAAAGAAAAGAACCAGAAATATGTATCTATAACTTTACTTTTCAAAAAACAGGTATTTCAGGACCTGATTCCATTAGATATTCATAGCGCATTAGTCATAGAGATATTACTGTTCGTACAAGTATATTTGATTCACTGCTTCTAGTTATCCCAGAATGGCAGACATCTTTATCATTTGTGGATATGGATGTACTTTGACAGGGATGCATCTTCTCAACTTGGATATGCATCCTCCATAATGTGTATTTTAGCCCCTCAGCCTGCCTGTCTAACAATACATAGATGACTAGTACAATGTGTTTTCATTAAGAGCAAAAAGTGAAATACAGAGGCTATCTGAACACTGTGACTACTGCTTAAGCCTCAGTAGAATATATTCAGTAGAGAATTGCATTAAAAAAAAAACCCAAACCAAGACATAGTAAGAACTGAAGAGGACAGGGGAAAGTACCAAAGGCAGCTTTGTTTTGTGTGGGAAAGCAAAATATTTAAGGAAGGATGAATTAAATACTCTCCCAAATGCATTGTGTAAAACTGGAAGGCTACAATCAAGATGTGCCAGCCTTAATACACCAGTGTTACATGGTGCCACTGGCATGGCAGAAGGATAAATATAAAAAAAAACATGTGTAGAAGATGACTTGAAAAAAGACTAAAGTCTAAAGATGACGTGAGAAAGTTTAAAGAGTGTTTTTAAAACTTATTAATTAAATGAGAACTGTGTGAGAAAGACCTGGGGAGGTTGGATGAAAAGAGGTTGCCAAGAGGATGGTCAGATAAGAGAGAGTAACCCACAGCTAAATAGGGGGAGGGCAAGAAGTTCAGAAAGACCTCTCTAGTTTCTTGAGGGAATGTGGGTGCGTGGGTGGGTTGAGAATTGCACATTCACACTTCCAAGATTCTTTCAATGTAGCTTGACAATAAAGTAGCTCATCTGATTATGATTCCTATTTGTTTTATTCCTCAACGTCAATCTTTCAATATCAAAGTACAATTCTCCCACCCATCTCCTTCGCAGCTCACCGAAACTAGGGAGGGTCTCTTCTGAAACCTCTTGCCCCGCTCACTATCAAGTTGCGGGTTACACTGTCTCTTACTTGTTCCCTTGAGATACCGTCTTCATCCAGTATTCCAAGGTCTTTCTCACATACCGCTATAAAAGTGGTGGGATTCAAAAAAATTTTACAAACCGGCTTTGTGGGCGTGGCTTGATGAACATGGCATGGCTTGGTGGGCATGGCTTGGTGGGGTGACAGAGGAAGGATACTGCAAAATCCCTTTCCTTCCCCACCCCACTAACCTGCTTTCCAGCTTTGTTCTCCTGTGCAGGGCAACAAAAGAAGACCCAGCCGATAAGCTGGGACTCGGGAGGCAGAGAATAGGGCCAGTCAGAGGTGGAATTTGCCGGTTCTCCAAACTACTCAAAATTTCTGCTACCCAGTTCTCAGAACCTGCTGAATACCACCTCTGCATTACAGGAATTCAACCCACAGTATGCTGACTGGGAAATTCTGGAAGTTGAAATCCACACATTTTAAAGTTGCAAGTTTAAAAAACAATGGTCTGAAGCCAAGGCACTTTGAATCAAGAATGGTAGAGGAATGGCAGGGATGGTTTGATGCAAGGATTGACAATGGGGTGCCACTCACATCACACTTCCAACAAATCAAATAAATATTGCCCAATATATATCCTGCTAGAACACATTGAAAACTCTTTGAAATCTCAGAAGATTTAATTATCTTCCTTTTCCCTTTCTTCCCAAAGACATGTGAGGTTGGTTGACTATCCTCTTCCCAGGAGGCAGTTGGTTAGGTACTAGGTTTAATGATCCCTACCCTATATTTCCTGTAACTAATCCTCAGGGGAGGGATTCCACCAGTATAACAACTGGTTCGGTGATCACACGCACACTCCATATTTAAAAGAGGCAAGCCCGTACTTACCTTCAACTGCAGCCTCTGTGAAGAAAACAGCTGAGGTGTGGCTAAGTGCTCTGCCATGTGAATCAGCTGTGCTCTAAACAAAGGCATAAAGTACAGGAAAGAGCAGGGGTAGGCAGGCGGGCCCACTTCCTTGTTGCAGTGAACCAGTTTCAGGTGAGCTGAATATCAGAACAAGGGGTTTGCCCCAACTGGTCCGAACAGGTGGAATCCCACCCCTGCAAATTCTCCTTTCTGCTATTATTATAAAACCTTTTTCAATAACCCATGCTCAGACTACATTCCTGCTGACAAGAGATCCATGTAGATTCATGAAGGCTCCCAGACTACAGGCCACATGCATCATGCACTGGTCATGCCCACACCCAGTTTAGTTGAAGTGGGGAAAAGTCCTGATACGTCACGTGATGCTGCCATGATGACATGAGCTTGACACCCCTGCAAAAGATGCTCTTAGTGGAGATCAAACCCACTGACCAATCAGAGAGAACAAGTGTGATTGGCTGGCATTTGCAGAGCACAGTTCTTGGCAATCTTAAGTATTGGCTACCTGATTGGCAGAAGGTGCTCTAGTGAGTTCCAGATAAGAGGTTGAAATCCAAACAATGAACTGTGAATCTGGAAGAACAATTAAAGTTGGGGTGAAAAGACATTGGGAATGACTTGCAAATGAAATGGATTTTGCAATGATGGTACGCCCTGCTTTTATGCAGCTGTGGTACCCAACAGCTTCATGCGTGTTCAGCCAAGAAGTCATTAAAGCCAATACTGATAGATACATTCATCCCAAAGTCTTCCTGTTTTGTTCCCTATTTCTAAAATATACTCTTCTACTGCTTAAGCAAGGCAGCAGAATTCCACAACTGTTAATTCAAAATGCAATTTAAGAGGTTGTAGAGGGAGGGGGCTGCCTTTGACTGAATGATATCATTTGCCACTTGGCTTATGTTTCAGAGGGTTCTCTCCTTTCACCTCCATTTGGTGGCTGTAATCACACTAGAGTGTTAGTCAGTGTGACAGACACCTTTGAAAGTGCAAATTGAACTTCATGGGGCAAATGTCATTTGCTGTTTTAAATGAAGTTGGTTTGAAAGGAGAGCTGGGAAGAATCACTCAGATGAATTATGTACTGAAGTTGTAAAGGATTTCACTTTCCCGAGATGATCTCACTTGTTTTCCCCCTTTTTTGCTCATATTTTAGCCTCAGGGAAGCCTAAACAACAGGGTAGATGTTTTCCATGGTTGACCCATGGGGGTGTGTTTCTGCCATGTCACAACAGTTCAGTTCCAATGTTTGTTTGTTTTAATTGTTTTAGAATTCATCCCTTTGGAATTTTCAGTGTGTGGCATCAGGCTGATCAATCCAAGCTTTCCATGGAGGTAAATAGATAAACAGGGATGAGAAAGTAGAAAAATTGGAGTAAGCGAGCGGTCTGGTATAAGTCGCCCATTTTAAATAAAAAGCTGCAAAGGATTCAGATGCAAGATCACAAGGCTCCTGTTCTGCGAAGTTTCTACTTCCATTGTCCATAAGATGATTTTAAAGCCATAAAATATGAGGGATCGCAGAGAAATTTAAAAAGAAAAACCAATAACCTCGCACTGATTATTTTCCTAGCTTTACATGGTGGCACAGTGGTTAGAATGCAGTACTGCGGGCTAATTCTGCTGATTGCTTGCAGTTTGATTCTGAACTGGCTCCAGTTGATTGACTCAATCTTTCATGCTTTTGAGGTCAGTAAAAATGAGGACCCAAATGGTCAGGGGCAATATGCTGACTCTGTAAATCTTAGGACTGTAAAGCACTGTGAAGTGGTATATAAGTCTAAGCCAGGGGTGTCAAACTGAAGGCCTATCCATGCCCCCACCATCCCCTGAGCTCCATTTTTGCTGGCAGAGGGCTAGCAAAACAAACTAAAAACAAAACAAAAGGAGAAATGTTTCCCCTTTTGCATTTGAGCATTCAAGAAGGGACAGGAAATGAGAAAGGGAAAGAGGAAAGACAAAGCAAAAGAAGGAAAGATAGGAAAGAAGAAGAAAGGAGAAGGAAGAAGGAGGGAAAAAGAAGAAGAGGGAAGGAAGGAATAAATAAATAAAATTATCCAAATTACATTTTAGCTTGCATTTCTCTTAGGAAGGAAAATAGCTATAAGTTCTGTAGTTAAATATATTTCCTTAAGAAAGAGCAACAAGAAAATCTTGTTTCATATTTCCATACAGAAGAGCAGAGGTGGTATTTAGCAGGTTCTGACCAGTTCTGGAGAACCAGTAGTGGAAATTTTGAGTAGTTTGGAGAACCAGCAAATCCCACCTCTGACTGGAGATTTTACAGTATCCTTCCCCTGTCATGCCCACCAAGCCACGCCACAGCACCAGTAGTCAAAAAAATTGAATCCCACCACTGCAGAAGAACCTCAATTATTTGCAAACCACAATGACATTTTCTTTTGGAATTCTTTCCTATATCTTGAAATGCTTAAATTTAGCATGCATTCACTTATGAATTAATAGAATATGATTAAGTGTTCCACTCATGTTCATTATCTTACAGTTGAATCTAAGCTCTGTTTAACTTCAGTATTTGCATGTTTCTGCTAATATTGAACTGCACTGAACCTCCTTTTAATAATGCAAGTTTCATTTTAGGGAATATTCTGAGCTAATCAGTGTTCATAGTCTCTCCATCCATCTGGTGACCAGAAAAGTGGGGAGGGAATTCTATTCCCTATACTACCACCAGTTCTAAATTAAGGGGAAAAATTATCTCCACTTTATACAAAATGAAGAAAAATGAATTAAACACACCTCAACATGTCTCTCTCTGCATGTAGATTTTTCGGTGGCATGCAGACAAGCCAACTTTCTTTCAAGTTAGCTGTAAATGGAAACTTATAAGGATTGATAAGGCTATGAAGATTGTAGAAAGAGAATGCTTTGTACACCACCTTGAACTGCTGAAGGAAAGATAGAGTGCAAATCAAACAGAGACAAATAAATAAAACAAACAAATGAGAGGCTCAAAGATAATTGGACTCAACTCAAGAGTGATAGATTTTGTACAGTGCATGTATTAATTTGTGAATATGCATAACTGTATACAATGCATGCCATTTTTCTTAGGGTCCATTATTTATACTGGATGTTGACATTTCCAGTTGAGATAAAATATATATCTTGGAAGGCCACAACGAGAAAAAAAAATCCTTCCTTATGCTCCATAAATGGTGCTATTTTTAAAAAAATAAACTCCACTGGCCACTACCAAACCTTAGCCATTCTCCTGTAGCTTCCTAGCAGAGTATTTGCAATCTTCTTGTCATTCCTAGCACAAAGTTTTTTAAAAGCAAAAACCACAGAGAAACTAACAGTAGCATCGGCGTCAAAATTGCTGACTTCATAAAATGTAATGATTTTCATCCATCTCGGGCAACATCACATAAGCTGCCAAAAGATCCCACAACAATACACCTGTCTTGGAAACAGGACTACAAAAGTAATTTGTGCTGTCCTCTCATTTCCGCTTCCAGATGGTACACAATGGCTGATTATGAAGCTGCATGGCTTTTATGTTATTCATCTGTATTCCAAGAGGAGGGACAGACTTGTGTGTTTTTCACTGTTTTCTCTTTGTCTGAACGAAACTGATGTTCCCAAATGTCTTAGTCATCCAGGTCATGGTTGTCCCAAAAGTGCTTTTTTTCAAAAGGCAATGCAGTGAGCTATGTGCCGATCTGTACACTGGGGAAACAAAACAACTACTTCATAAGCGCATGACACAATATAGGAGAACAAACTGTATTCAGCAGTCCATCTGCATTTAAAAGATAGGCCACTTTTTTGAAGACAACAATGTCCATATTTTGGACAGAGAGGACCACTGGTTTGAAAGAGGGGTTAAAGAGGCCATATATGTCAAAATTGAACAGCCCTTTTTCAACAGAAGGGGAAGCATATGACATCATCTATCTCCAATCTACAACACAGTCCTTTCAACAGTTCCAAGAAGGCTCCAGATGAATTTGCAGCACTCAGGTGATCCTGAGGACACAGATAAACCTCCAGGTGACCTTAACAACCAGCTAAAAGAATGCAAATGTCCAGCTGTCTGCAAGGAGTATAAATCCTTCCATTCCCCACCATCCAGTCAGAGCTGAAGAAGCTTCTTGAATGAGAAGCAAAACATCTTCAAAGAAAAACCAGAAAGTCCAGCTGCCTCTCGAAAAAAGTACCTTTGGGACAATGATGATGTACCCAAAACACAGCAGAATATGTCTGACCTCTCTTTTGCCTTGTCTGTATCTCTTCTAGTTGGATGTGTCATGTGGGTCATTCCTTAAAAGCAATGTTTCTCAACCTTGAGAACTTTAAGACGTATAGACTTCAAGTTCCAGAATTCTCCAGCCAGTTGAAGAATGTTGAAGTCTACACCTCTTAAAGTTTCCAAGATTGAGAAACACTGCTTAAAGGGATTAAAAACCTATGTGCACACATTCACACATTCATACAAAGCTATTGACTACCAACTGTGTTGTAATCCAGGGTGTGAGAACTTTAGGAAACAAACAAAACAAATAAAACCTGCCTAATATTCAATTTTAAGCAATATTCCAGGAATAAAGATCTTGGTTAAATAGCAGTGAACAGATCTATCCCTTATCAACTGATCTTTTTTAAAAAATTTATGTGTCCTTTCTGCAGCAATATCAAATTGAAACATGTTCTGTAAAGTATAAGGTCTTCCCTTATAATTGAATGCAAAAGAAATCTAGAAAGATTGCAACTATCAGAGATATGTTTGTACAGGATATTCACACTCATCCACCTTTGATCTACCTAAAACAGCATAAGAATTAGTCTTGCAAAAGTCTCCAAACTGCCATTCTCCTTAGATATAAATGTCAAAAACACATTCTCATTCATCACATTGGATGAGATTTCATGGTGAAAAACAATGGTGTTAACAATTAAAATTTGCCTTCACTCCAATCATTCATACCTCCAGTTTACAGACAGGATAACTGAGGCTGAAAGCCAGGGCATTGATCAAGAATTAGTCCTAAAGAAATAAATTAGCAATGTCAGAATCTCATTTCAGCTTTTTCACAACTGCTTAAAAATATAACTAAAATTTCTCCTTGTGTGTATGATTGCTTTACAAACAGTTTTTCCTAATATATTTCTGAGTTGTTTTTAATAGAAGTATTTTGTCTGCATTTATGGCAGCAGAACTCTGTAGTAAAATCTGATTAATTTTGTATGGATTTTGAAAGTAACTGTTTTGGTTCCTCTATTGCTCCAAAAGTGTGGAAATTACGTACAAGTGTATGAATTTGTGAACCAAACAAATCTCTGTTGTTCTTAGTTGGGACTTCAATCAAGAGATGGAAAACATTCATTTGGCCAGATTCAGTAGTGCATTTAGAAAAAAGAAGAGAGATAAAAAAAGACAATCTGAGGTAAAAAGAAAGAAAGAAAGAAAGAAAGAAAGAAAGAAAGAAAGAAAGAAAGAAAGAAAGAAAGAAAGAAAGAAAGAAAGAAAGAAAGAGAAGTCCCAGCTTTGCTTCATTGTAAATCTAATTCCAAATGTGTAGCAGTGTTCCAGAAAAAAAAATCACTACCAGGAGACGTGAGAAAACCAATAAAGAGAATATTTGTACCTCAGAGTTAAAATCAGGAGATTTTTGGTGCTGTCTGAGCTTGGTTGATTTCTTGCATGTTTCTTGATGTTATCTAGTTTGGGTAATGCAACATCTGCAAGAAAACAGCCAAGCTCAGAGAGCACCAAGGACCCCTCATTCAGACAACTGCAAGAGACAAGCAAACAGTCAACTATTGTTGGCACAAAGTGGTTAAAGAATTTGGATTTATGCACCCCTAAACTGTTATTCTACATAAACTGTCAGAGGCAAGAATTGTGTGGCATATAGTTACAACAAAACGGGCTTACAGTTCACCTTTTTGAAGACATTTCTGCTGTGCTTTGAGGTGGAAGATGCTTGTGCTCTTTTCCTTGGGCAAATTTATGTAAAGGCTGAAATATGTAAACATTTCAGTGCTTTGAACTGAAAACCATCATGAATAATACCTACGGAAGGATGTAATGTTTCTGGTTCCATTTCTACAACAAACATATTCATCATAAAATAAGGTGCTTTTTAAAACAATCCATCTTTCCTAACTTGTTCTGGATATGTAGGGTTTTTAGATGAATTTATCCCTGACTAGATCTGAAGTTTTGGTACTTAGCAATGACAGAAATTGAAGCCCAGTAGAATCTGAGGAGCACTCTGTTGGGGAAAGCTGAGGAGATTGTGCTGACTAGGAATTTTCACTTTACCCATTTTCCCAAATTTATTATCTAAGACAAATTCCTTGTGTGTCCAATAACACTTGGCCAATAAAGAATTTTAATCTAATCTTCTTATCTAATATAATCTTCATTTTTTAAATTATTCAACATTTCTTATTCTAATTTTTCTGGATCAAGCATAATTGTCATAACATTTGTTCATTAACATCGTTTGGACATAGTTTATCTATAGAAACAAATATAATTGTTGGCAATACTTATATGGTAGCTGTTGATTTCTGCTCACACTCTGAAAAATTGTGATTTTAACTTAATGGTTAATTTTGCTTTTGTTCAAGAATGAAGATCAACTCACCATACGGTTTTTAAAATTCTAGTTCTGAGGGTCTCAAATAGCCTTAAGACAGTTAAATCAGAAATTTCTGAAAGTGATTAGAAAATGAGGTTAGTGAATTTAGTGTTCTTAAAAGACTCTGCCACATGTGGCTTGATCCCTTCATCGCCCCTGTACTAAAACCCATGGGGCCACTGTCCTGTGTCCTCCTCATAAGGAGTCACCATCTGGAACAGATGTGGGCATTGTCCCATCCTCTCTTTTTCCAGTTTCAAAAAACCACTCTACTGGCTGGTTTTTCAGTCTTTGCCATGGTGATTGTTTCTGCTTTTTCAGAGATGTTCTTAGGTCACCATGAAAAAGAGCCAGGACCATCTTCAAACGTGGACATATTCTGTGCCATGGCAGTTGTGATCAGAAGTCATCAGAGCGGAATATAATCTGGATATGATTAGTTTCAGCTGTGACAAAGGTCTCTAAATTGGATGTTTTATATTTTAATTTTGGGGGTAGGATCTATGAATGCATATTCTTTAAAAATAAATAAAAAGGACAGCCTTTGGAGCCAACTCAAATATTTCAGCTAATCCAGATTGGGGAGGCCAAACTGCTAGGGGAGCAATTCTAGCGTTTCAGAGCAACATCACTTCCTGTTACTGCTCTATTTCCTATGAGTTTCTGGGTCCAATGCAAAGAGCTTGCAATCACTTGTAAAGCTGTTGATGACATAACAACAGGTTATATCAGACACTGCCTAGCAAAAATCAACTATCATACAATTACACAAATGAGATGGAAATAACTTCCATGGAAAAATCTGCTTAAAAATGTTTGATTTTTACTTTTGATTTTTTATAACCGTCAATGAAAAATCTTTATTTTGTACAGTTGCAAAATATGTGTTTGGCTGATTAAAATTTCTTGCACAATTCTACATCCAATAAAATTAGATTTCTTGCACAACTTTAAACCCAATAAAGTTATTAGTGTAATTCATGGGGATTTGCATGAATTCACACATAATTTAGATGGTTATACATCATTGAGAACAGCTTCCGTTCTGAGTACCTGGGAAGTGAGTATAGCTTAACAAATACTGGGCAGATGGCACCAATAGATTGATTCTGTTAAAGGAACCTTCATTTTTATATGGCTTTAATTGTTGAGTGCTATAGGCAATTATCAACTCAGTAGTACCATCAAAAATGTAGCAAGTTAAACCAACTTCATTACCACTATCACCCATCAAACATATTAATTAAATTGGGGTAAAGTAGATATTTCTTGCTTACGCAAGTATGAAATTTAGAATTAGAATTTTATTTGCTCAATTACAAGCCACTGATAGAAACAGAGAAACAAATAATTGGTGTGGTGGTAGGACAGAAAGTTATACTCAGTTCTTCAGAAGTCAATTTAATCTGTGCACTTAACCATAAAGACAGCATCTGCTCTGCTAAATTCAGGTATTTTGTATCCTTGCCATTAACTGGAAGGAATATTCTGCCATCATATCACAACAGTTAAAGTTAGTTAAAGTGCCTCTTAGCTCAGGTGTTACCATTAATCAGATCCATTTTGCTTTAACACATGAGAGTTCACTATCAATGGTCATTTTATACAATTTATGATGGAGCCTTAAAAATGTAATGAATGGAATTCTGATCAACAGATTGGAAAATGTTCACACTGAACCCTCTTAAGAGATGAAACCAAGAGGAATGTAATATTACAATGGTGGACTGTGTCAGTTATTTTTTTAATCACTTCCTTCTAATTTTGTTATAATTGTTAGATGTTACTGTATATTGCTTTTTTTATTCATTTGCCACTATATACAATGAATTTTTGCATTATAAAACACAATCTCTATCCTCCAAAACCTGACAAGGAACAGCCCACATTTCAGGATGATATCTTCTCACTGTATTATATGCACAAGTGATTCTTTAGTAACTGTTCAAAGGTATAACTGCATTGAAAAAATACTTTATGACTGTTTTCCCACACTTACGACCAATGGTGAGATTCAACTGGTGTTACTACCAATTTCTTTACATGTGCACATGTAAAAAAATCTTTAGCTGTGCCGCCCTGACAGCTGAAAAGCACTGCATGCAGGTGTGCAGCATTTGAAAGCCACTTTTTTCCTACTTTTTCAACCTCAGCTGTGCCACACAAAACAGCTGAGGTTGAAAAAGCAGGAAATCAAGGACAGGTAAGAGCCCGGGCGGGTGGGTAGGCCAAAGAGCAGCAAACACAGAACCGGTTCAGTGTTTGCTGCTCTTCAGAGCTACCAGTTCTACAGAGCTGGGCAGAACCGGTAGTATCCCACCCCTGCTTATGATTATTAAAGCATTCCCATGGACACATGATCAAAATTCAGCCACCTGGCAACTGGGTCATGTTTACAACAACTGCAGTGCCTTGGATTATGGGATCACCTTTGCAACCTTCTGACGAGCAAAGTCAATGAGGAATCCAGAATCACTTAACAACCATCTTATTAATGTAAAAACTGCTTGCTCAGTTAACAACTGTGGCAAGAAAAGCTGTAAATGGGGGCAAAACTCACTTGCTTGGCAGCAGAAATTTGGGGCTCAATGGTGGTCCTATGTCAAAGACTACCAGTATAGGTCAGCTCATCATTAGAAAGTCTGATTTCAAAATATTACATATTGATTGAAAGAAGTTGGGAATTTCATCTTGTAGTCTGTTTGATGGGGTTATAGCCCATTGTTGTGGACCGCCAGTAGCCAGAAGAACTGGCAGCAGACTCGGACAGTGAGGAAGTTGGAGAGGAACATGGGCCAGTCCTGGAGTCTGGGGAAGGCTCTGATGAGTGCTCTGTATCATAGGCAGAGATGGGGCCAGGGCCTTCTGACAGTTATCAGCTGCCTTCGGAGTCAGAAATGAGTGGAGCAGAAAAACAGCTGGAGCCTGTTCCCAATGTGTGCATGCACAGAGCTGCCAGGAGAAGGGAACAGCTAAGGAACAAGGGTCGACTCAGGAGTAAAGGCACAGGTGGATGGGGGATGGCCCCTCCCATAGGGAATAAAAAGGAGTGAAAGAGGAGTGGTATTTGCAGGAGACAATAATTTAATTAGGGTGAAGATTCGTTCCTGACTCCTTACCAAGTAGTTTCTGCTACAGTGCTGAACTTGGAAGTTATCGGCCTAGCAACTCTCCAAGCCTGATAAGGTCTGTGGTTGTAAATCACTCTTGAAAGACTGTTTTCTGGGACTTTGCTGGATGTAAATGAAAGGAATTCACATTAGCCCAGGAAAAAGGGGATTTGTCGGGACGAGGAGTCTACTTGGTGATTTTGTGAAGCCTAAGTCAGAACACCCATGTCCATTGTGGATGCAAGCCCTGCATTAGGACTCTGGGGGCCCAGGAGGATTAGATTTTCCTCAAGTCCAGGTGTAGATCTTTGGCTGTGGAAAAAGACTGTGAATGGTTGGAAGAAAAAGAAAATGAAGATGCCACTTCTTAACCTGAAAATCTTCTGGCTGTTTGTCAATGGAAGAGTTGGAGCCTTGACTTAACAAGTATCTAGTACAGAGTCAAGCTTCAACATGGGTGGACTTCAAGTTCCAGCATTCCACAGCAAGCATGCTCGGACCTTCACAAATCTACCATTTGCAATAATTAAAAAAAAATCAGATTATCAGAGTTGGAAGGGATATTGTAGGTCATCTAGTCCAACCTCCTGCCCATGCAGGAGACCCTACACCATTTCTGACAAATGGCAGTCCAATCTCTTCTTGAAAGGCTCAAGTGAAGACCTCTTTTAAAGACCTCTAATTATGTGTAGGTTTATATTATTACTATTATTACTATTTATATTATTACTATTACTTTAGAATTAATGTAATTGGTAGATTTGCTCCCAAAAATCAGTTTTATTAATTTCTTCCCACTCCTTTGAAAGCAAAGGGATCAGGGGTGGGTTACAACAGGGTTAACTACTAGTTCGGGATTTACGAGCTTCCCTGTAAATCAGCAGCAGCAGCTGCCTTCAGAGAAGCAGCCTTTGAAACAGCCATCTTTTCCTGCTTTTCTAACTGCAGCTGTGCCTCATTTGGCAGATGAAGTTGAAAAATTAGGAAATAAAGATCAGAGGGCAAAAACATCAGCAGACATAGAACCGGTTCTATGTCTGCTGCTCTTCAGAGCTACCAGTTCTACAGAGGTGGACAGAACCAGTAAAAACCCACCCCTAAAAGGGATACTGTTTCCCAATCTACTTACAAAAATACGTGGAGCTGCGAAACATACAAAATGGATTGTGTATTCTCTCACACTTAGAGAAATGCCTTTAAAACAATAAAATAAAATTTATATTACAGCACTTGAATGCTTTATCTATATCAATATTGTTTCTAAATCGGCTAATAAAATGGTATAGTTACAAAAACCACAAGACATCAAGTTTATTAGCATTCAGAAGTTCAAATAACTCAAATTATTCACCTCTAATAGAACTTCTGCCTCTAAAACAGGGCTGTCAAACTTGCAGCCTACGGGCCGGATGCATCACATGCTGGTCACTCCCATGCCCAGTTTAGCAAAGGGGAGGAAAGTCCTAATACGTCACATGATGCCGCCATTATGCCGTGCGTTTGACACCCCTGCTCTAAAATGTTTCTCTAACTCAGGTTAAAATCTAATGTAAACGGAATTTCCATCTTCATCTCCTCCAACTTTGCAGGGAGTGTGGCTCTTGGCATACAACTCAGTGGTGGTGTTCTACTGGTTCAGCCCGGTTCTGATGTACCGGTAGTGCCAAAGATCAGCTGGTAGAGAACTGGTTCGCTCCAAGTCTCTCCGATGCTCCGCAGTTAGGCCCACCACCCCCCCTGCTCCTAGGATCTGTTTAACTTCTCAGCTGAGAGGCACAGTAGCTTAGTTTTTACTGTTTTAATGCATGTGCAAAATGCGTGTTTGGCACATGCATGATTGCGCGAGTCATGCGAGTTATACGATCCCACCCCTGTAGCCACATCCACCAAGCCACGCCCACAGAACCAGTGCTGGGAACTTTTGAATCCCACCACTGATGCAACCAAAAATCTGAATCTATCCTGTGTCATGAAAAAGAAAAGGACATCCATACTTTAATCCAACATATGTCGTAAATACAAAACTAACCTGCATTTGGCAAGAGTTAGTTTGTCATTCATTAAAAGCTCAATGAGGCTACAAATGTAATCTGACATCCTGTTGGAGGAAGGTAGGGAGAAGGAAGGAGAGAATGAGGAGGAAAGGACAGAGAGTGGGTAGGGAAGGAGAGATGGAGAGAGGAAGGAAGGAAGGAAGGAAGGATATACAGATAAAAACAGATAATCAGAGTTGGAAGAGATCTTGTAGGTCATCTAGTCCAACCATTTCTGACAAATGGCAGTCCAATCTCTTCTTGAAAGTCTCAACTGATGGCACTCCTACAACTTCTGAAGGAAAGCTGTTCCACTGGTTGATTGTTCTCACTGTCAGAAAGTTTCTCCTTATTTCCAGGTTAAATCTCTCCTTGTTTAGTTTCCATCCATTATTCCTTGTCTGGCCTATAGGAGCTTTAGAAAATAGCTTGACTCCTTCCTCTTCTCTGTGGCAGCCCCTTAAATATTGGAAGACTGCTATCATGTCTGGTCCTTATCTTCACTAGACTAGCCAAGCCCAGTTCCTGCAACCATTCTTCATATGTTTTAGTCTGCAGTCCCCTAATCATCCTGGTTGCTCTTCTCTGTACTTTTTCTAGAGTCTCAACATCTTTTTTATAATGTGGTGAATAAAACTGGATGCAGTACTCTAGGTGTGGTCTTATTAAGGCTTTATAGAGTGGTATTAGTACTTCCCTTGATCTTGACTGTATCCCTCTGTTAATATAATTTAGGATTGCATTAGCTTTTTTGGCTGCTGCTGCATACTGCTGACTCCTATTTAGCTGGTTGTCCACTAAGACTCCAAGATCCCTCTCACAGTTACTGCTATTGAGCCTGGTTTCACCCAGTCTATATGAGTCCTTTTGGTTTTTCTTGCTTAAGTGTAGGACTTTACTTTTCTCTATATTAAATTTCATTTTATTAGATATGACCTAGTGTTCTAAGTCTGTCAAGATCCATCTGGATCTTGAGCCTATCTTCTTGGGTGTTAGCTATTCCTGCCAGCTTAGTATCATCTGCAAATTTGGTAAATTCCCTTTCTGTTCCCTCTTCTAAGTCATTAATGAAGATATTGAAGAGTACTGGGCCTAAGACGGAACCTTGTGGCACCCCACTGCTTACTTCCCTCCATGTAGACTTAGACCCATTAAGGACTACTCGTTGAGTACGGTTTGCCAGCCAGTTGCGAATTCATCTAGTGATGGTGTTATCTATTCCACTTTTTTCTAGCTTACTAAGAAGTAGGTCTACTTTGTCGAATGCCTTGCTGAAATCTAAATATATTATGTCCACAGTATTTTGCTGGTCTACTAATTTAGTCACTGTGTTGAAGAATGAAATAAGATTGGTTTGGCATGATCTGTTTTTAACAAACCCGTGCTGACTGCTAGTTATTACTTTACTTGTTTCTAGATGTTGGCAGATCTGTTTTTTTATTATCTTTTCCAGTATCTTCCCGTGTATTGATGTTAGGCTGATTGGTCTATAATTTCCTGGGTCTGTTTTTTTTCCTTTTTTGAAGATGGGAACCACATCAGCTCTTTTCCAGTCCTCGGGGAAGGAAGGAAGGAAGGAAGGAAGGAAGGAAGGAAGGAAGGAAGGAAGGAAGGAAGGAAGGAAGGAAGGAAGGAAGGACTGAACACATTTGGCTTCCAGCTCTGGATTCACATACACCTCTGCCTCCCAGGTGAAACGTGGCATATATAAAATCTTGTCTGTTGCCAGCCATGTTGTTGCCAAGATGGGGTAGCTTTTCTTAGAATGTCAATTATTAATCAACAGCACAGCATGGAAGGATACAGGGGTTCCACCAGCATATGTGTTAATGAATCACACATTAGAACTCTTTCACCACGCTTATCCTCTGCTCATTTAAAGGGTGAAGAGAGTTAACCCTGAAAGGAATTCCAGTGCTGCCTTCACCCTCTGCCCAACTGGCATCCACTTTGGAGTAGCTAATTTATCTCCAGGGTGTAAGAGAGGATCTCTCAATTGTATTCTCATTAGATATTTGCTATGCTTAATAACATCTCCTTAAATTCTATCTTTTCTTTTCGGAACAGTTATTTGATCTATTTTTTTCACAAAGGCATATACAGTGCCTCAGGTCTGCCCCATAGTTTCTACTACATTGATACAGAGGACACGTAATAGGGAGGGAGATTTGTGTGAAGAGAGTAGCTACTTCTTGATGGAGAGTCATCATACTCGAGATAGCTGTTAGGTGGCCACAAAAGATGGAACAACCTATCTTTCCCAATTTATGCCTACCATATTGAGTGGTACAACTTTCAATGTAGGAAATTTTATTTATTTATTAAATTGATGCCTATTTCACCCATAAAGTGCCTCTGAATGGCTTACAAAAATAGTGAAAATATATGTATATAAAGACTTAAAATTAGTAAGTCTTAAGCAAGAACTAAGACTAAGGGGATAGATGGCACATGGGTAGGGTGTTGTCTCTTATCCCATCAATCACTTCCAGTGAAGAGCATCCCCTTCAAGGCCCCAAACCAATGGAAAAACCATGTTTTATGTCCCTTCTGGAAGACCAAGAGGGTGGAGGCAGATCTTGCCTCTGATGGCACAATTGTTCCACAGGGTGGGGACCACAGCAGAAAAGACTCAGTCTTCATCCTCAACCTACCAGCTGAAATTCCTTGACAGACAGGGTCTGTAGCAAATCTCATCTGCTGGAGTGAGAAATTTGTGACACTGATTCTCAGCATATAGAAGAAACATGTGTATTATAGAATTATAGAAGAAAAGATGTATTATATTTCCACTATTTATTGCAGATCAGGAACATACCAACAAAGGAGCCATTCTGGCAATCTATGATTCATCACTTATATATTTTATGTACACTGAGAACTTATGCACCGAAGACAAATTCCTTGTGTGTCCAATCACACTTGGCCAATAAAGAGTTCTCTTCTCTTCTCTTCTCTTCTCTTCTCTTCTCTTCTCTTCTCTTCTCTTCTCTTCTCTTCTCTTCTCTTCTCTTCTCTTCTCTTCTCTTCTCTTCTCTCCTCTCCTCTCCTCTCCTCTCCTCTCTCCTCCACTCCCGTTCCATTCCATTCCATTCTATTCTATTTGCTTTATCATAAATTCACAGAATAACAAGAGTTGGAAGGGATCTTGGAGGTTTTCTAGACCAGGGGTCTCCAACCTTTTGGACCTCAGGGACCACCAAACTCATAATTTTAAATCCCAGGAACCACTAACTGGTTCTGTGGGTATGGTCTAATTTGTGGGTGTTGCTTGGTGGTCAAGTGACTGGCTGGGCATAGCTTGTATGTAAATATTATAAATATTTATATAAATATTGATGTTTTTATTAAAAAAAGAGCAACTTTTACCCAAACTCAAGCAAAGCAGGCAGGCAGATTGAGTTGCTCACAGAATCACAGATTCATTCAGAAATCTATCTATCTGCCATTGGCTAGCTCAGTCTGTCACATAAAATTTGCTCGTAAGCAAACTCACAAAATTAACTCACAACATACCATGTATGTAAATATTGAAATTTTTTATTAAAAAAGAGCAACTTTTACCCAAAATCAGGCAAAGCAGACAGATTGAGTTGCTCACAGAATCATTCAGTGATCTATCTATCTGCCATCGGCTAGCTCAGTCTCTCAAATTTGCTTGCTGTGAGTCTGCACTGAATTTGCTTACAAGCAAACCTACAGTCCTAAGGGAAGTTTGGCTGTACTTAAAAGCAGAACCGAAGATCTAAAGACTAGCTAGAAAGCAAGAAATCCAACCATTTTCTGCTTCTATCATCTGTTCTGCTCTAAATCTAAATCTCCTGGCACAGCAGAAAATCTAAATCTCCTGGCACAGCAGAAATATAAATCTAAATCTCCTGGCACAGCAGAACAGATGATGGTCGGAAAAAGGAAAAATAGAAATTTAGCAGGCAAGTTTGCCAGGTAAGGAGTGAGTGGACAGGGAGGGTTCCCGTGGGCCATGTGGGCGGCGCAGCCTTGTGTTTCTGTGTAGCATGGATTAAATGCTTTGGGGGGTGGGTGCTCTGGGGGTGAGATTTCTCTGTGGCCCACCAAAAATTTTTCACTGCCCACCAGTTGGCGATGGCTGTTCTAGACCCAACTCATTGCTCAAGCAGGAGACTTTATACCAAGACTGTCAAACTTACAGCCCGCAGGCCGGATGTGTCATACTCTGGCCATGCCCACGCCCGGTTTAGCAAAGTGGGGGAAAGTCACAATGCATCATATGACAATGCCATGATGACACGTGTTTGACACTCCTGCTCTATATCATTCCGGCATAGCTGTATTGCTTTGCCACTCCTTAATGGAAAGACAGGGCCAAAGAAAAAGAGATTTATGTGAGATTGGAAACATTGCTAACTGCTCTCTTTTCTTCTGTGCCTTTAAAAAGTGATAGCAACCATAAAAACCTAGTGTCTGTTTATTGATGAAGTGGCTATTTAGAATATTAGTGATATAGCCTATTCCTCCACCAGTTGTAACTTTTGATGATCATAAGATGTATGTTCCAAATAAACCATTCAATTAGCCATTGTTATTATTAACCACAAAAGGAAATGTTTGACAAACAAATTGCGGGTGACATTTAAGGAGAAAAAATTATAGTCCTGAATAAATTTTCTTCCCTAAATTGCAAGAAATCACATATCTTATTAAGTTCCAGGGAATTACATTATATATGTTTCTGCTAGAAATGGGTAGCCTTTGAAAACAATAATGAACTGTGTTTTTGCACTCATTTACATACCTTTGATAAATTACTGTAACCAGATTAGGGAGATAAAATAACTAGTCTATTAATTACAATGATTATTATTTAACAGAAAATGGGATTCTGGGCATAGTATATAGCAAAAAGAAGACTTAGCAATGCATTATGTGGATGTGGTATTTTATCTTAAGGAGCAAGATAAGTGTCCAGTCCTTTCAGCAATTGGAAGAATATGTTCATTACCTGCAGAAGATTTATATGTACAATTGAGGGTAATATTTTAAAACTATTTGTTTGATTTCAGAGTATACAGAGAACATGGCAAAAGTAATTCCTTAATTAAACTTTGCAAGTTTCTAAGAGAAGATGCAAAACCAGGACTTTATGAGTGAGGAAACACTTTGGAGTTCTTGGTGGCCTCTGAGTGGCTTGCTTGAAGATGTTTTGTTACCTGACTGGGGAACATCAGGTCTAGTGAGTGTGCACTTTGCTCCATTTATATATGGTAGCTCCTTTGGTCAGTACTTGCTTCTAGATAAGTCCTTGATTAGGGTATTGTTTTTGTGAAACTCACCAACCTCTACCTCACTACTTTACTAATAAAACCATGAGAAGACACTCAGATGTTTCACATTTTTATTTTATTTTATTTTATTTTTATTTGTTTGTTTATTTATTTATTTATTTTGTCAGTTGCTTACAAGATAATAGGTATAAGTAAAAACATAGTTTTGAATACATGGATACATATAAGAAAAATAAAAAATAAAAGAAACAATAGGACAGGGATGGTAGGTACATTGGTGCGCTTATGCACGTGCCCTACAGATCTCTTAGGAAAGGGGTGAGGTCAATAGTAGACAGTCTAAGGTTAAAGTTTTGGGGGTTTGGGGAAGAAACTACAGAGTCAGGTAGAGGATTCCAGACATTGACCATCCTGATATTAGATTTTTAGATTTTTTTCTTACAGACAACCCAACTTTCCTTTTGCATAATTTGTATCCCAGATACATGAGTTGTTCAAAAAATTATATTATGGGTAAAATATATATACCCTGCTTTTCCTTTAACACTGAAATATTGATTCCTCAACTCAGTTTTTCTAAAAATGCTCAGACTGAGAAAAGAAATTGGGTATCTGTCTTTCAGCTCTATCTTCAAACAAGGAAGACCAGAGCAGACTTGAGTTCTATCCCATCAAGCAGCTGAACAATATTCCAAAACAGCCACTAGGAAGCTTATATTTCTGAAAATAAATCCCATTAGAGTCAGGAAGGTTATTTGCTGACCCATAACTAGACTGAAAACACAGCTAAAGTTCCATTTTTGAAATTTAGTTGTCAGTGGAATGCTTGATAGTAGTTAATATTTGTTTAAAATTGTGAATTCCAATTACTGACTATTTACTGAGCTACAGTCATATAACAAAGAATTGACTGTTTCCACTATCCAGTCATACATCTGACCTCAGACTACATTTTTTTAAAAAAAAAATTGTATTAGTTATACCCCAACTTATCCAAAAAACCATTGATGGATTATGACATGGCCATAGCCACTCATGCCACTGTCACACCCTCCATAGAAGTTTTGTATATAATTATGTGGATTTTGTTTATATATTTACTTCTCTCTGTCATGCTCTCATCATATGCCCAATAATAATAATGCCTTACTCACATCTTATTTGGATTATTGCAATGGGCAATAATAAAGAGACCTGTTCTGCTCACACTTCTTTTGTCGGCTTGGTGTGGAACTGTGACACTTAATTTTAGTGATCGTTAAGGAAACATGGTGGTCACAGATGGTTGTTGACCAAAGCCATGATTGTTAAGCAAATGTTGTAGTGATTAAGAAGTTAAGAAATTGCTGGTTTTCAGCAAAACTAATAAAATGCAGTCACATGACCGCAGGATATTGCAAACAGTCATAAACTACGGAGATGGGGAAACTGTGGGAGCTTCAAACCCAGGTGATAGGTGGCCCCAAATTAGGGGTGTTGTAATGTTGAATTGTTGCTTAGCAACCAGTCATTAAGTCAAGGACTACATGAACAGAGATAGTCTACAGCAAATGTGGTTCTTTTTCATCCTCTGCAGTCATATTCACAGCTATGGCATATTTGAAAACAACCTTAAGTGCAATTCTTTCTATAATTAGAACAACATAGTCTCAATATCTTGAACAAATCCCAGGGTTTATAAAAATTGACCTAAAGAACCAAGGCAGGCTTAGTCAGGTCATTCTGAACTTATTCTTGATGGACTCTTCTAATGTTAACCAATTAAAATGTTTACTGGGTAGATTAGTCATGGATGAGTTCAATGAATTAATCCAGTGAGCCATCCAGTCCCATAGGACATTATAATTTGCTTTCAAGATATTCTTTTTAAAAAACCTTTATATTACATCCATTGTCCTGGAGCTGAATTGGTTTTATATTCCTCTTGAAAGTTCAGTTATGGATGGTGACAAATGTAGGAGGTGATAAAGCTCTTGTGAGCAGGATCTTTTTATCATCAACATGCTCTCAAATAAAAATGTTGTAATTAATTTGGAGGTTCTAACCTCTTTCTTTACAGAACACTTTCCTACATTTGTTATTTCCAGCACTTCTCCCCCCCGCCCCCGTACTATCACATAACTCAATAACAAGGTGCCTTATATTGTTCTCTTTTCTGCTTTCTTTTCAATTTTTTGATTATCTTATTTCTATTCTCATGCTTTCACTATGCTTCTTTGCATGTTCTGCTTTTTTTTTTACATTAGTTGCCATTTTTGTTGGTTTGTGTTATTATTCTACTAGAGAGTGGCATGGTGGCCTAGTGGTGAAGGTGCTCGCCTCCCATTTGGCAAGTTGAGAGTCCAATCCTAGGTAGTGGCAGACCTCTTTCCTCAGATGTGCAAAGAAAAAAAAAATCTGCTGCAAACTCCATGTAGACATCAGGAAGGGCATCCGGCCAGTAAATGCTCAGCTTCATCCATTTCCCCTGACTCTACCCTGAATTAAGGGATTACAGGATCAGAAAAAAAATTAAGGGATTACAGGACCATAATAGAGAAATGTTTCAGTTATTTATTGTACCCTATGACTTATTGTACCCTATGACTATCATTAAGTGTGTACCTTAAGTTTCTTGATTCTTGACCGATGTATCTTTTCTTTTACGTACACTGCGAGTATTTGCACCAAAGCAAATTCCTTATGTGTCCAATCACACTTGGCCAATAAAGAATTCTATTATCTATCTATCTATCTATCTATCTATCTATCTATCTATCTATCTATCTATCTATCTGTATGTCATTTTATGAATGCTTGCATAAATAAATAAATAACCTGTCACTATATCTTAATAATATATAATATAGCCCAGATTTATATCCATTTTAACATAAAAAATTCTTAGTATGCAAATGCTTTATCCTACAACTAGACCCTATAGTCTTAGTCTCATATTATTCCCCACAAATACAGGAAGGCAGGGTATGTTACGGGTTTCATTTATTAGATATATACATTTGTTGGCGCAATGAAAAGGGGCCTTCTCAGTGAAATCCCCTTCTCTATGGAATATCATTCCCCCTAAGGTATGGTTGCCTTTCACACTGCAGCTTTTTTGAAAGAGTCTAAAAATGTAGGTTTTGCCAGCGATCCTGGGGACCAGAAGTGGAAACAGAGCAATGGTGGGATTCAAATTTTTTTAGTACCGATTCTGTGGGCGTGGCTTAGTGGCCATGGCAGGGGAAGGATACTGTAAAATCCCATTCCCTCCCCACCCTACTAACCTGCTTTCCAGCTCAGTTCTCCTGTGTAGGTCAACAAAAGAAGACCCAGCCAATCAGCTGGGACTTGGGGGGCAGAGAATAGATGAGGGGCAGTCAGAGGTGGTTTTTTCTGGTTCTCCAAACAACTCAACATTTCTGCTACCATTTCTCTAGAACTGGTCAAAACCTGCTCAATACCACCCCTGAAACAGAGTTGATCAAGTGGCTAATTTGATTGTTTTGTTGCTGCCATGGAGGTTGGGGTGGGGTTTTTTTAATGATTTTTTAATTATATTGCATATACATTTGTTTAATGCATAAACTTTTCTTGCAGCTATACTCAGTCGTACATAGTCACTTGCTCAATGCTTGATGACTCTGTCTGGTATTCATTCGTTCGTTCATTTGTTCATTCAATTTCTATGGACATCCATTTCAGTCACTGACTTTGGAAAGCTTACAATTGAAAGAAATACATTAAAGTTAAAAAAAATCTTGCAATATTTTAAAACAAGAAAAACAATAAAACCAAGAAAAACATTAAAATTGTCCAAATTAAATATACATAGAAACAAGATCCTTGATCAGTTAGCAATATACAGAATTGGAAGGGATTTTGAAGGTCTTTTAGTCAATCTCTTTGCTCAAGCAGAAGACCCTACACCATTTTAGACAAATAGCTTCCAATCTCTTCTTTAAAACTTCCAGTGTTGGAGCGCTCACAACTTCTATAGGAAAATAGTTCTACTGATTAATTGTTCTCACTGTCAAGACATTTCTTCTTAGTTCTAGGTTGCTTCTCTCCTTGATTAATTTCCATCCATTACTTCTTCTCCTGCCTTCAGAAGACTTGGAAAATAGGATGACTCCTCTTCTTTGTAGCAGCCCCTGAGATACTAGAACACTGCTATCATGTCACCCCTAATTCTTCTTTTCTTTAGACTAGACATACCCAATTCCAGCAGCCGTTCTTTATATGTTTTAGCCTCCAGTCTCCTAATCATCATTGTTGCTCTTCTCTGTACTCTTTCTACAGGCTCAGCATATAGCCAGGTATGTATTGGGAAACTTAGTGGGAGAAGAAGTAGACATCTCTCTACTGTTGCTCCTCTAGGTTTCTGAGGAGTTAAAGCAGTACTTGAGTTTATTAATGATTGGATGCATTGAGAGTCTCCTCTTGGAGTGGGGTTCTGCTTCATTCTTACAGGATCAGGTGCTTCCAACCCAAGTTCTCTAACACTAACACAGCCAGTATTCTCTGCTGTCTTGAAGCAACACTACTTGTCATATAATCAAAAAATGTATTGATGTCTAACCTCAGCATACTGCCTTGTGGTTTTAACTTATTGGCTCTGATGCTACTATCCTGGGCAGTAGAAAACAAGTCCTCATTCTATTCTCTCTGACAACATTTCAGATATCTAAGTACTTACAAATATTCTGGTTAAGAATCTGTTTGGAGACCTTGCTTACTGTAGATGTCAAATTGACAGCTTTGTAATGGGGACATTTGTTCTTCTCCAGTCTTCTGGGACCTCTTCCAGGAGTTCTCAAAGACTGCAGACAATTATTCTGAAATCACCTTTGCTAGTTTCTTGAGTAGTTGAAAATTATCTTCAGGATAAGAGGGAGGGAAGGAAAAGCATTATCAAGCTTTCAAGTTTCCCTTACTGTAACCTATTTCAACAGAAGAAATGTTTACTGTTTACTGACCAAGCCTAACCTAGCAAGTTGATATGAAATAGGAGTCACCATTTCATTATTACCCACTACCAAGTCACCATTTTCTCCCTGCAACGTTTTTGCATTCTCTTTCCTTTTGTTTCTTGGTGTTTTAGTATATCTAACAAACCTCAACTCACCCTGAACTTCAATCTTTCTCACACAGTTCCTATAGTTTCAAGAAACTTTCTTGAATTCTTTATTGGTTACATGCCCCAACTTTCATTGTGTATAACAATTTCCTTTGTTCTCTTCAGAATTTAAGGAGCTCAGTGTATATCCATGGTGGTTGGTTTTGTTTTGTTTTTTGAAATTTATTCCATTTTTCCTTTCTTGTAAGCATTGTATATGGTTGTATTTTGAAGATCTCATTTTATAGAATTTCTCATCTTTCCTGAGCATTTTGGGAAATCAAGCCATTGGTCTTGACCTACCTTCCCACAGAGATCCTCAAAACCTATCTTGCACTATGGGTAAAGTCAAGCTGCAGTATGCAGCCTGATCTTATCTGGCATTATGAGCCATGGTGGTGCAGTGGTTAGAATGCAGTTGTGCTGACTGCTGACTGCCTGAAATTTGGCAGTTCAAATCTCACCAGGCTCAAAGTTGACTCAACCTTCCATTCTTCCAAGGTGGGTAAAATGAGGACCCAAATTGTTGGGGGCAATATGCTGACACTGTACATTGCTTAGAGAGGATTGTAAAGCACTGTAAAGTGGTATATAAGTCTAAGTGCTATTGCTATTGAATTGAGTTTCCCTTTCCTGGAGTTTCATGAATTCAATCATTATCTCAAGGATCAGTCTCTTTAACTAGTTCCTTCCTCTTAATGAGGATTAGTTTCAGGATACTAAACCTTTTCTTCATCTTTTGACAAAATAGGTTAACAACAGGAGGGACAGGAACTTGTTGAACCTTTGCTTCTTGAAAGAGATTCTAGTGGTTGTCAAAATAATTGAAACCCCCCGCATACACACAAGTCTGAAAAATTGGTCATCTGATGCAGGACAATTTTCTGCCCAAAAGAGAGAGAAGAGAAGAGAAGAGAAGAGAAGAGAAGAGAAGAGAAGAGAAGAGAAGAGAAGAGAAGAGAAGAGAAGAGAAGAGAAGAGAAGAGATTCCTTCTTTACTTTTTCTGTCAAACTTCTATTTGCACCCCATAGTCACTTGCTTACTGAGTTTGTGTTCTAGTTAGAAATATAGAGCTGGAAGGGACTTGAAGGTCTTCTAGTCAGACCCCTTATTATAGAATCTTAAAGTCCAACTAATGGCTGTCCAATCTTTTCTTGAAAACCTTCAATGATGGAACACCCACAGCTCAGGAGGCAAGCTGTTCCATTAATTGCTCGTTGTCAGGAAATTTCTTCTTAGTTCCAGGTAGGATCTCACTTTAACAAGCTTCGACTCATTGCTTGTTGTCCTGCCCTCAATAATTCAATCTCCTCTCCTCTACAAAAAGTATCAACAGTATCAACAGTAGAGACTTTCCAATTTCTAGGTTCTATCATATCACAAGACCCAAATGGACACCTAACATCAAAAAAGCACAACAAAGAATGTTCTTTCTGCGCCAACTCAAAAAGCTCAATCTGCCCAAGGAGCTGCTGATTCAGTTCTACAGAGGAATTATTGAGTCTGTCATCTGCACCTCTGTAACTGTCTGGTTTGGCTCTACAACCAAACAAGACAGACACAGGCTTCAATGGATAATTAGAACCGCAGGAAAAAAAAAACTATTGCTACCAACCTGCCTTCCATTGAGGACCTGTACACTGCACGAGTCAAAAAGAGGGCTGTGAAAATATTTACAGACTCCTCACATCCCGGACATAAACTGTTTCAACTCCTTCTCTCAAAACAACACTATAGAGCACACCAGAACAAGGAGACACAAGAACAGTTTTTCCCTGAATGCCATCACTCTGCTAAACAAATAATTCCCTCAACACCGTCAAACTATTTATTAATTCTGTATTACTATTACTATTAATTCTCCCATCCTTCCTTTCACCCATCTCTTCCCACTTATGACTGTATGACTGTAACCTTGTTGCTTATTTCCTAACAATTTTTATTGACTGTTTCCTAGTATGATTTGATTGCTTATTGTACCCTATGACTATTATTAAGTGTTGTACCTTATGATTCTTGATTCTTGACTCTTGGTTAATGTATCTTTTCTTTTATGTACACTGAGAGCATATGCACCAAAGACAAATTCCTTGTGTGTCCAATCACACTTGGCCAATAAAGAATTCTATTCTATTCTATTCCATTCCATTCCAAGATGATGAGACTTTTGAAAAAGTTCAGAGAAGAGCAACTAAGATGATCAAAGGCCTGGAGACTAAACCATATGAAGAACAGTTGCATGTTTTGGGTCTGGCTAGTCTAAAAAAAAGATGATGATAGCAGTATTTTAGTATCTGAGGGGCTGCCACAAAGGTGAGGAGGTCAAATTATTCTCCAAAGCACCAGAAATAATGGTGGGAAATTGATCAAAGAGAGAAGCAATCTGGAATTAAGGAGAATCTTCCTAATTGTGAGAACAATTAACGAGTGGAACAGGTGTTGCCTTCAGAAGTTGTGGGCTCTCCATCACTGGAGGTTTTTAAGAAAAGACTAGACGGTGACTTGTTTGAGATTGTTTAGGTTCTCCTGCTTGAGCAGGGGGATGGACTAGAAGACCTCCAAGGTTCCTCCCAGCTCTATTCTATCTCTGTGACCTCCTCTCAAGTACTGGAACACAGTTATCATGTCACCCCTAACCCTTATCTTCGTTAAATTAGACATACCAAGTTTCCTTAACCATTCATGGTACAGCTTAGTCTCCAGAATTTATATCATCTTTGTTGCTCTTCTCTGAACTCTTCCTAGGCTCTCAGCATCTTTTCTGTATTGTGGCGACTTCTTTGTACACCATCACTATGGGGCAGTTCTGTATATGTTCACTTGAACTGCCTCAAAACTGGAGCAACGCACCAATTGGACACAGCAAGCAATCCACAGCTAGAAGGGAACAATCAGCAGTCAATCCTCAGCTCCGAGAAAACCGTTGCTGTTTGCGGCTCTTTGCAAATAAATTTTTTTTAAAAAAAAATCAGCCACAGCAGCTGCCAGCAGCCTCTCTTCCCTTCCTTATCCCTTCCTCTCTCCTGCATCTTTCTAAGCCCCTCTCACCCTCCGATTTGCTCTCCCTATTTGCTCACTTACCTGTAATGATCCAGAGAAGCGTGTTTCTCCATAACCCGAGACTCTTCTTAATGGTCTGGGTTAATGGCAGCACACAATCATCCCAATTAGAATAGAAAACATGTTTCCCGCCCGCCATTCTACTAGCATTCTACAAAATTCGCTCAGCTCAACTATATTAGATTTGCAATGTTAAATGTATCTTTGCATCTGTTAAACGGGGTTGTTTCTTTTTAATTACAAAATGGCATTACCTGGAGAGGGTGATAACTATCAGAATATGAACAGGTGTAGAGTAGAAAATTCCTTCTCTGGCAGCCGATGGCTGCTGATGATTGTTTTTTTTTTTCCTTACCTTAAGAAAAAAACAAGCTCTGAAATCTGTGCATTGTTTGCTAAGAAACGTTTTAAAAATCCTCCCTGTTATGACCCTGTAAACCCTTAATTTAGGGTAGAGTCGGGGAGACTGGATGGAGCTGAGCATTTACTGGCTGGATGCCCTTCCTGACACCACGTGGAGTCAGGAAGGGCATCTGACATTTAGTATGACATTTCTAGGAGACATTTAATGCTATAAAGCATTAAATGTCTCATATAATTTGACATTATATATATATTGACCAATACTCAAATACAGCTCATCAGTCTGGAACCCACATTACGTATCTGATATTAGCACAGTTGAGAAAGTCGAGAAATATTTCACAAGAAGAGTTCTCCACTCCTCTACTCGTTGCAGAATATCTTATGCCACCAGACCTGAAATTCTAGACCTAGAAAACCTAGAACTAGGCCACCTTTGGTCCGATCTAAGTATAGTATATAAAATCAGGACAGGGACGGTAGGCATGTTGGTGTACTTTATGCATGCCCCCTACAGACCTCTTAGGAAAGGGGTGAGGTCAATAGTAGACAGTCTAAGGTTAAAGTTTTTGGGGTTTGGGGAAGAAACCACAGAGTCAGGTAGAGTATTCCAGACATTGACCACTCTGTTGCTGAAGTCGTATTTCTTGCAGTCAAGTTTGGTGCGGTTTACCTTGGGTTTGTATCTATTGTTTGCTCTTGTATTGTTATGGTTGAAGCTGCAGTTCTTGTCTTTGCCTTTGCAGGATCTTTGGTCTGAGTAAGGGGTGGGATTCAGCCGGTACTGGACCAGTTCGAGTGAACCAGTAGTTCCGGTGATCAGTTGGCCCTGCACACCTGCCCCTATGCTAGTCTGTCCTATATTTCTTTTGTTTGAAGCCCAGCTGATGGGCGTGGCAGAACGGATTACCGTGCCTCAGCTGTTTTGCTCATTGGGGCTGCAGTAGAAGGTAAGTTTTAGAACTGTTTTCAAATGAAATCGTGCACACACGCAGCATGCCCTTGGTGTGCACACACTCATCGAACCAGTTGTTACACCAGTTGAATCCCACCACTGGTCTGGTTTGTCAGAGAATAAAGAACCATTTTCTTTGCCAATTTTTGGATAAAGTATTTTATGGATCCATTCTTAGGGAAATGGATGATGAAAGGAATGAGTGACTTAAAAGAATATTTAAGCTCTGACAATATAGTTATTCATCCCCCTCCCAGCAAACTGAACTAGGAATTGAAAATAGATTTTTCCCCCTAAATCTGATGAAAAGGCTTCTGAACATATTCTCATATAAATGTCACCTTTTTGGTACCTTGTTCTAAGTAACAAGCTGGGATTTTCTCCACAGCAGTAGATAAAATGGCAAATGAAAGCTGTAGAGCAGTAACTCCTGCATGCAAATTGGACATTTAACATAGGCCTCTTTGCCAGAAGATAAGTCATCACCTGACAATGAAATACAAATGGCGTGTATCAAAAGATGAAACTCAGATTACTTACCAAAACATCTGTTCATTGCAAAAGAATTGGTAGACCTTTGATAAAGAATTACTTTTGTGACATTTTGTGGTGCAAAATTTCAATTCAGAATGAAATACAGGAGCTGAATTTAAATTGGGATAAAACAGCCACCATTAATAAGCAAACGAGAAATATCACACAGGTTTGGGAAAAATATATAAGATTAAGGAATTGCCCTAGAATAGAACAGAATTCTTTATTGGCCAAGTGTGGTTGCACACACAAGGAATTTGTCTTGGTGCAAATACTCTCAGTATACATAAAAGAAAAGATATATTCATCAAGAGTCATGAGTCTTTTTTCCTTTTTCTTTTTTTTCTGTGTGTTGTGTATGTGTTTGTTTGATATTTTAGTTCTATAATCAATAAAGTTTGTTTTTTAAAAAAGAGTCATGGGTAGGCAACCATTTGTTTAAATTTGTTTAATAAGTAAGTAATATAAAATGAATAAGGATAATAAACAGTTGCATTAAGCCATGATTCATTTGACTGTGTCCTAAAACCTGATTTAGAAACCACAGTGGATGGGCTCATGTCATAAGGATTTTTTTTTTCATATAGTCCTTGATGTACGACCATTACAGTCATATGTTATGCCTATTACAGTCATATGTTATGATGGATGTAAAGCCGCTAATGACATGATCGACATGCTTTTATGACCTTTTTTACAATGATCATTAAGCAAATCACATTGGTTGTTAGGTTAATTGCAGTTGTTAAATAGGCACACAGAGAGAAAGCAAACCCATGTTTTGCTATGGTGTTTTGCTGCTGTAAACTGGACATAAATGTTGAAGGAGGGACAGTTTGGTTTAGTGGTTAAAGCACCAGATCAGAAACCAAGAAACTGTGAGTTCAAGTCCCACCTTAGCCACGAAAAATATCTGGCTGACTTTTGGGCCAATCACCAGAACTGTGAGTTCTAGTCCTGCCTTAGGCACGAAAGTCAGCTGGATGGTTGAGTCTGTCACTCTCTCTCAGCCCAACAGGGTTGTTGTTGAGGAAAAAATAGGAGGTGTTGGATATGTCTGCTGCCTTGAGTTACTTGAAAAAATAATAATAAAGGCAGGATATAAATAATCAAATAAACAAATAATGCATAAAAACCATTGTATGAGCCATAGTGGCACAGTGGTTAGAATGCCGTCCTACAGGCTACTTCTGCTGTCTGCCAACTGCCTGCAATTTGGCAGTTCGAATCTCACCAGGCTCAAGGTTGACTCAGCCTTCCATCCTTCCAAGGTGGGTAAAATGAGGAGCTAGATTGTTGGGGACAAGATGTTGACTCTGTAAACCACTTAGAAAGGGCTGTAAAACACTGTAAAGTGGTATATAAGTCTAAGTGCTATTGCTAAATTGTGCTGACATGACCACAGGACACTGCAAATGGCTAGTTACCAAGGTCCTGAACTACATTTATGTGACCTCAGGGGTGAGGGAAGAGACATCACAACTGGGTTGTAAGTACCTTTTGGGAAGGAGAGGTCCATCATGATTTTGATTGGCTGCTAAGCAACCAATTGTAAGTTGACAACGACCTGTATTTGCATGAAGTCAACAAATCAATGGTCTCACTTTTTTCAGTAGCAACTTCTTACTTTTAACCAACTCTTTCCACTAAAGGATAATATGTGTATCTCAGGATTGAAATGGGTGGGTGGGGCTTGATACTCTGCACTTCAAGATTGTTTTCTTGCAGAGGTTTCATTACCCAAATTATGTAACATCATCAGTTCATCAAGGACCCCTCAAGCGACTGTTTATTAGAGTTATTTGCAAAGGGTGCTCAAAGGAGATTCAGATCAACATGCAGAGTCCTGTGCTCCAGGTGAACCTCATCCTAATAATGGATCTAGATCAGAAGCTCTGATGTTAACCAAGAGTCCTGTGCCCCAAACTCTAATCCTGACTCACCATCCAGCCTAGAGATTCAAGGCACAACTCAGCTGAATCACTGAAGGCAGAGAGCTAGTCATACATGGTCGCCACACAATATCCATTAGGAATATTGACATTCCTGAGAGCAAATCAATGTGTTGGAGTGAACTTGCAGCTGGATCAGGCTTGATGAGTATCATGTGAATTCAAGCCAAGATGTTCCACTCTTCCTGATGAAGCTATATGAAACACTCTGCCTGGAACTAGCTTGCTTGCTTATCTATCGGTCTATCTATCAAGGTAAACCACACCAAACTTGATTGCAGGAAATACGACTTCAGAAACAGAGTGGTCAATGTCTGGAATACTCTACTTGACTCTGTGGTTTCTTCCCCAAAGCCCAAAAACTTTAACCTTAGACTGTCTACTATTGACCTCACCCCTTTCCTAAGAGGTCTGTAGGGTACGTGCATAAGCGCACCAATGTGCCTACTGTCCCTGTCCTATTGTTTCTTTTTATTTTTCTTATATGTATCAGTTTCATGTATTCATAACTATGTTTATACTTATACCTGTTATCTTATAATCGCTTGACAAAATAAAATATATATATATATATATATATATATATATATATATATATATAATCTGTGTATCACCTATCTATCTATCATTTATCAATCTGTCCTATCTATCCTATCTATCCTGTCTGTCTGTCTATCATCTATCTATTCTATCTATTTATCTAGCTAGCTAGCTATCATCTGTGTATCACATATCTATCTATCTATCATCTATCTATCTATCCTATCTATACTGTCTGTCTGTCTGACTGTCTATCTATCCATTTATCTAACATCTATCTATCTACCTACCTACCTTCCTACCTACCTAGTATCCATCACACAACCCAACTCCCAACAATTCTGGGCAGTTCACAATAAACAATAAAACAATGCAGCAATAAAAGTAACCCAGAGCAAAGATGACAAAACCAGGCCCCAACAAAGCACACATCCACATTGGCTTCTTTGGGTCTCTTCCATCAACAGGAACAAGAGATAATTTAAAGGAAGGCAACACAACTCCTAATTCTAATAAGGAGAATTGGGGTGAGATTCATTAAAACTCAACAAAAGAATGGGAATAACTCAAGATGCATTTTATCTTTTTCATGGGGTCCCTAGTCTGAATTCTTGAGTTTGGGCTTCCTTTCTGCATTCTAATATTTGAGAAATTTTAGCCATCAAAGATTTATTCCTCAATCATTTTATAATGGTTAATCTGTTTCTGGTTTACGCCCAGTTCTTAAAGTTGATCCAACTATACACAGGTTCCCTGGGAGCAGGAGATATTTCATCTATGTGACAGTAAATAAATAAAAGCCACATTTTACTTGAAATCTTCAAATATATTGTCAGCTAAATTGTAAATCAGGGCTGACATGACCTAATCAGGAAAGAAATGCTTTTTTTCTAAGCAAATAGGCAACAAACGAAAGTGGTAAAAAATGTTTCTTCTAAAAATAAAGGAAGTCTTCAATCCAAAACTGTCATGTTTTGACTGTTACAAAAATCTCAGCAACCAGCAATTTAAAAATTGCCATATCATTATTACAGGACAAATGAGTAAAGCCAAGGGAGCTGACATTCTTTTCTACAGATTTCTAGAAGCGCAGGATAAAAACAGCCTTTTTCCAGAAAGGATAGGACACCGTTGATGAGATATCAAGTGGCCTCATTTAAGGCGGGGGTGAGAAACTATACAACAGTGGTTCCAGAGGTGTTATTCAGCAGGTTCTGATCAGTTCTGGAGAACGAGTAGCGGAAATTTTGAGTAGTCTGCAGAACCAGCAAATCCCAACCTCTGACTGGCCCCACCCCCATCTCTTCTTTCCCTCCCGAGTCCCAACTGATCGGCTGGATCTTCTTTGGTTGCTCCGCACAGGAGAATGGAGCTGGAAAGCAGGTTAGTGGGATGGGGAGGGAATGGGATTTCAGTAACCTTCCCCCAGGAGTGGGGTGGAAATGAAGATTTTACAGTATTCTTTCCCTGCCATGCCCACCAAGCCACGCACACAGAATCAGTAGTAAAAAAAAAATTGAATTTTCCAGCTTGGAGGACCAGTGATGGTGGTGACACTGGTGATGGGGAAGATGGTTTCACTCATGCACATGTGGCACTTTCACAAATGCAGCTTTGCACACATACGTGCAGTCACCCATGACTTCTACATCCTGGTTCCCAATGGGTTGCGATCCAGCACTGGGCCACAGACCAGGGGTTGTAGACCCCCTGCAATACATACATGTGACAATTGCTTAACTCTTGGAAGACATGTCTAGCAGACCCAGACTGGTTTCCAGTTTGGTCTAGTGTTAAGGCACCAGGTTAGATACTGAGAGTCCATGAATTCTAGGCCCATTTTAGTCATGAAAGCTGGCTGGGTGACTTTGGGCCAGTGACTCTCCTTCACTACAACTCACCTCACTGGGTTGTTGTTTTAGGGAAAATAGGAAGTGGAAGGAGTACTAGTTATGTTTGCTCCCTTAAGTCATTTGTAAAAATAATAGTAGATACAAATAAGTAAGTAAGTAAATAAATAAAAATAGATAGATAGATAGATAGATAGATAGATAGATAGATAGATAGATAGATAGATAGAGATAGATAGATAGATAGACAGATAGATAGATAGATAGATAGATAGATAGATAGATAGATAGATAGATAGATAGATAGATAGACAGACAGATGATAGATTTGTGTCTCAGGCTTCTCTTCTTTAGGCTAAATATACTTAGTTCTTTTTATTATTCTTCATAGGATTTAAGGGAATGCGGTGGCTCAGCGGCTAAGACGCTGAGCTTGCTGATCAGAAAGGTCAGCAGTTTGGTGATTCGAATCCCTAGCACCACGTAATGGACTGAGCTCCCGTTACTTGTCCCAGCTTCTGCCAACCTAGCAGTTTGAAAGCATGTAAAAATGCAAGTAGAAAAATAGGGATTACTTTAGTGGGAAAGTAACAACGTTCCGTGCACCTTCTGCATTTAGTCATGCCGGCCACATGACGATGGAGACATCTTTGGACAGCGCTGGCTCTTCAGTTTTGTAACGGAGATGAGCACCTCCCACTAGAGCCAGAAATGACTAGCACATATGCACGAGGGGAACCTTTATTTTTACCTTATAGGATTTATCCTCCGAGCTCCTTACTCTTTGTTGCTCAATTGAAAGGAGACTTTATTTTAGATAAATGAACCTCCGTTTCACCCTCCTTGGTCCTCATGCACTTGCATACTGAAAAGCTTGTCAAAAGCAGTAATTGAATCCTTGTTCTTCCCAGCTTACGATTCCCCCAGCGCATCTCTTGAACACCCAGGGTTTTTTTTTTTTTTCCTACTGCACATAAATGCTCAGATACAAATCAGCCTGGAACAGACTTCATAGTGTAACTCACCATCCCCACTGGGATTCCCAGGAGTGAAAGTTTACAAAATGCAAATGTACCACAAGGTTTAATAGCAGCTGCCAAGCAAAATAAGTGCTGCGGTATCAGCAGATTTCACAAGGCATAAATCCATCTAAACTGAGTGAAAATACTAAAGGCATATTAACAAAATAAAATCTTTCATTTTCATGCAGCAGACTTCACCATGCACCCACAAACCTCCCCTGCCTCCCACTTCCTTCTCCCCCACCCTTCCCGGCTACCAAATGAAAATATCTTCACACTTCTTCTAATACCAGCTGGCTCGTAGATATTGCAGAAGTTTCACAAAACAGTTATTGACAGTGATACACTAAACATAGGTTAAACCTGCCACGATCGTTGCTTTCATGCAGTTAGAAAGCTACACACAACATATGCATGGGCTGGTAAAAGTAATGTTATTTTTCTGAGTCTTCTGCAGAAAAGCCATGAGCAGAGGCATCCAGGCTAAAAAAAATATGAACTTCCAATCAGACAGAGAGATTGTTTACCAAAATTCTATATCCTATAAAAGTGGTCTCGAAGGAAACAGTTTTATAAACTGGGGAAAAACCGATGGGAAGATCTTCTAGGACAGGGATGGGCCACAGGTCTTTGATGACCTGTGGACTTCGACTCCCAGAGTCAGCCTGACTTGGGAATTCTGGGAGTTGAAGTCCAAGCAGGGGTGGGATGCTACCGGTTCTGTCCGGTTCTATAGAACTGGTAGCTCTGAAGAACAGCAGACACCCAATCAGCTCTGTGTTTGCTGCTGTTTGGCCCACCTGCCCGCCTGGGCTCTTACCTGTCCTTTATTTCCTGCTCTTTCAACCTCAGCTGCTTTGTGCAGCACAGCTGAGGTTGAAAAACCAGGAAAAAAGTGGCTTTTCAAATGCTGCGCAGTGCTTTTCAGCTGTCCAGGAAGCACAACTGATGTTCTTTTTATACAAGCATACAGCACGCATCAGGCATGCATGCTCACAAAGCGTAGTCACCGAACCAGGAGTAACACTGGTTGAATCCCACCCCTGAGTCCAAGGGTTGCAAAGGAGCCCAACCCTGTGCTAGCAAAAGGTCAAGAATCCTTGAGGACTCTTTTTCTCCTGCAGAATTGTTCCTTCTCTGCAAGACAAAGGCATGTTTGCCCAGGTTCCACCTTTAGTTTTTATCAGGGGTGTCAAACTCAAGTCCCGGGGGACAGATCCGGCCTATGGGATGCTTGGATCTGGCCCATGGGACACCCTAGAAACAGTGAAGGACCATGGTGTCTCTGCCAGAAAAAAATGGAGCTTGGGTGGGTTGCAGGTGGCCTTCCCAAGCTCTGTTTTCACTTGCAGAGGGCTGCAGGAGGCTGTCATAGCTGAAAACTTGGGAGCTCGGGAGCCCATTTTCACTGCAATAGCACTCAGGCCACCACAGGCACCCCCAACACGAGTGATGTTGAGTTGGCCACGCCTCCTGTCCATGTCCCCCTAGCCCCCCCACAAGATCAAACACCACCCTGATGCAGCCATCAACTCAATGAAATGAAGTTTGACAGCCCTGGTTTACATAGTATAGTGGAAAACAGATGGAAAGCTTTGGCCGTGAATTTATTCAAAAGTGTAGAATTTATCTTTGAATTAAGAATGTAAAGCAAACAAAAGCAAAAACATCACTGATCATGTTTTTGGCCAGATATCCCATTCCTCCTCAATGGTGAAAAGAGGAGTTGGCTGTTCTTCATTCAAAATGCTTCTCACAAAAGAGCATTTCTTTGATAAATCTGAATACCAAACAGCCTTACATTTCCAAATGTTGCCTATCAACATATACTCTACACAGTGCATATAAATGAAGCATATTGTAAGAAATGTGCATGCTTAGGGAACTGGTACAACAGATTTCTTTGAAGTATTTCTCCTAAAATGTACAACCTGTACATTTTCCCATAAGTTACCCTTTTTAATATGCTGTATTTAAGTGGAAAAATGAATTCCAATATTCATAAAATATGAATGTAGAAGTATAACTTTGGTCTGAGATCAGTTTCAGAAATACAACTTGGACTCTGTTTTTATTAAACTATGAGATGAATGACTGGTTCTCTACACTTTCTTGTTTCTTCCTTCTATTTGTTCTCTGTCTTTTTCTACTGTTCTTTCTGTTTCTCCCTCCCCCTCTTACTTCTTCTCTTTCTCTTTCTCCATGTTCCATCTGCTATTAGAACAGAACAGAATAACAGAGCTGGAAGGGATCTTGAAGGTATTCTACTCCAACCCTCTCTACTCAAGCCGAAGAGAGAGAGAAAGTTGTCTTTATGACATCTCTTACCTGAGGTTGCCCTACATAATAGTTACAGATCTAGATTCACCATCTAAGAAGTGATGTTCCACGGTTTATAGTATCCTCTGTAATTTTCTTTTCATATCATCTTAAAGAGGATTCATCTGAACTTTCTAAAGATGTATCCAAAGTTATGAGGTCATCACAATTCAGTCAACTCAGGTACAGTGCATCCATCTCAAACCCGTTTTTTTCAACATGGTTCAAATAGTTACTTTCATATAAGAGCAGATTCTTAAAGGGATTTTTTAAATTATTGGTAATAATCTAGTTCACGTTAACTCTTTTTAGATCCCATCATTTTCATTAGCAGATGCTTAAGCACACGGATTCAGATAAAAACAGATAATCAGAGTTGGAAAGGACCTTGTAGGTCATCTAGTCCAACTCCCCACCCAAGCAGGAGACCCTACACCATTTCTGACAAATGGCAGTCCAATCTCATCTTGAAAGTCTCAAGGGATGGCGCTCCCACAACTTCCGAGGGCAAGCTGTTCCATTGGTTGATTGTTCTCACTGTCAGAAAGTTCCTCCTTATTTCCAGATTAAATCTCTCCTTGTTCAGTTTCCATCGATTATTCCTTGTCTGGCCTACAGGTGCTTTAGAAAATAGCTTGACCCCTTCCTCCCTGTGGCAGCCCCTCAAATATTGGAAGACCTCCATCATGTGTCCCCTGGTCCTTCTCTTTACTAAACTAGCCAAGCCCAGTTCCTGCAACTGTTCATTGTATGTTTTAGTCCCCAGTCCGCTAATCATCCTGGTTGCTCTTCTCTGTACTTTTTCTAGAGTCTCAACATCTTTTTTATAATGTGGTGACCAAAACTGGATGCAGTACTCTTGGTGTGGTCTTACTAAGGCTTTATAGATTGGTACTTCCCTTGCTCTTGATTGTATCCCTCTGTTAACACAATTTAGGATTGCATTAGCTTTTTTGGCTGCTGCTGCACACTGCTGGCTCATATTTAGCTGGTTGTCCACTAAGACTCCAAGATGCCTGCCTCTCTTGGTTACTGCTATTGAGCCTGGTTTCACCCAGTCTATATGTGTACTTTTGGTTTTTCTTGCCTAAGTGTAGGACTTTACTTTTCTCTATATTGAATTTCATTTTGTTAGATACGGCCCAGTGTTCTAGTCAAGAACAGAAGTAGCTGTTGACTTGTGTGGGGAAATAGGGAATTATACATCTGGTACAGATATCTTCATGCAGCTTTCCTTCCTCCTCCTCCTCCTCCTGCTCCTCCCTGGTAGAAAAATGAAGACAAAAAAACCCCGAGATTTTTACAAACTTCTGCAGATGATTTCAGATATGGCTACTGCAGAGAAATACTGTATGGTTGTCACTTTTATATGAGGTGTGATCCTAGACAATATGACAAACAGCAATTTTATCAGAATTGCACTCCATTTGCTGTCTTGTGTATCTGGAAAACAATATTAAGTGGGAAAAAGTCTGGGCTGTCACATGCTTAGAGCTATTGCATACACGATGCTTCAAGGTTTCAATCTGAATCTAGCTTAGAAAGAAAGTTTTGTTTCCCAAACAATCATAAACTTATTTTCTTTTCTTCTAGCTTTTCTAATGTTTGAGAAACCCTGCTGATAGTTCAGCATGATTCCTTTTTTGTCTAGAGAACTTGGCGTGAAGCCTTGGCAATGAAAACGTTCCAAGAGAAAGAAAGAAACTTAAGAGATTGTTCTCTCTCTTTCTCTCTCATTTATAAAGCTGCCTTCTACAGTAGCTTCGCCAATTCCAACAGGGCTAGGTTCCTACTGCAATATTTTAATGAGGACTGAGTATTAATTTATAGGCTTTTATATTGACAGAACGTATTTCTCTCCACTTTGGGAGATTTCTTCCAATGGACTGCCTATCTTCCCATAAGTAGCACACTTTTCTAACTTGATCTACTTAGTAAAAAAGAAAATTTAGACAGACAAGAAGAGGAAGAAGGAGAGTTACTAACTCTTGAAATTCAATACATTGACAGAATGTTCTGATGATGGACCATATCTCAAGAGCATTCTTCTCCCACATAAGAAGCTTCTGTTCTTCTTCTTTTTGCTCATATAGTTGGACTTTTTTTTCTAATTGTTTGGATGGACCTTCAATATTATTTTATTGCTAAGAATGGTGAAGGATGCTCCAGCCAGTGCTTTTTTTCTCTCATTTGTCCATCACTCTGAAATCTCCTTGTCCGATGATACTGTCCCATCTCAAAAAGAGACTTCTCTATAAGTTAAGTTGAAACATGGAAAACAAGAGTGTTGTAGACTAATGGAAAGTTTATTGTAAAATGAAATATAGGATATCTATCCATGTAGTAGGGCTGCATTACTATTATCATTCTCATCTTTCCTATTACTGTTGGTACCTTATGATTACATCTTATATAATCTTATGATTATATTATTTTGTTGTTTGTATGTACACTGACAGCTTATGCACCAATTCCTTATGTGTCCAGTCAAACTTGCCCAATAAAGAATTCTATTCTATTCTATTCTATTCTACTCTACTCTACTCTACTCTACTCTACTCTACTCAATATAGGATACAAGTCATTCTCAACTTATAGCCACAATAGGAACCAAAGTTAAATGATGTGGTCTTTAAGAAAGTCATCATTAAGCAAATCTATGTGATTGTTAAGTAAATCACATGGTTGTTAAATAAAACATATCCACCTTGTTGGAAACTGGCTGAAAAGGTCACAAATCATGATCATGTGGTCACAAGACATAGCAACTGTTATAACTGGGTACCATTTGCCAAGCACTCAAATTGTATTCATGTGACCATGAGGGTGGTGCAACAGTTGTAACTTTGAGGTTGGGTTATAAATCACTTTTTTCAAGGACACTGTAAGTTCAAACTGCCATTAAACAAATCATAATAAGTTGCTCAAATTGCTTGGCCAGCTCATTTAAGAATACCACCAGTGAGAATTTCACTGGAATTCTTTCTCCCTTAAAAGTAATTTTGAAATGGTGGACATCTGTAAAGGCAAAAAAAATACTGGACAAAAATACATACATGGTTAGAAAAAATGTTAAAAGAACACATAGATTATAAGCCAAAAATATTTCACTGAAACATAATACCAGAAAAATATGATAAATTTAATATTACATGTCTTGACAGCAGCAAGAATTGTATATGCACAGCACTGGAAAAATAAGGAACTCCCCATAGAAGAAGATGTTATTGGAAAAATGCTTGATTGTGCAGAAATGGATAGGTTGACATTAAAGATGAAAGATAAAGAAGATACAAAATATTTCCAAACATGAGGTTTATTTTATCAATGGTTGGGCAATAGAAGTAGAAATTAGAAGTAGAAATTCAGAGACAAAGAAGAGTCGATATATTATAATGTCTGGAATGCCTGATATGAATGGTTTAAGATGAAAAGAAATCAAAATGACAATTAGGTAAAGAATAAGAAACTATGTATTTATATATGAAGCTGAAATTGTATAATGAAAAATGATAAGGAAGTATAAAAGATGTCTTGACATTGGTATAATGGTGTATAAAATTTTATTTTATGTTTTTAAATTTTGAAAACTAAATAAAATTTAATAATTGTTAGAAAAAAGAAGAAGTAGAAATTAGAAATTGGAAAAATACTACTATTTATATCTTATGTTTAATATATATTTTTATGTAAGCAAATTGACCCAGACAATACGCTGTTCATCAAACACTTATGTATGTTAAGGAAAAATATATAAATACACTGTTTTTTTTAAAAGTAATTTTGAAATGATTTCTCTTTCCTGAAATAGGATTAGAACCGGCAGAATTTTGCAACTTTTACAGGTAGTCCTTGACTGACAACCACAATGGAGCCTAAAGTTTCTGTTGCTAAGCAAGATATTTGTTAAGTGATATTTGTCCCATTTTATGACATTTCTTGTCACAGCTGTTAAGTTAATCACGGCAGTTGTAACACAGCTATAAAATGAATCTGGCTTCCCCACTGACTTTCTTGTCAAAAGGTCACAAAAAGGGTTCACATGAACTCCGGGACACAGCAGCTGTCATAAATATGAGTCAGTTGAATTTTGATCACATGACCATGGGGATACCACAATAGTGCTGAGTGTGAAAAATGGTCATAAGTCACATATTTCAGTGCCATTGTAGCTTTGAACAGTCACTAAACAAACTTGTAAGTTGAGAACTACCGGTATTTCTTAACAATATTCAGGTGCAAACAGAATATTGTACACTGGCACATTTATGGAGATAGAGCAGGGATGGGATTCAAATTTCTTAAAAACCAGTTCTGTGGGTGTGGCCTAATTTGTGGGTGTGGCTTGGTGGTCATGTGACCGGGTGGGCATGGCTTGTATGTAAATATTATAAATATGTATGTAGATATAGTTTTTTTTTTATAAAAAAGAGCAACTTTTACTCAAAATCAGCCAAAGCAGGCAGGCAGATTGAGTTGCTCACAGAATCACAGATTCACTTAGGGATCTATCTATCTGCAATCGGCTACCTGCACTGAAAAGTAGAAGCTTTATTCCTAAGGAAGGTTCGGCTCTGCTTTTAGATTAGCTAGAAAGCAAGAAATCCAAGGATTTCCTGCTTTCTAGCTAATCTAAATCTCCCAGCAGAGCAGAACAGCTGATGGTTGGGGGGAAAAAAGGAAAAAATAGCAGCTTACCAAACCAGGCAAGTTGGATGGCTCGCATGTCAGGTAAGGAGTGAGTGGGCATGGAGGGATGGAGCCAGCCAGTGGAGTGATTTGCTGGTTCTCCAAACAGTTCTCCGACAGCTGACAAGTGCTGCATTTGGGTGTGCAGTGTTTGAAAATCCTCTTGTTTCCTGCTTTTTCAACCTCAGCTGTGCTGTGCAAAGCAGCTGAGGAGGGAAAAGCAGGGAATAAAGGACAGGTTAGAGCCCGGGCAGGTGGGTGGGGCAAACACTGAACCGGTTCGGTGTCAGTTGCTCTTTGCAACTACCAGTTCTATAGAACCAGGCCAAGCATCCCACCCCTGACATAGAGATACTAAGGCTTTATAAACCTCAGGATGGAGAAGTTCTATTCTCTACCCACTTTTCATTATATTTTCCAGTATGTACTTCTTACATGGTAGACATAATGTATAATAGGAGGAGAGCTGGTTAGTCTAAGTTTGCAAAAAATCAGGAGGTATCTGGTGGCACCTTTTCAGACTAACAACTGGAAAAAAATATTAAAAAGAATCAGCCTTCATGAGCTGCAATTCCCATCACTAGATGCATAGAGTAGCTGGAGACTGATGTACAGTTTCAATTCTGTAGAGATTCTCAGTCACCCAGGTCATGGTTGTCCCAAAAGTGCTTTTTCAGCAGGCAACTGGGCTTTCTTGTTTTTTCTTCTGAAGACATTTTGCTGCTCATCCAAGAAGCTTCTTCAGCTCTGACAGGATAGTGGGGGGTGGAAGGATTTATATTCCTTGCAGACAGCTGATCATTTGCATCCTTTTAGAGGGTGGTTGAAGCGCTGGGAGGTTGATCCATATCCTCAGGGTCACCTGAGTAGTGCTCCTGGTTCCAGCTGCCTGCAGTTTTTTCTCCTCTGGAAATCCATTGTTACTCCCACACCATTCAAAGGGTGTTCATCCCAAATTGTATAGCTAAATGTCTGTAGATATTCTCAGTCATCCAGGTCATGGTTGTCCCAAAGGTGCTTTTTCAGGAGGCAACTGGACTTTCTTGGTTTTTGTTTTTTTAAGATATTTAGCTTCTCATTCTTGGATGAGAAGCGAAATGTCTTCAAAAGAAAAAACAAGAATGTCCAGTTGCCTCCTGAAAAAGCATCTGTGGTACAATTTCAGTTGGGACGTGGCAATTGGTGATGGCAGAAGATAAGGTAGATATGTAGATGGAGAGAGAGAGAGGGAGGGAGGGGGGGGGAGGGAGGGAGGGAGGGAGAGAGAGAGAGAGAGAGAAAGTACCAATACTTTATCAATTAGCAATCGGAATGTGGTAAAAACCCACAGTACTTTTTGAGAGCTTACAAGGTTACTTGAAACCCTTTAATGTAATGAGTTGAGCAGTCTCTCACTCAGTGGTAGCCTTCAGTTTTCTTCTCCAAAGTTTCTTTCTACTTCTTTGATATCTGTCACAGAGTATCTGGGGAGGTTGACATGTCCTGATATTTTGTCTCTGTTTTGAGTTCTAACAATACAGTGGTGTCCATTATTACTTTTGCACAAAATTTGTTTCATTTGTCCTAGGTCAAATCCCTAGGATATGCTATCTCTTATGTGCCAAGATATTCTATGCGGACTGAAATATGTTCAGCCCAATTGGGTTTATAGGCATTTTCCTTCCTGTTCTTTTTTTTAGAAGGTGATGGGACATTGGTTTAACTGTAATTGGAGGCTGGCAACTAGTGATGTGAAACCCAATTTGATGTAGAAGTTAGAACACCAGACTAGAAACCGGGAGACTGTGAATTCTAGTCCTGCCTTAGACACAAAGCCAGCTGGGTGATCTTGGGCTAGTCACTTTCTCTCAGCCCTAGGCAGAAGACAGTGGCAAATTGTCTTAAAAGCTTGCCATTTTTCCACTTTTTTTTTTTTTTTAGAAAAAGCACTTTCTATCAGTGTATCTGTTTCTTTTCTTGACAATGTATTTTTATTATGAGTTTACTGTAGTTCTTTTCTCTTTTTCTGTCATTATTTTAAATGTAAAAATATCAGCTTAATCTTGATTAAGGCAAGACCTTAGACTATGTTCATTCTAATATCAGATGCTACAGTAGCACAGATGGAATGTAATGAATCATAGATGGGCAAGGGAAGAGACAGCAACAGAGGATTCCAAAGCTTGCATAAGAAGGTCACATGTAGAGGCTTCAAAGTGATTTTTGTATGCAGAAACTTCAAGTATTCCAGCCCCAAAGTTTAGGATATAGACGTCTCAAAAGTGCTTTTTCAAAAGGCAACTGGAGTGCGGGGGGGTTTCTTTGAAGAAGAAGAAAGAAGAAAGAAGGAGGAGGAGGAGGAGGAGGAGGAGGAGGAGGAGGAGGAGGAGGAGGAGGAGGAGGAGGAGGAGGAGGAGGAGGAGGAGGAGGAGGAGGAGGAGGAGGAGGAGGAGGAGGAGGAGGAGGAAGAGGAGGAGGAAGAAGAAGAAGAAGAAGAAGATGATTGGGGAAGAACAACAAAGAAGAAGAAGTTCAACCAAGAAGCTTTGTCAATTGTGAGGGTGGGGTATGGAAGGATAGGTACTGACAGTTGCGACTGGATGGTGGAGGAATGGAAGGATAGATTCTCACTGGATGGTGGTGGGGAAGATGAAAGGCTTGTGTATCTTTGTACTCCTCTGGTCGTTAGCACTCTCACAATTTGGGGATTTATCTTTGCCCTCAAGGTCACCTGAATCAGAATTGGTTGTAGAATCTTCTTGGAACCAGGGGTGGGATTCTACCAGTTCACACCTATTCGTTAGGACCGGTTGTTAACACTCAAAGCAGTTTGGAGAACCGGTTGTTAGAAGAAATTATGGCCTAATCCTGTAAGGAAAGCAGGAAGGAAACATTCTGGTATTGCTTACAGAAACTGCCTCTCCATTAACCCTTATTACATTCTTGACAGGACTAGACTTCTTGTTTCAGAAATGTCTCTGGAGTTTTTTCCCCCTCCTTTGCTGGTACTTTGCTTGTGTGGAATGACCATTCAAAGTTACAATGGCACTGAAAAAAGTGACTTATGACCTTTTTTCACACTTACAACTGTTGCAGCATCCCCATAGTCATGAGAGGCCAGGTGAGGAGATGGTGCCTCAATGTGAGCGATATTGAATTGGCCACACCCAGCCAGTAACATGACCACCAAGCCATGGCCACCCAGTTACATGGCCACCAAGCCATGCCCACCAACTAAGCCATGCCCACAGAACCGGTTGTTAAAAATATTGAATCGCACCCCTGCTTGGAACCCCAATCACAACTGATGAAGCTTCTTGGATGAGAGGAATTTTTTTTTCTTCCTCTAAGAAAAATAATAATACAGTTGCCTTTTGACAAAGCACCTTTGAGACATCTACAACCTGGATGACTGAGAATCTCCACAGGCATTTAGTTTATAGATGATTCACTCAACTCAAGGATGGCATCTTAATTCTAGTTCATCCTTCATTCATTATTCTCAGTCTTATTTTAAGCTGGTTTTTTTTTCCAATTTAGAACACTGTTATTTTTTTAAAAAATGTCATCATGATGAGTCTCCATTGTGTCAAGCGTTTAAGATTCTGGTATAGCAGTTTCATTGAAAAAGAATAGAAGATGAAAAAAAAAAAACCCTTGCATTTTAGTTTATTTTCCTGGAAGTTAGAGAAGAACATCCAGGTGCTATTTTTTAAAAAAAAAAAAAAATCAAGGTGCACTGAATTATAAGATACCCAGGAGTGTGCAATAGCATTTCATTGTTTGAGTTTGGAATAAAAGATAGATAATTAGGAAATTGGGAGTCTATTAATTTTCCAAATTTACTCATGCAGGAAGCACTGAGCTACAGTGATATTTGCTTACCTCGTCATTATGCAAAAATATATTAGCTAATTATTTTGACTAATGCAATTAAGATATGCATATTTAGCATAAACTATACAATAGAAATGTTACAGTCAGCAACTGCCAAGTTGCACCCATGGGCACCAGAGAGGCAAAAGTCTTGGTGCTGTCTCTGATGGGAAGCCAGGAGACGGTTTCAGCTCTGCCTAAGACTCTCTTATTAGGCATGTTGGAGTAATTAATTTACTTTACAGCCTGGCTAGGTGACACAGCAATCAGTGGCATTAATTTTGGTTATGTAGAGACACCTGAAGAAGTCAGCCTTTAAGCAGCAGACTCTATACTTTTAATTGCTTTAATCAGTGGAAACACAGGATTTCTTCCAAGGGTGCAATTAACATACATTCACTACTCTTGGTCTCCTTCCCATGAAGGAACTGGGCAAGGTGGCAGCCTGTTATAAGAACACTCATTCTGTTTTGTGGTGGGTTTTTGTGCAGTCAAATTGCATAACATATCGCCATTGCCTCTCCTTATTTTTGGAGAAGAATTCTATGTTACGTGGAAGCTCATACATTCCAACACAAGTAGAACTTTTCAGGAGAAGTCACTCCTTTCTAAATATTTTTTTTTTCTCCATATATGGAAGGTCCTAGGTTCAAGCTTGCCAAGGTGGACGCCTGTTATCAGAAAACACTTGTTCCTTTTTGTGGCGGGTTTTTGCACAGTCACACTGTGTATCAGTGTTGTTGCTTTTCCTGATTATTTTTGGAGAAGAATTCTGTGTTACATGGAAGCTTGCATATTGCAACACAAGTAGAAGTTTTTGGGAGAGGTCTTTCATCTCTAAACAAGTTTTTTATTATTATTTTTTATACCGAAGGTCCCAGGTTCAGACCTAGACAAATAAATAGTTCAGGGAATGAAAAATTGCTTTGTTTGTGACTGTGGCAGCTCACTGAATTACAGTAGATGGGTCTACTGCATAATATTTATGCAGAACTTTAAGATTTGGGGGAAATCAGCTCACCATGAGGATTGTCTAAGGAAATTCTCAGTCATCCAGGTCACCAAAAGTGCCTTTTAAAAAGGCAACGGGACTTTCTTTGTTTTCCTTGAAGATATGTCACTTCTCATCCAAGAAGCTTTTTCTGTTCTGACTGAATGGTGGAGAATAGAAGGATTTGCAGTCATCTGGTTGTTAGCACTCTTTCTGAGAGACATTGAGGCCACTTGAAGGTTTATCTGTGACCACAGAGTCACCTAAATAGTGCAAATGAGTGTGGAATTTTCTGGGAATCAATTAAAGGACTGTGTTGTAATCAATGGTGGATTAAGGCTCACTTGTGCCCTAAGCACTGACAAATCTTGGTGGCCCCCACTCCTTTGTACATACTGTACAAATGAAGCCATATTCTCAACTTTGTGGTGCCCCTTTGAGCCTGGTGCCCTAAGCACGTGCTTAGTCTGCTTGATGGTTAATACAACACTGATTGTAATCCACCATGAGGATTAAACTGGTAGCCTGAAAAATGAGAAGGATTTGCACTCTTAACCTAGATGTATCAAAGAAGAAACAGAACATACAGAGTCTCAATAAACAAGAATATTTATAACTCAGGGTTGAAATCAGGGGACCTTGTTACTTTCTGAACTTGGCTGTTTTCTTGCAGATGTTTCATTACCCAAACTAGGTAAAAGCATCACTGTTAATAACCGACCCACCAAGTTTTGAGAGCACCAAGGACTTGCCACAAACATAATTTCTCCTGAGAAGTAACCCCAGATCAACAAGGAATCATATTCTTCAGTTCTTAGAAATTGCTACCAGAGTTGCTGCTGATGTAAAATAGCAGCAGTGACCCGTGGTTAATCCTAAATTCTGGGCGTATTAATAGCAAGGGAAACACAGAAATCATTCTATCTCTCAAAGACTAGAGGCAGTTTTATACACCAGTGTGCTCTACAATGTGAAATACAATCCCCCACTTAAGTTGGTTGCTCCGGATAGTTGATAGCTCCGGATGAGGATAAGTTAACAGCGATCTCTGCTCTGCTAATATCTTAGACTATACACTAATGTGTTATACACGGAGTCACCTTTGGCAACAGTTTAAAAGCTGTAGCTGTTTCAAAATACAGACAGGATTCTAACCCAGCCAGCTCCAGAATATGAAGACATATGAAACCAGAAAGGAATTGAACAGGAGCAACAAAACTTCTGGCCAAAGGCAGCACGGATTCATGAAGACATTCTCTCCAACCTTTTCAACACTGTCACAGAGTTTGGGCAAGAGCTGATGTCAACACGTAGCCACCATAATAGACTAAGGCTGGTTATCTTTTAGTTTCAACACCCATAGAAATGTTTTGGCTAAACCTCCCCTGGCCATGTGGACTGTCAAATGGCTTATTTTGTTGTCCTTTCAAATTTTGTTGTCCTTTCAAATATTTCTCAAAGAGTGGGCTGCACCATCTGGTGGACAATCTGCCTGCAAACGAGAGGATCCTACCTAATGATGTATACAAGTGTAGACTAGCCCAAGGAACTAGTGTTAACAACCAACAGCCTGAAATAATAGAGAATCTGTTGATCTTCTCCCTCTTCCAACTCCATTTATATTGACTGTAAGAGCTATGCACCCCCCTTACAAGTCTTCTGCCAACAACTATAATCGCACTACCCAATCACAGAATTTATGGCATAGTGCCGTGATGGCGAAGCTATGGCATGCATGCTGGAAGTGGCATGCAGAGCCATTTCTGCCATCACACAAGAGGTCGCCGGGAAGAACCCCACTGTGCATGCGCACACACTGCCCGCCTGACAGCTGATTGTCAGGTATCTGCAGGGGTGGGATTCTACAGGTTTGCACCTATTCTCTAGAACCGGTTGTTAACATTCTAAGCAGTTCGGAGAACCGGTTGTTAGAAGAAATTACTGGCCTAATCCTGTAAGGAAGGCAGGAAGGAAACATTCTGGTGTTGCTTACAGAAACTGCCTCTCCGTTAACCCTTATTACATTCTTGGCAGGACTAGACTTCCTGTCTCTGGAACTTCTGTGGAGGTTTTTTCCCCTCCTTTGCTGGTACTTTGCTTGTGTGGAGTGACCATTCAAAGTTACAGTGGCACTGAAAAAAGTGACTTATGACCATTTTTCACGCTTATGACTGTTGTAGCATGAGAGGCCAGGGGAGGAGATGCATGCCTCATCATGTGAGTGATGTTGAGTTGGCCACGCCCAGCCAGTCACATGACCACAAAGCCACGCCTACCAACTAAGCCACACCCACAGAAGCAGTTGTTAAAAATTTGAATCCCACCCCTGGGTATCTGGCATGCATGCGTGGGGGTTGGAGTCGTGGGAGATGCGCATGCATGCACAGAGATGCATGGGGCACATGGATGGGTCTTGCATGCATGCTCAGAGATTCATGGTGCATGTGGAGGAGTTGTGCACACATGTGCAGGGGGCGTGGGGGCCCCTGCACGCACTGCCTTCTGGGTGCTGGCACGCAAGCACACACACACAAGCACATGCGCAATTTTCAGCACAGGAGCCCCAAAAGGTTAGCCACCACTGGTATAGCGTGTTTTGGTATATTTTATACCAAAGGGTGTCAGGGGTGTCACACTGAATTTCTTCAAGGGCCAGATCAGCATTGTAGTTCTCTTCCGTCATGGAAGACGGGATGGACACCTCCTACAGAACCCTGCTGGCCAAAATCAGGTGGTTGGGGTTTATGTGGCTCTCCCGTGCCCAGTTTTCAGCCTGGATGGCACCTGCAGCCTCCTGCCGGCCAAAATGGGGTCAGATTTAAGCAGTTTGACAGCCCTGGCTTAGATCTTCAGTTACACGTTGTAGACAAAACAATATAATCTTCTGTTTATGGTGAGTGGAGCAGTGGTGGAATTCAAATTTTTTTACTACTGGTTATGTGGGCATGGTTTATTTGGTGGGTGTAGCTTAGTGGTCATGTGACTGGGTGGGCATGCTTGGTGGTCATGTGACTGAGTGGGCGTGGCCAACTCAATGTCATTCACATCAAGGGGTGCCTCACCTGGCCCCTCCTCTCCCAGCCATTCCTTCTCACCCAGCCTCAACTTATCTATAGTTCTGTAAAAATGTTGTTCACCTTTTTTGACTTTATTATCTGCATGCTGTACTTTCACAGACCACTGAAAGGAGCAAATGGCTCACATGCTTTACTCAAGAGTGTGATAGGCAACAGGCTCTTAAAGGGCTGCCACAAAGAAAGGGGGACAATGTATTTTCTAAAGAAGCAAAATGCAAACAAGAAGCAATGGATGGAAACTGAACAGACAGAAGCAACCTAAAACTAAGGATAAACTTCCGGACAGTGAGAACAGTTAACCACTGGAACTGCTTGTCCCCAGAAGTTCTGGGTGCTCAATCACTAGAAGTTTTTAAGAAAAGACTGGACAGCCATTTCTCTGAAATGGTATAGAGTTCACCCCAAGGTCCCTTCTAGGTATTATTCTGACACTTTTCCCAGGATCTCTACTGAGAGTTTGGCATCCTCAGTTTTCTTGCCTGAGCTGGTGGTTGGACTAGAAGACCTCCAAGGTCCCTTTCAACTCTTGTTAAACACATGTGTATTTTATGCTCTGGACTATTGACATTGAATGCATGTAAACCCTGAAAAATATGTGGTAGCCCTGGGCAAAAGAAAGGCAGAAAAATCACTCTAGGTGTAGGGACAGTGTAAAATATTAACCCATGATAAATAATGGAACAATTAAAAATAATAGCACAGAGTTTTATCTCTTTCTCTCTTCCTATTTTTTCTCTTTCTTTCTCTACCATCCTCTTTCTTTCTTTCTTTCTTTCTTTCTTTCTTTCTTTCTTTCTTTCTTTCTTTCTTTCTTTCTTTCTTTCTCAGACACACACACACACACACACACACACACACACACCAGCACATAACAGACAAGCATTCTGGAAGCGGCTCCTTTACATTTCTCCAAGGCTTGAGTGGATGCTTTTACATTGCAGAAGTGCTCCAAGGCTCGATTCAACCCTACCCCTTCAGTCAAACCGCACTCCTTCTCACTCCAGCACTTTAACTCACAAGGGGAAAGTGATACTTGCAGCATCCATGGGGAATCCTTGGAGAAGTTTTTAAAAGACCTGCTTCCAAAATGGATTTCTTTTACATTGCAAAAGTGCTCCAAGGCTCGATTCAACCCCATCCCCTCTGTCAGACTGCACTCTTTCTCACTCCAGCACTTTAACTCACAAGGGGAAAGTGATACTTGCAGCATCCATGCCTTTCTTCCTTTTCCTTGGGCATGGGGAACTAGGAGAGCAATCGCAAGTGAGCGACCAAGTGACTGGGTTGGGGGAGTGGCCAGCCAGGGATTGCCACCAATTTGGTGGCCCATGCCAAATAATCGCTACTGGTTCACCCGAATAGGTGCGAACCGTTCAAATAGCACTTCTGGAGTGGAGAGATTATCATCAGGATATAAATGCAGGTAGTCCTCAACTTACAACAGTTCATTTAGTGACCGCTCAAAGTTACTACAGCACTGAAAAAAGTGACACAGCCATTTTTCACACTTATAACAGTTGCAGCATTCACATGATCGCATGATCGAAATCCAGATGTTTGGCAACTGGTTCGTATTTATGACCATTGCAGTGTCCCGGGGAAGTGTGATTCCCTTTTTCAACCTTTTAGCAAGTAAATTCTATGGGACAGCCAGATTCAATGGAACAACCATGTTACTAATTTAACAAACACAGTGATTCACTTAACAACTGTAGCAAGAAAGATCATAAAATGGAGCAAAATTTACTTAACCTATATCTCACTTAGCAACAGAAACCTTGGGCTCAGTTGTGGTTGTAAGTCGAGAACTATCTCTAGTTAAGGTAAAGGTAAAGGTTCTCCTTGCAAATATGTGCTAGTTGTTTCCAGCTCTAGGGGGCAATGCTCATCTCCGTTTACAAAGCCGAAGTGTTCTGACCAAGGCTTCCTGAGACTGTAATTAAGCACACGCTCAGTTAAAAGAACTCTTGTTTTATTTCAATACTGGGAATTATGCTCATTCCCAGCCTGTAATGAGTTTGAAATAGTTCCTCAAGATAAGCACCCACCTTTCTCTCCTTTGAATTGTTGCCAATAGCTAGAGTGCCAAATGAATTTTAAAAAACCAACTGAAGTACAAAGTCCACACAGAGCTTCCAAGATTAATCTCACCAGAACAAACAACTTTGCTTCCTACAAAGGTTTCTTCACTTTTGCTTGTCCTTCATACCTTAGGGGAGGGGCAATCACCTCCCAGATTTATTCCTGAGTTGCTCCTTTTGTCTCAGCTGCTCTTGCCTTCTGGCAGATCTGTGCAAATGCGCACTGGGAACAGGCTCCCTTTGTTCCTCGGCCTCGCTGCTGCCAGACTCTGGAGGCTCTGGAATCAGCACCCCACTCCCAGAGGTCCCTGGCCCCATCTCTGCATCAGATGCAGAACCCTCATCCAAATCCTCTCCAGATTCCCAGACTGATCCCCGTTCTTCCCCACTGTCCAATTCCACTGCCGTCTGCACAGGCTGCCAGCGAACCACAACATGAAGAGCCAGCACTGTCTAAAGACGTCTCCATAGTTATATGACCAGCATGACTAAACACCGAAGATGCACGGAACGCTGTTACCTCAAATCTCTAGTTACCTATCCAGTTACCCACCAAATCTCTAGTTACCTATGCTCTATTAATCTCCTGATTGAGTCAGACGGTGGGCAGCTACTGAAAATGTTCCAGAGCCCCTACAAATTCAGAATTACAATTGCAAGGTTGAAAACTCAAGTTGTGTTTCACAGCTTTTGGGCCAATGCTTTGCCATCTTTCAGATCTGTTTGTAAATCAGTTCAAACTGCTGGATTTGATTTCTAAATCTCTTCCCAGTGTGAAACCAGGAAACCGAAGGATTGCCTCTCTTTATGTGGACTAGAACTGATTTCACAAAATTTGCTTTGAAGATTCTCCAAGGATCTAACATCTTAGCACCCCGACTGAATGTTCGCTCATTGAATCCTGCCAGGATTGGGGCTTGAAAGCTTTTTCTTGAGGGGGGCTGTTTCTCCAGAGTTTTTAATCTGTCTCATCCACTTCTCTTTATCTTTTTATCTTTTTACCATAGTTTTGAATTTTAAATTGACATTTCTTCTTCCAAAGAAGCCTGAGAACCTGCAAAAAGTGTAAGAGCTTAAATATCTAAATCAAATGAATAAAAATTTACGACATCCAATCTCTAAAATGTTGCTGAAGTCTACCAAATCTCTCTTAGAAGGCAGAATATATATTTCAATCCTGACCCTTAATTTCAAACTGAATGGATAAGTATCTTCTTGCGGAGCTTAATTACATTTCACTACTTTAGTTAAAACGGGCATGGAAAAATCGGACAAAAGAAATAGCCAATAGGAACAGAAGCATAGATCTGCCATGGTTTTTCATCTAAAATAGTCCTCTCTTTTTAGTGTGAAGGGAATGTTGTCTCCACAATCCTTGCCTCAGAGGATGAGGCCTTTTCACCATGATGCAACCTTAATGGGTGGAGCTGTGGGAAGACCCCCTTCCAAGAAGTATGAAATATTTTGGGAAATATTGAATGAAGAAATGGAGAAACATGTTTTTAGAGGCAGAAAGCAGTCCCCACTTTTTCTTAATAGCTCACAGCAGGTATCAGCACTTCAGAGATAAAGAGCTTATTGAAAAAAGTCAACTATCTAGATGGCTCTATTCATAAGCAGAAATCCATTTGAGACAGGATATTCAAAACCGCTTGCAGCAAAGTTTGACAGCTAACAAATGCAGAATGATAGAATTAGAAACAGCCCTCACCCAAGATCCAACACAGGAGAAAGCCATTGAGCCACAATAGGATTTGCCCCAAACCCTTTCAGAACACAAGCCCCTTCATTGCATGACCCAACCAAAGCAGCCTAAACTTTAAAGTCACCCGGGAGCTCAGGTATACAATAATCCAGAGACTAACCAGATTAGCTCAGACAAGCACCTAGGATTTGCTTTTCCTCTTTTGCCTATAGAGCCAGCTATGACAGCAGCCAATAGAATGTTAAAGGACATGTTCTTGCACAGGAACAGGAAGCTCAAATACAAAGCCCAAAGCAGGTATAAACCACCCCCCACTCACAACTCCATTTTGTCAGCTGCCCAGAATTACATGTGGTGGGTGGTTCTGTTTCATCAATGAAGAGAACCTCTCTTTCCAATCGGCCTCCAGCCTCCATTTTATCTCCAGTGCCTTTCTTCAGGATTGGAACTGGATCTGGATATTTCTTCCAACAGGGCTAAATTAACTACAGGCCAGACTGAGAAATTGAAAAAAACATCCAGAAGAAAGTGGTAGCAAATCACATATGTGCAGAGGTGGGATTCTACCAGTTCAGACCTATTCGCTAGAATCGGTTGTTAACATTCTAAGCAGTTCGGAGAATCGGTTGTTAGAAGAAATTACTGGCCTAATCCTGTAAGAAAGGCAGGAAGGAAACATTCTGCTGTTGCTTACAGAAACTGCCTCTCCGTTAATCCTTATTACATTCTTGGCAGGACTAGACTTCCTATCTCAGGAACCTCTCTGGAGTTATTTTCCCCTCCTTTGCTGGTACTTTGCTTGTGTGGACTGACCATTCAAAGTTACAATGGCACTGAAAAAAGTGACTTATGACCATTTTTCACACATACGACTGTTGTAGCATCCCCACAGTCATGAAAGGCCAGGCGAGGAGGTGCATGCCTCGATGTGAGTGATATTGAGTTGGCCACGCCCAGCCAATAACATGACCACCAAGCCATGTCCACCCAGTCACATGATCACCAAGCCCACTACCTAAGCCACGCCCACAGAACTGGTTGTTAAAATTTTTGAATCCCACCCCTGCATATGTGCTGTTGCTAAGAAAGCTATATGGGCCCATGCATGAAATCACTGCAATTGATGGAGACTGTGCTACTTCTAGCAAAAGAGATGCTGTGCACAGAAGGATCAGTGCACTTGCAGTTGGTTTGCTTAATCCCTCTCAAAAGATGAAAAAATTGAGTCAAGGACTCCAAAGTTAGAGTGCTTAGTCATAAAAGGGATGAGGTGTTTTGTTTTGGGTTTTTTTTTCATTTAGGGCTGGAATTGAATGGAGTTCATCACAAATCTGGTCAGTCACCCGTGTTTTGCGCTTCAGAAGATGATAGAGAAAGAAGAATTTCACGTAGGGAAGAAAGAAAAGATCCCCTCCCCGCCCACTGTTTTTGATATATAAAGAAGCCAAGGTTCTGTCAGAGGTTATGCTGGTAGTCCTTGGTTAACAACAATAATTGGGTCCAGAAAATGTGGTCACTAAGTGACATGGTCATAAAATGTGGTGTCACATGACCAGGTAGACTTTTGAAAGCAGTTCCAACATTTTGAGTTTCAGTCATTAGGAGAATCCGATGCAATCATTAGGTGTGATGTTATATGATCATCATTTGCAACCTCCTGCCTCTTTCCTAGGGGTGGGATTCAAAAATCCCAGCAACCAGTTCGCTGCCCGGCTGCTGGGTGGGCGTGGCCATGGTGGGCATGGCCTACTGCAATTTCCTGTTTCCAGCTTCCGGTGGGCCTCCAGAGCCCGGGGAGGCTGTTTTCATTCTCCCAAGGGTCCGGAAGCTTCCCCTGGATCTCTGGGAGGGCAAAAACAGCCTCCCTGGACTCTGGAGGCCCTCCAGAAGCCAGAAACAGGCCCATTTCTGGACTTCCAGAAGGCCTGTTTTTCCCCCTTCCAGAGCCACCCTGCGTCTCCATCGAAAATGGGCCGCGTGGAGATTCCTGGGTGGGCAGGGCCAGCCAATCAGTTGAAATACTGGTTCGGCAAACCAGATGTAACTTTAACATCTGGTTTGTCCAAACTGGTCCGAACTGGCAGAATCCCACCCCTGCTCTTTCCCCACTGATGTTGCTTGTTGGAAGCCTGCACCGAAGGTCACAAACGGTGATCACACAACTGTGGGCACATTGCAACAAGTGCAATGTCAAGGACTTGTCATAAATTCCCCTCTTCAACGCCATCATAACCAAACAGTTGCAAAATGAAAGATCATTAACTGAGAACTACCATTACCTACATCTTTCCTTTAAGGCAATAACACATAGTAGGTAAGAATAAAATTTCATGATCAGGATCAAAGTAGATGTGAGTATAAGTGTATCTTGACATTTGTTATGCAGATGTCTATGGAGATTCTGAGTCATCCAGGTCATGGTTGTCCCAAAGGTGCTTTTTCAAGAGGTAACTGGACTTTCTGTTTTTTCTTTGAAGACGTTTTGCTTCTCATCCAAGAAGCTTCTTCCGGTCCAGTTGCCTCTTGAAAAAGCACCTTTGATGTTTGTTATGATGGTTTTTAAAACTACAAGGAGCAGGTAGAATGTAGCCCTGTTTTTCACTTTTGACAAAAATTAAAAATTTCTTCCCTGGAAATTGACACTTATCATACATACATACATACATACATACATACATACATACATACATATATCTATAATATTATCCCTTGCAGGATAAGCAATATTATGCAGAGCCCCCAACAAAAAAGATAAGAAACAATTGGCTCAGAGGAGTCTATACAATACTGTGAAGAAGTTGTCTCTTTTTCTGTGATCTAATGTAGATCATAGTAAAGTTCTACCAATGATCACTGAAACTGCTGAAACTACCAGTGATCACTGAAATTTGGCTGCTGTGGAGGGCTGACAAATTAATGACCTATGAACTTTTATTGAAGATGATCTAGCTACGCTTCAGGAGCTCAGGATCATACAGAACCTCATTTTCTCTATTTCAGCTCGTCTTGTTAAATCTATGTTTGTCATGCTTCCCATTTTAGTCTAGTCTTCTCTCTCTAACGTATCATGACTTGCTTCTCCCGCTTCCCTGAATAAATAATAAAAGGAGTGAGGAATTGTACTTCTCTTGTACTTCTCTCCAACAACTCCAGACGTGGCCATTCCTCCCATTCTGCAACAGAACCAACTATGAAGTCCATAGTCAACCATGACCTGATCGCGCATTCAGATCTCACATTACCAGAGAAATGGTAAATCATTAGAAATCAAATCAGAGTCAAGAAACAGGGTTTGGGTGGACGGTTCATTGAATTGATGCTGTTGGGCTGTTTGAACACTACAGTCTCTTTTAACAGCTGCTGAGATTTACTGCTGGCAAATCAAAACAGCAAGTGTCTCTATTCATAGCAACACAGAACTGGAAATGGAATAAAACACAATTCATCTCCTTGCCTTTGTTCCATAGAGTCCATATGTTGCCGGGGCCAGTTATGTCTTCCATGTGTTCAGGGGAAAGGGAGGGTTGAATAATAAAGTCTTCCTGTGTTTCTGGCTGCAAAATTGCTTCAAGATGCCAAGATAACTCCAAGGTCAGAAAGCTTGTGTTGGCCACTTTACAAAGGATTCTCTTAGACACTCCATCAGTTCCAAATGATGGCATCATACTGGTGGCCATCAGCTTGAGCATATTTGGTAGCACATAAGTCCAGTTCATGGAAAAGCATTATTCCATCAAGTTGGGTCCAGAATTTTCAGCATTAGAAGCAACATTCAGAGCTCTCAGTGTTTATTGCTGGGACCAACACCCCCTTTAAGCAGCAATTCAGACATAGTGGCTTTCCTTAGATACTGTTCTGACCCAGGCTTCGTAAACTGTAATTAGTCACAAACTTGTTTTAAAAACCAAACCAAATGCTGAGAATTGTTTCCATTCCCAGCGGAATTAATCTCAAACAGTCCTCCAAGATAATCACACACAGTTCTGTGAAGTGCTGGCAAAAACAGAAGCATCAAATTAACTAAAAAAGAAACCAACCAAAGTACAAGAAAAACCAACTGAAGTACAAGGAGCTTCAACGATGACTCGGAACCAATCGAACTACTTTGCTTTCTGCAAAGGTTTTGTCATCTCAGCCTTCTAGCAGCTCTGCGCACATGCGCACTGGGAACAGGCTCCCCTGGGTTCTCTGCCTCGCTGCTGCTAAACTCCAAAGGTTCTGAAGGCAGCACTCCACTCCCAGATGGTCCTGGCCCCATCTCTGCATCGAACACAGGACCCTCGTCCGAGTCCTTTCCAGACTCACTGACTGATCCCTATTCTTCCCCACTATCCAATTCTGCTGCCATCTGCATCGGTTGCTGGCAAACCACAACAGATATCTTCTTGGCTACTGTGGCTTCTTTCAAGTTATGATCGTGGCTAAAGACTTCCTATAGCATCCCCTTGGCCACCATGGACTAGGTGGGAGATCATGATTTCATGATTACGCCTCCTTCTTCACTTCCATTCTTTTTCTGTTTGTTTGACCTGACCCAGAAGTTCTGGGTGCTCCAATACTGGAGGTTTTAAATAAGAGGCTGGACAATCATTTGTCTGAAATGTTACAGGGTTTCCTGCTTGACAAGGGGTTTGGACTAGAAGACCTCCAAGGTCCTTTCCACAGTTATTCTGTTTTTCTATTTGTTTATGAAAATTTATATGGCCACTCAACTCACTTTCAGTGACTTCAGGAGGTTTATGAAGATACAAAGTGAATAATAATAAAAAAGCAATAACCCCTCACCCCCATGGTAACAACAGTTAATCAGATAAGTCACTTGATGGGCTCCATCCCACTCTGACGTCCCCTGGTGGCAAAATCAGATCTTCAGGGCTTTGCAAAACACTAGACTAGACTAGACTAGACTAGACTAGACTAGACTTGCAGAGTTGGAAGGGACATTGAGGTTTACTAGTCCAGTCCCCTGCCTAGGCAGGAAACCCTACACCACTTCAAACAAATGTTTATCCAACATCTTTTTAAAAACTTCAAGTGTTGGATCATTCACAACTTCTGGAGGAGAGTTGTTCCACTGGTTAATTATTTTAACTGTCAGGAAACTTCTCCTTAGTTCTAAGTTGCTTCTCTCCTTGATTAGTTTCGACCCATTGCTTCCTGCCCTGCCCTCAGGTGCTTTGGAGAGTATCAAAATGGGGGCAAATCTTATTTATCCAGGGATGATGACTCTATAAAGTAATTCATCAACTCCATTTCACAAGATTTTATTTCTTATTAGATTTATTTGTCACCCATCTCACTTTGGCACAGTAAGATCAGACAACTCTCAATCAGATCTTCATTCTTTCTTTCTTAATTCAATCATGTATGTTCTTTACCATTTTGTCTTTAACTTTTGTTGTCTTCTCTAGCCATCCCCAGATGGGCCCGTTGGCAGATCTTTACTTTCTATTGTGGCCTTGATCAATCAAAGAAAAACAGCAGGGGTGGGATTCTACCTGGTCCGTCTGGTTCTATGGAACCGGTTGTTATGATTCTCTGCCCAGTTCGGAGAACCAGCAAATCGTGCCACTGGCTGGCTCCTCCCCTCCCAACCCACTCACTCCTTACCTGGCATGCGTGCCATCAAACTTGCTGGTTTGGTAAGTTGCTATTTTTCCCTTTTTTTCCCCCTTGACCATCAGCTGTTCTGCTGTACCGGTAGATTTAGATTAGCAGGAAATCATTGGATTTCTTGCTTTCTAGCTAATCTAAAAGCAGAGCTGAACCTTCCTAGCTTCCATTGTTCATATTCTATTGAAAAATTCAATAGAAAAAAATTCTTTTAAAAAAAGTGGGAAAAAAAACAATCTAAGGAGAAATTTCCTGACAGGGAGAACAGTTAATCAGTGCAACAGCTTGCCTCTAGAAACATGGAGGCTTTTACAAAGAGATTGGACAAGCTTTTGTCTGAAATGGTATAGGATCTCCTCCTTGAACAGGAGGTTGGACTAGAAGACCTCCAAGGTCCCTTCCAACTCTGTTAGTCTGTTCTATTCAATTACCTTAGGAGTGAGTTTATGATCAATTAAAAAAAAATAGATTGCAAAGACTAAAGTGAAACTGTCCAAATACATAGAAGAGCAGTGTTGTTAAAGCCATAAGGAGTATCATCAACTTAAAACTTAATGAAGTTTTTAAAAAATCCTAAAACTGGGTCATATCTTAACGTCTCTGTTTTTCAAATTATTATTAACTTTCCCATTTGTGAAATTGTTATTTCTTGACGCCTTGATAGCTCACATCCAATTTGTCATGTCAGTCCTAGTTTCACTTATTCCAATTGCCACGCATATTTTTGCAAGTGAAACTGGCGCTTTCAAAGAATCCTTTCCATCCTGATTAATATTATTTAAATCTGTTTAATTCCCTAAATACAATATTGTCTGCCTTGTGCTTCCGACATGTAAGGCCATTTAAGTTATCAAGTGGCGCAGCTAATGAGCAGCATGATTCTTTGTATGTCGGCTGATAACAGTGCAAGAATTATTGATACACTATTCGCATTCCCATTTATTCAGTAAATACTGTATTCCTTGCATAAATCTCTAGCTACGGTAGCTAGGATAAATCTTTTATTCTTATGTCATCAAAGCCTATATTATTCAGAGAGCTTGAATTACTTTTCAATGTAAAATAAATTACAGAATAACAAACAAAGCAAAAGCAAGGGTTGGAAGGGACTTTGGTGGTCTTCTAGTCTAAACTATAGCAGGAAATCCTATACCATTTCAGACAAATGGCTGTACAATTTCTCCTTTAAAACCTTCAGTGATGGAGCCCCCACAACTTCTGCAGGCAAGCCATTCTCACTGTCAGGAAATTTCTCCTTAGTTCTAGTTGGTTTTCTCCAGAGGTGGTATTCATCAGGTTCTGTCCAGTTCTGGAGAACTGGTTTGAGTAGTTCAGAGAACTGGCAAATACCAACTCTGACTAGCCCCGCCCCCATCTATTCTCTGCCTCCCAAGTCCCAGATGATTGGCTGAGTCTTCTTTTGTTGCCCTGCCCAGGAAAATGGAGCTGGAAAGCAGGTTAGTGGGGAGGGGGGGGAATGGAGATTTTGCAGTATCCTTCCCTGCCACGCTCACCAAGGCACACCATGCCCACCAAGCCACGCCCACAGAACCGGTAGTAAAAAAAAATTGAAACCCACCACTAGTTCTCTCCTTGATTAGTTTCCATCCATTGCTTTTTGCTTACCTTCAAGTGGTTTGGAGAATAGATTGACCCTGTCTTCTTTGCTGCCCATTCCTGAAATGCCTTAAAGGACATAGAACATTTCAAAACTTGACATGGCAAATTCTATAAGCACTATTAAGAGTGTTAATATGATTTACACTTATCTGATCAATGTGTGGGATGTATACATATGTACATATACAGTTACCCTCCTATTCTTTTTACTTTACCAAACTTCATAATACGTGGCTTGAAGATCATACCAAACCATGTAGGTACATAAAAGATTAAAAATACAGATTAAAAATAGGTCAAAATAAGTTAGTTTGAGCTGAGAGAGACGGGGACCTAAAGTCACCCAGCTACCTTTCATGGCTAAAGTGAGGCTAGAACTCACGGCCTACCTCTTGGTAGTCTAGAGTCTTAACTACAAGACCAAATTAGCACTGTTTTAATATAGTAAACATATATTACAAAATATATATTAAAATGTGTTTACAGTAATGAACATTTATACTTTTTCTGTAAAATTGAAGAGTGACATAAAGATAGGCTGTATCTCTCAAATGATCCAATTAGAACATTTCTTGGACTAATCCAACTTTTATTAAGGTCTTTTTTTTTTCAGTCACAATACACAAACTGATGTTTTGCCTAGTAACATTGGCTATGGCCCCAAAACTCTTCATGTCCATTGCTCCAGAGGTGGGCTGCTACCGGTTCTTACTGGTTCAAGTGAACTGGTTGTCAATTTTATGGCTGGTTTGGTGAACTGGCAAAGCCCACCCCTGGCTGGCCCCGCCCACCCCTCCCCTCCCAGAAGTCCTCACATGGCCTGTTGGGGATCGCAGGTGATCCCAAAGGCCTGCATGGAGGCTTGAAGAGAGTGAAAAATAGGCCTCCTGGAGGCTCCGGAAGGCCAGAAATGAGAGCCTCCGGAGCCCAGGGAGGCTGTTTTGCCCTCTCAGAGGCTCGAGGAAAGCCTCCAGAGCCTGGGAAGGGTACAAACATTCCCCCTGCCATGGTGCAGGAGGCCAACTAAGCAACGCCCACCATGGCCATGCCCATCCAGCAACCAGGCAGAGAAGGGGTTGTTAATTTTTTTAAAGCCCACCTCCGCATTGTTCCCTTAATATTGGCTTTCTGGGTCTTATTTTCAAAGCAAAACTCTTGGTGAGAATCTGTCATTCATTTTTTCCAAAATGGATGGAGCGCTCAGCCAGACCTAACCATCTATCAAAGAGGGTTCAAAGCATTACATTGGTGCTATTAGGACTTGTATTATTAAAATCTTTTGGTTCTGGGATATGCTGGGGAGAAAAAATATTGAGAAAACTGGCAATACCCTTTCATTTCTGTTGCCATGACATAACATGTCCACGTAATCAAGTTCTACTGAAGGAATTTTTTTTACTGTTTTAAATAAAACACACACACACATTCACGTATCCACACTCACACTAAGACTCACTAAATCCATAGTTGGCTTTATCTTTTCCATGATTCCAACTCCTGTCAGCATTTTCTATATCTGTGCATTTTATACAAATGTTTATCAAAAAAATATTCTGCTTACAACTGAGTCAAAATTGCTTCGCTGGAGTGCGGTTTCCCAGTGCCAGAAAGCATATTGTTTACTATCTCCAACCAAATGAAATGTGATTGAGTCATACATAAATAATTGGTTTTTTGTTGCATTTTGTTTTGTTTGCAGTCTTGTGTCAATTAAATCTGTGTCTTGGCAATACAAGGCAATGGGTGTGAGATTAGAGAAGAGACACAAACTAAGCAAAGAAGGCAGTAGCAAAATATGTAAGTTGAAATGCTATAATTCTTTCCTTGCGGTTTCCTGTTCAAGAAATTGAAATAGGAGTTCAGGAAAAGGTAAGAAATGCTAAAAAAAAACAAAAAACCCTTCCCTTTTTATGACCCTGTGGCTCAGTGGCTAAGACGCTGAGCTTGTCGATCAGAAAGGCTGGCAGTTTGGTGGTTCGAATCCCTAGCGCCACATAATGGAGTGAGCTCCCATTACTTGTCCCAGCTTTTGCCAACCTAGCAGTTCGAAAGCATGTAAAAATGCAAGTAGAAAAATAGGGACCACTTTGGTGGGAGGGTAACACCATTGTGTGCGTCTTCGGCATTTAGTCATGCCGGCCACATGACCACGGAGATGTCTTTGGACAATGCTGGCTCTTCAGCTTTGTAATGAAGATAAGCACCGCCTCCTAGAGATGGAAACGACTGGCATGTATGTGTGAGGGGAACCTTTACCTTTAGTCCCTATTCAAGGTAAAATTGGGGCAACTGGGTAGAGTTGAGTATTTACTGGTTGGATGCTCTTCCTGAATCCTACACGAAATTCACAGCATATTTTTCTTTGCATCCTAGGAGAGAAACATCTGCTGCTACCTAGGATTGGACTCTTAACCTTTCAAGTGGGAGACAAGCATCTTCGCCACTAGGCCACCACACCACTCTATAAGAAATGCTAACCAAGAGACAAAAAATATAACTCTTAATTCCAAGCCAACACAATTCTATCTCTGTCCTGCCTATTGTTTTTGTCAAGTTTGAAGACCCCTGCCTTACGCAGTTGCCTCTCACATAGCTCATCATGGAGTTTTCCCTTTTTCCCAAGAAAATGAGGTTTATTACTCTGTAAATAGTGTCCTCTAAATTATCTCATGCTGGTAAGAGGCTACAGGTGGACAGTTAGGTTTTATTAATGTTTCTCAACTTTGGCAACTTGAAGAATTCTGGGAGTTGACGTCCACACAGCTTTAAGTTGCCAAGGTTGAAAAACACTGGGTCAGATGCGGAGGTGGCCTTCAGCAGGTTCTGACCAGTTCTGGGGAACTGGTAGTGGAAATTTTGAGTAGTTCAGAGAACCATCAAATACCACCTCTTACTTGCCCCACCCCCATCTATTCTCTGACTCCTGAGTCCCAGCGAATTGGCTGGGTCTTCTTTTGTTTCCCTGCATAGGAGAACGGAGCTGGCAAGCAGGTTAGTGGGGTGGGGAGGGAATAGAGATTTTACAGTACCCTTCCCCTGTCACACCTACCAAGCCACACCCACCAAGCCACACTACACCCACCAAGCCACACCCATAGAACCGGTAGTTAAAATTTTTTGAATCCCACCACTAGTCAGATGGTAATTCTGGATTTTGCAATCCCAACAGTTATAGGGAGAGCATCTGGCTCAGAGGAACTTACTAAACTCCTAAAATCCAGCAAGCCTAAATATGAGATAATGAAAAACAATTGGTGCTGTGTTCACAAAACATGATTTACCTAAACACCTAAAAGCATAAGATGGCTCCATGGGATGGTCTTGTTCGCTGAACAAGCTAAAACAGTGACTTATGTTCATCAAACATGCTAAAACAACATGCCTAGACAACATGTGGAGTCTCAATCATATTTTAGTCAACTCTAGTATTTTGTAGAAACCCAGCCAAAAGTATTCAGTATTTGCCAAGAACTTTATTAAAGCAAGGATGCACAGGTTTGGTTGGGTTGGTTTTCATTTCTGGAAAACAGAAAAGACCATTCTGTCTTTTCTGCCACATCAATTGTGCTCAGGAATATGTTGAGGACTTCAAAGATTTACTGCAAGTTTCCAAATATCTATCAGGGAGCAACTCTTTTAATCATTAGCTTTAAAATTCTGTTTTTACTTTATTCTAATATTTACACGCAAACTTATAATAAATTGCAAATAAAAATAGACTGGAAAGAAACTATCATTGCGGTGGTAAAGCTAGATGTGGATAATTTAACTGCAGTGCATCAAATGTTATTGATTATAATAAGTATGTTGTATATTTTTCACATTAAAAATTGCTTGCTTCTAATTAAAAACATCAAGAGCCAAATGGGAATACTTTCAAAATTCCTTCCAAATGACAGTTTGCAGGAAGTGCTAATATAAAGGAAAGCATGCTATTTTTTTAATCTTTTTTTTTTTTATCCACAGAGCATATGAAGAAGGGGCTGTAGTTTGATCTTGTTGCAGGTATTTTGTCCATTTCTGTATCTCCAAGTTAATGGCGAAACTTTGCAACCCTCTACCCAACCAGTGACAGGGTAGATTTGATCATACTGTCAATATGAGACAGCTTTTTGTGTTCCAAGATTGTCAAAAATAGCATTTCTGATCCAGACAAATGCTTCCTGGGTTGGTGGACCAAAGTCCTTTCACATTTTCTGTAATCTTGGAAATGGTTTGCAAGGTTAGACACAACGATCTTACCTAGCATTTTATGGATTTGAAGACTGTGTTTCAAAAAAATTTAAACCACAATTGCTGTGAAGAGGGGAAGAGAGTAAATTATAGCTAGCAAGCTGCTCCACTTGGCTATGTCTCAGTGGTGGGATTCAAAATTTTTTACTACCAGTTCTGTGGGTGTGGCTTGGTGGGCATGGTGTGGCATGGTGGGCTTGATTTGGTGGGCTTGGCAGGGGAAGGATACTGCAAAATCCCCATTCCCTCCCGGCCCCACTGATTTCCAGCTCCATTCTCCTGTGCAGGGCAACCAAAGAAGACCTAGCCAATCAGCTGGGACTCAGGAGTCAGAGAATAGATGGGGCTGGGGCCAGTCGAAGGTGGTATTTGCTGGTTCTCCAAACTACTCAAAATTTCTGCTACCGTTTCTCCAGAACTGGTCAGAACCTGCTGAATACCACCTCTGCTTTGTCTCCTGATTTCTTTTCAACCATTGTTATTGATCAAGCAAGGAGACCCTTAAACAAAGACAGAGAAACATTGCTAGAGGTCCACGTCTCTTTGAATCTTATAACAAAGTATGTCTGCACAGCCCATAGATATCAAAATAATGTAACTTCAATTACTGATCTTGACAGTAGGTTTCATCCTTGAGTTAAGTCATCCCTGGCTCTCCAGATCTTAGCAAAGGTTAATTTTTCTAGGTGGCTGGATCTCAGATAAGATTGAGGAAGCTGATGGTAACTTCTAAGCTGAAACTTGTCATACACATGACATTTCATATCATTTACATGAGAGATAGCACACTAGTGGTGGGATTCAATTTTTTTTACTATCAGTTCTGTGGGTGTGACTTGGTGGGCGTAGCAGAGGAAGGATACTATAAAATCTCCAGTCAGAGGTGGTATTTGCTGGTTCTCTGAGCTACTTAAAATTTTCACTACTGGTTCTCCCGAACTGGTCAGAACCTGCTGAATATCACCCCTGTAGCACATTCTATTTAGATGTTTCACTCTTTTTCTCCCATGTCTGTCCAATACAAACATTTATTAAAGTCCAAGACTGGATCATATAAATTTGAGAAAGCAGTAAAGTTTCTTTAACTGAATAAAATATCTACTTGTACTTTGTGGTCTAGTGAATCCTTACACTTGGGCATAGTTTAGCAACTATATAAATGATTTCAGGACACTAATCTTTTAGGAACATTCTAAACACAATTAGTGTGAATGGCCAGGAAGTCTGTTTATTAAGAATTGGATTTATTGGGAATGCAATTTCTTGTAAAATCTTCAGTAAGGCATGTTCTAGAGTTTTTATTTCAGTACAGAACATTTTTTGTATGAAAAGGGTATCTGATCATATCTTATGATCCATGATTACAGAAGGGAAGCATCGAAGCATAATCTAGAGGCGAACCAGTAGTATCTGAACTAGGATAACTTGTACAGATATTCTGCAGGTTGCAGTTTGCAGTTTTGTTGCAAAGTCACAACCACCTGGGAGCAGTAGCAGAGTTACGCTGGAGTAAACCATTAACATTTTGCGTCTCTATATCCTTCGTGTCTTCCCCCAATTCTGCTAAAGCTCAAAGCAGAAATCAAGATGTGCCACAGAGAGATAACAGCAGTGCGGAAAAAAATAATACTTTGCTGATAATAAATAGCCTGAAAAGAAAATTTTTGAAGGAATTTCTGAAGTATTTTGAGAATAAGCTAGAAAAACAGATGTGCATAAAAGAAGAAAAGCCAAATTTTGACGTGGGTTTCAGTTAAGCTGAACAAAGAATGAATGAATGAATGAATGAATGAATGAATGAATAATCCTGTTTCATTAGCCCTCTTTCCATGTATCTTAAAATTAGAACCATGTTTGTCAAGTTGTCCTGCTGATACATCAGAAGCGTCTCAGACTTTCTTGTTCACTTTGGTGAACTAGAAGCAGGAAGAAACTAAAACAAATGAATGCATTACTGTTACTACATTATCTAAATCTATAGGAAGCTTAGATCTATTTTTCCTTTAAATGGTTCTACTTACCCTCCCCCCCACCAAAGGAAAAAAAAACAACAACTTTGGATCATTGGTCTGAGGCAAAATTTTTGCCCAGCTAACTTGGTTTCAGAAGAAGACAATGGCAGACCATTTTGATTGGATGCCTAGAAAAGTATATGAATGTCCACACAATCACCAAGATTCAAATTCAACTTGATGGCGCCTATCACAAACATTTATTTGTTCAGTCAGTCAATCAGTTAGGCATTTAATTTCTATAGCAGAGGTCTCCAAACTTGGCAACTTTAAAACTTATGGACTTCAGCTCCCAGAATTCTGTTCTATAGTCACCCAACCCAGCCAAGTGGATCAAGTTTTTATTTTCAATATCTCACAATATGAGACCTTGTGTTCAACTTCCATAAGGGAATGTAGCTGTTGTTAAGTCGTAAAGACCATTTTTAAGATAATGCGAATCACCTTGGCAGATGTGTTTTCCAGATGCTTATATTTTAAAGTGTTATTTTTTTTTGCACTATAAGGTCTTTTGAAATATATATATATATATATATGCTGTTGTTACATAGAACTTTCAATGATCTGCCTTTTTTTTCAGATGAAGCAAAGAATACCATCAGGGAAAGATGGATAGTAGCAATTTTTTTTTTCATGCCATCTGCAAAGTCTGCTTTTAGAGAAGTGCTCACATTGGCTCTCTGCAAAAAATTGTAGGAGAATGAGCTAACATCTCTCTTCAGCACTAACTTGGCCCAAATTACCTGAGCTTCACTCAGGGTGAATCTTGTGTATTCAGAGCATTTTCTTGCATCAATAAAATAACAGTTGATTGACAAATCCGTGACACACTCAATTGCTTTCTGCAATGTCCTAAAACTGGATTAGCTTAAATCACCTTCACTGTCTCTTTTGCCAAGCATCTTAAGTACTAAGCATAAATTCTCCCTTCTCTATTTATTTTTTTCTTTCATTTTTTTCCCCAGAGTATTTTGTGAAAGGTTATGTCCCAGGACAGCTGGCCCTTAGGGAGCAAAAGAAAATTGTGACCTTACCAAGCTGACTAAGCACATCCATCACAACATTAAAGGAGCTTTAAGCATTGCCAGCTCAGCTGTAAAAGAGGTCATGAAAGAGCTGTTTCATCTGCCACTTATCGGTGCCTTTCACAGTGGACACAGCACGGCTGGGATTATTTATTATGGTGTTGTCATTATTATTAATAATAATCATGTCTCTTGCACTTTTCTCAGCTATTTACCATTTTCAGCACTTTGCAATTCTCCTCTGGTTTATCCTCCAAACCATCCTGTAAGGAGGGGAAGGGAAACTTCCCCTTGGGCTCAGAGGCCAAGAAATTATGCAGAGACATTTCTATAATGGTCGGTTAAAAACTTGCTCCTATTGCAGAAACCATAAAGTTGATGCTATATAGGCTTGGATTCCAGAAGAGCAAACAAATATGCCATTCTTCTGTAAAAAAAAAAACACTACTGGAACATCTTACACAATGGTGAGAACTTTTCATATTCTATTCTTCTGCCCTCCACCCACCAGCAAATTATCTGAAAATATTTGAATTATTTATTTACTTATTTCCCATCTTAATTTTTTTTATATAAATAACTCAAGAAACTGAACACACCCAATGCTTCTCCCTTCTCCTATTTTCCCCACAAATACAACCTTGTGAGATAGATAGCTTGGGCTGAGAGAGAAATGCTTCACTTTTGATTGCATATCAACCTAACAAGTAAGAATACAATTTTGGGGCTGACTGTCATCCTCCACAGGAAAACATTGCTGTTGAATTTTTCCATTGAAATTGAGGACTGAAGTAGTGATTAACCTGGATGTCCTAAATATCCTTTCTTTTTCACATGCAAGAAAAAAGGGCATCTGTTGGATGTGAAAGACTAGATCCAAGACAAGGAAGTTTAATTAAACTGCTTTATTGCTAAAAGCCTATGCACAGGAATCTTCTGGAGTAATATTGGCACCTGCTTAGAGTTAATAAGAGTCAAGCACACTCAAGGTGGGGAGGTTTGAACTTAGTTCTCTTACAGCTACCTAAGAATTCTAGGCTAACTTCCCTTTTCACTCTACCTTCGGATTCTGCCATCCCCTCTCATACAGATTCTCTGCAAGTCATTAATCCCTTTGTTTTCCTAATTGGTTCATACTGCAGCTTGTAACACTTGGAGAATCAATTAATTGAGTTCTTCATATAACAACTTTTCATTCTGAGGGAGGAATGAAATGATGAAGGATTAAATGGACTATGCCATTCAAGGTCCTAGTGAGAGATCCGAATTTTGTATAACATCTGCCTATAAGGAAAGCTCTGCAATGAAGTGGAGGAAATGTACCATGAAGAAAACTGTAACATTATTGCCTCCATGGTCTCTCTGTTTCTAATAAGAGTGCTTCTCCAGTATGTGCCCAGGATGGTCAGTACTAATATCAGCCATTTTATCATCTCCATCCTGGACTTCCTCACTTTAGGGCTTGTATAGACTAGAACGGAGAGGCCTATCTGAAGAGCAGAATAACCAATCTCACATTGGAGAAGCAGCTTTCTGGATCTGCCTAATGCCACAATTTCACTCTTTATAGATCTTAATAGATGCTTAACAGATAATCAAAGTTGGAAGGGACCTTGTAGGTCATCTAGTCCAACTTCCCACCCAAGCAGGAGACCTTACACCATTTCTGACAAATGGCAGTCCAATCTCTTACTGAAAACCTCCAGTGATGAAGCTCCCACAACTTCTGAAGGCTGGCTGTTCCATTGGTTGATTGCTCTCACTGTCAGAAAATTTATTATTTCCAAGTTGAATCTCTCCTTGTTCAGTTTCCATCCATTATTCCTTGTCTAGCCTTCAGGTACTTTGGAAAATAGCTTGACCCCTTCCTCTCTGTGGCAGCCCCTCAAATATTGGAAGACTGCTATCATGTCTCCCCTGGTCTTTCTCTTCACTAGACTAGCCATGCCCAGTTCCTGTACCTGTTCTTTATATATTTTAGTCTCCAGTCCCCTAATCATCCTGGTTGTTCTTCTCTGTATTTCTAAAGTCTCAACATCTTTTTTATAATGTGGTGACCAAAATTGGATGCAGTATTCTAGGTGTGGTGGCAATGGTGGGATGCTGCCGGTTTGGACCAGTTCTGACAATCAGTTAGCCCCGTCCTGTCCTGTCCTTTATTTCCTGCTTTGTAGCTCATCTCAATCATGCAGCACAGCTGATTTCTGCCCCCTTACTGTTCTACTTACTGTTGCTGACTTGGAAGGTAAACAGCTGAGCTTCTAAATGCTCCATTTTCAGTGCTGCACACAAGCACCTTAGGCACGCACGTGTCTAAGCACAGACTCATCGAACCAGTTGTTAAACCGGCAGCATCCCAGAATGAAGTATTGCAGGCTAACTCTGTATTTCCCAAGAGTTCGATCCTGACTGGCTCAAAGTTGACTCAGGCTTCCATTTTTCCAAGGCTAGTAAAATGAGGACCCAGATTCATGGGGGTCAATATGCTGACACTGTTGCTATGGCTATATGATGGTTTGCTTCTAAAGTGGTAGAAAAATAACATGTCATTAATTGAGTTATTGATGGTTTGGGATCTAAAAAAAAAAAGCCTAATTAATGCTTCTACTTTTCCTAATGAATCACCATCACTGTTCAAATTGGCTCATTTGAAAAAGAAATGTATGATGTGGTCCGTATTTTTGTTTTGTTTCTCTTCTTTCTATTTGCTTAAAAAATCTTTGCACACCTGAAAAGCAGAAACCTCTCAGCACTGGGTGGGCTGCTACCGGTTCGGACTGGTTCTGATGAATTGGTAGTTCTGATGAGCAGTTGGCCCCGCCCACCCACCCTGCCCTTTCCTGTCCTATATTTTCCTGGTTTTTTAGCTCAGCTGATTTGTGTGGCACAGTGGGTTGCCACGCCTCAGCTGTTTTACTCACCAGCGCTGACATAGAAGGTAAGTTTTTAAGCTTAAAATGGCCAGTTTTTAAAAGTTGTGCATGCGCAAAGCACACACTCACCGAACCAGTTGTTAAACCATTTGCAGCCCATCACTGCCTCTCAGTAGAAACAATTCCTCCTTCGCAGCATTTCTTGAATGGGCTGTGTGGCTGACTATGCATTCTCCTTGAGTGATTCTAGGAACTGCTTTCAGAGGAGAAGAATCCCCTTCGGAGTGTTGGATATGATTGTGGGGGTGTGGAAGGCATCAATTGTGCCTTTTTTTTTTTTTCAGAACTAAGCACCCTCTGCCCATAAACAAAACCTAGCAAGTTTAGACTTGGATATTCTATTCACAATCCAGACATAAATCTCTCAGAGTAGAAATGTGTCCTGCCAAGCGAGGAACAAAATGGATTGGATTTTAACCTATCTCCCCATCCCTAACCCCAGCATATTTTGTAGCTTTGGAAAAGAAAGGGGGAAAATTGACGCTAATTGTAGCCAGATTGCTATCAGGCTACCTCTGGATTTATGCATGTTTGTATGGGGGGAGCATCCATCATGCAGTTTGTTGGGTGTCTCTGTATGTATTGAGGGGCAGGATTCTTATTTATGAATGGATCCAGATGTCTTTCAGTCTTTTATCAACTTGATGTGATTCTCAACATAACTCTCAGTTGGCTGCTCTGAGGAGATGTGTTTTAGAAAGGGGAAAATGTATGTATGTGCAGTATGTTTAAGCAAACAAGAAATCAAGATATTTTTCACAGGATTATTAAGTTGCCAACCATACTTATTCACCCATACCACTCCACCTTCAAGCTGATTTCCCTGCCCCTCCTGGTTGGACATTGGGAGTTGTTATCTCGATACTTTGAGAATATACTACCTTAACTCCTTGAAATATTAGCAACTCTATTTTGGCACAAGGTATTATGAAGTGTTCATTTCAGAGGTGGTTTGGATTTTAAAAAAATATTTGGAACCAGGGTAGATTTGTCTGACTAAATACAGTATAAATGATTGATGGAAAGAGGTACTAACATATTTCTTTCAAATGCTTAAGTGAAGGGCACTACCTCCTAATTCTTGGTCTAATAGACATATTAGAGCACAACATTATTTTTTGGCATACATATTTCTCACATTTTAAGATACACTTTTTGACTCAGATATCAACTCTGACATTTTATTTATTTATTTTTCGCATTTCTGCACCACGCCCATCTCCCTCAAAGAGGGACTGCACATATTAGTAGAAAGTGAAGACAAAATGCATATGGCCAAGGACCTTCTATTCAATAATATGTGCAAATTATTAGTTCTTCTTTAAAAGCATAATGGGACAGGACTGCTAACGGCAAAATATGACAATATGAGGTAGAGGGGAAACAGAACAATTTATAGTACTAGGAAATGTTAAATATCACTTTATAATGCCTTAACACTTGGAATACTGTATCCAGTTTTGGTCACCATGTTATAAAAAGATATTGAGACTTGTAGAAAGGGTGAGGAGAAGAGCAACAAAGATGATTAGCAGACTGGAAGCTAAAACATACAAAGAACAATTTTGGGAACTGGGTATGTTTAGTTTATTGAAAAGAAGGACCAGGGGAGACATGATAGCAGTGTTCCAATATCTCAGGAGTTGCCACAAAGAAGTGGGAATCAAGCTATTCTCCAAAGCACCTGAAGGCAGGACAAGAAGCAGTGGGTGGAAACTAATCAAGAAGAGAAGCAACCTAAAACTAAGAAGAAATTTCTTGACAGTGAGAACAATTAATCAGTGGAACAATTTGCCTGCAGAGGTTGTGAATGTTCCAACACTGGAAGTTTTTAAGAAGAGCTTGGACACCATTTGTCTGAAATATATCCCTTCTAATTCTGTTATTCTGCTGTTATTCTGGTATATGGTTTCTTGAGATCCTGCAAGCAGGGTTTTTTTTAAAATTTCCTTTCTAAGCAGAAATGTTCCTATTATAAATATTCATTCTTCCAATCATAAGTCCAAGCATGATATTTGAAAAAGATTATACAAATGTATGTTGGCAGTGCTCAGCCCTATCATATCCAAAGCTAAAAACATGGTATCTCTGAACATGGACAAAGTATTTGGTTCTGAAGGAATATCAGATATAGCTTCTGGAGTCTTCGTATGGGCAGAATCTCTTCCAGGTCACAGAGCTTCACATCCCTGCCAATTTTGAATGCCAATCATTCTTATTTTAGCAAATAAGCCCTGGTTAACAACTATGTGAAGGTAAACTAGCACTTAGGCAGAATAGTGCAAAGAGTGTGTCAAACTAGTTTTCATTAGGGTTTACACTGCAATTATGCCTAATTAGTCTCCAGTAATTAATGCTGTGAGTATAACAGGGTTGTAATCAGACAAAATGCTGGTGAGTAAACCCCATGAAAGCCATTTATTTTTTGATAGTAATGATTATGTTCTTTTTTATTATTTAAGATCCCATTAAAAAGAATTTATGATTTTCCCCTTTGTGAGAGAAATAATAAACATGATATCAGATGCTCTTATTTTTCGTCTCCCACAACTGTGTGTATGTAATTAGCCACAGTTAAAAAGAGATTTTCTCAGAATGGCTTTTGGGGAACATTACAAACCAAATTAGAGTCCAGTTGTGGTTGCTGCTCTTAATATATAGAGAGCACCATATTTATAAATTAGTGAGACACCATTTTGAAAAGAAGGTTTGGATTCTGAGGAAGAAAACTCTCAGAACTGAGTAGGTTATTAATTATTGGAAGAAAAAAAATGGTGCAGGTAGGGAAAAAAAGGTGAAAAGATGCTTTAATTGATCTATTTTCAAGAGAATCTCTTTCTCAGAACATCACTAGATCAAAGCTGTGAAGTGAAGCTTTCCTGCCCAGTGATATTAAAATTCACTGTTGTAGACCAATGTTTTTTTTAAACAAAGTTTTTATTTTTTACAACAAACATACAAACAAAACATAAAAACATAAAACCCTCTTTCAATTATATACATATATGTAATTGACCGATGTTTTTTAAAGTGTGGCCTCATGACCTTTTTAAGTCCTCCGAGATCTCCTCAGGAGTCCACAAAATCAAAACTATTTGATAGATATTAAAGCGATTCATCTGGGATGCAATAAGGTCTCTTGCCTTGTGCAAGGGGTTAGGCTAGAAGACTTCCAAAGTCCCTTCCAGTCCTATGAGTCTATGATTCTGTTTACAAAAATGTAAAACAACTTCACTCTTCTCATCATAACTGTTTGTATGAAAAATCTATTTTGTCAATTTCTAATGGGGTTAATATTGTACATGATTCAATTAATAAATATTCTACAAATCCACCACTTTTAATTGTTAATATGGTAAGGTTTTCCTGTCCTAACATGTCCAATTCTAGGGCATGGTGGTCATTTCCAGTTCTTGAATGAGGGATCCAGCATTGTCTAAAGACATTTTCGGTGGTCATGTGGCCAGCATGGTTATATGCCAAAGGCACACAGAATCCTGTTACCTTCGCACTGAAGTACCTATTTATCTATTTGCATTTGCCTGCTTTTGAACTGCTAGATGGGCAGGAATTAATATGGTAAATAATGATAAATATAACCATATATACCAAAGCTGTTTTGGGATCCTCCGTAATTTTTTGAAGTAAGAAGGGGTTCTGAAAATATTAAAAAAATACTTTTAAAAAAACCACTGTTCTGTAGTAAATTAATTTGTACTCTGCCCATGTGGTATATAGTTATGTCATGTGAATTGGAATGTTCTGCTTCCCCCTTTTTCAGACAAGAATATACTGGCCATGCCAGGGGGCAGGAATTATGAGGAATATATGCAAATGTTTTGAGATGTGCAATTGTGGTTCTCCTGTCATTTGAAATGATGGGTTAAGAAATAGGGAGAGGAGAAGATTGATGGCCTCTTGTCCTGTGTGTGGGCTCTTTGTAAGAATGTCAGTAGCCATTTTTCAAATTAATGTAGGACTCAATATCCAAGTTTAAATATGGCAACACATTTATTTTACTTATTCAGTTTGTGTGCCACCTTTCTCATCTAGGGGTAACGCCGGGTGTTACTTTTATAAATATTAAAAAAACCCTGTAAACATTAAAACAAAATGATAAATGTGACACGGTGGTTAGAGTGCAGTATTGCAGGCTACTTCTGCTGACAGCCAGCTGCCTGCAATTTGGCAGTTCAGATATCACCAGGCTCAGGATTGACTCAGCCTTCCATCCTTCTGAGGTCAGTCAAATGAGCAGCAGCACTTGGGTCTCGAACGTGGTCTTGCCAACCTCCAACCCAGCGTCCTAACCATATGGGCCACTATGCTCCTAATTCAGAACTAGGCTCCATGTAGGTTTGCCATTAGCAATCCAGTCATTTTTAGAGTTACAAATAAGATCCAATTCTATGGAATGGTGAAGGGGATCTCCACATGTATTCTCAGTCTTGACTGCTGTTTTTGATTTGCTAGACAGGATTTATTCATCGCCAGCAGTTTCAGCTTGCTGGCTTGCATTGTCCCTGTTGCCTAAAAGTAATACGTATCTTTTCTTGGGTACAGGATGCAGTTCTCTTTCCAACTTTTGAAATATCACCATTTTCTGCAGTGAATGCTAGCATCTTTGCAGAAGAAAACAAAACTTAACGCCAATCTTATTGCTCAAATGTTTCCCACTCAGGTAATTTGAGTTATAAGCTGGGATGAGTTTCCTACCCAGCTTTCCAGTATTCTTATTCTTTTTTTCTCTTTGCATAAATATTTTACAAAAATACCCATTGTGAAATTTCTCTCTCTCACTCTCTTCTTCTTTCTCCCTCCTTCCTTCTCTCTCTCTCCCTCTTCCTCCCTCCCTCCCTCTCTCTCCCTCTTTCTCCCTCCCCCTCCCTCCCTTTTCTCTTCCTCCCTCCCTCTCCCTCTCTCCCTCTTCCTCCTTCCCCTCTCTCTCCCTCTTCCTCCTTCCCCTCTCTCTCCCTCTTCCTCCCTCCCTCCCTCCCTCTCTCTCTCTCTCCCTCTTCCTCTCTCCCTCCCCTCCCTCCCTCCCTCCCTCTCTCTCTCACACACATGCCAGTAAATCAAAGCAGATATATTTTCATAACCATCTGCAAACTTACAGTCTGCAACATCCAAGAGGTTTATTTCATTTTGAGGAATGTTAGGAATGTTAGCTGTTGCACCTGGACTGCAACTTGGCATCGCTCCCACAAAGATTCCTAATGAGGTCTTAACACATGAAAACAGCCTGAATTTACAACAAATGGATTTGGGGTTTTGTTCTTTGAGTCATAGATTTGGAAAGGACCTCAAAGGACATATTGTCCATATTTCAACTAGTAGAGCGGAATTCTAGTCATCCTCTGCTTTAAAAATCTTATATATATCTCTCTCTTTTTTTTAATATAAAGCAAATTATCCCCTCTTTTACTTTACCTCTTTAGTTTTAATACATTAGAGCTTTCAACCCTTACCTGTCAGTTAAAATTCTTGTTCCACATGGATACATTTAGATTTACATCTCCTGTGTTTATTTGCTTCAGATCCGCATGTTGCTCTAACACAAAGAATTGGGTGGGGGGTGGGATCATAAAGTATCAAGATCCAAAAACTGAAACTGAAAGATAATGGCATAAATCAGCCATGGTGGTCCCAGTGGTTAGGTGGTTCATGTGACTGGTAGAAAAAGAGTCAGAAATTTTAAACTGTTCTGCATCTTAATGGTATTTAGCCTAAGGAGATGTGCATTGATGGGTCAGATAGTCAGAAAGACCAAGGTCATATCTGGGCTCTTGCAGTAGATAAGATGATGCCAAATAGCCATAGATTATTGTCAGCAGCATAGAGAACATTCTCTAGGGAAGCACACCGGGATAGTTATTTATTCATTTATTAGATATTTATCCCATTTTATTATGTTATAAGTAAATCATGGAGGCAAACATATGTAATATTCTTACTTCATCCTATTTTCCACACAACAACAATCTTATGAGATGGATTTAGCTGTGAGAGACTAACTGGCCAATAATCAACCAATTAGTTTTTATGCCTAAGGCAGAACTAGAATTCACTGTCTCCCAGTTTCTAGGCCAGCACCTTAATAATTATACCAGGCTCTTCAAGTTATGGACAAAGAATAGAGCAAAAATTCATAATACACATTTTTTAAAAAAATTGGATTTGATTGCAAAGTTGATGTAGAAGAAAGACTAGCAAAACATGGAATGCTGTTACTTTTCCATTAAAGTTGTACCTATTTATCTACTTGCATTTACATGCTTTCAAACTGCTAAGTTGGCAGGAATTGAGGCAAGTGATGGGTACTCACTCCATCATATGTGGGTAGGACTCAAATTGCTAGAGTATACATCTTCTCTGGCATTTCCTAAACCACTGAACAACCTCTCCTCTCTCCTGTGTATATGTTTGAGCAATAAAACAGCTAATTGAACTCTTCAGATGTGGTACTGGTTGTTTGCACCTGACAGTTGTGACAGATATCTTAACTTTCTTGCACCCCCATCTCCTAGCAAGGAATGGAACACTTGTGTGTTGATTCAAAAAACAGTCCCAATTATTGCAAGAAAATTTGTTACAAGACACCCCTACCTTAAATGCCCTGTCTGCTGGGAGGATAACCTTTTAATCTAGATATGTAAAAAGTAGATTCCCAAGATGATTGTGCTCCCATTTATGCAGTGACTTATCGCAGCCTCAAAAATCGACAGTCTCCCTCCCTAAAAGTCGCAGCACTTTTAAGAGAAGTGCGGTTATACTACCAAATTCCGATGTTGTGATTGTGAAATAGCCGTAGCCTCTGTAGGCCGCATACACAAATTTGTAGGCATTGATTATGCCAGCCATATTGGCCATGCACCTGCAGTGGGGGGTTCTTGCAAATTGGTGCCTGTGTGCTCAATGGCACGCTAATTGCATTTGAAAGCACCTGTCTATGCATGCTTGAATGTGCTTTGCATATCCAATCATCTCCATGTCTACATGCTGTGGATGCATCAGCTGTTCCCATCTGCAAGTATGTGTGTGTATCGAGGGGAGGAATTAGGAGCCAATGAATGTCTCCCACTGTTCAAACGTCTCTTGTCTCTTCTCCGGGAAGCGTCAATGTAACTTTTTACACCTACACTGGGCCTTGACCAATGCAAAGGTGTGTGTAGGGCAGGGTGGGGGTTGGGAGTCAACATCTACATTAATGCTGGTTCATCAAGTTAAAGGAAACAGGAAATGTGTCTTTATGGAGGTGTTTATTTTCCATTATTTATTAAACAAATGTATATTGCAGACTAAGCACTCCTTTTCTAACAATTCATTTTATTAAATAAGTCTTTTACAAAGGAAAAACAATACAGATCTAAAGATAAATGAAAATAAAGAAATTAAAAGTTATAGTAAATAGACTTTTTTAAAAAAAGGCAAAAGAAGGAAGGAAGAAAAGAAAGAAAGAAAGAGAAAGAAAGAAAAGAAGAAGGAGGGAGGGAGGGAGGGAGAGAGAGCGCGAGAGAGAGAGAGAGAGACAGCTCAACAATAAAATTAGTCCAGACCTGGATGCCTTAATTTGAAAAGAGGGAGGGAGGGAGGAGGAGGGAAGGAAGGAAGGAAGGAAGGAAGGAAGGAAGGAAGGAAGGAAGGAAGGAAGGAAGGAAGGGTGTCTCCACGGTTATACCATGGCTGTCTTCTTTCCATATTCTACCCTCTTTAATCTTCAAACCCATAAATCACATTCTTTTTCTCCTGTTTTTTGCAATGTCCACTGACAGATATGCTATAGTGACAAATATAATTATGTCTAATTAAGTCAATCTTGCCATAATTCTGTCATCTTCACCTACCATTCTTGCATTGTAGATATTCCAGAGTTTTCCCAGAGTTTTGGAAGATGTTCCCTATTTGTTTCTTCCTTAATTAGGTTTGTATTCTGTCTTTTTCATATATAGAGTTCACGTGGTGAACAGACCTAATACTTCTTCCTCCTCTTAATTTTTTTACCACTACAACTCTGTGAGGTGGGTTGGGCTAAGAGAGAGAGAGAGAGAGAGAGAGAGAGAGAGAGAGAGATTGGCCCCAAAGTCACCTGACAGTTTTTTCTAGGACTAGAACTCACTGTCTCCTAGTTTCTAGGCCAGCATCTTAACCACTGCACCAGACTGGTTCTCTATTTGGTACCCAGCAGAGACCCTCTTTTTTGATATATTATTTGAAATAGCATTTAAATCCTGACCATCACTTGGAAAACCCAAAGATGTTTTTCAAGAGGCAACTGGACTTTCTGATTTTTTTGTTTTTTGTTTTGAAAATGTTTTGCTTCTCATCCAAGAAGCTTCTTCAGTTCTGACTGGATGGTGGGGAATGGAAGGATCCCACCATCCATCAGAACTCAAGAAGCTTCTTGGATGAGAAGTGAAACGTCTTCAAAGAAAAGCCAGAAAGTCCAGTTGCCTCTTGAAAAAAAGCACTTTTGGGACAACCATGACCTGGATGGCTGAGAATCTTCATAGACATCAGTCGTAAAAGCTCCTAAAGCACCTTAAGTTATATTAAAAACAACAACAACCACCCAGACCATCTCTGATCTCAGACTAACCAACCAACTCTACCCTGCTCAAAAATAAAACACAAAAGGTAAAAGGCCTGGGGAGGGAGAAGGAAAACAAAAATTAGCACCAGTTCAGTCAGCTTCAAGCATTTTCAGCATCTGAGTGAAACAATCTCATTCAGAATGAGCAAGGGGAAAAAACACAATAAACTCCCTGGCAACTGATCGGTCTAATTGTTTTTTTTAGGTTCAATGATCTTTAGTAAAAGACAATGAGATTTCACCCTGAGTGTTCTCTCTTCCCCCTTATAAGTGATCTGGGTGGAGATTATAGAAATGTTCCAGATGGACATATGGTTCTCTGAAATAATATTTCAGAGCAACTTGGCAACTTTAAGCTCTATGGACTGATTCCCTGGGATTGAGGAATTCTGGGAGTTGAAGTCCATATAGCTTAAAGTTTTCAAAGTGGAGGAAAACTGCTCCACCTCAAGGCATCCTGGGACACACTGGTTATTAATTGATGGCTATTAATTGTAAGGTGACCAACTTTTTTACAATGAAAAGGAGGACACAAATAAATTGAAGAAAAAAACAAAGCCATTTGCGCATGGCACATGCTTGCGTGTGGTGCACTTTTGTGCATAGCGCACTCTTACGCATGGCACACTCTCTCAAAACAATTCTCCTGTATGGAGCACGTGCGTCTCATAATCGCGTCTCACCGCACTGTACTGAGCCTTGACGAATCGTCATGTCAAATACAAATACGTCACATCGCACACAACGGATCGGATCGGCATCGATCAAATACGGAGATTTACAGATTAGTCTTCAAATATCAAAAAGGAGGACATGTAGGAAGACACTTTTCGAGGGAGGACAGAACTTACAAAAGGAGGACTGTCCTCCCTAAAGGAGGGCGGTTGGTCACCTTATTAATTGGCAGCTTCCAAGAAAAGTTTTTTCCCAAGAATAGCTAAAAATGGTCAGATTTGACAATTCCAATTAGAAAATAAGACATTGTCTAATTTTGACTACAGGTAGTTCTCGACTTAAAACAGTTTGCTTAGTGACCATTTGAATGGCACTGAAAAAAAGTGTCTTATGCCCATTTTTCACACTTATTACTGTTGCAGAATCCCCATCAGTGATGGTATTCAATTTTTTTTACTACCGGCTCTGATGGCGTGGCTTGGCGGGTGTGGTGTGGCTTGGTGGGTGTGGCTTGGTGGGCATGGCAGGGGGAGGATACTGTAAAATCCCCATTCCTTCCCCACCCCACTAACCTGCTTTCCAGCTCTGTTCTCCTGTGTAGGGAAACAAAAGAAGACCCAGCCAATCAGCTTGGACTCTGATCAGCTGGAACTCCAATCAGCTGGGACTCGGGAGGCAGAGAATCAATAGGGGTGGAGCCAACCAGAAGGGGTATTTTCTGGTTCTCCAAACTACTCAAAATTTCCAGAACCTGTCAAAACTGGTTGAATACTACTTCTGATCCCCATGATTATGTAATATACATTTAAATGCTTGATAACTGACTCACACTTATGACAGTTGCAATGTCCTGGGATCATGTGACCACCTTTTGCAACCTTCTGGCAAGAAGAGTCAATGGGAAAATCAGACTCACTTTACAACGATGTTACCAATTGAACAAAAGCAGTGATTCACTTAACAAATGTGGCAAGAAAAGTTGTCAAATGCAGCAAAACTCTAACAAATTTCTCACTTAGCTATATAAATGTTGGGCTCAATTGTGCTCATAAGTTGAGGACTACCTATACTTATTATTGTTATATTTCCTATTAATTTCTTAATTGACTATTATTATTATTAATGATAATATGAAATTAATAATTAGTAATTATTATAATTAATTATTGTTTGTTTATTTGATTTATATTGCCACCTATTTGCCCAAGGCGACTCGAGGAGGCTTACAACAATGTAAAATCATATTTAAAACAAAAAATAAAAACAATAAAAACAAACAAAAAGAATCAAATAAATTAGTAAAGTGCAATAGAACAAAATGGGAAAACAAAAAAACGAAACAAAACAAAAAACAAAATGTCCATATTATTAATATTACTTATTAATTATAGCATTGATTAGAATTCTGGGAGCTGAAATCTACACAGCTTCTTTTTAAAACTTAATGACCCATCCTCCTTTCATCCCTTCCTCTTTCATATAAAAATCTATTTTTCACTTGGGTGCTGCAATGGATGGAAAAATATTGCTCTGAATAGCCAAGGACCATGCATTTCACATATAATAAATGTAGCATCCTACTTTATATGGTACTCAGTAATACATTTGCTGGACTTTTCCATTTTTTTCAAAAAAATCCTTTCGTAAAGGATGAACCAGAAGGCATTCCCCATGCTGTTTCTTTTTTCTTTTTCCCCAATCATATAGAATTTGTAATTTGCATGCACCTTTTGAGTTGAAATCAAACATTTGCCCTGCATTGACCCCAGTTTAATTAAAATGATGAAAATGTACGATAGGCTTTTGGTCTAAGGCAAAAAAGAATGCACAGAACTGAAATTTGGAAGAAACATTAAGAAATGGGAAAATGCATGGCTTGGAGTGATAAGAAATGCCAAGTCTATGTATTACATGGGATCATGGCATGAAAACAGAAAATATCCTGAAAAAAAAAGAAAGAGCCAACACAATGATGTGGAAACAAAATTCTGGCACATTGTGAAGTGATTGTATGATAGTTAGATAGGATTCTCTGCTTTATGGATGATGTTACTCTACTTAATTGTTCAGCAGGCTCTGCATCATATTTTCCTTCCTCATTTCTGTTCAGGAATGTAGAAAATATGGGAAATGGATTGATTGGAGTGAAACAAAGACAAAATTGAATTGTGTCTTTGTAAAAATGTTTTATTATTCATGGAGTTGTTTCAACAAAGAGTAGAATAGAATAGAGTAGAGTAGAGTAGTAGAATAGAAATTTATTGTCACTTCAAACATACACTAATCAGCATACTTTAAAATGAAATTTCATTATATTCATCAAAGGATAAGATTTTTATTTTTCAAATAAGTATTACACTACAATTCGGTATGTCTAGTTTAATGAAAAGAAGGACGATGGGTGACATGATAGCAGTTGTTCCAATATCTCAGGGGTTGTCGGAGTTTATTGCAGAAATCAAATCCAGAAAGCACAAACAGATGACTGATTCAGCAGGATTCATTAACTTCTTTATATACATAATAATATACGAGCAAATGTACAATACCAATAGTTGATTCTTCCAATGTAACACGAACAGTGAAGAGAATAGTTACAGTTTCAACAGGCACACAAGAGACTTGTTTTCAGCTTCAGAGCTCAGAGCAGACTAGTTTCATTTCTCAGCACAGCACTCAGAGCTTCAGGGCCACACCCAGACTCCTTCAGTTTCAGTTTCTAATTCAGCTCCCATTGGCTGACCTTGTTACCATGACTCTGCCAGTTCATGAATATTCTGACAGGGGTTGCCACAAAGAAGAAGGAGTCAAGCTATTCTCCAAAGCACCTGAGGGCAGGACAAGAAGCAATGAGTGGAAACTAATCAAAGAAAGAAGCAACCTAGAACTAAGAAGAAATTAGAACAATTAATCAGTGGAACAACTTGCCTGTAGAGGTTATGAATGCTCCAACCCTGGAAGTTTTAAAGGAGAGATTGGATAACTATTTGTCAATTAATCAATTAATCAGGGGAATGACTTGCCTCCAAAAGTTGTGGGTAGCTTCATCACTGGAAGTTTTAAAGAAGAGATTGGACAGCAATAGGTCTGAAATAGAATAGGGTTTCCTGCCAGAGCAAGGAAAATCTTGTGACTCTCTTAAAAACTGATGAGCAGATACTGTCCTTTATTTAACTGTTTTCCTCCTCAAATCAAGATATCAACACTAAGGATTTCAATTGATTTTGGTTCTTGTAAAATATCCCTACTCCAGAGGACTCCAAACACTTCTGGATAAAGCTTCATATCTGTATCTATTTCAGTCTGGATCTACCTGTCAGATTGCCTGATTTGCTCTAGGTTAGGAGTGACCTGGTCAGGAGAAGTATAGTAAGAATATGATCATGCTAATTTGCTATGATTTGTGGGTGTTGGTACTGTCAAGCTCACTGCTTTTTGGCCTAAGAAGTCTAGATGGCAAATTAGGGCCTTGTATTTCAGGGTTGCTGTTGAGATGTATCTGCCTAATCTCCTGGTTGCATCAAAATGACAGTATGAGGATCACTGTTTAGCAATAGCACTTAGACTTACATACCGCTCCACAGTGCTACACAGCTACACAGCACTCTCTGGGTGCTTTACAAAATCAGCATATCACCCCCAGCAATTGGATCCTCATTTTACTGTGCTCAGGACGGAAGGCTGAGTTAACCTTGAGTTGGTCAGGATTGAATTCTTGGCAGTGGGCAGAGTTAGCCTGAAATACTGTATTCTAACCACTGCGCCACCATGGCTCTGTCATGACACAAGTATACAACATTGCGATATAGATGCATGATATTTTTATCACACTAATTTAGTCATGCCCTGCCATGAACACACATTTCTCTTCTTACAAAAAATGCAACTTGGCCAGTACAACTGGCTACATTTCCTGAAACCCTAGGTGAGCCCTAAGCCTGATTTATTAAAATTCAGGAACATCAAATATGTAAGTGTGTGTACAACACGAAGTGAGAGAAAATATCCATGTTTTCTCTGGTAAGTTCTAACCTTATAAATCCCCCAAAATAATGGAGAATCCAGGGCTCGGTCCTAGGTGAGGGTGCAACATCATTGCCTTAGCCTACTGTAATTATCTGGCTGAAAATAAATATATATGCTATTCTTCTATTTAGGCCCAAGTTCTAGAAGGGGTTGGTTGTCAGAAGATAGTTATCTATTATTTTACAGGGCTGGGGAAACTGGCATTTTTATGACTTGTGAACTTCAACTCCCAGAAATCCTGAGGGCCATAGTTCTCCATCTCTGCTTTATAACATTCTTGGCTTTATACAATCTGCTCCTCCTTAAACCTGGGTTAGAGTTTGTCTGTTTTGATAAATATTCAGCATTGAATATTAGATGGGGGATTCTCTTGAAATGAACAACATGGAATCATTTATTATTTATTTATTCAATCATTTGTTTATGTATAAAACGTATGTATTTATTTGTTTGTTTATTTCTATGCCTTTGAGTCAGTCTTGACTCCTAGTCACTGCTTGGATAAGTCCCTGCAGTTTTTGTGACAATTTTTTCAGAAGTGGTTTGTCCTAAGTCTGAGAAAGAATGACTGGGCCAAGGACACCTATTTTCTTTGTGCCTAAGTTGGACTACAATTCTCGTTCTTCCACTTTCTAGCCAGGTGCCTTAACAACTGCACCAGTGGCTCTTTTTAAAAATTTACTGTTCTATTAATATTCCATATGCTGATGGTTTCCTTTCACATAATGTGTCTCCTCTAAGTTCTTGAATGTCCCAAGCAGTAGCCTAAAGACACTCTTTGAGATGGATCCTTCTGAGCACTCGGTTACATTTGTGAAGATTGCCCTTAAACTATTCCTTCTATAGTTATTGCTAGATGTTTACAGAAACTGCACCTTGTCAAAGACAATCCCCACACTATGTCTCGCAGTGGGATATCACCTATGCCCACAACTCTCTATCTCCTTAGTCTCCACCCTCTTCATTCAATATGTGCATACTGGTATCATAATTAGCAACCTAGCAACCCTGAATCTTTCATGCAGGAACTGTATTATTAATCAATTATTAATCAAATTTGTGGCAATGGTGGTATCAGCTATGGATTGGTGGGAATCTGCCACAGGATAAACAGAGTGTGAAGAGGAAAGTGTGTCTTCTTTTTCAGGAAATATCTTTTTCTTCCATCCTCAAGCTACGTCTTAGAGTTGCAGAATTACCTTGGTAGACCAGACAGAGCCTAGAACTCTTCCAGCTTTTCATCAGAAATGCCCTCGCCTTACACAGCTTTGATTCAGTGCCCATAACATCTGGTCACCCTTATTTCTCCCTGCTTTATTTGGAAAGTGAACATTTTCACAGTGTGCTGCTGGTTGCTGTCAGAAAAACATTGAGTTGTACTTTGCAATGCCAGCCAGAGTCCACCCACATATGCCAAACGGAGCCATATTGAGGGTAAAGTTTTTGGCGTGGTTCTTTAAGAATTAACTTTGCTCCAAATGCTTTAGGCAGCTGATTTATGACATTTGGAAATCAAATGGACTTTTTTTTTTAAAAAAAAAAAACATAAATAGCTATTTCTGTGATGCTGCTGATTGTGGGAAGCATAAGCTCTTCACTAGACTAGCCATGTCCAGTTCCTGCAACCGTTCCTGTAACCAAGTTGATTAGCTGCATGTTTGAAGTTGTGTTTCAGTCCCAAAGGGCGTGCGCTCACAACCAGTGAACTCATTGCTGAAAAGACCTGACATAGGTGCTATTCTAAGATAGACAAAGTTGCCTTCCATTTCTTGATGAGAGAGTAATTGGCAAGGAAGGAATTAGTAGATTCCAAGAAAGTTATGATTTCTGATTCCTCCAATGAAATTTCCTAAAGGCCTATGAGAGACAGACTTTCACCTCACAAACTGTGCATCCACAGTTTCATTGTACTTGTACAATGACAATAAAGTTCTTCTTCTTCTTCTTCTTCTTCTTCTTCTTCTTCTTCTTCTTCTTCTTCTTCTTCTTCTTCTTCTTCTTCTTCTTCTTCTTCTTCTTCTTCTTCTTCTTCTTCTTCTTCTTCTTCTTCTTCTTCTTCTTCTTCTTCTTCTTCTTCTTCTTCTTCTTCTTCTTCTTCTTCAAATCAGGGCTGGTTCTAGGCCTTAATAAGTATGCTTAAAATTTCCATCTTAAAAGCATAACAATTTTTCTGCAATTTCCCCCCTCTCTCCTCCCCTTTTCAAGTTCTAATTTTCTTACTAATTAATATCTTTGTTTCCTCATTAAGGGACATCTTACCCTTTTCTCATACTGTCACTTTTTTCATGACGCAAAAGAAATGAATGTATGATGAATTATAAATTCCTAAAATCGCTTTGTAAGTTAGGCCAGTCTACACCACAATCTATAATCTTTAACCTATCATCATCCTTATGCTTCCCACAATCAGCAGCATCACAGAAATAGCCATTTATGGTTTTTTTTTTAAAAGTCCATTTGATTTCCAAATGTCATAAATCAGCTGCCTAAAGCATTAGGAGCAAAGTTAATTCTTAAAGAATCATGATGATAAAATCAGCGATTTTACATAACGTTATGATGGTACTGGGTTGTCAACTTGGTGTCTTTCTGTTGTGTCCCTAAGATTTCAGCATACATCCAAGCCTGTCAAAGACACGAAGCCAGTCTGTTTGTCAGATTGCTGAGGTTGGCTGGGTACCATGCATCACGAAAATGCAAAGTCCCTATTATAAAGACACAGTCTCCATTCAGTGTAAAAAAAAACAACACAACTATATATGATTTAGACATTCTCCTGATTCAGGAGAAACTGCAGCAGGCATATGTTTCCAATCTGACACTTTTTCGAGACTGACTAAACATGCAACAGAACTATGCACAGATTGAGGAAAAGAAATGTTGGCAATTGTTTGGGTTTTTGAGCAGTCTCACAAACATGTTTGTGGGCAGAAACTGGTTAAAGCAGAAACAGATTATAGACCTTTGGAAGTCATTGATGAGAAACTGTCTGTGCTCAGAGTTTGGAAATGATTGCAAAATGGCAAATGTTCTTGCTAACATCTAAAAATGACCTTTAATGGGTATCATCATCACGACAGAATAAAATTGAATTCAGTATATTGTGGGGGGGGGAGAGCTATTTCTCTAGAGATTGGGGAAATTTTGTACAAAAAGTGGATGGGGAAATTTGAAAAGTGATTTGACTATTTTAGATTCCCCACCCCCACCCCCAAACCACTGTTTCTCAACTTTGGCACCTTTAAACTGTGTGGACTTCAACTCCCAGAGTTCTCCAATCAGCAGAGTTAAAATGATTGGGATGCTGTTGAATTGAAGTGGTAGGGGAAAAAATAGGAGCTACACAAAAAGAAAAATACTTAAAACACGATTGCCTATTATCATTTCAAAGAAAAACAATATCTGTTCAAGAAAAAGTCTTCAAAATTAAAATTTGAAATAACTAGTTGGATTGGCCACTTGGGGAATGGAAGAGTTTTTATCTTTTTCTCACTTTTTATTCAATCAAGATCAAGGGAGGTATGAATACTAATCTATCAAGACTTAGTAAGACCACACCTAGAATACTGCATCCAGTTTTGGTCACCACACTATAAAAAAGATGTTGAGACTCCAGAAAGAGTGCAGAGAAGAGCAACAAAGATGATTAGGGGACTGGAGGCTAAAACATATGAAGAACAGTGGCAGGAACTGGGCATGGCTAGTCTAGTGACGAGAAAGACCAGGGGAGACATGATAGCAGAGTTCCAATATTTGAGGGCTGCCACAGAGAGGAAGGGGTCAAGCTATTTTCCAAATCACCTGAAGGCCAGACAAGGAGCCATGGATGGAAATTGATCAAGGAGAGATTCAATCTATAACTAAGAAGAAATTTTCTGACAATCAACCAATGGAAGTTATGGGAGCTTCATAAATGGAGGCTTTTAAGAAGAGATTGGACTGCCATTTGTCAGAAATGGTGTAGGGTCTCCTGTTTGGGTGGGGGTTGGACTAGATGGCCTACAAGGTCCCTTCCAATGCTGTTAATCTCTCTATTTGTTAGATGGAGCAGTCCTACTTGGTAAAGAAGGCAGAAAACTTTCTTTACTATATTCCCTTCTATTGATGACCTTCACATGATCCTTCAAAAGTCTCTCCTTTCTTCTAAACTGTACCTCAGGAGGCCCAGGTACCAAGGAAGATACACAATTCATTTTACCACCTGCTTTTTCCAGTATAAGCAGATCTTTACTGTGTGCTAATGTGTATCCTATGAATTATGGGCAAAATTTTATAGTGGCTATAGAGGCAGAACCTTATTCTATATCAAAGAATCCAACGCTACAGATTTTCTCTCTTGAAGGCTGCCTTCCTTCAAGGATCTTCATGATTCAATAAAGAGTGGGCTGGTCTCAAAGTAAGCGATAATAGGGTAGCAGAGTTGGAAGGGACATTAAAGGTCTTCTAGTCCAACCATTGCTCAACCAGGAGGCCCTAGTTCAGACAAATGGTGTCCAATCTCATCTGAGAAATCTTCATTGATGGAGTACCCACAACTTCTGGAGGCAAGGCATTCCACTGATTAATTGTTCTCACTATCAGAATATTTCTCCTTAGCTTTAGGCTGGTTCTCTCCTTAATTCATTCCCATCCATTGCTTCTTTCCCTGCCTTCAGGTGCTTTGAAGACCAGGTTGATCTTTGTGGCAGCCCTTTAGATATTGTAACACTGCTATCATATCACCCCTAGTCCTTCTTTTCATTAAACTAGACATACCCTAGACTTATAAAGAGCTGAACAGAAGACAGAAGAATAGTCACTTCCTATAATCTCCCAGGCAGAGGTGGTATTCAGCAGGTTCTGACCAGTTCTGGAGAACTGGTAGCGGAAATTTTGAGTAGTTCAGAGAGCTGGCAAATGCCACCTCTGATTGGAGATTTTACAGTATCCTTCCCCTGCCATGCCCACCAAGCCACACCCACAGAACGGGTAGTAAAAAAAAAATGAATCCCACCACTGGTCCCAGGGTTTATTTATTGAGGTGAGAGTAATAAGGGTATACCCTGGCAAGATTCTGTCTATTGTGTGTAAACAAATAAAGAACTGAATTCTGGCTGAACTGATTTACACTGATCTTGGCCTTAGCCTAATGTTTCAGTTTCTTAAGTTGAGCTTGCATAACATGTTAAACTATAAATCCAGAAGAATAAGATGAAATAGCAGCATTGACATAGCATGATAAATCTGAAAAATAAACAATATATTTACTTTACTTTACTTACTTACTTACTTATTTACTTACTTACATGGTATGTTTTGTGCCCCTGATTCATTCAACTTGTTGAACTATAAACCCTCCAGTCATAATTTACTCTAAAACTTTAACAAAAACTAAAACTGGAGCATTTCTGTTCTAACACTATTCCCAACACAGCGTAGCTTAGAAAAGGCAGGTTGCAATGGAGCCTTGTGGAGAACCAACATCAGGTTACAATGGTACTCTATCCTGGGCAAGCAGTAAATGCTCTGAAATCCTCTGAAGTGTACTACTCTTCTTCTTGAGTTGACTTTAGCTGGCTCTGGGACCCAATTCCCAAGAAAAGAAATATCTACGGAGATTCTCAATCATCCAGGTCATGGCTGTCCTAATGGTGCTTTTCCAAAAGGCAACTGGTCTCTCTCAGCTTTTTTTTCCCTTGAAAAGGTTTCACTTCTCATCCAAGAAGTTTGAAGAAAAACTAAAGAAGCTTCTTGGATGAGAAGGGAAATGTTTTCAAGGAAAAAGCAAATCCAGTTGCCTTTTGAAAAAAGCACCTTTGGAGCTTTCCTTCCATACCTCTTCCATACCTATCTGAAACAGGGTGGGCTGGTATTTCTGATCCAACATACTCTTTTACCTAATCCTTACTACTTAATGTAAGAACATAGATTGACTAGCTATTAAAATCTGATTTAATAATAATAACAATGAATAATTGATTTATCTTCTTCGTAATGCATGAAATCTTGCAGCACCCACTCAGCATATACACTGCAGCCTACATTTGTGTGTTTCCTCCACTAAGTGCTCCAGTGTTTGGGTTAGCAGTATGTTAATATTCATTTAAAGCACAACATTTTAAGTGTGCAGGCAGAAAGAGCCAACTGTTTTTCTCCCCTCAAAACCCTTACCTCAATCATGACATAAGTATTTCAAGATGTTTCTTCAAGTATTACAAACCACATTGCGGGCTATCAATCTGTCAATGAAACAGCAGAAGCGCTGGTATTTCTGAGTGATTTTTGAAATCCTAAGCCTGGGAGAAAATTAACTAGGGCAATAAGCATCTTGTTTTCCAATCAGGAGGCTGCAGTTTTCCTGAAGCAATGGGAAAGTTGCGGTAATTGTAGGCCTTGTTTCAGAGCAAAAGCATGAAATGGCAAGGAGTTAAGGATTTCTATGCTCTTCTGTTAGGCACAGCATTCTGAATCCAAAGGAAATATTTTCATCATGACATCAAGTGAAGTGAAAGAATTTTAAAATTCCCAGACTTTGACACAACATTATACGGGAAATGATGGGGGTGAATGGACTGAACAATTGCCAGGGATGGAAAGTATCTCAGATTAGGTTCCCATGGAACTGGGATGACCTTTATGTATTCTCCACAGAACCTGAAGGCAGGACAAGAAGCAATGGATGGAAACTAATCAAGGAGAGAACCAGCCTAGAACTTAGGAGAAACTTCATGACAGAACAATCAATCAGTAGAACGACCTGCCTTCAGAAGTTGTGGATGCTTCATCACTGAAGGCCTTAGGTCTCCTGCTTGAGCAGGGGATTGGACTAAATGGCCTCCAAGGTCCCTTCCCTTTGTTATTCTGTTGTTTAAAACTATTCCTGGTAAGCTCCCCAGAGTTTGCAGGAGATGAATGACATAAAAGTTTACTAAATAAATACATGAAATTATAAATTATTTTCTAGATTCTGACATTCCAATGTGGAAAAAGGCCGTAGATGTCATAGATGTCAGTGACAGATTTTTCTAGGTAAAATGATAGCTAAGAAAATTGATTCCTCCCCCAAACACATGTATACACTCCAGCATTTCTGGTGTGCAACTGGATGTATAGCATATTATCATATTTTAGCATTCTTAAATCCAAGTTCAACTTGCTGAGGCACAGCCTATAAAGGCATCTTTAAGTTGACCCAGATGGTACATAAGAACAAGTGGATTGATTTGAAGAGACGTATACTCAACAATTGTACTCAAGTATTTTGTCCTTTTTTTCCCCAGACCAAAAGGAGAGTTCAAAAGACATAGAATTATTTTCTAATAATAACGAGTTATGTTAATCTGTTAGGGCATTGCTTTTTTAAAAAAAAGTTTCTATAGCTGCTTTTCTCGCTTAGTTCACTCGCTTAGATTTTTCATGTAGCTGATTTCAGCAAATCACTCAGTTTTGTTCAAACTTGGACACTTCATATAGACTGCAAGAATGAGTTAAGAGAAGCCTAGGCTTGGAATCATTGTGCTACAGAAAATTGTTCAGGCTTGACCTTCCTCAGAATTTTTGAGGACTTATCTTGCCATTCCCAACAAGATGCAGCCAGGATTTTTGTAACATAGTTGACTAGTGATAAAACTCCTGTTGAGACTCCTGTTGAGATTCATGACTGATTCTGCTTGCTTTCACCTTTGTGTCCAATCTTAGAAATCTGAACGAATCGAGCATTGCAATTGTCTTCTAATCAAGCCAGTTACTGAGGTCTAAAAAGTCAATAATAGAGGGCAGGGAGGAATAGAAGTCATATGAACAAAGGCACTTCCCTTGAGGATTTAAATATTTGCAAAGAGGAAGTGTCTAGAAAATAAATGTTCCTGGAATACAGCATTATTTTTTTTAGACTCAAATCTATAGAACAATGTTTCCAGGTGAAATATTTGTGGATTATTTTTGGCTCTACCCTCCATTCACCTTTAATACTTGAACGTGAAAACTTTCCACATTCAAACTGAATTATCTTTAGCTCTGACTTTTTCAACTGTTCTTGAAAAGAGATTATATCAGCTGACATTTGTGGCAAGCTACTCAATCACAGTTTTCCTGGCTGAGAATTGGAGCACTAGATTTGCCACAAGGTGGCAACATTTGAAGAGGTGGGTTGTTGTTTTTGCAAACTGATTACATTACAAACTGGTAGACAGCATCAAAAGTCACCGTACCAAAAGTAATTACTGCAGTCTGCTTCTTGACTTGGAATTGTCTAAATATAAAAATGTTCCGTTGGGACTTGAGAAATCGAAAAAAAATTCCACTCAGTTACTCCATCTGATTATCTTTACCTGTTGGGAAAAAGGTACAGAACTTTAGAACTGTACTCAAGAATGGAACTCTTATTTTAAGTGAAATGAAATGTAATTAGCCAAATAGGGAATTCGTTAGAGTGCCTAATGTATTATGTTATAACTATTATGATAAACAATTATGATTGTTTTTCTTTGCTTAGAGGGGGTTTCATAATTCCTTTCTTGTAAACTGCTAGCCATCCAGAATTATGTATGCAAAATTGGAGATGATGAACATTTGCTAAATAAATTATTATAAAAATAAAGTATTTGTGAAAACAAACTGAACAGCTAAACAACGGACAGAGTCTCAACTGTAAGATGGATGGATGGATGACTTGATATAAAAAACAAACTATTATATACCAACTATGCTAGGCAGGGAGGCATGAGAAGAAGAACATTTTTATTAAAAGAAGAGGAGGGGGGAAAAGGGGAGGGAGATGATGGGAAAGGGAGGAGATGAAGAGGGGAAGGGAAGGGAAGAGAATTTAGACATGCTGTTTTTTTCACAGCATGACTGATATGATGGGTCTTCATGATAACACATATTTTCTAGTAGAAAAGGCTAAGAGGAAATTGCCTAAGTATCTAAGTTTAAAGGAAGGCCAAGCTTGAAATGTTGTGTCACATATTTTCATCTTCAGTTGAATCAATGAATCATTTCATAGAAGGCAAACGGATGGCTCTTAAGAAACCGAGAACAAAACTTATAAATATATACACGTAAGTATGCATGCGTGTATATATTCTCTCTGTCTGATGAACACTGAAGAAAGGACCTATTAAGTAGATAGAAAAGAAGTTTCATCCTAGCAGAGAAAAAACAAACAGAGATTAAGTCAATCGCAGAATCCCTCAGCCAGAAAATATTATAGTACCCATCCAACATAAAGCTATCGCCTGACTATGGATTTTGGAATCTACCTTAGTAGGTCTCAGGAAAGTTGTGCTCTTTTCTGCGCACATAATACAAAAGAGAGAGAAAATGGCCCTTGGAGAAGAGATTGAAGCATTATGACAGATGGTTTTTTTTTTTAGAAAACCAATTATCAGGAGGAATTTTTTTTTTCTTTTGGAACATCTCCTTCCACAACAACAAAGAAGTAGATTTTTTTTTTTTAAAAAAAAGAGTTTGGCTTTCCTAGCTGTTGAAATAATTTTTGAAGCATCTAATAAGAGATTTTTTTTTTCCGCCAGTTTTTCATTTCTTCCTCTTAGGAGCCAAGACATCAATTTCAAGCATGGCTGTAGCATGTCTTGTCCTTTGTTCTTCTGAAATAGATGGATTAATCAGAGACAAAGCATACTGTTCCCCTCTTCATGGAGATAAAGTCATTTGTGAGAATAATGGGTGAAGCTGGAATCAACAGGACAAGAATAAGCTACAGTGTGCCTCTCTGCTTGAATCTAAAAATCAATCCTAAATGGGCCTGTAAGGCAGAAATTAATGGGTACAGGCTGTGCGGGAAGGTGACTTTTAAGGACTAGGCCCTTTGGGGAAGGATGGGAGTAATGTTATCCCCATTTCCACATAAAATAGGAGCCCTTCTAAAACGGCTTCGGAGTTGACATGATGATCGGGAACAACATTTCTATTTAGGGCAATCAGAGGAATCAGTCAAAATCTAATCCCAGAAATTTCTTTTTTCACTTCTATCTACAGGACTTCTCTTGTCAAAGAACAGTGAAAAAGAACCCAGCCCATTTTACATCGGGGTTGAAAAATTCAAAACAACCTCTAGTGGTACCTTCTATTCCCTGTCAGAGCTGAAGAATCTGCTTGGAGGAGAAGTGAAATGTCTTCAAAAGAAAAAACAAGAAAGTCCAGTTGCCTCCTGAAAAAACACCTGTGGGACAACCATGACCTGGATGACTGAGAATCTCTACAGGCAGTGGTACTAGATTTTGCAATGGGTTTCTTCTGAGCCCTCTTCCACTAGTTAGTGATTGGAAGAGAGTTTTGCATACTTGATGAACTTATGTAGAAGTTCTTAGTGTTCTTCTTATAGTTATCTTACGGAGAGGCTTCTTCTCATTGGTAGAATTGCCTCAAAAGCAACAAGAAGTATCTCAAAGAAGGAAAATCAAAGCATGTCATCTCCAAATGCAAAACGCCTTCCTACTGAGTATCACAAACATCCTCTGTCCATCAGAAATCATAGAAAGCATAGAGCACCTTTTATAGTTTTATAAAAATATATACATTTGAATAAAAGTTCAAATCATTATTTTATAGTAATTCAATAATAATTTTATAAATGTACAGTATAAAGACTTGAAGAACAAATAATTCAAATTCCATATGGTCCAATAATAATTTGCTAATCTTTCTTCCGTATTGCTGTGTTTTGCACAGGTTACCCATGGTTCACAACATACACAGCAGTGGTGGGATTCAAATTATTTTACTACCAGTTCTGTGGGCGTGGCTTGGTGGGAGTGGCAGGGCAAGGATACTGTAAAACCTCCAGTCAGAGTCCGAACTACTCAAAATTTCCACTGGTCAGAACCTGCTGAATACCACCTCTGATACACAGTGCAATAAAAAAAAACAATTAATCAATTAAATTGATTTCAATGACATTAAAAAATCTTTTCCAAGACCATCAAAAGCATCCATAAAATAACTGGGGCATCATAATCCTTCCAACAAATGCCATCAATTACTCTACTGTCAAAAGGTCTCTGAAATGGGTCTGTGTTTAACAATAAATCAAATGCATAAACAGTATAATTTAAAAAGACAAAAAGTAAGTGTGAATCATTTGACTGATATCAATACCAGACATAATAGGACAAATCCCAGAATTCTTAAGTGCTAATATGGGCTACCCCAACCTGTTCCTACATGAGGTTTGGATATTCCTTTTTCCATTATTTCAGTTCTTCCTAAACCTAGATAAATTACCCCAAATTGGGTAAAAGTACTTTTTGACACATGGTCCCACTATCCATAATGACACACGAACCTATCATCCATTACAATAGGGACACTTAACTTCAGGATTGCCACGGGTATTGAAACATATTTGAAAATCTCTCAAGGTATTCCTACTTATATGAAAAGCAGTGAAATTACCAATGGTATTTTGTTGAAATAACATGAATATCATCCCATGACATTGGTTTTATAACACAAGTAGTCCTTGAATTACAGCCATTGTTCAGCCATTGTTTAAAGTTACAACAGTGCTGAAGGAAAGGATTTATGATCAGTCCCTGAAATTTTAGCCCATTGGACTAGAGAAACCTAGCCTGCATATATCCCTTTTCTGTCCCATGTTGTTTGGGAGGCAATTTCTTCAGAGAATAGGTCCTGGAATTGTTTGAATTTGGCCAAATTCAAATACAATAACTAAAAAAAGTAGAAGTTTGTATCTGATTTAGCTTGATGTCTTATATGAATTAGCCATACAATTAAACTGTGGTCAAAAAGTTAGCCAGAATGTCCAAGAAGGGAAAGAAAAATATGATTGCTTGACGGGTAAGAGAGGACAAAATAATTATCCTAGAAAAAATAGATGAGTTTGTCTAAAAGCAGCCATGATTATTATTTGGTTATATTATTATTTTGGGAGTTTTTCCTTGGATCTCTTTGAGCTCTAGATTTCTGTCTCCTGCATATATATCACTGTCTTTTTGTTTAATCTTATTTGTTATCATTTCTCATTTCTCAACAGTCTTTTCTGACCAAAACGATCTAGGAAATGTATTGTGCTGTTTTCAAGCCAGCAATGTAGACATGCATATAAAAAAAGAAAAGAAACAAATATCCCCTAATGCAAAGGATGCATGGACCAACTTTCAACAGGATGTCTGTTCATAATTCAAAGATGTTCTAATCTTTCTTATTCTTTCTTTTAGTTTCCCCACTTAAAGTCTCGTGAGTATTCATGCAGCGATGCTACAATTAAAAACAGAGTTGTGTGTTTCTAGACAATTATGTTAATAAACTCAATGTATTTTAATCATATAAATTAGTCACAAAAATAAGGGCAAGGAGTTCATAGATCCTTGCAGGCATCTATTTGTGGCAATACACTCAATTATGATTTACTGTAATTTCTCTATAGAGCAATGAAGGATGAGAAAAGAAAAACTCTAGAGACATAAGGTTTTCATTTAAAGTTACTACATGTGTCTCTCCTTCCTTCCTTCCTTCCTTCCTTCCTTCCTTCCTTCCTTCCTTCCTTCCTTCCTTCCTTCCTTCCTTCTCATTAAGACTTGATGACTGTCTTCTATTTGAGGAATAGATTATCTATATTTTTCCCAGAAGTGTGCAAAACTTTATTGCGTTAGCTAAATATGAATCTTGTTCTTTTAATCAATAACTTTAATATTGAACCATTTTCAGGGTCAATATGCAGAAAATGAAGGAAATATTTTTACCAACTTTTTCAAAGATGTCTGTTTTGGTCAATTGATTACATATTTTGTTCTGCTCAATCCTCAGTTTTGCAATGTGTTAAAAAAGGGTTTAAAAGAGGAGTTGGAGTCCCAGTGGTGGGATTCAATTCTTTTTACTACTGGTTCTGTGGATGTGGCTTGGTGGGCATGGCAGGGGAAGGATACTGTAAAAGTCAGAGGTGATATTTGCCAGTTCTCTGAACTTCTCAACATTTCCACTACCGGTTCTCCAGAACTGGTCAGAACTTGCTGAATACCTCCTCTGGGTTGAACTAGATGACCTATAAGGTCCCTTCCAACTCTGTTAATCTGTAATCAGAAGGGCATTTTTTTTAAAGTATAAAGATTTGAAACGGGCAAATGTTAGCCCGCATCTTCCCAACTGAAACTCCCAGCTTACTCAGGAGGACATCAATAGTTGGGCTGACTGCTGACAACTCAAAGTATTGGAGGCCAACACATCTGGAGCTCACCTGATTGCAAAAAAATCTCCCCACTTTCATGGTTCTGCCTCTGGCTCTTCTTCTTCGTGAGATTATCTCCATGTCAACATGATGAACTGCTGGACGATGAATGACCTCTCTTCAGCTAAGGAGCAGAATATTTTTGATTCCAAAAAGCAATTATGCTACCAGAGTTCAGAATTCAAGAAATGACATTAGATTTGGGAAACAGCATTCAAATTCAAATCAAATGCTTCTGTTAGCTCTTTTGGAAGGGTAAATCAGAAACTAACCTCCTAATTTTTATAGAATGTTTTAAAAGGCAGGCTTTTAAGAAGATGTATTAGCCTGAGCATTTTTAGGACATATTTTCCCCCCGAGGGTAAAGGAATTGTTTCAACATTTTTCAGACTCTATCATTAGTTCTAAAATTCACATTGAGTCAAGGTATTTGTGTAATATGAGATAAACATCACATAATTCCCCAGTGGTCCAAGGCCAGCATTCTGATGTGCAGGTAAAGGTAAAGGTAAAGGTTTCCCTCACACATGAGTGCTAGTCAATTCCGGCTCTAGAAGGAGGTGCTCATCTCCATTACAAAGCCAAAGAGCCAGCGCTGTCCAAAGACGTCTCCGTGGTCATGTGGCCAGCATGACTAAATGTCAAAGGCGCACGGAACGCTGTTACCTTCCCACCAAAATGGTACCTATTTTTCTACTTGCATTTTTTACATCCTTTCTAACTGCTAGGGTGGCAGAAGGTGGGACACGTAATGAGGACCTCACTCCATTACATGGTGCTAGCGATTTGAACCGCCGACCTGCCAACCTTTCTGATCGACAAGCTCAGTGTCTTAGCCACTGAGCCACCACGTCCCTATTACGTGTCCCTATTGTGATGTGCAGGAGGAAAGGCTAATTCAAAGATAATATACTGTGAGTGAGGCAACTACTCAATGCATCATCATTCTTTCAAAAGCCAGCTTTTGATCCAATTCTTTTGTATCTTCAGAATACATTTAGTCCTTCACTTAATGACCACAATTGAGCCCAAAATTTCTGTTGTGCTAAGCAAGATCACTGTTAAGTGAGTTTTGCCCCATTTTACAACCTTTCTTACCACAGTTATTAAGTGAATCATTCCAATTGTTAAGTTAGTAACATGGTTGTTAAGTGAATCTGGTTTCCCCATTGACTTTACTCATCAGAAGGTTACCAAAGGGGATCAGGTGATCCTGGGATACTGCAACTATCATAAATATGAGTCAATTGCCAAGAGTCTAAATTTTAATCACATGACCAAGGGGATGCTGCAGTGGTCATAAGTGTGAAAAATGGTCATAAATCAGTTCAGCGTGGTTGTAAATTTGAATGATCGCTAAACAAATGGTTGTAAGTCAAGGACGACCTGTAGCAGATTGCAAATGATAATGGAAACAATCCTTGTTTTAGAGAAATACATGAATATCCATGTGGATAGAAAAGACAGACAAACTCATATGTGGTTTAAGACTAACTGCTAGCAAGGACATCCAATTACTGTAATGGGATACCTTCTACCCTTGTTTCCTCTTTTAATCGCTTAGATCAGGGGTGTCAAACTCAAGGCCCAGGGACAGATCTGGCCCACAGAGTGCTTGTATCTGGCCTGCAGGGCCATCCTGGAAACAGTGAAGAACTGGCCTATGGTGCCTCTGTTTGACACCCCAAGACTAACCAAAGTTTGAGGTTTAAGTTTCTCAACCAATCTGGAACCGCACAGCCTGTGGTTCAATCTAAGCATAGTTCACAAAATTGTCTGCTCTAATTGTCTGCTATATATTGTCTGCTTGACTTCTTCAGCCTCAATCACAATAATACATGGGCAAACAACTAATACAAACTCAAGGTAAACCACTCCAAACTCAATTGCAGAAAAAACAACTTCAGCAACTGAGTGGTCAATGCCTGGAATGTCCTACCTGACTCTATTGTTACAACCTCAACCCCTCACAGCTTCAATCTCAAACTGTCCACTCTGGACCTCACCCCGTTCCTAAGAGATCCTTAAAGCGGGCGTGCATAAGCGCACCATTGTGCCTCCCATCCCTGTCTTACTGTCCCCATTTATCTATATTTATTCCCTTTGTTCCTGTTTATGTTATCTTGTACATGTTTGGCAACCAAAAATAAATAAATAAAACTTGACAATTTGAAGATGGGTGGACTTCCTAGCTGAAGGAATTCCAGGAGTTGAAATCCATCCATCTTAAAGTTCTCAAGGTTGAGGAACACTACCTAAAAGAGTCAGAAACGTCCCCCACAAACACACATACATCTATGTACAAACACACATTGGGACACACAGAAAGCTATTTAAAATGTTTTGCACTTCTCTGAAAATGTCCAGAAGTATTTTGAAGGTCCATGCTATAATTGTTAACATGCTGTAAAACGGACGGATGCTTTAATGATGAGAGAAGTTGGAGTGGCTGGAATGGTTTGATATCCTCAATAGAAAAGAGAGGAATCATTGAATTCTGCTAGGGGCCTCAGAGTTGCCAAGATCACTCCAGGATTTCCATTTTTGTTCAGACCAGACTCACCTTGATGGCTGTCTCTTGAATGCTCTCTCTGATTCATAAACATCACCAATGCGGCTGTAAAATAAAACACTTCACAGAAAATTAACACTAGCCCATCTCCATGAGTCAGGATAAGTGAATTTAAGGAGATGAAGCATATTTAATGCAATTACACATCCACTTCTTGTGATGTACGACCCTGTGAAGCTTTACTAATCCCCCAACAGATACCTGCAGGGAGAAGTATCAGGAACAGCTGTTTGGACTGCAAGAAATGAACCATATGAACTCATAGTTCTAGCTGGATGGCTTAAAGGAGTTAGATTTTTGCCTAATAAATCCAAGATCAATAAGAAATGAGAGCTTCAAAAGACAATAGATTAGTTTCTTTATATCAATCAGGTTGTTTTACTGTTACAACCTTCAGCTTCCTGATACGGCACTGAAGTGCTTCTAAACTTAATTTGGCCATTGGCCCCGTTTTAAATGTCAAAGAGCAAAACAAAAATGGAAAAGGCCCCCACCTTTCATTGATCAGCCAGAACGTTGCACACTTCATAACGATCCACTTGGAAGTTCATAAATGAGGGAGTTAATAAGAGGAACAGCTTCCTCTTCTCCAAACCCCTTTGAAACCATCTGCTTCCCAATGGCTGAAAATGCCTGCAAGTAGTAGAATTATTTACATGCAGTTCCTCCTGTAATTATAGGCACCTATAAGCTCTTTACTATCACATTACAGTTCTTTAATAACCTATATTTTATTTATGCTTCATTGCTAAGTTTATTATGCTTATTAAAGGATGTGATCTTAATTTTATGTTTTACAAAACAATTTAAATAATTAAGAGTTACTTTTGTGAGCATTTTTCCCCTCTCCAACCAGCAACAAGATGGGTAAATTAGAAGAAGCTATTTCCTTCATGTTGTAACAGGTGCAGGAAAGATTGACGGGGGCCCATTGGAGTAAAAATGCATTCCAGAGAATTCCCAAGGATCTGGGAATCAGGGAGGGGGAGGGAATACAATTATTCACTTGCATGCACACCTGCTTACTGAAACAACTCATATTCTGTGCATCCTGAAATAATGGTTAGTGTTCTGTGAGAAATGAAAGCAGGACAAGGAACAATGGATGGAAACTGATCAAGGAGAGAAGCAACCTAGAACTAAGGAGAAATTTTCTGACAGTGAGAACAATTAATCAATGGAACTGTTAGATCTGGGAGGATGGTTCAAGAACGGAGGCAAGACTCAGATAGCAACAACAGCTCTTTATTTGTGACTTCAGATCTGAGAAACTAATCCCAGCCGCAGCAGCCCCTTATATAGGGCTGGCTGCGGCTAGGCAGCCAATGAAGGCGATTTGAGTTTGCCGCTCTTGGCAGGGCCAATAGCGGCAACCCGTTTACTGGCCAATCGCATCAGTCTATGGCGACCAATCACGATCGGCTATCAGCGGGCCAATCCGGTTTGCAGGCTTCGAGCCTGCTAGTCCGGAACAGGAACGACTTGCCTTCAGAAGTTGTGGGTGCTCCAACACTGGAGGTTTTTAAGAAGAGATTGGACAACCATTTGTTTGATATGGTATAGGGCAGTGGTGGCTAACCTTTTTGGGCTCCTGTGAGGCGCGCACATGCCCAATGAGGTAAGATTGCCTGCAGCTCGCGTGCTGGCACAAATGGCTCTGCGTGCCACTATGGCATCACAGGAGCAGTGGGTTGAACTAAAAGACCTTCAAGGTCTCTTCCAACTTTATTATTCTGTAAACAATGTGGAGGCCTTACAGGGTCCACACTATACATTTATGAACAATATTATCTATGAACTGATTTTTCTGGCCTAGACACTTTTAGTCAAGTTGCAACTAAGCACAGGTAACTTTGTACTCATCGGTGGTGGGATTCATTTTTTTTTTACTACCGGTTCTGTGGGCGTGGCTTGGTGGGCGTGGCAGGGGAAGGATACTGTAAAATCTCCAGTCAGAAGTGGGATCTGCCGGTTCTCCAAACTACTCATAATTTCCGGTACCGGTTCTTCAGAACTGGTCAGAACCTGTTGAATACCATCTCTGGCGCTCATGGTCAGAATTCTCTAAGAGCAATCACTAAGAGCAATTAGGACATCGAGCAGGGGTAACCAACCTTGACAATTTTAAAACTTGTGAAGTTGAACTCCAGGGTGGTTTCCTTTCCTACCCAAGGAGCCTATTCAGATTATGTGAGAAATGAACCCCCTCCCCATCCCCCACCCACCCAAGGACATATATAATCAACTTGCTGAGACCGAAGAAGCAACTGGGATAAGCAGTAAAACGTTTCAAACCAAAAAAGAAAAGAAGGCCAATTGCCATGATTCAACTTCCAGACAGAAATATGCAAGTGAAATTGTGGTTACTTTGTTTTTGTTGGCATATGAACTAACTGAAAAAGCTAATGGTCTTGGGCTAAATCCTATTGACAAGATGGACTCACCAGGGACTTCTATTCCTACCCCTAAATATTTCTAGTGTCATTGTTGTCAGGCTTCTTAATATATAGGACAAGCACAATCTTTTTCTTATAGTCCTGAGCAGTGGTGGTATTCCATTTTTTTTTACTATTGGTTCTGTGGGCATGGCTTGGTGGCTATGGTGTGGCTTGGTGCGTGTGGCAGGGGAAAAATACTGTAAAATCTCCATTTCCACCCCACTCCTGGGGAAGGTTACTGCCAACATTTCCATTCCCTCCCCACTCCACTAACCTGCTATCCAGCTCCATTCTCCTGTGCAGGGCAACAAAAGGAAGACCCAGCCGATCAGCTGGGACTCGGGAGGCAGAGAATAGATGGGGGCAGGGCCAGTCAGGGGTGGGATTTAACTGTTCTCTGAACTACTCAAAATTTCCACAACCGGTTCTCCAGAACTGGTCAGAACCTGCTGAATACCACCTCTGGTCCTGAGTCAGCCAGTGATAATGGCAGATTTAAACAGTTAGTCAAGTTCCACTCTATTGCTCTTTCCTTCTAGGATCGCCCTGGTGACCAGTATTAAGTGCCGAAACATCCCCTTAATCCTTTTCTCAGCCCCAGCGATTCAGCCACAACAATGCTTTGATAACCACAGTCCATAAAATATATTATGCAGTGGCACCAACTTGATGAGTGTGAGTGTCAGTCAAAGTTAATCTGCATTAATCAATTGACAGCACATGAAGAATGTAAAGGCTTCTTGTCCCAACACAGTTGGCAAAGGACAAAGGGAAGTTTATGTCTGATGCTCTGAACAGCCCAGGATGAATTCACAGCTCTGGTAACATTTTCTTAGGCTGTATTCCACTCCCCACCCCACCTCCGTATTGAGACAGGAAATAATCTGGTCATTTAGGGTGCAGAGTGTAGACCAAATAAGCTATTTTACTTCCTTGGTGCATCTGTTCTTGCCCTCTTCTCATCTACCATCAAAGAGAAATGCTTAAACTATAATATTCAGGGTTAATCTTCCCTTGGCTTTGTGTTTCGTGTGTGTATGCATGAGGTCCAAAACCAAAAAGTGACACACAGGGATTCTTCCCAGCTGAGTTCTTTATTGTTTCATATCTATAGACAAGATCTTGCCAAACTGAGCACTGCAGTCTACATCTACTCTACTGTATCATCATATACGCTGTGAACTGTTGGGGAGGGTCTGTCTTCACCTTCTTTCTCTCACATCTGAACTGCATTGCCTCTTACTCCTCTGGAATGTACTCCTTCCCTTCTGAGAATCCACTTCCATATTACTTTCCATTGCAGGATGTGTATACAAACACACAAATATAAACACATACATACAGGCACAGCCTATATGGCAACAGCTTCTCATTACTGATCAGGCTATCACCCCAAAGTCTCAACTACACCCAGCAAATCTAATACAGTGTTTTTAGAAAGCAAAGGAAATAGGGGGCAGTGTGTGCTTCAGTAGGTTGGCAATAGACAAATGGGTGAACATTAAACAGACTGTAGTCTATTAAAAAATGGAACAGGGAAGTCCTTCCCCAGCACCTGGAGAACAGGTGGAACTATAAGGAGGAGGAGGAGGGGGGGAGGAGGAGGAAGAAGAAGAACAACAACAACACTGGAAGTTTTTTAAAAGATGTTGGATAACCATTTGTCTGAAGTAGTGAAGGGTTTCCTGCCTAGGCAGGGGTTGGACTAGAAGACCTCCAAGGTCCCTTCCATTATTCTATTCGGAGGAGGAGGAGCGGGAGAGGGGAAGAGGAGGAGGAGGAGGAGGAGGAGGAGAGGAAGAGGAAGAGGAAGAGGAAGAGGGAAGAGGAAGAAGAAGAAGAAGAAGAAGAAGAAGAAGAAGAAGAAGAAGAAGAAGAAGAAGAAGAAGAAGAAGAAGAAGAAGAAGAAGAAGAAGAAGAAGAAGAAGAACCTTTTGCATTGCAATGCATATTCCATTTTCTCTTCTTTGCTAAGCATGCAACAGAGGAGGAAAAAATCTATTTAGGGCAAATTCTGTGCAATTAACAACTTGAGTGCTGTGCTTCTAAGGAGGGTTCCTTTCCTTGACTTGTTAAATTGCTGCTGGGAGCAGGATTCCAAGGACTGGAGCATGCTGTGGTTCAGAGAAAGGAAGGCAGAATGGCAGAGGTTCAGATGTAACCAGAACTCATGAAACGGTTACTCCTGAGTTGTGAATCTCTGGGGACATATTGACTGATGGAAAAAAAAAAGGATGGATAGAGAAAATGGTGGCTGAGAAGGTAGAATGGTTCTTCTTGACAGTATCCCATCCTATAAATAAGTAGGCCCTGGCTATGAAGTGCAATAAGTTGCCTCCATAACAGCAGTACTGGACCAAATCCAAAACTCATTCAGTCCAACTTTTTGTACCCTCGGTAACTCACCCTACATCTCTAGGAAACCTAAAAGTGGGTTTCAAAGCTTCTTCCCTGGTAATTGTTAACAGGAGACCGTTCACCTCAATCATGAAATAAGATGTACTGTATCAGTCCAGCCAATGAAAACCTGATTTTCCATGGTGCTAAACCAATCAGGTTTAATGTAAAATGTGAGATTATGAAATATTTTATTTAATTTAATGAAATACTTTATTTAATCTTCCAGGAGTCTCCAAGGTCTCTTGGAAGATTTGCACAACCAATCATAGAAAACAGTTGTTTAAAAACCCGTACATATGGCCCTTTCTTTCTGCTCTTCATGGGCTTTGAAAATAGATATTGAAAAAACAATTGCTACCAACCGGCCTTCCATTGAGGACCTGTATAATGCTCGAATCAAAAAGAGGGCTGTGAAATATTTACGGACCCCTCGCATCCTGGCCCTCTCACAAATCGTTTCAATTCCTTCCCTCAAAACAACGCTATACCAGAACAACTAGACACAAGGACAGGTTTTTTCCCAAATGCCATCACTCTGCTAAACAAATATTTCCCTCAACACTGTCAAACTATTTACTAAGTCTGCATTACTATTACTATTATTAGTAATTATTCTCATCCTTTCTTTCTATTCTTATCCTATTATTCTCATCCTTTCTTTCACCCATCTCCTCCCACTTATGACTGCATGAATGTAATTTTGTTGCTTGTAACCTTCTGATTTTTTATTGACTGTTTATTAGTATGATTTGATTTGATCGCTTAGTATTATGGTTTCTATTATGATTTGATTGCTTATTTGTACCCTTTGACTACTAGTAAGTGTTATACCTATGATTCTTGACAAATGTATTTTTTCTTTCATTTAATGAACGCTGAAAGGATTTGTACCAAAACAAATTCCCTGTGTGTCCAATCATACTAGGCCAATACAGAATTCTATTCTATTCTATTCTATTCTATTCTATTCTATTCTATTCTATTCTATTCTGTTCTGTTCTGTTCTGTTCTGTTCTGTTCTGTTCTGTTCTGTTCTATTCTATTCTATTCTATTCTATTCTACATGGTTGAAACAGGCTTCCAATCCTTGCTGTATTTTAGTGGGTATTTCAGCTCTTTAAGACTATACAGATCTAATATTCAGTCTGTTCTTCTTGCCTAGAACTGGTATCCCATTTAATTTTTTTTATCATTTGTTTGTAAAAAGTATATATCCTAAGTTTCCACCTTTAAAAAATGGTGCTTGAACTGCTAGGTTGGCAATCCTTAATTTGCCAAAGTAATGTCCTCACATTTGCATTGTTTATGGTTAGGTTCTCAGAACTAGTATAATAAAAACATTGAGAAATATATGTCCATGACAAACGTTTGTTGGCAGAAGCAACGGAGAACCTGCATTGCATCCAGTGATAACAGAAGAACCAACCAGCTCACACCTGATAGAATCTTACTGTCTAGAGGTGCTATTCAACAGGTTCTGACCAGTTCTGGAGAACCAGTAATGGAAATTCTGACTAGTTCAGAGAATCGGCAAATACCATCTCTGACTGGAGATTTTACAGTATCCTTCCCCTGCCATGCCCACCAAGTCATGCCCACAGAACCGGTAGTAAAAAAATTGAATTCCACCACTGTTAATACTGTCTGTATTTATTTAAATAAATCTTCAATGTAGCACAAGAATGACATTCAATCAAAACAGTGGTAAACCATTGTTTATAAGGAGCCTGCATAATACCTAACAAGTTAATATGGAGAATATCAGTTGGGTATTACAGAAATAGATTATTATTACTAGTGTATGCCATTGTTACATTAACCAGCAGACCAAAATGCTACTGCAGACTAGTAGTTTGGCTGCCAAGGTAGCAGCTTTGTTATAGGAAATGCTTGCGCGCTTCCCAAGGTATACCACAAATGGGGCAAGCTAGCTTCGCGCAGAAAGAAAGATGAACGGCTCTTTCTGCATGTCATCCAAAGTCCCTTTCCTCTCCAGAGCTAATGGACATCATAGCCAGGAAGCTTCAGAGCCAGCAGGAATCTGCCTGCCTGCATGGAGCACCAAGTTGCCTCCTCACCAAAGTGATACCTATTTATCTACTTGCATAGAACATGCTTTTGAACTTTTAGTGTACAGAAGCTGAGCTGAGGCAAGTGACAGGAGCTCACCTCAACATGCAGTGGTAGAACTTGAACCACTGGAGCCTTGACCATCTAAAAGCAGGGGTGTACAAACTCAATTTCATTGAGGGCCACATCATGTGATTGACCTTGGGGGTCTGGGTTGGATGTAGCTGGGATGGTTGTGGCCAGGGGGCATGGCCAGCTTCTTGCCTCCTTCTTTCTCATTCCCATCTCCTTCCTTCCTTCCTTCTTTCCTTCCTTCCTCCTTCCCTCCCTCCCTCCTTCCTTCTCATTTCCATCTCATTCCTTCCTCCACACTCAGGAAGGGATGAGGGGAGAGATTGCTGGTGGCCATGCTTACTGCAACTGTGATTTTCCTAATGGCAGAAAATTTGGTTACTGGGGCAAGTGAGGAAATCTTCTTTTTCAGGTTGCCCCAGAATTGCCCAACCCAAAGTACAAAAGGGTATGTGGAAATTCAAAGTCACACAGCTATCCAAGCTGCTTTGTAAACGCAAGGAGTTCTTTCTTTCTTCTCCCCGCTCTCTTTCCACATACCAATCACTCCAACTGGGGGCTGCAAAAGAAAAAAGAAAAAAGAAAAACTCTCACAATTGCAACTTTAACACTTTGGTGGCTTGCTGTGTTCTTTTATCAAGCCATGCGGCTTCTTCAGCGGATAGGTTTCTGAGATTTGGTTCACCTGCTGAGATGCAGCAATAATGAGGAAGTGGTTTTAACCATTGTCTGCCTATCCTCTTGCTTGGTTTAATCCCCGCACATCATTCATACACCACAAAACATTTAATCGCTACCATCCCTACCCTTTTAAAGAGACTAAATATCACACTATGTATACCGGGAGAGGAAACATTCAGTGCCACCCATCAAGCGATTTAATCCTTTGCTGCCTCAAGAGTCAGATGTTTTCAGCATGGGCAGAAAAGCATTAGCCTTCCTAAAATAAAACATATTGACAACAACAAAGGCAAGTTGACTTCCCTTTTGTTCATTTTTCTAGAGCAGGACATTTTCCTTGAGTTCTCAGACATTTGATGAAGCGGAGACCACCCATGTTAATTTGATTCAAATGTTATAAACTAATACAGTCCTGGTGCTGCTCGCGGTTCATGACCCCAGTTCTTTCCAGGATGTTGTACTTTTTAAAAACAAAAACAAAAACAACATAAAATAAAGCGGCTGTCAGCACTTGAAAGAAATGGGGGTGAAATCTATAACAAGCAAACCACATCAAGAGAGCTCAAATATTCAAGGATTTTCCTCCTCCACCACCACAAATGAGGTCCAGATTTCGCTTCGTTCTCTCACAGACCAGGTTTTGCCAGTAAAAGGTAGGTTGAGCCTCTGTGTATAGTGGGAGCACATTGAAGGGGAACTAGAGCCGCCTTTCATCTTTTCCAATGTGAAGGCTCCAATAGAAGAGAATATTGGTAGCTCAGGGTCGAACTCTGGAGTCCTGGGTGCTCTTCTGATCTTGGTGGTTTTCTTGCAGATGTTTCACTGCCCAGCTAGGTAATTATCATAATGTTACCAAGTTGGGTAATAGGACATCTGCAAGAAAAAATAAAACCAAGGCCAGAGAGCACCAAAGACTCCACAATCTGAAGGTCTCTTCGTGGGTGGGAGATCACAATTCCCAGACATATCAGGGAAGGGGGGCTTCTCAGCTACAAGTGATAGGCCGGTAGAAATTTTCTTCCTGATACAATGTGAAAGGGTTCCTTGCTGCATGACCTTGACCTTGACACCTTGACATTGCCAATTTCAGGAGCCTCATTGGCCAAATGACTTTTGGAGGAATGGCAACCAGGGCACTCCAATTACCAATGAAGAGAATCCATTTGATTTGAAAACATAGCACATTTTAGCACCAGGCTTATGGACAGGATCCACTATGGTCATTAAGTTCGCAGATGATACCACCATATTGGGTCTCACTACATGTGGAGATGAAACAGCATACTGGGGGGAGGTTCAAAAAGTATCCTCATGGTGCCTAGAAAACAACCTACACCTGAACATCAGCAAGACAAAGGAGATGGTGTTAGACTTCCGGAAGAAGAGAGAGGAACCTGCCCCACTTTACATCGAAGGGGGCTGTGTGGAAAGAGTTTCCTCCTTGAAATTCCTGGGAGTCTACCTTAGCAAAGATCTCACCTGGAAAATCAACACAACCCAGGTGGCCAGAAAGGCCCAACAGTGACTCCATTTCCTTAGGGTCTTGTGAAATAATAAAGTGGATCAATGACTGATGATCTCCTTTTACTTGTCCACAATAGAAAGCATCCTCACATATTGCATTAGGGTATGGTATGCTGGCTTGACAGCTGTGGATAGAAAGACACTACCGAGGATGGTGAGCACAGCACAAAACATCGTGGGCTGTTCCCTGATACCACCAGATGACATCGCTAGGGCTTGATGCCTTAGAAGGTGAGGAAAATCCTCAGGAGCGACTCACACCCTGGTCAGTACTTCTTCACTCTCCTACCATTGTGTAGGAGATATAGAAGCATAGCCAGCCGCACCAACACAGTTTCTACCTTTGGGCTGTCAGACTTCTGAATGGAAAATAACCTCATGTCAACATAGTATGATAGACTTGCAACAAGGTCACATAGTGTTGTGAGATTGGGATTGGGAGATTGGGACAAGGTTAGGGACTTCTGTCCTCACTGTGAGTTGTGGAGGGGGGGTGCACAAAGGGAGGCTCAGTCAATCTCATTGTACACATGTTGTACTCTGACAATAAAGGAAATAATAATAATAATAATAATAATAATAACAACAACAACAACAACAACAACAGCAATAATAAACAATTAGGATTCCAGAAATGTCACTGTGAGATACAGACAGGAGCTTGATAAAGAGGTAGGTGAAGCCAGAGCAAAGCCTAAATTCGATTTGATTTTCCTTTGATGCCATTAATGTGATTCCAAATAATTTATTTTTTATTAAAACGGACCGTTTGGTAGCAGCTTTTGAAGGAGGTGAAACCCAAGGCTTGCAGTGATGGAAACGATGGTGGTATCAAAAGTGATGTATACAGCATTGCAACGCAGCCTCTGCTCCTTTCCTCTGTGGGTCACAATATTCCATGAATGCCCCTAAAGGATTCCTTTGGGCATTCTGGCAAAAATAATGAAAGTGCTTGGATGGCCATTGCATGCAGCCCCCTTGACCAGGAGTTAAGTCATCTACATAGGACTGATGGGTCATTTTGTGATTACAAAGTCACCTTGAACATCCCTAGTCCTAGAACCATCTGTGTTGCTAAGGAATGGGGTGGGATTCAGCCGGTAAGGACTGGTTCACGCGAACCAGTAGTTTGGGTGATTGTTTGGCCCCAGCTACCCACCCTTGCTCTATTCTGTCCTATATTTTGTTTGAAGCCCAGCTGATTGGCGTGGCAGCGCAGATTGCCGCGCCTCAGCTGTTTTTACTCACCGAGCCTGCAGCAAAAGGTAAAATTTCTTGCTATTTTCCAAAGCACCGTGTGCACGCAGCCCACCAAACCAGTTGCTACCATGGTTGAATCACACCACTGGGTAACAGCCCAATGGAGATGGTAGGAGACATAAACTGGATTGCTAAAACAAGGCTAATGGTGAAAGAACAAGAGATTCAACACCCGCATTGTTGCAAATACAGAACTGAGGCACCATCTCTCAAATGGTGCCAGTATGTGCCTTTAAAAGCTGGTGACTTTGATACAGATTTGGGGCTTGCTCCAGCATTCCTGTATAATTTGTTATTATAGCATATTGTTTGCGTGATAGAAGAAGTTCAGCTTTTAAATGCATGGAGAGTAAACATGTTTGTAGCTTTAGTTTTAATTGACTTTCAATGAAATGAAATTGTTATTCTCACCTGTCCATTTTCCCCCATAGGTCTTGAGAAATACGTGTGAGGGACAGCTGAAGATTTCAAAGAACCCATGGCCTGAAGGGGGCCACCCTTGAACAGATACTGTTTTGAGTTAGTGTCATCTAAAACAGCTGAATTCCTTCCTTCCTTCCTTCATCCATTTCATGGCACTGTTTGGATTTAAAATTTCTCAGCTGATATTACTTCACATCTTCTTAATCTGAATGTCACAGAAGCACGATAGATTCCCCATTTCCCAGTGTCTTGGCACAGTTTGTGAAAATTCTACATTCAGAGTTTGAATCTTGGGAAGAAAATGTGCAAAGTTTGATAATATCCTGAAATTCTGTTCATCGGTGCCTAAAACCCTAACCTTTTTGAAGCATATTTATGGAATAGGCATTTGCATTTTCCTCTTCTAAAATGCAGTGGAACTGCTACAGAATTACAGTTCTACATTTGTTTCTCTCATGATGGTGAACATGTTAGAAAAATTCCAAGATTCTGAATTCTAACCCTTTCAGACAATGAAAAAAGAAAGCTAAGATTGTGTACATACTGACCTTTCCATGGGTTGAAAAGGCAAGTAAGTAAGAGGTTTATTGAACAGTCATAAGACCTTATCAGTAACATAACATAAATATATAACAAGACAAAATACAGATAATTTAGATATATAAGAATACAGTAATAAAAACATATTCAATAAACCTCTTACAATTTATTTACTGGGTTGAAAAGGAATTCAAGGGTTATATTAAAATCCAGTTTAAATGTTTGGTTCCAATATGGTGCCACCAATCAGCTCTAGGATGTATTTGTTGAGGGAAAGCTTTAAAAATGATTGGCTACTTAATGTATTCTGAGGCTTGGCTAGTCTAGGGAAAAGAAGGACGAGGGAGACATGATAGCAGTATGACAGTATTTGAGTGGCTGCCACAAAAAGGGGTCGATTTATTTTTCAAAGAACCTGAGGGCAGGACAAGAAACAATGGGTGGAAAATAAGCAAGGAGAGAAGCAACCTGGAATTGAAGAGAAATGTCTTCACAGTGAGGATAATTAAACAATGGAACAGCTTGCCTTCAGACGTTGTGGATACTTCATCACTGGAGGTTTTTAAGAAGAGACTGGACAGTCACTTGTCTGAAATGGTATGGGATCTTCTACTTGAGCATGGGGCTCGTCTAGAAGACCTCCAAGATCCCTTCCAGCTCTATTCTGATTCTGTGGTTAGAGAGCTCTTATGTCCTTACAGTTGTGACTACCATGTTGCCTTGTTTGAACTCCATCCACCCACACCAGACAACCTGATGCAGAGTCAAGATGAAAAGAGTTTTCAAATGCCCACTTGCTACTTTCTTTAAGTAGATATGCAAGAAGTACCAAAATAGGCCATTGTTGCTTTTATAGCTTCATATTAACAGAAATGAAATCACGGTATCAAAAGTATGGAGGCCCAAATTGGTCAATTTCATTCCATGTCCGCTCACTTATGGATTTTAAAAACCCTTCAAGTTCTTCCCCTTCCTTTTATGTTGATTTTTGAACTAATTTGGAGACTTGACACAATTTCTCATGGACTATTCTTCTCAGAAGGCAAGGCTTATTAACACATTAAAGATGTTAATTGGCTCATCTATGTGAAAATGTCAGTGACACGTCTCCAAATTCTTTTGTTAATTACCTATAGACAATTTTCACAGGTGCATTGCCCGTGTTTCATTTTTATCCAACCTTTCCATACCACTGTTCCTATTTTCCCTCCCTAATGAGTACTGAATATTGTTCTGAGCATATGTTTTATGTATAAATAAGACAAAAAGAATGAAAACATGCAAATATATACAGACGGATACGTGCATACAGATGGATTCAAAGGGTTAAGAGGTCAAGTCAAACCCCTTTGTCTAGATCTATGATGGTGAAACTTTTGGTCTTAGTGTGTCAAAAATTCAGAAAATGCCTATCTTGACTCTGCTGGTGTGTGGGTGTGTCTCTCTCTCACACACACCCACATTCAACAAAAGAGAAAGAATTCACAATAATGAATATTAAATTAAGCTATTTAAATTTGTTACTTAATAAATAATTATATAGAATAAATAAATAATTACAATCGCATTCAAGCAGCATAGTGGCCTAGAGATAAAGATTCTCGCCTCTCACTCAGGAGATTAAGAGTTCAATCCTAGGCAGGGACAGATGTTTCTCTCTCGGGGCGCAAATAAAAAATATATGCTCCAAATTCCATGTGACATCAGGCGGGGCATCCGGCCAGTAAAGGCTCAGCTCCATTCATTCAGTTGTCCTGACTCTACTCCGAATAAAGGGATTATTAGATCATAACAAAATGAGTATATAATTGTAAATATTTTTTTGAATGCCTCTCTGAGTCAGCTCTGGGTTGCATGAAGCCTGGGAACTTTGGAAAATGCATTCAAACTCCAAAATGAGCAAAAAAAAAGCATCCTGTTCTTAGGTGCTTTTCAGAGGTTCCAGAGATTGTGCGAGAGCAGGACCCCTTTCATGCAACTTCCAGAGGCCCTCTAGAAATCATGCAAGAGTCCCTGAGCCTCCAGAAATCATGGAGAACAATTATGAAGTTTTTAGAGGCTCCAGATGCCTCACAAGAGTCAAGGCCCTCTAATGTGAGTTCCAGAAAGTGTAGAGGCCTGTCATGTCACCAAAAATGACATGATGTGTCACCCTGTGACGTGCCTGTAATAAGTTTATCATCACCATCCTAGGTGAAGGCATCGGTTGATTTGGTTTCTCTAACACTCAACTGAATTAGAAACTTCTATTTTGTCCGTTTTATTCAAGAAGTTATCAAAAATATGGATGTCCAAATTGGGTCAATTTCATTCTGCATCCCCCTATTTATGGCATTTCTTCTCAAACAAATAGATATTAAATGTCAATGCATTCCTGATCATGGATCCATCTTATTGCAATTGGGGATATAAGGAGTATTTCTAATCTTTCTTTGCTATTTCATAATTTTTCTTCAGCTTCCTCAGTTGAGAAGAATCATTTAATGTGCAAAACCTAGAGTAAGACATTTGCTCTGTTCCTTTCTGATCTGGGCTGGCACCACCATAAAACAATCCACATTGACAAATCCCATTAAAAGTTCCAGGTGAGGAGAAGAAGAGAAAAAAAAAACTGTCCTTAGAGATATTTAAGCTAAAAATGAAAGGAAAAATAGGAATCTAAAAGAAGAGATTGGCTCTTCAATAAAGTGGTGAATAGAGCCCACAAAGGTGCCATATAACAAAACCATAATCAAATCTTCTTTGCATAAAAACTGGAGGGAGAAGATGTCTAAATATGAGCCGACTAAATATGAGCCAGCAGTGTGCAGCTGTCACCAAAAAAACTAATGCAATCCTAAATTGCATTAACAGAGGGGTACAATCGAGATCAAGAGAGGTACTAATACCACTCTATAAAAGCCTTATTAAGATCACACCTAGAGTACTGCATCCAGTTTTGGTCACCACACTATAAAAAAGATGTTGAGATTCTAGAAAGAGTGCAGAGAAGAGCAACCAGGATGATTAGGGGACTGGAGACTAAAACAAATGAAGAACGGTTACAGGAACCGGGCATGGCTAGTCTGGTGAAGAGAAGGACCAGGGGAGACATGATAGCAGTCTTCCAATATTTAAGGGGCTGCCACAGAGAGGAAGGGGTCAAGCTATTTTCTAAAGCACCTGAAGGTGGATGGAAACTGAACAAGGAGAGATTTAACCTGGAAATAAGGAGAAACGTTCTGAAGTGAGAACAATCAACTATCATTGGAACAGCTTACCCTCAGAAGTTGTGGGAGCGCCATCAGTTGAGACTTTCAAGAAGAGATTGGACTGCCATTTGTCAGAAATGGTGTAGGGTCTCCCACTTAGGCGAGAGATTGGACTAGATGACCTATAAAGTCCCTTCCAACTCTGATTATCTGTTACCAGTTATGTCAATTCTAAAATTACTGAAGGTAATTCTGAAGGTCCAGAAACTGCTTGCTTAAGTAGCCTTTTAAGAAAGGTGGGACAGAATTGTGTTTTGTCTAAAACTGGATAGAAAGAGAAAGTAGAATTTACATAGTTAATTTTCTCCTTGCATACCTATCTCCAAACACTCATATTTCTTTTCAAAATTCAGTAAGTGGGAGCTGGGTCTGGAGGAGGTTGAATTATTCTTCATGAATGAAAGAGAACTTTCCGAAAACAGGAATCCAACCCTAACAATGACCCAGGGAGAAGCCTTTAGGAATGTCCTATAAAGGAGATTTGTTTATAGCAAATGTATCATAAAAATTGTTGCAGCCCAGTGCCTGGCTAATCATATCCTACAAGGAGTCCAATAGCATGTGCAGAGAGTGGATGTTAACAAAGAGAGGACTCGATTGACTTCTTCTGCTCAGGATGTCATGAGATGGTGAAGAATGGTTCTTTCTGGATTTTAGATCATTACTTTTGCGTGCTGAACTTTAACAGGATCAAAGACTGTGATGATTTAGGAGTAGGAGGCTCCCACTCTGTTCTCATGATAGAAATTATTCACTCCATAAAGTCGAAACAGTCTTCCTTCCCATTTTCCTTCAAGGATAAATGCACGATCTTCCATGGAACGTGTAGCAAAGCACTAATAATGCACCAATCTGTGCAGCATCAAAAGTGCACATGCAGGAGACTAATGAAAGGTCAGAGAAGGGTCTAAGGTCTAAGGCAGTGTGCCTGCCCTCATCCAAGAAACACTACTATGCTGTTTAGAGCTGTTTTGATGATTCAGCGGAATCTCCTCCATACCTCACTTAAAAACATTCCATGGCTGCGCATAGACATAAAAATCGCTTTTAAAAATGCTGAACTCTTCATCCAGCACTTTCTTATGCAAGGTAGGGTTTCCACAAGAAAAATAACATTGGAAGTAGTATGTATGTCCTTGTTTCCACCACCACTGTAGCTTACTCAATTTCATGCCTGCCTCTGGAGATTCTCACTCATCCAAGTCATGGCTGTCCCAAAGACGTTTTCCAAAAGGCAACTGGACTTCCTTGGTTTTTTTTTTTTTTTTCCTTTTAAAACATTTCATTTCTCATCCAAGAAACTCCTACAATTCTAACTGACTGGTGGCAAATGGAAGGATTTACATTCTTTGCTAATGACTAGATGACTACAAAAAATATAAATTGTTCCATTCCACACTAATCAGTTCCTGGGGATTTTGCTCCACTAGTTGTTGCCAACTAGAGGGGGCAGAGCTTATCTCTATTTCAAGGCCATTGAGCCAGCACTATCAGAAGACATTTCTGCAGTCATTTGGCCAGCATGACATCACAGAGCCCTGTTACTTTCCCACCAAAGTAGTACCTATTTATCTACTTGCTTTTGCATGCTTTCAAACTGCTAGGTTGGAAAGAGCTGGGGTGAGGATGGGAGCCTACCCTGTCATGTGGCGCTCCTGGGCTGCCAGCTTTCCAGTCAATAAATCCAGTGTCTTAATAGCTGAGCCACTGTGCTCAGTGAACTGAAGAAGCTTCTTGGAGGAGAGGTCAAATGTTTTCAAAGGGGGAAAAAAAACAACAAAGAAGTCCAGTTGCCTTTTGAAAAAGCACTTTTGGGATAGTCATCTCCATGTAAGCTTTTACACTGATCTCAGTTTGATAGGGTGTGTTGTGTTAGTTGTTTAAAACGTTCATTATCACCCAAGTCTAATTTAATGAAAAGAAGAACTAGAAGTCACCTGATAGCAGTGTTTCAATATCTGAGGAGCTGCCACAAAGAAGAGGGAGTCAAGCTATTCTCCAAAGCACCTGAAGGCAAGACAAAAAGCAGTGGGTGGAAACTAACCAAGGAGAGAAGCAACCTAGAACTAAGAAGAAATTAGAACAATTAATCAGTGGAACAACTTGCCTGTAGAGGTTGTGAATGCTCCAACCCTGGAAGTTTTAAAAGAAGAGATCGGATAACTATTTGTCTGAAATGATACAGGGTTTCCTGCCTAAGCAGCGGGCTGGACTAAAAGACCTCCAAGGTCTCTTCCAACTCAATTATTCTATTCTATTCTATTCTATTCTATTCTATTCTATTCTATTCTATTCTATTCTATTCTAGCAGAAAAGGGCACAGGCAACTGGCATCTCTATTTAAGAGCTATTGTCCCATTTTAGCAATTCTTCCTGGATGGAAATCTCATTTGCCACCTTTGGCAAACACTTTTTTAACCTCTCCTGAGACAGAACTTATAAGCAATGAGTCCAATGATACCTACTAGCTAAATGAAAAGGTCAAGTTTGAGAAACCTTTTCCAGAGCAGCTAGCATCTGCTCTGTGTTTTGAGCAGCAGCCCTTTGAACGATATTGCTGAGATATCTGGTTTAGATTGCAAAACTTAATGAATAGTGAATCATGAATTGATGTCTGGTGTGAAGGGGCTGGAGGGAGGACATTCATGACCACAAATGTTTCCATTTCAGCCCATTCTTAATACCTTGGATAGGCCACCCTCTTCTTTCAAACCCCATTTAGGTTTCCAGTCAAGAGCTATTGCTACCAAAGGAATATAAAAAAATGGATGAAACCTCAACCCCATGTGAGTTAAACCAGATCTGTTGCATATTTGTCAATATAAAGGAGGAAGAATATCTGAAAGTTCATGTGCATCTATTGTAGCTGTTTCTTGGAACCTGTAGCATAGGCCAATACATTTTATTGAGTGATGATTTAAGGCAAAAGGGACTTTAGCAAAAGAAACCTACAATGTGCTTCTTCCTGTCATTTTCCCGAATAGGAATGAATCTAACAGTCAGTGTGACAACGGTTTAAATTTTCATTGGCAGGGAAAAATTACAATTCATGTAGTGACATTTTAACTACTGTTCAAGTCTTTCTATATCAGGATGCACAAATTTTTCTGAACTGATGCCAGCAAGAAGTAGGGTAAGGAAACATATTGTCAATCCAGAACAGAGGTGGTATGCAGTAGGTTCTGACCAGTTCTGGAGAACCGGTAGTGGAAATTTTGAGTAGTTTGGAGAACCGGTAGTGGAAATTTTGAGTAGTTCAGAATGCCACCTCTGACTGGCCCCACCCTCATCTATTCTCTGCCTCCCGAGTCCCAGCTGATTGGCTGGGCCTTCTTTTGTTGCCCTGCACAGGAGAACAGAGCTGGAAAGCAGGTTAATGGGGTGGGGAGGGAAATGATTGTATATTAACCTTCCCCTGCCACACCCACCAAGCCACGCCCACCAAGCCACACCCACAGAACCAGTAGTAAAAATTCTTGAATCCCACCACTGATCCAGAAGATAGGCTAGTGCAACGTTAAAACCTATCTCATCAATCTCATGTGTTCTACACTATCTCCTGATTTATTAAGGCAGAAATCATCAGCTAAGGAGGAGGATTGATAATGAACAAAAAGAATGTTTGGTTTTTCTTTTTCATAAGAGGAGAGACCAGTCTGAAGCTTCTTTGACTGATCACATTTCCCAGTCTGGAAAAACGTCTAATGGACAGAATTCCTGCCTGAGGTCTATCTACTCCAGGATGTTCACAGAAGCCTAGAGAAACCAAGAAGGCTGTTGGGGAGATAGTTATACAGGTAGCCCTCAACTTGCAACTGTTTGTTTAGTGACTGTTCAAAGTTACAACAGCTGTGAAAAAAAAATGACCATTTTTCACCCTTGTGACTGTTGCAGTTTCCCCTGATCATGTGATCAAAACTCAAAAGTTTAGCAACTGGCTCCTATTTGTGATGGTTGTGGTGTCCCAAGGTCATGTGATCCCCTTTTGCAACCTTCTGACAAGCAATGCCAATGGGGAAGCCAAATTCATTTCGCTACTGTGTTATGAACTTAACAACTGAGAGATTCACTTAACAACAGCGGCAAGAAAGATTATAAAATGGGGCAAAATTCACTTAACCATCTCACTTAGCAATAGAAATTTGGGACACACTTGTGATCATTTGTTGAGGATTATCTGTATAATGAAAGGCAGATCATTCAACAAACTCTCATAGACACCTAGAAATGACAAACCACCACATTCGAGTCTATGACAATTTGCCATGGCCAACTTCCCATGGCCAACTCACCATGCAGCCAACTTCCCATGGCCAACTAGCTGTGGGACAACTCACCATAGCCAACTCACTGCAGGACGATATGCTTTGGAGACAAGAGTTACACTAATATCAAAGACATGTGAATGGCAAAAATTAAAATATTTTTTATTTATTTTAAATAGTTAAATAGAATTGTTAAATTGTCCTGCAGTGAATTGTACTATGGCGAGTTGTCCATGGTGAGTTATACTGCAGTGAGTGGTCCATGGTGAGTTGGCCACGGTAAGATGGCCGTAGCAAGTTGTCCCATTCCACCATACTTAGCCCATGACAATTTCGTTAGTTTCATTCAACCAAGCTTCAAACCCAAATTCTCTCCCATTAAATTCAAGGGAAGCTGATCTGAATCAAACAATAAACCTTGGCAGGATTTTTCAACTTGGTCCCATACTGAGAATTGCAGGTTCAAGATTAGAATTGCTAATTTGGAGATGCAACCAAGAATAAAGATTTCCAGTCTTCTCTTGTTTGCAAAAGTACTGTCCAAAAATGTGATATGTAGTGGACTTGTGTTAAAACAAAACAAATTTGAGCAAAGATACACAACTGGCTAGAAAAGATGATAGGGAATCATGTCGATCTCAACTGTTTTTATTAGGTATAATATCAGAAAAAAATATGTATTTAATATTCAATGTTGTAACAGCAGTGAGGATTATATTCAGACAATATTGGAAAAATGGAGAAACACCATGAGATTAAGAGATAGTTAAGAAGATACTAATTAAACTGTACTGAAATGGATAGATTGACATTGAAAATTAAACAGAAAAAAAGACACAGAATACTATCAAACATGGAATTTTACCAGTGGTTGGAAAAAAAGGGGTGGAGATTAAGAATATAATCAGAATTGTTAAGCAAATTAAATATCCAAACAACACAATGATTATTAAGCACTAAGAAATGTAATTAATAATAAATAAATAAAACTTGGGAAAAAATGTGATTCCTGGGCACTCTATTTTTTGCATCAATCGATGGCTTGTATATACAGTCTTGCTGAGCTGATTCAGCAGAAAGATCAAAGGTTGGTGTTGTGTGTATGTGTCTGTGTTTATAATGGCAGATGGAAAGTATGAGAATCTGTGTGGCTTAGAACTAAATTGCAAAAAAAGGAAACAACAGCTCTTTCAGCCTTACTCTCAGTCCCATTCTGCTATGCATATGCAGACAAACATCTCCATTAGGAGTATCATGTATGTTAATGATTACAGAGAAAGCTTTAGAAAGTGGAGGGTTTTTTCCTTATCTGAAATGCAAATTCTTTTTGGCAGTAAGAAAGTAAAATAATTTAATAGATTTGCAAATGAGAAATGCTGTAGAAAGGCAACATGATAATTTTACTGCTAGCGTTGCAGTAAGCATAAAATAATAACACAGAAAATTCTGAAAGTTTTTTTTATATCTGTTTGTCTTAGAAAACCTTCAGCCCGGAGATTTACATTCATTTTTTTTCTTTTATTCATAATGTAGAGTGTAAATGATCTTCACAAAGTGAGCCAATTTCATAACCTGGCAACCAATATCAGTTTTTATAGACTATTTCTAGGTGGCTAATGTTTTGGGGCATCTGGTGTCGAATATGAAAATGATATTTTAAGGATCTTGGTTTGTTTTCTTTTCATTTTCCCTACAGCAAAGTTTCTGAGATTTCTTGGATTCCACGGTAAGTATATTCTTTATTGAAAATGGAGTAAAAATGGAACAAATCCTTATTTTGTAGTGATTGTAGTGATGAATTTTGCTTAGAGGTTTCTAGAAATGTAGCCATTTTCATTCTTTGCAGCAAAAAAAGAAAATTAGGAAGTTGTGGCATCTTAAACAACAATCAACATATTACTGCATATATTTTCCTGTGGCATAATAATTCAGATAACTCTATAATAGAGTTATTGTAGTATAAATAGAAGTCAGGCTACCAAGCAAACTAATAAGAGGAACTGTGGCAATTCATAGTCCTGGAATTTTAGTACAAAGCATCAAGAATTATATAGTTTTAGAAGCACAGAGCTATCTCCTAGGCAAAACAGAATGTGAAGGCCTATCTACACTGATAATACTATATAAACTGGTATGCTAAATTGACTCTAGATTAGCTTAAGAAAATCTGGTTTTCTCTCAGACATGTTGGCTACAGCTGCCAACAAGCTGCCATGTCCCCACTCCACCCATTGGACAAGTCCCTGATGTTGGGCCCTCCCATTTTACTGTTCCAGGAAAGTGATTGGCAATCATTTCTTCCTTGCTTTGGTTGAAACTTACTACTCATATCTCCTTCATGTGCAAATGTGTATTCATTAAGGCCCCAGGCTAGAAGCCAGTTGACAGTGACTTCTAGTCAGTGGTAGGATTCAAAAAAAATTACTAGCGGTTCTGTGGGCGTGGTTTGGTGGGCATGGCATGGCTTGGTGGTCATGGTGTGGCTTGGTGGTCATGGCTTTGGGGGAATGGCAGGGGAAGGATAGTGTAAAATCTCCATTCCCTCCACACCCCACTAACCTGCTTTCCAGCTCCGTTCTCCTGTGCAGGGCAACAAAAGAAGACCCAGCCAATCAGCTGAGACTCAGGAGGCAGAGAATAGATGGGGGCGGGGCTAGTCAGAGGCAGTATTTGCTGGTTCTCCAAACTACTCAACATTTCCGCTACCAGTTCTCCAGAACTGGTCAGAACCTGCTGAATACCACCTCTGGTTCTAGTCCTCTCTTAGGCATGAACGTTGGCTGGATGACTTTGGGCCAGTCATTCTCTCTGAGCCCAACCTACCTCATAGGGTTGATGGTGGGACCAGGGGTGGGATTCAAATTTTTAACAACTGGTTCTGTGGGCATGTCTTAGTTGGTGGGCGTGGCTTGGTGTTATTGGCTGGGTGTGGCCAACTCAATATCACTCACATCGAGGCACACATCTCCTCGCCTGGCCTCTCATGACTGTGGGGATGCTACAACAGTCGTAAGTGTGAAAAATGATCATAAGTCACTTTTTTCAGTGCCATTGTAACTTTGAATGGTCACTCCACACAAGCAAAGTACCAGCAAAGGAGAGGGGGGGAAACTCCAGAGAAGTTCCTGAAATAGGAAGTCTAGTCCTGCCAAGAATGTAATAAGGGTTAACAGAGAGGCAGTTTCTGTAAGCAACACCAGAATGTTTCCTTCCTGCCTTCCTTACAGGATTAGGCCAGTAATTTCTTCTAACAACCGGTTCTAGCAAATAGGTGCGAACTGGTAGAATCCCACCCCTGTGTGGGACAAATAGGAGAAGGAAGGAGTATTATATATATTTGTATGAAAATAATAAAGGTGGGATAAAAATAAATATAAAATAATAAAAATAAATGTTTGAGTTATTGCAACCCAAGGCTGATCATCCTTGTTAAGGAACCTCAAGGAATTTGGCATTCCTTCCCTTTAATATTTTCTCCACCCTGATGAAGTACCTACCCAAATACTACTCATCCCAACCCCGAGTGTCAAGTAATTTTTTTTTTGTACCATGGGGAAAAGTTATGCAAAGTCTCAGGAAATAGATTTGTGGATGCACTTCTCTCTTTAATATTTTTCGTGCTCTCCTCTGGCATCCTCTGCCAGTAATCTCCTTTCCTCCTACTTCACACTTTCAGTGAGCCTTCTGGTCCCACAGCAGATGCAATGTGAATCTTCTCCTTCTATGTATTCTGCATATGTTTCATTAAAAGTGTTTGTTTCTTTAATCAGCTTGAAGCTCTAACAGGGAGGAGGAGGAGGAAAGGGAGAGGAGGAAATTGGATTCTACTGAGCTTCACACTCTCTTGATTTCAGTACATGGAGTCACTCAGAGATCTCAACTGTTTTCCCCAGATTCATGGGTTTCTCCTTTTCAGCGATGGCTACAATTTGCACTGGCACCCAAAGATAGAAAAAAACAGCCTTTTGATTTGTTACTCGGCGGAACCAAACATGAAAGAACATGGCGGGAGCTGCCAAGTTGGGAGAAGGAAAAAAAAAAAACAACCCAGAAAGTGGGATGTATTTTCACGATAGGTTGCTTAGCAATTGCTGGTACGGGAAGGCTGACATTTTGCAACAAAAGGGACACCATCCTTTCCACATTTGCACTGGCAAGTGAAAACAGGGCTTCTGACAAAAGAGAGTATAAGCTGGCAACAGAAAGAGCAGAGCATGGTAACAGTTGGGACTTGGCTATAGTCTTCGCTTGGCCTCTAAGGCAGAAGGAGGTAGGACAGTTTCATAAAGTTCCTCAGCTTTATTTGCTTTAATTCTCCAGTTGGAGACTTTGGATCAAGTCCTCCAAAATATTGCCTGGGAGAATTCTGTATAATACATGTAAGACAAAGATAAAGGTTTCCCTGTCAGTCGTGTCAGTCTAGGGCATGGTGCTCATCTATGTTTCTTGGTTGAGGGAGTCAACGTTCTCCAAAGGTAAATGCCATGGTCATGTGGCCAGCATGGCTACTATAAATGCCAAAGGTTCATGGAAAGGACAAGAAACAATGGATGGAAACTAATCAAGGAGAGACTCAACCTGGAATTGAGGAGAAACGTCCTAACAATGAGGACAATCAACTAGTGGAACAGCTGGCCTCTAGAAATTGTGGGTGCTTCAGGATTGGGAAATGGTTGGAAGAAATGATGGGATTTAAAATAGACCATAGACCAGAATGTTTTTTATTGGGAATTATACCAAAAAAATACAATAAGGAAGAGTTATATTTGATAATACACATCATTACTGCATCAAGAATGGTATTTGCCCAGAAGTGGAAAGAGGAAAAAAATTCCTAATGAAGATGAAGTAATAAATACAATTTTGACTTGCACTGAAATGGATAGGTTAATACTAGAGATAAAAATTAAGGACGAATCAGAATATTATATAATTTGGAATAGATTTTACTATTGGTGGGGACAGAAAGGAAGAGTTTAAGATTGAAAAAAATTGTTAAGAGGGCAGCTGTGATTATGAGACGTAAATAATACCAAGAATGTTGGAAGATGTAAAGAAGGATGAATAAATGTATATATATGTGTATATATGTACAAATGAATATAAGATCTATATTCTATTACAATTCACTAGAATGATGACCAAAAGTTATGTCACAACAGTTCCACTACGTTCAATGTTGTTATGTTTAATTAAAAAAAATTAAAAAAAGAAATTGTGGGTGCTTCATCACTTGAAGTTTTAAGGAGAGACTTGTCTGAAACAATATAAGGTTTCCTGCTTGAGCAGAGAGCTGGACTAGAAGATCTCCAAGGTTCCTTCCAGTGCTACTTTGAACTCTGTTACCTTCCCACCAAAGTGGTACTTATTTATCTACTCGCATTTGCTTGCTTTTGACTGCTAGGTGGGCAGGAGTTGGGGCAAGGAACAGGAGCTGACCCAGTTGTGCAAAGTTCAGGTCTTGAACCTGGACTGTCTCTCCAACTCTCTCCAGCTGACAAGTTTTATCTGCGGAGCCATTGCACCCCCTATAAATACAAGAGCGATAACCAAATCCATCTAGAAACTGGACACAGATGCTGTTAGCCACAGTATATCCCCTCTACACTGAAGACTTAATTTGAATTAACAATCTGTGCATCCTTTGACAGAAAGCTGGAGACATCCTCAAGTTAAACACAGCTTCTAAAGACTGCATAGTCACATTGGCATCCTTCAGTCACAAGAGACTATGGTATCATGCTATAAAATCGGTTACTGCCACTTCCCGTGTTGTTTCAATGCTGTATGCAAAGCTGGGGTGTCCTCTTCAGAGCACGAGGCCTGGGTAATTTAATATGGAGGACAAACTGTTACCCAAGCAGAAGATCCCCCCTCTCCACATCACTGAAATAGTCTAATGGAACAGCAGAGCCGATACGATTAGTTCCAGCTGCATCACAGGAGTTACCAGAACGTGATTGTACACAGTCACAAACTGCTTCTGGGAATCTGGTTCCGGATTTTGCCTCAAGGTTGATTCCTGAAGCCTTTTCCAATAATAGATATAGCCACAAGGCAGTTGAGGTTTGAAATCAGAGTTTCCCTTCTCCTAGAAGATGGTTCTACCATTTTATCTGCCATTGGGGCATAAAGGCCTCTTCAATATTGTTGACCATCTTCTCCTGTAACCCTGGAAAGGGGCCCTTATGAGGTACTACCAGCCAGGCCAGCTGGACCAAGATTTTTTAAGGAGGTATTACTTCTCTGGCACTCCTCCTTACTCCAGGACTCCCAGCTCAGCTTCATTTTCAGTGTCCATTATCTTCCAACATGGTCACATAATATTTTTGTTTCTCCTTCTCCTTCTCTGTGTAAAAAAAGTGGTTTGTTACTGTCTATTTCCACGATGTTGGTTTTTTTTACTTTCCAGTTTAGCCTTCTACCCAAATATTCCCTGTGGGTGAACTTTCTATTCTGCTACCTGGTTTCCTTTCTATAGATAAGCTAGAGAAATGCATATTGGATGTTCCAGTCTGAGCATCAGCTATGGTTGCACATTCCATGGTTGTATCGTCCAGATCCAATACATTTCATGCATACTGGACCATAGTTAGACTTAACTTCAGGAAGTGTTGACTAGAAGTATTACACAGCTTCCAGATTTCCTAATGAGATAGTTCTTCGGAGTTCCAGCCAGCCACGTGGTCCTTCTATCACAACAATGGAACATGGAATCATCCTCTGAATATGAATGCAAGATTTAATCAAAGGTAACATTTCCTTACACAACTCTTAATAGAGCGATGAATTTGTTGCCATCAGATGTAATCATCAGCACCAATGTAGTTGGCTTTAAAAAGGGGAGGAGAAAGCTGTTAAGGGCTGTTTGTCCTGATGGTTATGTTGCTTCTTGAAACAAAGCCAGCATTTCTTAAATACCAGTGGCTTGGAAGGAACAGCTGGAAGAGGATTTGTCCCTATTTCAGAATGTATTGGGTACATCTGGTGTCTCCTTGGAAGGGCTGAACTAGACTAGCCTTTGGTTTGATTCAGCAGAGTTTTCCTCTTCTGATCTTGTTCAGCCATTTGCCCCTGCCCACTTGAACTTTTCTTCATTGCTTTGGGTTTCATCATTTAGTTCTTTCTTATTTTTTTTCTTAAAATAGCTGGGTTTTTTTTTGTTCAAAGTCTTTATTTAAACGTTGCTCTTGGAGTTCTTATTCTTGTGCACCTGATCAAGTGAGTATAAACAAAGGAATTAAGCAATTCATTGCCACCCCTGATCAACACAGAACATAGAGAGAAGGAGAAAAAAAAATACAGTGACTCTGTAAAGAATCTTCTCCAGAACAGCTCTCAAAAGATAACTGGAATGATTGGTGCAGTGTGCATATAGTTGCCATTCATAAAACACCACTGCTTCTATTCCATCTCTCCCCATGATCTAACAATATTTTGTGAAACAATGCATGTGAACAGATGGCTGGTTAGTCTACTTCTAAAGCATGTATGTGCTTTAACTTATGCATTCAACACACTGAGGTTTTTCTTGTCATTTCAAAAAAAGGAACAAGAGATACATTCGTTCTCTCTGATGCTGCTTTCAAGGTGACACATGGGAAGTGAATGAAGGGCTGTTTGTTTGCTTTTAATTTCTTTTTAAATAGAGGAACAACCAGTCTCATCCCACTCCAGCCACGGGTGCCATTCAACCGATGTAACAACCGGTTCATTGAATGCGCACTTCACGCAGAGCATTTGCTACTGACCCTCTCCAGCAATCTCTCTGTGTTAAACAACTGATGCGTGGCAATCCGCTGTGCCGCACGAATCAGCTGAGCTTGGAAACCAGGATATAAAGCACAGCCTAGAACTGGGGTGAGTGGACGAGCCCAACAGCTGATCGTCAGAGTGAACTGGTTCACTCACAGCTGATCCTCGGAGCTACCAGTTCACCCGAACCAGCCTGAATCGGTAGAATCCCATCCCTGACTCCAGCATCCTGGCAATCCCCTCTCTGCTCAAATGGCTAGGAATGGCTCCCAATTAAATGCATACCTCGGACTATACTTTCTTATGTTGGAGCTCTCCAGATGTGTTGATGCTACAATTCACTGGACAACAAGGCCTATTGCTTTGGGGAAGTTGCAATTAAGTAACTCTGGAAAGACATCAAGTTTTGAAAAAGTGATCTTGAGCAGTAATCTCAACTTTTCTGATGTGATGTGTGATATGTGATATGTGATGTGTGATATGTGATGTGAATGAAAAATTCAAATTAATTTTTAATTTATGAATAAGTGATATGCAAGCACTTAATGTGATGTGTGGTGTGTGATGTGAATGAAAAATTCAAATTAATTTTTAATTTATGAATAAGTGGTATGCAAGCATATCATTTGTTCTAATCAAACCAACTGATTTTCTAGTAGCTTCCATATATAACCAACCTGTAGGCAATGAGCAGGCTGAGTCAAGCATGCCATCAGTTTAGAATCCCTTTATGCCACAAGAAAGCACAGTCCAGCCCAACTTGAATTCCATTGACTCTTATCTACCACTAATTTGCTTTGATTGTTAGTAGTTCAGATACTTGCAGAGAGCATAAGCTTTATAATCATTTGAACTGCTTGGGTGTCTTATTGTCCCACACTTGACACAACGTTCTATTCAATTCAAAGCCTAGATTTAACTAAGTTTTCGTAAGAAGTTATATTTTCTCAAGGAGAAGAGAACAAAAGATGATCCTTCATCTAATGAAGGTTTGGCTTCTTCCTTTCTAGTTATTTTCTAGGGTGGTGCAAGGCTTCAAAGGAATGTTTTTCTTTGACAAAGCTCTGAAGTCCTTTCAAATTGCTGGATGAAGCAACATTGTTGGTAAACTGAAACACAGCAGTCAAGTTGCTTTGCCTTAGTCTTCTTTGGAGCCTGTCTCAACTTCTTGCTGTAGAGATTGGAGAAGACTCAGAGGAACTTATTCAGTGACTGCTGCAGGACAACTGAGAAGACTTTTCCTCCCCCAATACTAATCAAAGCTTCTCCAAACAGAGAAGCTTAGCATCAGGCAATCCTACTTTGATGAATGTTCTAAAAGTGATGCTGTTCACCTTCTAACTATACTCCAAAAGACACTGCCTGAACTGCCTTCAGTGTATGTTGATGGAGTTCCATATTCCAACTTTGGAATTTTATGCCCTGAAGCTGTCCAAACATGGATGTGCTTTATCCAGCACTGGGAAGAAGGCTGGAAGGACCTTTCTCAAGCAGAGTTGGCTTAAGAGGTTGAAATCACTTTGATTGTATCATTCAGATGAATCAGATGACTCTTAATTTAGCAAAGTTCTTCAGTTCATCCCCATGGCCAGAATGCATGATGATGTCATATATGATGATGATGATGGTGATGATGATGATGATGATGATATGACGATATCCATTCATTTGTGTCCGACTCTTGGTGATTCCTCCACAACTTCCAATCTTGCACTAGTTCTTTGAGTTGTTCTATGTTCTGGCTGGTATCAGATCTTCTTGGTCAAATTGAATTTATGTTGCTTGGAAAAGGGGTGGTTTCCCATTCCAATATCAATAATGAAGAGGAAAATAATGGAGGTACTAAAGATTCAGCAGTCATTTTCCTCTCCCATGGTACTCTCAGTTCTAGACTTCAGGTATCAGCCTTATTTTTAGAACATGGAAGAAATTGTACCTGCCCTGGACCTTAGCCCACGAGATAAATATTTAATATCTTTGAGAAGTGACTTCCACGCTTATTATTATGCAGGAATAAATGACGATGTATTCATTTCACCAAAATGACATGAGGCACATGCAGATGTCTAGTAACATGTGGAGAGCATATAAAGATAAATGTGTCCTATATGTGTGCTTTGTCTTTCCTGAAAAGAAGATCCTTCTCTGTAAGGATCTGTCACAGGACAAAGACTATTTATCTGGAAACATGACCATTGGAATGGCTGCCCCAAGAAGAGACTAAAATAGTACAGGTAGTTCTTGACTTCCAACCAGTGGTAGGATTCAACTTTTTTTACTATCAGTTCAGTGGGCATGGCTTGGTAGGCATGGTGTGTCTTCATGGGTGTGGCTTGGTGGGCATGGCAGGGGAAGGTTACTGCAAAATTCCATTCCCTCCCCACCCCACTAACCTGCTTTCCAGCTCCGTTCTCCTGTGCAGGGCAACCAAAGAAGACCCAGCCAATCAGCTGGGACTCAGGAGGCAGAGAATAGGGGTCAGTCAGAGGTGGGATTTGCCGGTTCTCCGAACTACTCAAAATTTCTGTTACTAGTCCTCCAGAACTGGTCAGAACCTGCTGAATACCACCTCTGCTTCCAACCATTCATTTAGTGGACAGTTCAAAGTTGCAACCATTTGACGTATTTAGTTCAGCACTAAAAAATGACTTGTGACAGCTTTTCACATGTACAACCATTGCACCATTCCCATGACCACATTATCAAAATCTAGACACTTGCCAACTGGCTTGTATTTATGGCTCTTTTAGTGTCCTGGGATCATGTGATCACCATTTGTGACCTTCTGACAAGCAAAGTCAGTGGGGAAATTCAGATTCAGTGAACATCTGTGTTACTAACTTAACATCTGTTGTGATTCATTTAACAACTGTAAGCAAGAACATTTGTAAAACGAGGCAAAATTCACTTTATCAACTGTCTTGCTTAGCAATGGAGATTTTGGGCTCAATCGTGGATCTAAGTCAATCTGCATTTCAGCCATCCCAGCTATAATTATGATTTGGACAACAGTCAAAATAAGCACAGAGGTCACTCCATTAGTCTACAGCATGACACTGTAATTCTACTTAAGAGATTTTGTTAGTTTTAAAATATGGAACTGTGAGCCTACTTTAGCATGTGTATATTATTATGCAAACTTGTCTCTGCTTTAGTTCTATTTTTAGCAGAATATTTTCTCTTCTTTAATGCTGCACAAGTAGCCACTGTATGCAGCCATGTATGACAGATCCTCGGGTCTCCAGCACTCATTAGTCATGTCTTTTATAGGGACCATAGGAGTTCATTAAATACCGTTTGGGAGAAAGAGCATGGGACCAATGTATTCCTTCTTGCAGTAAACTTCCAGACAGGTTTAACCTTTGAGTTTGGTTGTTTATAGCAGTATGAATCTCCATCTCGGCACCATATTGTTCTGTCTTTGAAATTCATTTTGATCAGCCATTGTTGCAATGCCGGGACTTGGGTACTACTTGGATGAGTTGGAATTGATCAGACCAGCCTGACTCCTAAGATATTGAAAAGTTATTGAAAGATGGCTCTGTCCTGGATAGTTCATCATGATGGCATCCCATCAAGAGAAAACAGATGCTCTGCAAGAATCATGCTGTCCTGGAAGTTGCTAAACAATTTGCATTTGATGGATGTAATGGCAGGCTGAAAGGGCTCATCAACTCAAGGCATGGGGTAAAACAGAAGAGTGGTGGTCTCCTGTCTATCCATCCCTCCATCAAATAGACTTACGGGGTTGCATTTTAATTGATCTATAGTGGCGGGAGAGTTTGCCTCCACTTTTCAGTAGATCCAATTGGATCTTTATCTTATTCAGTATATAGCACAATCAAAAGTTAATGCTAGCTTACTGTATCTAATTTCAAAGCCTTGCTACCATTATTTCTGCTAATGTTGCAGGCCCATTTATTGTACAATCCTATACCCAAGACACAGGAGTGGATCCCAGTGAAATGTATGCTCAGATAAGTATCATTTTTAGTATTAAATAATCCTTGATGAACTTGAGCTGTTCATAAAGGAAAACATGACTTCCTTGCACATTAAAGTGAGTTTTCTGCACAGATTTTGCACTAATATTACATAAAGGGCCAAGCCCAGTATTTAATATTAGTGCAAAACGGCATTGTTCACATTCTTCTTGGGAACTCTTGAGTTTTCTTGGAGGAAGGGGGTAAACTTGGTTTCCATAGATAGAAGATTACAAATTGCCAATCGGTTTTTAAAATTATCTTGCTATAAATTCCTTTGAAATGTTTGTTGAACCTATAAAGTATCTATTAAAATTAAAAAAGAGAGGTCTAAATCTTATAATAGAAGTAAAACCCCAAGATAGCAGTGGAACTTCTCCATTGGAGGTTCCTTCTTGGCCAACCATTATTTGGGGAATCATACACTCTAATTCTCATTAAGAGAATTTTAACACCATATGGTGTTCTTAGACATTGTCAATTCTAAAAACCCAGATTTTGGGTTTTTAGAGTGTGCCGCGTGCAAGAGTGTGCTGTGTGCAAGAGTGCGCCATGCACAAGAGGGCACCATGCGTAAGAGTGCGCCACGCTCAAGTGGCTTTGTTTTTTTTCTTCAATTTATTTGTGTCCTCCTTTTCATTGTAAAATAGTTGGTCACCTTAGCATTATGGCCTTTCTCCTTATTTTCTTAACCAGCTCTGATAATTATTGGCTTTAGTTTGTGGGACTGTGTTGCACTGACTGCGAGTGGCTTCCCTTGGGAAAGTTTGGGGTGGAGCTTTACCAACCGTTGCAGGACCATTTGTCATGGCATAACAGAGCAATAAAAGACTTTATTGAAGCCTTCATCTGCCTGGACAACCTGGATCATAAAACTATCAGAACATATTTTGAGAATCCAACCGACATAGGAATGGGATAAAAGAAATCCACCTTCTGTTCTAGATGTAGGAAAACATTCACCATAGTTTTATTTAATTGTTATTAATTTTTATTTTACTTTAGATGGGAATTATATCCTACTTATTCCCCAGGTTGGGAAAAAAATACATCTGCACATAGTGGTGAGTGTGGTTAATTTATACTGACTTGGCCTTAGGGGTATAGCACATGTATCGTTATGATTCCATTGCATCATGTGAACTTGGAAAATGGGTTGGTTCTGTTACTTCTGTAGCTTGTATTTGGTATGAATTCACCTTTTTAGTTTTCTACAGGAAGAAAAAGTATTTGAACATACAATAAAAACAATGTTGTAGGATCGAGTTTAGTGTGCTGGTAGATCTCTGGCGAATTTGCACCAATTCACTGGGGATTGCTGATTCCCATCTGTTTAACAATAGCAACCCGAAGAATGATTTTTAATGACAGCTCAAATGAAGAAGGCATGTGGGAAAAGCAGGAGAGATTTGGCAAATGCAAAGAGGGTGGGCTCATTTTCCACACTGAAAATAAATTCTTGGGGTGAATATATGCTTTGAACTACCCTGTTCCCTTAATTCTAAGTGTATGTGTCCCCTTTTCTTTCTTTCTTTCTTTCTTTCTTTCTTTCTTTCTTTCTTTCTTTCTTTCTTTCTTTCTTTCTTTCTTCCTTCCTTCCTTCCTTCCTTCCTTCCTTCCTTTCGCATCTGGTTCTGACTGATGGATTCTGTTCTCAGTAAAGAATGAAAGTGGATTTTGCAAACTAACTGACCAAAAACAACTAAGAAGCCTAAAAAAGGACTGAAGCTTCCTTTGCAATCCACAAATCTTTCTTCTTCTTCTTCTTCTTCTTCTTCTTCTTCTTCTTCTTCTTCTTCTTCTTCTTCTTCTTCTTCTTCTTCTTCTTCTTCTTCTTCTTCTTCTTCTTCTTCTTTCTTCTTTCTTCCTTCTTCTTCTTCTTCTTCTTCTTCTTCTTCTTCTTCTTCTTCTTCTTCTTCTTCTTCTTCTTCTTCTTCTTCTTCTTCTTCTTCTTTCTTCTTCTTCCTTCTTCTTTCTTCTTCCATTGGTTACTAATGTAATGTTACTTATGTATTATTCCCTCTCCAAACAATAGGAAGATAATTAATTAGATCTTCAGCCAAAGGACTGTTCTAGATTTCCCTCTGAGACGGGGACGTGCCAAAAAATACTCAGGGGTTCTCAGGAGTTGGATTTCTCTTGCATTGTGCAACCGGCAGAGAGTTTTGCTTCCATCCTCAGACAGCAGCTTGCAGATGGCAGGAGGTGGGGAATGTTTAATTCTTTCACCACTAATCTGCTGCTAAACTGATAAAATAAGATAAATACAATTTAGAAAAAGAATAGGCTTGGCATAAACTGCAAAAGGCTTTATCGCGGAAAGTTTTGCAGCTCTACTGATCCAAATTAAGACTGAAGTTGATTGCTTCTCTTTAGTGAAGGGAAATAAAAAAGGGTTGGAACAGTGATGCAAATGTTAAATCTCAGGGTCTTTGGGTTTAATTTTATTACAGACTGGCTGTGTGGGAAAGGTGAGGTGAACACTGAAGGGATTGCTGATCTTAACTCAAGGGAGAAGTGGGAATCTTTGTGTTGTCAAGTACTGTTGACCAAAAGAATGAAAATCAACTGAGGACTACATAATCCATTGAAGACTAAATTAATGGCAGCCAAATGGAAAGCACTAGTAGTCACCTTTCTTAGGTTATTCTTCATCTGTGACTCATTCATACACTTTGTCTAACTCTCCACTAATACAATATGCTTCATTGATCTGAAAAGGACTAAATTGGCATATAAACAACATAAACAAAGCATGGAGGAGCCCTGGTGGCACAGTGGTTAGAATGAAAAATTACTGGCTAATTCTGCTCATAGCCTAGAGTTTAATTCTGACAAGGGCTTGAGGTTGACTCAGCCAGCCATCCTTCCAAGGTCAGTAAAATGAGGACCCAGATTTTTGGAGGCAATAAGCCACTCTGTAAACTGCTTAGAGGGGGCTGTAAAGCACCGTGATGTATATAAGTCTAAGGGCTCTTGCTATTGCTATAGTCCCTTTACTTGGGTAGTTGGTACCACCTTTAGAAAAGTTTGGGATAGAATATTAGGTTTTTTTTTCTTATTTGCAAGCCAACATATAATTCTTCTGACATTTATATCATCTAGTCCCCCTTTCATTTAATTATAATAGCTATTGGGTTACTTTTGTGTCTTCCCCAAGATAATCCACATGAATATTAGCCCATAAAGCAATTTTGCCCAGAAAAAACCTTTCCAATAACAGAAAATTCCACATCTTCTATTAAATAAGCTATTTGTTACCATTTACAGCTGTCTGCTCCTGATTTTTCAAAGATTCCTTTGCTATTTTCTTTTTCTTATGATGTCTTTAATGAAAAATGAGGTGGGTTTTTTTTTTCTCTCTTTCTCTCTCGCTACCCTGGCAAATATTTTCCCCGGTAGGTATGCTGTCGAACATGTTGCATTGACAGCATGACACGGACTCTAAAAAGCACAGAGAGACTAATTACAGGTAGAAAATTACACCGAAAGACCAATTTTCTCATGATGGAAATGACAGCCTAGTACTCTGCCTCCTAGCCAAACTGGGCACATTGGTGGTAAAACATTTTTGTCTCATGTTATTTGATGAGCTATAAGATTTCTGCAGGGGAGGGCCACAGTTAGAGCAAGCTTGAGATATAAGGAGAGTTGACAGCCAAGTAAGGACTCATATTAACAACCCAATCCCATTCTACAGTCTGCATTCCAGTAAGATGCAAGGAAGAATTCCTGGGGAAACAAGATTAAAGCTGGGAAAAATCTATCATTTTCCATTTTCTCAACTTTATCCTTTAGCTTGCACTCTAATAGGATGAGAGGAACATTCTACTGCTGGGGAAACAGGATGAAGATATGACTACAGATGGACAAATGTATTGCCTTTTATTTTATTTTTTTCATTACTTGCTTTCATGAATTCACTTTTTTTTTTTACTTCTCTCAATTACTTCTTTTTGATTGACAGGCATGGCTTGTCCCCATTTGCGTGCTAGTTTGGAAGCAAAATCATATTACATTTCTATGTGTTTTGTACATATTTCTTCCGATGTGCTATTTTTCTTCCTTTTGCAACCACAAATAATGGATGTATTGTTTTCATAAATAGATGCCTTTTTTGCAGGCTTTTCCCAAATACAAAGTTATTTTTTTTTCTTGATTGGCATATTCAAAGATGTGCAAATTTCAAACAGAGATTCAGATCATGTATTGTTCTGAAAGTACAAAATCAGATAAGTTCTTATTCAAATGCAAACTAAATAAATTTCATTCCCAAACTGGGAGAAGATCAAAAAACTCTTCCCTTTCCTTTTTTTTCCCCATACTGCTCTACAGCATATAAGAGCATCCAACCTGGCTTGAGATTCAACTACTGAGAATTGCCAAACAAAAATCAGGCCAATTTACATTCCCCACCTTTAAATATATAACTCTGATGGGAAGGGAGGGGAAAAAAGAAATTGTACTTTCAGTTATTTTGAATGCTGTTTGCATTTTCTCCTAGCCTTGCTCGTCTTCTCATTCAAAATTGCTTCCCTGTGTGAACAGGAGCTTTGGTGCCAATAAACAGTTGTTAAAATTCCAAGCCATACTGATGGGGTAATTTTGATCAGAACCAAAATTATAATATTATAATTAAAATGCACGTGTGCACACAAACTCACAACAACATGTAATTCTGCCAATACCAAAAGAAATCCTCCCCCAAAACATTTTAAAGTAACTCCTCACTGGATCTCTGGATCTACTTTCAACCCAACAGACCTCAGAGAGTCCTCAACATACAGGGGGTTGAATTAGAAACACACACACACACACACACACACACACACACACACACACACACGCCTAAGTATGCAACCTTGAGCTTTCAAGAAGTATAGTGAAAGAATTTTAAAAAGGCAGTAAGTCAACAAAGAATTGGCATGTATGTGGGCTTTCAGTGTTTTCTTAACTGTTGTTATCCCTAAGTACTTATCCCTTACTTTGGCATTCAAGAACAAAGGTAACAACATTAAGGAGACCCATTCAAATCCTGTGCAGACTTTTATTGTGGTATTTCTCAACCTTGGGAACTTCAAGATGTGGATTTCAACTCCCAGGATTCCCCAACCTGCATGGTAATGGGCTGAAGTTGAACTCCACAAATCTTGAAGTTGACTCCTCTAGTGGCTAATTCACATCTTTATAGACATCTGATCCTCAGTGTACTCCTTGAGATGGGCTGCTGTTTGTTATGCAGTTCAACTGGTTACCAAGAGATGTTTGACCTACATAAGTTTTTCTCCATCATGATCTTCCATCTTTCAAGAGATGAGAAAAATCTAATGACATAATCTAATATGAGAACTAAGGTTCACCCAAAAGGATGGAAAACTCTTTTAACGAGACTGTTTCGGGAATTTTAAGAACTATAGTTTGCTAAGGCTTTGACTCTTTGAAGGAACTGCCCCTTTTCCCAGTCTAACACGGTTGACTTCTGAGTTTTACCTCTTCATGGGAAAAGATGCACTTGGCTCCATTAGCTCATTAGGTCTCCAATCAGTGGTAGGATTCAAAAAAAATTTGTGGGCATGGCTTGGTGAGGGTGGCAAGGAAAAGATACTGTAAAATCCCTGTTCCCTCCCCACTCCTAGGGGAAGGTTACTGCAAAATCTCCTTTCCCTCCCCACCTCACTAAACTGCTTTCCAGCTCTGTTCTCCTGTACAGGACAACCAAAGAAGACCCAGCCGATCAGCTGGGACTCGGGAGGCAGAGAATAGATAGGGTGGGGACAGTCAGAGGTGGTATTTGCCGGTTCTCTGAACTACTCAAAATTTCCACTTCTGGTTCTCCAGAACTGGTCAGAACCTGCCAAATACCACCTCTGGTCTCAATATATCATATATATTGATGCCTCATCCTTTTTATATATGTATCATTGTCTCATGGACATCCAAAACAGTGTGGCTTCAAACTCATGTCCACAACTGCCAGGCTGATTTTGGACACTCATGTTTCTGGGTAACCACAATGTTGCAGATGAGATCAGATAAAAGCTGTTAGATATAGCTGTCATCTTTTCTATGTATTATTTTAATTAAAACATTGCTGAACAAGGTTGTTTCAGAATTGAAATGAACTTAATTTCTTCATTACGTACAAGCTGACCCAGGAAATGCTTTTGAGAAGACAATGTCTTTCTGAAGATCCTCCATAGTGTTATGATTGTGTGAGGATTCTCATCCCAAAGTAAATAGAACATAAGATCCTTCCTCTAACAGGTTCCCATGGATTTTTATAGAAGCTGTTTGGACAGCATTGGTAGCAAGCATTCAAGTCATCATTGAGCGGGACACCAAAATGTGTTTCTAGTGTGATCTGTGGTGGAATTCCATTAAATCCCCAACCTAATATCTGATGTGATATAAGAAAAACATTTTCCCTCTCACAAATTTCTAAATGGAGAACTGTACAGATGCTTACTTAACAAGTTTGTCCCCTTGGCCAGTTAACGAATTCCCCTGATTCTTTCCAATATTTATTTAATATAAGCATTTGCAAAATATCCACCATTTACAGAAACCTGGTAATCTTTCTCTGTCCCACTCCGCAAGCAGCCTAAAATATTCTCTAGTTCCTCCATCAACAAATCTTGAAGTCTTGCCTAGTTTAAGACAAAGTGATCATAGTTTCAATCCTGGCCAGCACATTCATTTCCTATTCCTCTCCTTCCCTTGCGATTTTCCATTGCAGGCCTCATTAGCCTGGAATCCCTCCAAAATGTTTTTGGAAGCTACTACAATCTCCTCTAATCACTCTCTCCACTTATTCCAACTCACTCTGGTGCAGCGTAGAATCTAGGGCTCTGGTTTGGGACAAAGAAATCTGGATATTAGTCCCCATTCAGCTATCAAGCAGTATCTGAACGGATTTGAACAAATTATTGTTTACCAAAGTTATTGTGAGACAGGAGCCTACTCAGTGCCCTTTGACAATCTGTGGATGACTGTTAAGAGTTCATCTTGCTCATCGAATCTTCATCTGCCAGCTTGAAGTCTCTAATCAGCAGAGAGGAAGGTCGTGGTGAGGAAAGTCATCTAGTCTAGGTAGAGATCCACATAGACAAAGTAAGGTTCTACATTTAGGCAAGAAAAATCAAATGCACAGGTACCATATATGTGGTACCTTGTTTAATAGTAGTACCTGTGAGAGGGATCTCGGAGTCCTAGTGGGCAACCACTTAAATATGAGCCAGCAGTGTGCAGCAGCTGTCAAAAAAAAAGCTAACACCATTTTAGGTTGCATAAACATAGGAATAGAATCAAGATGACATGAAGTGTTAATACCACTTTATAATATCTTGGTATTACTCCATTCAGTGTTGCTTGCCATGATGTAAAAAAGATGTTGAGACTCTAGGAATGCAGAAAAGAACAACAAAGATGATTAGGGGACCAGAGGCTAAAACATGAAAAACAATTGCAGGAACTGGGTATGTCTAGTCTAATGAAAAGAAGGACTAGGAGAGACGTGATAGCAGTCTTCCAATATCTCAGGGGCTGCCCCAAAGAAGAGAGAGTCAAGCTATTCTCCAAAGCACCTGAGGGCAGGAAGCAATGGGTGGAAACTAATCAAGGAGAACTAAGGATAAATTTCCTGACAGTTAGAACAATTAATCAGTGGAACAACTTGCCTCCAGAAGTTGTGAATGCTCCAACACTGGAAGTTTTTAAAAAGGTGTTGGATAACCATTTGTCTGAAATGGTGTAGGGTTTCCTACCTAGGCAGGGGGTTGGACTAGAAGACCTCCCAGGTGCCTTCCAACTCTGGTATTCTATTATTCTACCAGAGAAAGAATCCACAATTCTGGTTCCAGTGCTGCAAAAGCGATTGACTGCTTTAATGTGTTGTAGTTCATACGCTCAATCATTGATTGGGAACTAAAATTGACTTCAGATGTAGCTGTCCACTATCCCATGATTGTTTCTTTGCTTCTTTGGTGGTTTTGAAAATCTTGGCCAAAGTAAAACTCATTTTCCTGCCCCCTCTTGTATTAATCGGAGATCTCCAACTTTATGGCCTGGTTGCAATAGTGGGAGATGCTGGAATCCTCTCACAAAATAGCTGCCCTAATTCATTCATAACATGGCTACCAACATGGTGGACATGGCCAGTTCCAAAACTTTCATTTACTAGAAGCAAGCCAGAAAGGGTGCCTCCCACTTCCAAATTAAACCTTCGTGAGTATTTTATTTGTCCTCAATTTAAAGAAAAAGAAGCATCTTGCTGCATCAACCTCAGGTCCTGGCGATTGCAAGCCTATGCAATGGTTTCTTAGGTGTTTGATATTTTGATATACATTTCATATACGGTTTTTGTGAATTTTAGGCATTCGTAGTTTTATTGTTAGTTTTATTGTTTTACATATGAGGTTTTTATATTCCTGTAAGCTGCCCTGAGTCACCGTGTGCAACTCATGGCAATATAAATTCCCTAAATAAATAAATTCATGCTGTATTCTGTTACACCATATGGAATAAATAAATAAGCAATACAGGTAGTCATTGCAACCATTCGTTTAGTGACTGGTCAAAGTTACAATGGCACTAAAATAGTGACTGATGATTGGTTTTCACACTTATGACCATTGTAGCTTTCCCATGGTCACATGATCAACATTTCAAGTGTTACAATTGGCATGTAATTTAACACAGTTGCACTGTCCCAGGGTCATGTGATTGCCTTTTGCAACCTTCCTAGCAACCTTCCTCCAATAAGGAAAGACAATGGGGGAAGCCAGATTTGCTTAACAACCATGCGTTCCACTTAACAACTGCAGTGATTCACTTAATAACTGGCAAAAAGATCATTAAATGAGTCATAGCTCACTTAAACAACTGCCTTACTTAGCAACAGAAATGTTGGTTTCAATTGTGGTTGTAAGTGGAGTGGTTTGTTCTTTTTTTCTGTGATTATTTTTTTAAAATTTCTAATAGACCAATTGATTATCCTGGCAGTCTCCTATCCAGGTACTAAGGCAGGGTTGATCATACTGAGTTTCCAAGCTCAATTCATTTCAGTCCAGGTGCTACCACCTATTGAAGCCAAACTCCACATTTTTACTTTGCCTTCTTTTTATGCCAAACAATTTGGTGCCAATATCACAGAACATGTGGGTTGAATAGAATAGAATTCTGTATTGGCCAAGTGTGATTAGACACACAAGGAATTTGTCTTTGGTCCATAAGCTCTCAGGTACATAAAAGTGATAAATCATGATCACAGTGATCATAAATACATTCATACAATACAATACTTAGTGATAGTCATAGGATACTAAATAAGCAATTAAAATCATACTAGGAAACTAAATAAAACAATATAAATTGTAAAGACACAAGCAACAAACTTATGGTCATAATTGGAAAGGGAGATAGGTAATAGGAAGGATAATAATAATAATAATAATAATAATAATAATAATAATAATAATAATACAGCCTTAGTAAATAGTTTGACAATATTGTGGAAATTATTTGTTTAGCAGAGTAATGGCATTCAGGGAAAAACTGTCCTTGTGTCTAGTTGTTCTGGTGTGCAATGCTCTGTAATGTCGTTTTGAGGATAGGAGTTGAAACAGTTTAGGGGTCAGGATGTGAGGGGTCTGTAAATATTTTCACAGCCCTCTTTTTGACTCATGCAGTATACAGGTCCTCGATGAAAGGCAGGTTGGTAGCAATTGATTTTTTTCCCTGCAGTTCTAATTAACCATTGAAGCCTGTGTCTGTCTTGTTTGGTTGCAGAGCCAAACCAGAGAGTTATAGATGTGCAGATGACAGACTCAATCATTCCTCTGTAGAACTGGATCAGCAGCTCCTTGGGCAGTTTGAGCTTTCTGAGTTGGTGCAGAAAGAACATTCTTTGTTGTGTTTTTTTTGATAATGTTTTTGATGTTAGGTGTCCATTTTAAGTCTTGAGATATGATAGAACCTAGAAACTAGTGTGCTAAATGACTTAGTGTGTTAAATGACCAACAAGACTAAGTTCTGACACCAACATGTTCTACTACTTTAGGTATACGCTCTGACAGTTCAATTTAGGAGTATGCTCTGATGGTTCATTACCCAACTAGAGTAGAGGACATAATGAAAACTTAAATAAGAGAATTCCTGGAAGCCTGGCACTCAGACAAACCATTATCAACAGGTACATAGAGATGAACGATATCTAAACAACTATTCAAAAGAAACAATCTAATAACTAGAAAGGAAACAAAAAGAGCAAAACACTGCCTTTCTAGCAAGCAACACCAGATAAGCAAGAATTAACAACAGGATTAATACCAGACCAACACTAAAGGAGTAAACAATATCCCAATAAAAAAACCACCAGCTCAGACAAAAAACAACAACAACCTAATTAAGGAACTACCAATGAAGGAATCACTGCAACACTAGAGGGCAAGCCACTTATATACAAACAGAGAGCAAACTCCACACCCTTCTAGCACTGATGATGTTATCTGTTTAGGTAATGATTTCTAGAAGGTCTTCTAGCGCAGAAGGACCCTATAAAACACATTACACGTGTTTAAGAAGTAGATAGAAGTGACAGTGCCTCTAATTCCAGGAGGGGATACAACTGGTGCACAAAATGAAGTTAGCCACTCTTTGAACAGGAGTCATGAGTCCAGAAGGACCACTATACTGTGCACTATTTCTGTTTGAGGTTACACAACTCCATCCGGAACTACTGATGAATTAAAAAAAATAATAGAAAACCTGGATGCAAGGTGCCCTAAAATCCACAGCCACACAGTATTGCTAGAATTGGTTGAAGACTATTTTCTTCCAGACCACAATGGCCTCCAGACCAGACTGAGACAGAATCTTCATGAAACTACTTGGCCATCTGGAGACAGAAATGGCACTTTGCCCTATGCCATGAGGTGACTTCACCTAGCAGCTTCAAGTAGATGTTAAAGAGCAGATTTCAGAAGAGATTTGAGCTCTAAGAGCAGAGCTGGGATTCTACCGGTTCAGACTGGTGCAGGCGAACCAGTAATTACAGTGAGTGTTTGGCCCTGTCCATTCGCCTTTGCTCTTTCCTGTGCTCTATTTCCTGATTTTTTTTAGTACAGCTGTTTCGTGCAACAGGGCAGTTTGCCACAACTCAGCTGTTTCAGTCACCAGGGCTGCAGTAGAGGGTAAGTAATTCAGTTGAAAATGGGCTTTTTAAAATGTAGAGCACGTGCACAAAGTGCATGCTCACCAAACCGCTTGTTACACTGTTTGAATCATAAGCGATGTAGTGGTGCAATGGTTAGAATGCAGTATTGCAGGCTAATTCTGCTGGCTATCAGCTGCCAGCGGTTCAAGTCTCACTGGCTCAAGGTTGACTCAGCCTTTCAACCTTCTGAGGACGATAAAATGAGGACCCAGATTGTTGGGGGGCAATATGCTGACTCTGTAAACCACTTAGAGAGAGCTACAAAATACCCTGAAGTGGTATATAAGTCTAAGTGTTATTACTATTGCTAGGGAAGACCACAGAGAAGGGGACGTGAGCAAAATAATTATGTTGAGTAAATTGTGATTAACCCAGAATAACCTGTATTGTGGGAATAAGGGAACAACAGAGTTGGAAGGAACCTTAGAGGTCTTCAAGGCCTGCTGAAGCAGGAAAACATGTACCATTTCAGACAAATGGACTCCTCTGATCATTTTTCCCTACCCTATACATTTGTCAGGCCAAGTTCAGTTTGTGATGATATATACTTTTTAAGAGAGTCTCATGGATTCAAGTATGCCTGGATAGACAGCATGAAAGGAATGCAGAGAAAGAATGAAGAAATTTCTTCCAGATACACATGAATCCTAGATAGTTGTTCTGCTTTGGAAAGGTGGAGAGAAATGTAGCTCTCATTGCAATCACTCGTGGAACATGCCAAAACATGAATACTGCCAAATGTAATATGTGGCTTTAAAAAACCCAAGTTATTAGTTGATGCAACTATCATGTGGTTTTAAAGCAATAATGGAATGCTTTCTTCTCTCTTTCCTATCCAGTTTTTTTCCTCTTACTCTTTTAAGCTTGCAATTTTATGCTTAAAGGAATGGCTTCAAAATGACAATCCTGTTTCCTTTCATTCTGGAGGCTGCTTGACAACTTGAGCCCTTCCACCCCCTTGGATTTGGAGTTGTTGGCTTTTACCACACATAAAAACCTCAAGCTAGGGAAACTGTAAGCGGGGGGACAGGGAAGCATTAACATCTGAAGAACAGTCAAATGCATTTGAAAGACTAACAGAATTTTGGCTAGATTTATGTGGCATGATTTTCCCTTTGCTGATCCAGAGGTGATATTCAGCGGGTTCTGACCAGTTCTGGAGAACTGGTAGCGGAAATTTTGAGTAGTTAGGAGAACCAGCAAATACCAGCTCTGCCCCCATCTATTCTCTGCCTCCCAAGTCCCAGCTGATTGGCTGGGTCTTCTTTTGTTGCCCCGCACAGGAGAACGGAGCTGGAAAGCAGGTTAGTGGGGTGGGGAGGGAATGGAGATTTTACAGTGTCCTTCCCTGCCACGCCCACCAAGCCATGGCCACCAAGCAACACCATGCCCACCAAGCCATGCCCACAGAGCTGGAAGTGAAAAAATTTGAATCCCATCACTGTGCTGATCCAAATAATAAAGAATCTTTGGTATACACACAGGTGTGTGTGTGTGTGTGAGAGAGAGAGAGAGAGAGAGAGAGAAGGAGGGAGAGAGGGAGAGAGAGGGAGAGAAAGAGAGGGAGGGAGAGGGGGAGAGAGAGAAAGAGGGAGGGAGAGAGGGGAGAAAGGGAGGGAGAGGGGAGAGAAAGAGGGAGGGAGAGAGAGAGGGAGAGGGGAGAGAGGGGGGACAGAGAGAGAGGGAGAAAGAGGGAGGAGAGGGAGAAGGAGAGAAAGAGCACAAAGAGAAAATATCTGCTGTGAACTCCACATAGGCATCAGGAAAGGCATCTGGCCAGTTAACACTCAGCTCCATCCAGTCCTCCCCAACTCTACCCCAAATCAAAAGATTACAGGATGATAAAAAGGGTGTGTATATATATATTTTGTGTGTGTGTGTGTGTGTGTGTGTGTGTGTGTGTAAGAAAAAATAATACACATATACACATACACATACATATCAGTGGAAGAAAAAAAAATAATGCTTGTATTAAGATTCTTCGGTCTACTTCCTTTTGGGAAAAGGGCAGTGATGTAACTCAAAAAGGTAAGGGTTTATTGAGTCCAGTATTGTCTTAACTTTTATTAGTCATCATATTTTATAAGATTAATATCTCATCTTGAACTGATTTGATACTTGGTGATGAACTGCCCTAAGAAAATATTACATTTTGAGAAGAAACCTTACCAATTTTTCAAATTTTTTAAAAAAGAAGGATTTGCAAAGCAGCCAGATAACCAGAGCCAAACCTTCCTACAATTACGCCTGGCTCCATCTCTCATATTTCATCTGTGTTTGGCAATAGGAACTATTTTGCATACAGGCTATTGAGCAGTTGTATTTTCGGCTGCCCTGTTACTAATTAGGTAGATATATATTTCTGTCCCATCTTCCTCCAAGAAGCTGAAAAAGGCTGACTTAAGTTGGGCTTTTCTGTCCTCCCACTGACCCTGTGAAGTGGATTAGGCCAAGAAATATCAAACCTCCCAAATTCACTTGTTGAACATCATGCCTCAATGGAGAAAAAGAATATTCACAATGGGCTTTCTCTGTTCTCTAATCCAGCATTTCTCAACCTCAACAACTATAAGATGTGTGGACTTCAGCTCCCAGAATTCCCCAGCCAGGCATGCTGGCTGGGGAATTCTGGGAGTTGAAGTCCATACATCTTAAAGTTGCTGAGGTTGACAAAAGCTGCTCTAACCCCTACACAGTATTAACTTTGTCTACCAAGAAGCTTCAATGCATACTAAAAGCAGTATTCTTATTTCGTAGTGTTGAAAATTGGCATCCACCCCTCTCCTAGAAAAGAAATGAAGTATTTTGAGAAATATTAAAAAGGAAGAACATTATATTTCCCTGGAAGAGAAATGGAGAAACGTTCTCTTGGAAAGCAGCCCCCACCTTTCTTAATAGCCCATAGCAGATGTCAGCACTTAAGAGATAAAGAGATAGATAGCTCTATTCATAAGCAAATGCCCTTACCCAAGATCCAACAAAGGTGTGATTAGCCCTCAGCCACAATAGGAATTGCCCAAAGCCCCTTCATCATCTCAGTTGCACCAGCCCTCCAGCAGTTCAAGCTTCAACCAAACTTAGCTCAGACAAACTGCTAGGATTTGTTCATGGCCTCATGGGAGTCTGACAACAGCCAATAGAATACATGTTCTTGCATAGGAACAGGAAACTCAAGTGCAAGGCCCAAGAGAAGGTATAAAAACCTTCCACTTTCAACTCCATGTGGTGAGCTGCACCAGAACTACTAACGTGTGGTTCTGTTCATCAATAAATGGACCCCCTTTCCAATCAGCCTCCAGCCTCCATTTTGTCTCCGGTGCCTTTCTCCCGGCTTGGAACTGAACCAGATGGATGTTTCTTCCGGCAATAGCTCTTTCTGATGTCTAGGAATCATGCATGCAAATCGTTGGCTTCCAAAGGGAAACTGGAGCAGGAAAAGGGATGAATAAAGAAGAAGAACAGAGAGAAAGAGGATGGAAAGTCAGAGAATGGGCAAAAAGAAAAGATTCAGGAACAGACATTTTGGAGCAAAGAAGGTCAACAATACTTAACTGTAAGTTGGAAATCAGTCACATCTCTTGCTTAGTCTCAAATATGCTTTTTTTTTTGTCTTCAAAAGGCAACTTTTCCTTGATGAGAAATCTTCTTTTGTTCTTCATCCAAGAAGCTTCATCAGTTTTGATGGCAGGGGATGGAAGGATGGGTACTGAGAGTTGAGACTGGATGATGGGAAGATGGAAGGATATTTTCTGATTTTCTGAATGGAGATGGAAGGATATTTTCTGATTGGATGGTGTGAGATGGAAGAATTGCATTTCTTTGAAGTCATCTGGTCATTAGCACTCTTTCTGAGAGCTCTTGAGGCCACTTGGAAGTTTATTTGTGCTTAGTTATCTTGCTTAGATATCTTCTATTCTTCTTTCAGTTGCTCCCCATTTATGCCTCACAACTATCTTCCCTCTTATTGATTTGTGCGCTCTGAACTGTTGGTTTATTTTTGTCCAGAAAAATTAGAGCTTCATGTAATATGAACAGAAACAGAAGACAAACATTAGCTGGCTCTGAATTTCTGCAGATTGAAGACTTTGTAACTAATATTCAAGCATCATTCCAGCAAGCATCATTGAAATTAGCCTGCATGGATATTCATATGATTCATCTTAACTAATAATGAACAAATTTTAGAGGAAAGCAGTTGCCAATAATGATGGTATACAAATGTTATTTGTTTCTCTTGTTCTCATAATACCCCAGTCCTATTTTAGGCAGAAGTTAAATGTTTCTGTGATTTGAAGTACTGGCAAAGATTATTATCCTGTGCTGGGGAAATTGAATCTGATCAAAATACTAGCATAATTCTATCTACGATGTTCTTCATTTAAATAATCTCTAAAATTGTTGCAGGCTATATGGATTTCCTTTGGCTTCTGACAAGGTTCTTTTTGTTTAATTTCAGTGATAATAAAACAGCTAAAAGCTCCTTTAGGTTATAGATGCAAGAATTTTGCACAGAAATTGCAATGCATTTTGATCTCCAGATCAGTGCAGAATTTGTAACACACACACACACACACACACACACACACACACACAATTTTAAAAACAGCCATGAGATCCCAGGATATAAAGTAGCTAAACTTTAAAAAGAAAAAAAAGAAAAAGGTAAACAAATTAATATTCTGCAAAAGTTCCATTTAGCAAAGAAAAGTCATCTTTCTTGCAAATAGCAGAGTGATAATCTCCTTGTTTTGTTGTCTGGAAATGTAGAGAGGAGAAACAGTAGGCTTGGTGAGTAAAATACATGTTATAAAGGTTAGAAAAAGTCACTAAGCAATTTTTATTGTCTGTTTTTCATCAAGATACTGAAAGTTGAAAATTTCACCCAGTGTTAATAATACAGTATTAGTTACACATGACTGCCTTATTGGAACTAAATCAACATGACTTCTGCTCATTCAGTCCTGAATTTCTCCAGTGGGCAGCTATTTAAGCATACAAAAGCCTTCCTAATTCATAATATAGGTCACTACTTAGCTACGGGAATTTCAGCCAGAACCCAAGTCTTGCTCTGCACATTTGATAAAATCACCGTAGGAATATTGTTGCAAATAATTGGATTAAAAAACAACAAAAACCACACCTTCTCCAGGAAAGATATTAACTCTTAAAATGATGCAGTCGTAATGTTGAAACCGAGATATATGTGCAATTGTTGACCAAAGGTTAGCTTATTTGCTTCCTGAGTCAAGATTGCTGTGCCAGCCACTGCTTTAAGGCAGGCTGGCCATCCCTTGGCTACATTATCTAGTTGCTTAGAGAGATATGCTACCGGCCGGTGCCATGTTCCCATCATCTGGGTGAGGACGCCTATTGCAACGTTTCGCTTAGTGTCAACAAACAACTGAAATGGTTTCTCCAAATCCGGGAGACCTAAACTGGGAGCTTGAAGGAGGGCTTGTTTAAGGGACTGAAAACTAGCTTCTTCCTCTTTACTCCAAAAGAGGGGGGCCCTTTCTGCCCCTTTCGTAGCTTCATAGAGCGGTTTTGCAATTAGGCTAAAGTTGGGAATCCAGATGCGGCAGAAACCAGCCGCACCCAGGAACCCTCGTAATTCTCTCCTGTTGGTTGGAACAGGAAGTTGACATATGGCCTCCTTCCGCTCGTGGCCCAACGTCCTCTTCCCTTGCTCAATGTCATAACCCAGATACCTGACCTTTTGCTGAACTAACTGTGCTTTCTTCCTAGAAGCCTTATAGCCCAAATCTTGCAGTAGTGAAAGTAAATCAGCTGTATTTTGCCAACACGCATCCTCTGCATATCCTGTTACTAATAAATCATCCACATATTGTAAAACCACATCTGGGGCTGGTACGTGTAAAGCCTCCAGATCCCTGGCCAGAGCTGCACCGAAAAGTGTAGGTGAATTCTTAAATCCTTGAGGCAGCCTGGTCCAGGTATATTGCTGCTTCCTACCAGTATTAGGGTTTTCCCACTCAAAGGCAAATAAATGCTGACTTTTCTTGTGTATGGGGATGGTGAAGAAGGCGTCTTTCAAGTCTATAACAGAAAACCACTGAGCCTCCCGAGGATAAGTCCCAATATGACATAGGGATTGGGAACTACCGGATGGATAGTTATAGTAGCTAAATTTACAGGCCTCAAATCCTGAACAGGGCGAAACCGACCATCCCCTTTTGGAATTGGCAATATGGGGGTATTCCAGGGCGATTCAGTAGGTACCAGGATATGATGTTCTAAATATAAGTCAATAATATCCTGGATAGCTTGCATAATGTGGCGAGGGTATGCCCTTTGTCGAATTCTCACAGGAACTTTCAGAGGCACTTCCTCAATTAGAATGGGTGGATGGTGTGCTGCAAAACCAGGGGGTTATCTTCCGCCCACAAATAAGGAACCTTAAACTGCCTCCAGACTTCCTTATCAGCGCACCCAAATTCCCTCGCTACCATAAGCCTCCAGGATTCTTCCAAAGGTACCGACAAGGTTACTTTTCCGTACCCCAGGTTCATAGAACCATCCTCATTAAAGGATAATTGTGCCCTCATTTTACAGAGCAGGTCCCTTCCTAATAATGGGACTGGGCAGTCAGGCATGTAAACAAACTGGTGTGTTATAGCCTGCCCTTTTAAGGTGCATTCGAGGGGCTCCAGAAAGGGACGTTGTAAAGTTGTCCCTGTCGCTCCCTGAATATTAATAGTCTCACGGGATGCCTGCGCTAAGGGTTGGGTTAAAACTGATCGGGTAGCTCCAGTATCCACTAAGAATGTAACTGGCTTGCCTCCCACATTCAATCTGACCATGGGTTCAGGGAGGCTGACTGAACCCGGTCGGCCTCAGTCCCATTCTTCTGCCTGGGCCAAGCCCACCAGAGGGGGTCCGCCCAACCCCGTCTACTTTCTGTCGGTCCTCTACCCTCTGGGTCAGCCTTTTCTGACCATTTTCCACCACGAAACTGAGGCTTCGTGGTGGTCCTCCTATTTCTGGGTAATTCACGTTCGGGACACTCACCTTTCCAATGCCCATATTTCTTACATAGGGCACATTGGTTATGGCTGAGTTCCCGTCTACCCCCTTTCTCCCGACTATTGCCCGTCCCTCTGTGAGCCAGACCCCGCACCTCGTGGGTTTGTTCGTCCTCGTGGTGCCCACATCATGGCTGCTGCCATTAGTTCAGCCTTTCGTTGCATCTTCTGATCTTTTTCCTATCCTCCTCTTTATCTCTATTTGCAAAGACTTTTCGAGCTACCTCCATTAATTCACTTATAGGCTTTCCCAGGGCTCCCTCCAGTCGTTGTAGCTTTCGCCTTTATGTCCGGAGCACTCTGGGAAATGAACGCCATAGTTAACATCCTGGCGTTCTCAGGGATTGTGGGATCTATGGGGGTATACATACGGTAGGAGTCAATAAGACGGGTATAAAATGCTTCCGGAGTTTCAGTGGGTTCTTGCAACACCAGGAAGGTTTTGACATATTTATAACAGGCTTCCCGCAAGGCGTATTGCTCGCACCACTAAAGCTTGATAATCCCTCAGTCTATCCTTCCCATCATCCCGGTACATATCCCACTCTGGGTTACTCGAGGGTATTTTTCTCTCAAAGATCCTCCATTGAGTGATATAACCGCACATCAGGTTTTAATATCTCAGTCACTGCATTCTTAATCTTCTCCCTTTCCTCCGGCTAAAAAGTGTCCCCAATAACTGTTGAATATCTAGCCAGTTGGGGTTATGCGCATCCATTATAGTCTTAACTAGATCTGCCACCTCTGTGGGCTTTTCACTAAATGGGCCATAGTGAAGTTTCCAATTCAACAGATCTGAAGAAGTGAACGGTACATGTTGGAATAAAGACAGAGTGACTGATTCAGATGGATCCTTTGGATTGATTGCCAACTGATCCACTTGCCTCAAGGGTGCTGTCAGGGAAGCCTGTTCTGTTTTTGCCCGAGTTCTGGCTGCGACCGGTTCAGTCATAGCAGATGTACTCGGCGCTGAAGTGGATGGGGTAGGGTCCACGGGCCTTTCCTTTGGGGTGGATGTTGAAGGCAGTGATCTATCCACCTGGACCGATCTATCCATTCCCTCTGACCTTGGGGGACTTTTAGATATGGAGATAGTCGATCTAATCGTGCCATAAAGTCTGCCACCCTCCCGATTCCTCCCCTCCGACCCTTCTTCAAAACCTCCCGGTGGTACATAAGGGGGCTTGGAACTTCCTCGGGACAACTAGGCAGCACTTGTACAGATCTCTGTATTTTTTAAGAGTAACATGTCGTGATAGCAGGGCTTTACACCGCTGCATTTTAAGTCGTCAGTAGCCAAGGGGTGGATGATTCAATAAATCCAGCCACACATCTATATATGGACCCTGATCTGGGTAGCCTAACATTGGGTGGAAGACCCTACGATGTACTTGCACAGTAGTAGGAATGTCAAGTGTACCCACCGGGGCCACCCAATCCCCAGGTTGGGCCATTCACTTTCACAAAATTTTCGCAATTTCTGTCTATCCCATTTATGCCCATAATCCTGAGACTGGTAAGCCTCCCTAAAATGTCTCATCATAATCTCCAGAGGGGTTACCTCTTACTTTGTCTACCACCCATAATCCTCCCACATAAACAGACAAGAGAGAGAGAGAGGAGTTGAAGAAGAGGGTAAGGGGTCCCACTTTCTTCAAACACAGCAGGGGATTTTCACATAGACACCCACTGCACACGCCCGACCCAGGGAGCCGGATGTTCACGGTCTCCGATGGGAACTGCGGACGCCACTCGCTTTCTACTGACCCACGGTGCTGGAGACTCACAGTCACCAATGGGAACTGCAGTAGGCTCTCTCTTTTCCAATCAGACTTGACAAGTCCACCCACTTTATCTGTTAAGAGAGGGTGATCAGTCCTCTCCTCCGTCCCTGCTTACAGGGAGGGATTATATTTCCCATCCAATACTTGCCTGCAGGCGTCTTCTCCTTTTTATTCCTCTTTCACTGCTGGCCAGCCCCAGTCCTGTTCTTCTCACCTCTCACCAGTGGTTCGTGGGTTCGTCAATCGCCGACAGCAGCAGTCAGCCGTCTGGGAAGTCCCTCGGATTCAAAGGGTTCCGATGGCGCCTGGGATATTCCTCCAACTCACCGATCCACTGACTGTCGGGATGGACCACCCAGAGGGCCTCAGGGCCCCTCCAGTCCCGGCGGAGTCTCGCCAGAAAATGTTGCAGCAGTCTCGGTTTCAACACAGAACAAGAGACCACGAGAGGTGGAAGAATTCAGGTTTATTTGCTTAAAGCGTTCAGAGCATTAACATGACAAATTCTGAACCCCATTACATGCTGGGGTTAGTTCTTTTATACTTCATGATGATTTCAGCCCAAGCTCATGCGTTCACCTATAACCTATTTACCAAATATAGATTTTATGCTTACAAAATACCTAAAACATATTTTGTCCTGGGAACAAAACATAAGAAAGAGGATGTGGTAAAGAAGACAGGATATTTGTAAATATATTTTATCTTTTGCCATTATCTTACACTTACGAAAAATGCTTCCATGACCTTCCCTTGATTGCAGCTTCCTTGTTCTTCAACTTTAAATACATTGTTACTTCCTCTAAATAGATTTCCTAATTCTTTAGCGTAACACAGACAGAGTTGCCCTCTGTCCCTATGACCTATAGATCAGAGAGTTATAATATGCTCAGGAGCTAGCTAACTTATATAAAATATATTCCTTCTCTGGTCCTTCTTCAGTAACATTTTAGTATTTTAGCAGTAAAACATAGAGCCTAAGTTCATTGGACAAAATCCAGCATAATTCACTTTTAAAACATAATGATTAAGGATGAAACTATAGGCAATCTGTATTGGAAATGAGCCTATATATAAAAGTCCTTGACTTATGATCACAATTGAGAATCAGAATTTCCATTGCTGATTGCATCAATTGTTAAGTAAGTTGCACTCAATTTTATATCCTTATTTGGAACAGTTATTAAGCAAATCATGTAGTCATTAAGCAAACCTGGTTTCCCCCATTGCCTTTCTTGTCAGAAGCTGGCTGGCAAGGTTGCAAATGAAGATCACATGACCTCGAGACATTTCAACTGTCATAAGCACATGTCAGTTGCCAAGCACCTGAATTTTGATCACATGACCATAGGGCCATGATAGCGAACCTATGGCACACGTGCTACAGGTGGGACACAGAGCCATTTGTGCCGGCGCACGAGCTGCAGGCAAATTTACCTCACTGCGCATGTGAGCAACTCACACCTGATTTTTGAGGCCTATTTCGGCCTCCCAAAGGCTTGAGGAAGACTTCTGCAGGCTTCTGCAAGCTTTGTAGGCAAAAAACTAGCCCCGTTTCGTCACTTCTGGTATTTTTGGAAAAACAGGAAGTGATGAAACAGGGGTAGTTTTTGGCCTACAAAGTTTGCAGAAGCCTGCAGAAGCCTTCCTCAAGCCTTTGGGAGGCCGAAAAAGGCCTGAAACCAGCTGAAAATCAGCTGTGAGACTCAGTGCAGGTAAGGGGGCAGTGGCAGGTGGGGGAGGAATTGCGCACGCATGCATAGGGGACATGGGGGGCGTGCATTGCCTGGCATGCGAGCACGAGTGTGCAAGCGCACTCACAATTTTTGGCACAGGAGACCAAAAAGGTTAGCCACCACTGCCTGTAGAGAATGCTGTGATGGTCGAAAGGGTGGGGATCACCTTTTTTTCAGTGATATTGTAACTTTGAACAGTCGCTAAACGAATTATTGTACTGTATGTGAAGGACTCCTTGTACAAGTAGTCCTCGACTTACAACCACAATTGAACCCCAAATGTTTGGTGCTAAGCGAGACGGTTGCTTAAATGAATTTAACCCCATTGTACAACCTTCCTTGCCACAGTTGTTAAGTGAATCACTTCAGTCATTAGCAAAATGGTTGTTAAGTGAATCTGGCTTCCTGATCAACTTTGTTTGTCAGATGGTCAAAAAAGGGGATCACATAATCTTAGGTCACTGCAGTCATCATAAATACAATGTCAGGTTTCCAAGTAACAGACCCACGGCAAACAAAACCCTGAGGAAGGTAGATTCCTCAAAGAATAAATTTATTGGATATATCATATTGGCGCAGATCTGCTGAAAACCAACTCTGAAGACTTCCGCGCTTTTCGCCTAATTAAATGTAAAAGTTTTTCACTTTCTCAAAACAATCAGTCACCTGGTCCAGTCACGGCACTGTCTGGTTGCCGAGCAACATCACTCCACCTTCCTCCGACCATATGTCCTTGGTTCCCAAGAGAAATTATTTTGTTTTGGCTACAGAATCCCAACTATCCCCCCTCCTTATCCCTCAGCTCCAATGTGGCAACACTGAAGCTGTCAAAAAATGGTTTTGGTCAGGTCAGCTTCAGGGTTGACATACATGCCAGTTGTTAAGCATCTGAATTTTGATTATGTCACCATAGAGATGTTGCAGTGATTGTAAGTGTGTGAAAAAATGATCAAAAGTCACTTTTTTCAGTCCTGTTGTAACTTCGAACAATCACTAAATGAACTGTTATAAGGCGAGGACTACCTGTACACATAAGCAGAGTACAGTACTGCAGGCTTCTTCTCACTGTTGGCTGCCTGCAGTTTGGCAGTTCAAATCTCACCAGGTTGACTCAGCCTTCCATCCTTCCAAGGTAGGTAAAATGAGAACCCAAATTGTTGGGGGCAAGAGGCTGACTCTGTAAAACCACTTAGAGAGGGTTGTAAATCACTGTAAAGCAGTATATAAGTCTAAGTGCTGATTCTGTTGTTATAGATACAAATGCAGTAGTACTCTCTCACCTCTTCCCCAACAATAGCAATAGCACTGAAATTTATATACCGCTTCACAGCGCTTTACAGCTCTTTCTAAGGGATTTACAGAGTCAGCCTATTGCCCCCAACAACCTGGGCCCTCATTTTACCCTCCTTGGAAGGATGGAAGCCTGAGTCAACCTTGAGCCTGGTGAGAATTGAACTCCTGGAGTGAGCAGCGAGTTAGCCTGCAGTACTGCATTCTAACCACTGGACGGCTCTATCAGAAGACGCCCTTTGATTCTGGGTATATTACACATCAGCTAGCACCACTACACAAAGATAGTCTTGCTTTTAATGATGGCATTGGGGAATTTAATTATCCTTTCTATAGAAATCAATGGGACCTAGCATTGCCATTAATATGCCATCATGGTACCCCCTTTAAAAAGGTTGCAACCCCAAAGACTGGGCATAGTAGAATTTGGGGGGAAACCTATAAGAAAACCTGAAATCAAGTATTCAAATTACATTTTGAACATGCTGAGAATGGCCTCATCTTCTTTGCTGCCTGAACCTGCCTCCATTCCCTCCCCTCTCCTGGAAGGTTACTGCAAAAATTTCCATTCCCTCCCCACCCCATTAACCTGCTTTCCAGCTCCGTTCTCCTGTGCCGGACAACCAAAGAAGACCCAGACAATCAGCTGGGATTCAGGAGGCAGAGAATAGATGGGGGAGGGGCCAGTCAGAAGTGGTATTTGCAAGTTCTCAGAACTACTCAAAATTTCCACTACCGGTTCTCCAGAACTAGTCAGAACCTGCTGAAGACCACCTCTGGAGGCGGAGAATCGATGGGGGCGGGGCCAGTCAGAGCTGGTATTTGCTGGTTGTCCGAACTACTCAAAATTTCCGCTACTGGTTCTTCAGAACTAGTCAGAACCTGCTGAATATCACTTCTGTATTTCAAGCTTCAACCAATTCCTAAACCTCCATCGAGTCAGTTCAAATATATTTTTTGCATTTGTTTTTTTATAATGGTTTCATCTTGATTTATGATGCATACTATTTTGAAGTTCCCTAGAAGAAACCTTATGAATTGAAGGATCTGATCCAAATTCCTGCTGTGCTTTCCCAACCTCTCCCTGGTACATACTGTGTAACGCTGTGGATGTGACACTTTTCTGAATAAATAGGTATTTTTTGCTCCGCACTCTTTATTCCTCTTCCACACAAATCTCATTTTGAGGATACCCATCTAAAGGAAGTCTCCCCTTAAGCCCACAATTCAATAGACCAAATTAATTTTATACAAGGAGTCCTCAACTTATAGCCATTCATTTACTGACTGTTCAATGTTATGAAAGCACTGAGAAAAGCAACTTATGAATGTGTTTCACACTTACGACCATCGTGGCCCTTCAGACACTTGGCAACTGGTTCATATTTATGACAGTTGCAGTGTCCGAGGCAGAGGTAGGCTTCCAAAATTTTAGCAATGAGTTCTCTACCCGGTTACTGGGTGGGTGTGGCCATAGTGGGTGTGGCCTAGTTGGCCTCCTGCACCATGTCAGGGGGAATGGTTTTGCCCTCCCCAGGCTCCGGAGGCTTTCTTCAAGCCTCCAGGAGGGTGAAAATGGCCTCCCCGGGCTCCGGAGGCTCTCTGGAAGCCAGAAATGGGCCCATTTCCGGCCTTCCTGAACTTCTGGAGGCCCGTTTTTCACCCTCCCCGAGCCTCCACATGCGCTCTGCATTTACCTGAATCCAAAATGGACTGCATGAGGACTCCTGGGAGGGGAGGGGTGGGCAGGGCCCAGAGGTGATATTCAAGAGGTTCTGACCAGTTCTGGAGAACCAGTAGCGGACATTTTGAGTACCTCTGACTGGAGATATTACACTATCTTTCCCCTGCCATGCCACCAAGCCATGCCCACAGAACCAGTAATAAAAAAAATTGAATCCCAGCACTGGTGGGGCCAGCCAGGAGTGGGATTTGGGGGTTCTCCAAGCTGCACAGAATCTTAGCTAGAGGTTCTCCCAAAGCCCTGCAAACCCCCAGCAGCCCCACCCTCCTGGTCCCAGGATCACATGATCACCTTTTGTGACCTTCTGACAAGCAGATGGTGAAGCCAGTTTCATTTAACAACTGTGTTACTAACTTAACAATTGCAGTGATTCACTTAACAGCTGGGTCAAGAAAGGTCATAAAAGGGCAACCCTCACTTAATAACTCTTCTCACTTAGCAACAGAGATTTTGAGCTCCATTGTGGCTATAAGGCAAAGATTATCTGTAACAAGAAGACACGTTCGTCGGTTTGGTAAGAGTTACAGAATTTGCAAGCCGAATTGGATGGGCAGGAAAGTAAGGCTTGTCTTCATTATCTCATGCAGATAGAAATACAAAGCAAACAGTACGGAGCGCTTTATCAAAACCAGGAGATATGAAATAGTTTGTGTTGTGGGGTTTGTTTGTCTTTGTTCTTTTCCATTTCTCAACTTCATAATTGGTAGGTGTCAAATGCCTGGCTATTGGAAACAGACTCCGGGGTCATAACTTAAGGTTGGTCCCAGATGTATTTGCTTAAAGGATATGCAGAATTAGACATTTGAAGTCAAAAGTGAACATGGGGTGTTGATGCATTTGATAGGCCTAATCATGACTTTTGTTGGAAGACTGAACAAAGCTATTGACCTTTAACAAATCATCATACTTTGTATTATTTCTATAAACATCAAAGTAAAACAAAATTATGTGAATCAAATGTTAACTTCTGATTAATTCAAATGGAAATATCAATTTGGCCTCCTTTCTGGCATTTTTTGGTATCTGGATTAATTTTATATTCCGAGCATATTCAGTATATTTGAGTAACTGTTTGCCCTCTTTAAGTATGGACACTCTTAGCAAAAGCTATGGTTTTCTTAAGGAATTATGTTAAGAGTATCATAGAGTAGATTTGTTTCCTGACACTGTTCTGTCAGAGCTGAAGAAGCTTCTTGCATGAGAAGCAAAATGTCTTCAAAAGAAAAAAAACCTAAGAAAGCCCAGTTGCCTGCTGAAAAAGCACCTTTGGGGCAACCATGACCTGGATGACTGATATTGTGTAGTGGGCTTCAGTAGGCAAGAACCAGAACAGAATCCCTGCAACAGCATTTATTGATTCAAAACTGGAACTGAAGAATTGAAGGCAAATGCCTGTAATTTATACACTGGGCCCGCAGGATGTTAACCAATCATAATGCTTGAAAAATCTGCCCAATTATAAATGTTCAAAGTTTCCCTCCAAAACAGTTGTAGCTAACAGTGAGGGTCATTTAGGATTAGTTTCACTTTAGGAAGATTTAACAGTGAGGGTCATCTAAAGGTTAGTTTCACTTTAGCTGCCTCACACAACTATATACATTCAATACATAACAACTGAGAATCTCTACAGACTTTTAGCTACACAATTTGGGACGAGCACTGTTTGAACGGTGTGGGAGTAGGAATGGATTTTCAGAGAAAAATTGCAGATTGCAGTAACCAGGAGCACTACTCAGGGGGCCCTGAGGACACAGATACACCTCCAAGTAGTCTCAACGACCCTCTAAAAGGATACAAATGAACAGCTGTCTGCAAGGAATATAAATCCTTCCATTCTCCAATATCCTGTCAGAGTTGAAGAAGCTTCTTGGATGTGTTGGAAGTTGTGATTCCTCTCTCTTCTAGGAAAACAGCCCCCACCCTTTGTCAAGCAGGGCTATTAAAATAGCTGGAGCCAGCTTACTTTTCACAACAAAGGAAGGAGAAAATTACAGGCATGAGATACAGAGAAAAAACCCTACAAACTAGCTAAGATCCTTTCCCATAGAAATCAAATAGATGTCAAGCTATAAAAACTTGTGAAAAGCAAACCAAAAGGGGTAACAGGAAAGTCAGGATATTGCAACCTAATGCAACAAGCAGCTACAAAGTGAACAAACAGCTACTATAAAACAATTACTCCTACCAAGATTCCAGGAAGAGATCCCAATCTCAAGAGACAGGAACTCATCACACACACACAAATCAAAGACTTCAAGGGTTCACACTTACAAAATCAAAGAATCTGAAGGGTATAAAAAAGGGTTTCTCTATTCACGAGATAAGATCAATCTTAGGAACGCTGTGAGATTTCTTACCTGCCTTCCTATTAATAAACTGATTCTGACTTTCAACGCAGCTGACCAAATCATTTTGCATTTCTCCCAGTGGGGAAATTTGAATCCACAAAAGGAAAGAACTTTGCCTATTCCTTAAAGGGCAAGGTTTCTTTTTATCTTTCCTCAGATGAGAAGCGAAACATCTTCAAAAGAAAAAACAAGAAAGTCCAGTTGCCTCCAGAGAAAGAATCTTTGGGACAACCATGACCTGGTTGACTGAGAATCTCTACAGATTGCCAACTAAAGTAACAATGTTCTGTCAGAAGACTTAAGTGCTCAGCTAACTCTTCTGGATTTGGAATGGAGGTTACTTAGTCAAATTAATTGGACCTTCGCATGTAGACCTGGTCTTTCATGCCTGACTATATCACTCTATCTCAAAAGCATCTCAAAGCAACTTAAAAGTGAAATATAACAAATGCAAAACTTAGTACAGTAATATGAACATTACACTAGTCAAAATGGAAGCATTTTAAACATATCTAATAACATGGATAGATTTTAGTGCTCATACAAAATGGTTTGTTTGCTTTAAGCTTAGAAGGCTGTGGGAATAAAGCCAGTGTATTTTGTAAACCATGGTTTATGACTTGGCCTGATGTATGAATTCAGCATTATGAATTATTCAATAAATCGTAGTTAAAACAAACCATGTCATGGGAGAGAGGCTGGCTACACAGAAGCCTCAGATGGCAACACGTCTCTTGTCTTTTCAGTAGCCTTCAGAATGATTGATTGCTTCACCATGTTCATAATAATCTGTAATATTTGTATTTGTGATTACATTTTTTACTGAAGGAGCCTGGTGGCGCGGTGGTTAACTCTGTCCACAGTCTCGAATGCGATCCTCATATTGTTCAAGGATGATTCAGCTTCCATCTTTCCGAGATCGCTAAAAGGAGGAGCCAGATTGTTGGGGGGGCAATACGCTGCCATTATAAACCACCCAGAGAGTGCTTTAAAAGTGCTGTAAAGCACTATGGAGCAATACATAAGTTTAAGTGCTATTGCTTTCTTGTGAGGTTGTGGCATTGCTCTTATAAAAAAAAAATCTGGTGATGGCCGAAGCAATGAAAAAACATATACAGAAAGAAGAGCGACAAAACAACATATGCTATTTTACTGTACAGTAAGCCTAGTTTGTTTCTAATACAAAACAACAATATATAAATCATTTGCTCTTAACCAATGCTATTTAGTTAAGAAGTTTTGGTTGCCACTAACATTATAACAATCCCCTCAGGCTTCCTTCTAACATCTTACAGCAATTTTGAACAATAATCCTAATAATGGACTTTTAATAATTTTAGTTCTACTTTTCCTAACAAAACCATTCTGGAACCTTTTCTAAATCTGATTCTGGTTATATGGCATTTAAATCTTATGTGCCCCCTAAAGAGCTCATTTCTCATAGCAATACAGGATACGACACCCTGCCTCTTCTCCAAAAGCTGAGATGAAAGCTACCCACCCAGAAGCCCGGCTTCCCATTTATAATTATTCATTAAAATGCATTTCTTCCATCTGCCTGAAATTATTTATTTTTTCCAAACATTCCTTTTTAAACAAAGAGCTCCACTCCATAACCCTGACATTACTAATTACTAATTTCCTCCTGAAACTGCAACACACATACGTACCCAGACAGACACACACAAATGCCTACAACCCGCATCCCACTGAAACCGTTCTTCTTTCCAAGTTTCAAATGTGAAAGAATTTGTTTTTTGTGCTAATTGGTAGTTATGGGTAGGAGCTACAGCTATGTGTATTATCTCTAGTTCTGAAATGTGAGAAAAAGCTTCAGTTTCACCTTCTTGAAACCAGTTTAGACTACCTAACTGAAAGCTCCATCCTTGAAGAATAGGAGAGACCAGGAGTGCCCAACCATGGCAAATTTAAGCCCTGTGGACTTCAATTCCCAAAATTCCCCAGCCAGCATGGAGGCAACTCCCACAAGTCTGAGAGTTAATCCACAAGTCTTACAATTGCCCTATATAGGCAAGCCATAGGCCTCAAGGCCACATTTTTGTGGCTTTGGAGTCTTTTCTTATGCTGCTAAAAATTGGGGGTATGGTTTTCCTACTATTTGTAAGTTTTCCTACATGTGTATCTTTTCTTTTATGTATACTGAGAGCATTTGCAGCAACACAAATTCCTTGTATGTCCAATCACACTTGGGCAATAAAGAATTCTGTCTATTGTTCTATCTATCTGTCTATCTATCTATCTATCTATCTATCTATCTATCTATCTATCTATCTATCTGTGGTAAGATGGGCAACCAATGCATTTTATAAAGAAGAGAAGAGAAGAGAAGAGAAGAGAAGAGAAGAGAAGAGAAGAGAAGAGAAGAGAAGAGAAGAGAAGAGAAGAGAAGAGAGCATAGCACATATAACATCACATCACATCACATCACAACACTACACTATACTACACTACACTACATTACATTACATTACATTACATTACATATTTGGAGCATGAAACTTGTAACAGTTGTAGTGTAACTAAAGTATCTAAAAGATTTTAGATACCTTTTAGATACCTAGCTTGATCATTGATTTAATCACAGTCCTTCAATACTATCAAAATATTGCCCATTATCAGAACTTGAGATAGTTGTGCTTTGCCATTACAAAAAGAAAGAAAGAAAGAAAGAAAGAAAGAAAGAAAGAAAGAAAGAAAGAAAGAAAGAAAGAAAGAAAGAAAGAAAGAAAGAAAGAAAGAAAGAAAGAAAGAAAGAGGGGGAAAAAATGGGGTAGAAGAAAAGCTTGTCCTCTTAAATTTATCCAAGGTTTGTTAAAGTGCAATTTGCTTTAAAGGAAATGTTACTGAAAATCAGAAAATTGGTTTGCATTTTTTTCCAATAAAGGTTTGTTTTGATGTTCACAATAATTCATAAGCTTTTTTCCTGCTGCTAAAAGACCTCCTTCCCAGTGTGTGTGTGTGTATCTATGTCTGTGTTTCTGTGCATGAAAATAGCAGCAAATGAAGAGAGCTTCTGTCTATGGAGATTCTCCATCATTCATTCAGATCATGGTTGTCCCAAAGATGCTTTCTTTTTCTTTTTTTTCAAGAGGCAGCTGGACTTTCTGGTTTTTTTCTTTGAAAACATTTTGCTTCTCGTCCAAGAAGCTTCTTCAGCTCTAAACCAGAAACTCCAGTTGCCTCTATGGGGGGAAGAGGGAAGCACCTTTGGGACATTAGACTGTCTACTAGTGACCTCACCCCTTTCCTAAGAGGTCTGTAGGGGGCGTGCAAAAGCGCACCAACGTGCCTACCATCCCTGTCCTAGTGTTTCTTTTATATATTTTTTTATTTTTTCTTATATGTATCCAGGTATTCATAACTATTTTTTTACTTTTACCTATTATCTGGTAAGCAATTGACAAATAAAATAAATAAAATGCTGTTTCTATGCCTCTGTGCTTCACCTTGGAGATGTGAGCATCAGCAGCAGGCATCCCATCTAAGGAAAGCTGAGTCACATCACCTTGAACATACTCCAGCATGAAACAAACCGTAAAACCTTGTAAGGATCAACATGTCAACACCCAAGGTTAGGTGTGTTACCCATCAGCATAAGATCTGCCGTTTCCTATCGCTTATTTTTCGTCAGCTTGTCACAGTCTGTGTGATTAGAGAATGTCACTGATCTACATGCTAAGGCATTTGCGTGGGATTCATACAATTGAGGAAAGTGCTACAACATGCATGAACCCGTTTCTTGTAAAACATTCAATATATATCAGCATTTGCCTTTCTCCTGGATAGGTAATAAGGAATTAATGACACTCACTTCCAGAAGAAATATCCTTTGATAACAATAACAGAATAACAGTTGGAAAAGTCCTTGGAAGTCTTCTAGTCTAACCTGCTCAGGCATGAAACCCTATAGAATTTCAGACAAATGGTTTATAGATTAACAGAGTTGGAAGGGACCGTGTAGGTCATCTAGTCCAACCCCGCCACACCCAAGCAAGAGACCCTCCACCATTTCCGACAGAGGGCAGTCCAGTCTCTTCTTGAAAGAGCTTGTTGATGATCCAAACTCTGTCAAGGACCTTGGAGTACTCATCTCTAATGATCTAAGTGCTAGAGCCCACTGTAACTACATAGCCAAAAAGGCATTAAGAGTTGTTAACCTAATTTTACGTAGCTTTTTCTCTGGTAATATTACACTAATAACTAGAGTATACAAAACATTTGCTAGACCAATACTCGAATGCCGCTCATCAGTGTGGAACCCACATTACGTATCTGATATTAGCACAGTTGAGAAAGTCCAGAAATATTTCACAAGAAGAGTTCTCCACTCCTCTACTCGTTGAAGAATACCTTATGCCACCAGACTTGAAATTCTAAACCTAGAAAACCTAGAACTACGCCGTCTTCAGTATAAACTAAGTATAGTATATAAAATCATACATTGCAATGTCCTACTTGTCAATGAATACTTCAGCTTCAACCATAACAATACAAGAGCAGAAAATAGATACAAACTCAAGGTTAATCTCACCAAACTTGATTGCAGGAAATATGACTTCAGCAACAGAGTGGTCAATGTCTGGAATACTCTACCTGACTCTGTGGTTTCTTCCCCAAACCCCAAAAACTTTAACCCTAGACTTTTTACTATTGACCTCACCCCTTTCCTAAGAGGTCTGTAGGGGGCATGCATAAGCGCACCAACGTGCCTACCGTCCCTGTCCTATTGTTTCTTTTTATTTTTCTTATATGTATCCATGTATTCATAACTATGTTTTTACTTATACCTATGATCTTGTAAGCAATTGACAAACCAATTTTTTTAAAAAAAAAATCTCAAGTGATGAAGCTCCAACAACTTTCAAAGGCAACTTCTGTTCCATTGGTTGATTGCTCTCACTGTCAGAAAATTTCTCCTTATTTCCAGGTTGAATCTCTCCTTGTTCAGTTTCCATCCATTATTCCTTGTCTGGCCTTCAGGTGCTTTGGAAACTAGCTTGACCCCTTCCTCTCTGTGGCAGCCCCTCAAATATTCGAACACTACTATCATGTCTCCCCTGGTCCTTCTCTTCACTAGACTAGCCATGCTGTGTTAAGCCATTGTCCGGTCTCTTTTTTTAAAACCTCAAGGGTTGGAGCATTCAAAACTTCTGGAGGCAAGTTGTTCCACTTATTAATTGCTCTAACTGTCAGGAAATTTCTCCTTAGCTCTAAATTGCTGCTCTCCTTGATTAGTTTCGACCCTTTGCTTCTTGTCCTGCCTTCAGGTGCTTTGGAGAATAGTTTGACTCTCTTCTTTATGGCAGTATTTAAATATGAACCCTCTTTGCTGATGAATCCACTTTGGAAAAGGTGGCTTGTTGTGACTATGGCTGAAGATATATTCTCTGCAAAGATAGCAGAGAAAAATATGGAGGTGGCTTGGGTTTTTGGAGGTGCTTCGTTTAAACTGAGTGCTCCAGTTTAATGTAGATGCTGCAGACCCAGTACCACGTCTAATATCACTAACAATTAGTAATAGTACAATATTATATGATATATTTGTTAGGAATAACAAGGTTACCTAACGTAGTTTGGGTAAAATAATATATATAAACTATGATAGTAAGTTTAAGTGTGTGTCACTTTAAACTGCAAAGCATGTAATTTTGGGTGCGGTTGTGAACCGCCATAAGAGGGAGCAAGAGAACCTGCTGACGATTCCTGACGATTGATGGTTTGATGGATTGATGGTTTGCTAACTGCGTGTTTCCCTACTGCTGAGTTGATGAAGGAAGAAAGGAGGTTTGACTTCTTCATATCTCTACTGCAAGGAGATATATTACTGGACTGATATTTGTAAGTTTACTGACCTCTTTTTCGACACTGGACTTTGCAACTGATTAATCCCCGGACGGACTGAATTAGTGAATGATATATGGACTGTTTGACTATGCTATAACTCTTGCTGGAATAAACTATTTAACTAGCATAGTGTATCTGTTTTACTGAGTGTAAGCTACAAAAACGTTTATCTCACATATTTTGCCTGCCTGCCTGCCTGCCGTGCAGATTTTGCTAGGGTGTATCCCTAACAATATTATTATATATTACCTATATAATAATTACACCTCTAATATTTAATAATTAAATATTACATAATACATTATATCAAATATAATATATTACTATATAATAATAATGGAGAGACCATCTCAAATAAAATTCTCCCTTTTGAATTTTTAGTTTTTTTTTAATCATGTTATGTCAATGTTTCTCAACTTTGGCAACTTCTTGTGTGGACTTCAATTCCCAGAATTCTCCCACCAGCATGCTTGCGGGGGAATTCTGGGAACTGAAGTCTACGTATCTACAAGATGCCAAGGCTGAGAAACACTGCTGGTTGTTTATCATGTGATGAAGAGAAATGTGTGACTTCAGGCTCATTTATTTTAGTAAATATCCCAGTGCTTGAGATTTCATAAGATCTATAATGACCCAACATGGCCTAGTTTGGGAAAATAGTTCTGCACTTTAGGTTCAGCCATTCAAGAAATCATACAGAAAATGTACAGATAATAGTAATAGAAATAGCACTTAGACTTATATACCACTTTTATAGTATTTTACAGCCCTCTTTAACAGTGGTGGTATTCAAATTTTTTTACTGCCGGTTCTGTGGGTGTGTCTTGGTGGGTGTGACTTGGCTTGGTGGGAGTGATTTGGTGGGCGTGGCTTGGTGGGCATGGCAGCAGTGGTGGTATTCAAATTTTTTTACTGCCGGTTCTGTGGGTGTGTCTTGGTGGGTGTGACTTGGCTTGGTGGGAGTGATTTGGTGGGCGTGGCTTGGTGGGCATGGCAGCAGTGGTGGGATTCAAATTTTTTTTACTACCGGTTCTGTGGGCGTGGCTTGGGCATGGCATGGCTTGGTGGGCATGGCTTGGTGGGTGTGGCTGGGGAAAGATACTGTAAAATCTCCATTCCCTCTCCACTCCTGGGGGAAGGTTACCACCGGTTCTCCGAACTACTCAAAATTTCCGCTACCAGTTCTCCAGAACTGGTCAGAACCTGGTGAATATCACCTCTGCTCTCTAAACAGTTTTTACAGAGTCAGCCTATTGCCCCCAACAATCTGGGTCCTCATTTTACCCACCTCAGAAGGATGGAAGGCTGAGCCAACCTTGAGCCTGGTGGATTTCAACAGCCGATAGTCAGCAGAAGTGGCCCGCATTACAGCATGCTAACCACTGCACCACCAAGGCCTTGACTTACGACCATAACTGAGCCCAACATTTCTGTCGTGAAGCAAAGCATTTGTTAAGAGCATTTTGCCCCATTTTATAACTTTTCTTGCCACCATTGTTAAGTGAATCACTGAAATTGTAACATCATTGTTAAATGAATCTGGCTTCCCTGCTGACTTTGCTTGTCAGAAGGTCACAGAAGGGGGTCATGTGCAGTGGTGGATTCTTTACTACCGGTTCTGTAGGCGTGGCTTGGTGGGTATGGCAAGCAGTGGTGAAATTCAAATTTTTTTACTACTGGTTCTGTGCGCCTGGCTTGGTGGGTGTGGCAGGGGAAAGATACTGTAAAATCTCCACTCAAAGGTCGTATTTGCCGGTTCTCTGGGCTACTCAAAATTTCTGCTACCGGTTCTCCAGGACTGGTTAGAACCTGCTGAACACCACCTCTGGTCACGTGACCCCAGGACACTGCAACTGTCATAAATATGAACCAATTGCTAAGTATCCCAATTTTGATTGCATGGCCACAGGGATGCTACAATGGTCATAAATGTGAAAACTGGTCATCAGAGGAATGACTTGCCTCCACAAGTTGTAAATGCTCCAACACTGGAAGTTTTTAATTAGAATTGGACAGCAATTTCTCTGAAATAGTATAGAGCCGTGATGGCGAACATATGGCACACATGCCAGAAGTTCTGCTGGCATGTGAGAGGTCACCCGGAAGAGCCCCAATGCTGATTGTTGGGTATATGCCGTGCATATGCGGTGGGGGTTGAGCATGTGGCAGCCGTGCAGTCATGTGGTATGCAGGGGGGTTGTGCACACATGTACACATGTACAGAGGCATGTGGTGCAGGGGATGGCACACGCATGGACAGGGGTGCACGGTGCATGTGCAGGGCATCGCATGTCTATGCACCGAGTCATAGAGGCATGCAGTGCAGGGGGTCGCATGTGCATGCACAGAGGTGCATGGTGCACATGCAGGGGATTGTGCTCGCATGCACACAGGCGCATGGTGCACATGCAGAGGTTCATGCATGCATTGCATCATGGGTGCAGGCCCGTGAGCATGCACTTTTGCCGTGCAACGTGGAAAAGGTTAGGGTTAGGGTTACGGTTAGGGTTAAGGGTCACTGGTATAGGGTTTCCTGCTTGACCAGGTAGTTGGACTAGAACAGTGGTCCCCAACCACCGGGCCCTGGACTGGTACTGGTCCGTGGATCATTTTGTACTGGGCTGCCTATTTTGCCTGGGTGCCGCTATCTTGTTTCAACGGTGCTTGAGAAAGTGCTGCCGGGTGAGCTTGTCGGTCGTCAGTTGGAAAGCAGCATTTGGGTGCTGAAAGAATCCTCGCGCCTTAGTTTCGTCGAAGGGGGGGGCAGCTTCGAATGAAGAGCCGGTCCCGATGGCGGTGGAGTCTTGCGTTACTCAGGAGGAGATTAAGAAAGAGCCCGAAAAACCCATCGACCGCGAGAAGGTACAAAGGAGGAGTTGAAGGTGGCGGGGAGAAGCAGGGGATGGCTGGCTGGCCAGTTGCTCGGCTCGCCTTGCCTTGGTCGTGCGTGCTGATGCCAGTACCGGTCCGTGGATCGTTCCGTGGATTGTACCGGTCCGTGGTACAAAAAAGGTTGGGGACCACTGGACTAGAAGATCCATTCCAATATCTGTTCTTTCGAGCTGCAGGTGCTGAGGTAGCAGAACACTGTCCATGCTGTCTGGGGGATTCTGGGAGTTGAAATCCACAGAGCTTAAAGTTGCCAAGGTTGGACATTCCTGGTCTCTCTTATTCTTCAAGGATGGTGCTTTCAGTTAGGAAGGCATTACCTATCAAAAAAGCAGCTGTGAGCAGAGAGGTATACACAAATTCTCTGATGTGCTAAAATCACAGCAAGGGGCTGTTTGGTTATTCCGAACATGCTCTCTGCCAGTTATCTCTTTCACAGCTGGAGAAGCAATCCTACATGCAGATGTATGAGGCTCTGTCACATGGAGGCCAAGGCAATGAGAAGGGAGATTAACCAATTGCCCCTATGAAGGGAGAGGTCAAAGCCGCTTAATTCCCCATATGTGTTTTTAATGCATCAGGAGCATCATCCAAACCCTTGAGGACCTTTCTCCAACCAGGATGCTCTTGAAAACTGTTGGCTTCTATTCCCAGCAACTGCCTTTTACTGGCTGCGTATTTAGAAAATAGAAGTTCATTCATCTGAAAGGCATCCAGGCTGCCATGGGATAAAATGAATGTTCAAATCTATTTTTCAAACCCTTGGCATGCCCGACTTACTACACTTTTTCTACAGTCATACTTTCCTTCTGTGGTAATGTTCTACTTTTAAAAAAGAAAAAAGAAACGATCCTCTTAAGCAATGCTTTCCAAGCAGAGGACCATCTAAATATGACATATGTCTGCTAGGCAGCCTCTCGTCCATTAGTTTAGTTTAGTTTAGTTTAGTTTAGTTTAGTTTAGTTTAGTTTAGTTTAGTTTATTGTCATTGCACCTTGTACAATGAAATCAAGTACCATCTTCAGCGCATATCATGACCATGAAAATAAACACAAACACACATCCTTCACCCTCCACACATTGAACCAAAAACCCCCGACACCGCACCAACATTACACTATACAGGAGAATTGAAAAGAGCTACTACCCTGGGATAGAAGCTGTTTTTCAACCTATATGTGCTTGTTTTTATTATCCTGTACTGTCTGCCAGAGGGTAATAGTTCGAAAAAAGGGTTCCCAGGATGAGATGGATGTTTAATAATGTTTTGAACTTTCTTAGGGCAGCAGGAGCTATAAAGCTCTTCCAAAGAGGGGAGAGGGCAACCAATGATCTTCTGGGCAATGACGTTAACCCTCTGGAGTGCTGTCCTATCTGCCACTATGCAATTGGCAAACCATACAGAGGTGCAGTAAGTTAAAATACTCTCTATGGTATAGCGGTAGAAGGTCACCATCAGTTTTTCATCCAGTTGTGGGTTTTTTTTGAGAAGTCTCAGGTAGTATAATCTCTGCTGGGCCCTTTTGACCAGTGCTTCAATGTGAGCACCTCATGTCCTCTTTTATGGTAACACCCAGAAACTTAAAACTGACCACTTGCTCCACTCAGTCTCCATTGATAAGCAAGGGCTGGATGTCTGATCCGTTCCTTCTATAGTCCGCTATAAGCTCCTTGGCCTTATTGGTGTTGAGGACCAAGTTGTTATCTCCACACCAAAAAAACAACCGGTCCACCTCATCTCAGTAGGCAGACTCATCCCCCCGAGAGATGAATCCCACCACTGTTGTATCATCTGCAAATTTAGCAATAGTATTACTAGCGTGAGTGGGAATGCAGTCATGCACATAAAGAGTATAGAGTAAGGGACTCAACACGCAACTCTGTGGTGTACCAGTGTTAAGAATAAGGACTGAAGAGGTATGATTACCTAATCTGACCCTCTGTGAGCGGCCAGAAAGGAAATAGATTACAGAGCATTTTGGGGATATCATGTAGGGTGTACATTTTTTCACAGGTCACAATCTGCGGAAACCAATGGCGAGGAGAGTCAAGCACATAGCTGTGCATACCGTATTCCTTTGTGTACATTGCATGCACATACATTGACCAATAATCCAAAGAAGTTTACTCAAGGATTCTTTCCCACGTCTTTACATCTCTCTCTGAGCAATTTTATAATGTAAATGTTATTTGCATATTGCCTCCAACCATCTGGGTCCTCATTAGAGTAGAATGTGTGAATGATCTACAACTGATGTCACTAGACTGGACATGAATTTTTGAGCAGTGGTGGGCTTCCACATTTTTTCCTACTGGTTCTATCTTCTTACTTGAGAGCGCGCTTCGTGCACACACACAGCACTCAAAAACCGCACACTGTGTCAGTGCTAGTGAGGTGGGCGTTTTTTTTTTAGCTCAGCTGAGGCACAGCAATCAGGAAAGGGCAGGGCTGGGTGATCAGGTCCAGCCAGAGTTGGTATTTGCCTGTTCTCCCAACTAATCAAAATTTCCACTACTGATAACCGGCTGAATACCACCTCTGTTTCTGAGCTTTGGTTGCTTCTATCGACAGAATTAGGTTACTCAGGGTGATTTCCCTTCTCCTCTGTATCTCGGGGGAATGATTGCCCTCAAGTCTTCTGGGAACCCTTGGAATCATGAAGAAGTTATCACAGAATAAGGAACTTGGCTCTTTTTCTGCTCTACTGATGGAAGAATCTTCTTGACTGAAGGCCTGCTTTTAGTGGAGAGATGGTACAATAGGGAGCAATCTGGTGAATTCCTGATTACTTCTACAATCTCATTCTTCCATAGTGAGTAGGCATAGACTTGAGGCATGTCTTGCTGAATGCATATATGGGAAAGGTCAAAACTCCTAATGCAGCTGCTCTTCTTCTTCTTCTTCTTCTTCTTCTTCTTCTTCTTCTTCTTCTTCTTCTTCTTCTTCTTCTTCTTCTTCTTCTTCTTCTTCTTCTTCTTCTTCTTCTTCTTCCTCCTCCTCCTCCTCCTCCTCCTCCTCCTCCTCCTCCTCCTCCTCATTTCTCCTTTCCCTTCATGTGTTAAGGAAAATGCATTCAGTATACAGACCAAACATTTATGTGACATTAGTAAGCAAAATATGCTGTTTCACCAAGTTAGGAAATCCATCCCCTCTTTGGGGCAGCAGGTCTGACATTATCAGTCTTCTCTGTATGGAAACTCTAATAATTTTCTGACAAACTCCAGCATTCCTGTGGATACAGTTTGAAAACTAATGCCAGGCTTCCCAGCTGGAGTCTTCCAGATGTTTTGGATCAATGTCATAATATCTAGCCAGCAGGACTTTTCTACCACGATTCAAAATGAGCAACATTCTACAACAAAATATCTTTGTTTCATTTTTAAGACATGCAGAAAGTCCATTGCTGTTTTTATATGCCACAAAGTATATATAAGAGCATCTCAATTTGCCTCTGGGGTTTTTTTTTCCCCTGACTTTGAGCCATGAAGTACTGCATGGGACATTCTTATGAAAAGAACTTGTAACACTAGAACTAAAGGTTCTCTGGGACAAACATATTATTTATGGGATAAACATACCGATAACAAAATCAAGAGGCAGCAATTGCCATTTCTCGGTCTCTAATGTCCACTTTTACTCACATTCAGTACAAACAGCTGTAGAACTTTTCAACACAAATTCCTCTGTTTCCTTGATGTAGGACAATCTCCAGAATGCTAAAAATTTCCTTTGTTTCCTTCCTTTGTGATTTTTGTTTTATAAAATAGCATCAAGTCATTTCCTCTGTATCCCTCTTTATCTCCTTGGAGCTCAGAGTAGCTTCCTTCTAGAGTCTGCAAAAGATAGTTAAGTAGCATCTTATTTGCATGGAAATTTCTGCAAAACATACCATCTTTTAAAGGGGCATAAACTGTAGAGCAGTGGTCACCTATGGTGGGCTGGGGACCACTGGTGCACCACGAGAAAATTTTGGTGGTCCTCAGAGAAATTCCCCCCAAAGCAATTAAACCAGGCTGCACGGGAACACAAGGCTGTGCCACCCACATGGCCAGCCCACCCTTCAGCCAAGTGCAAATCTTACCTTGAGTAGAGCCACACAAGCGGGAACTGAAAAGTAAGACCAAAGGCGGGGAAGAGAAATCTGCCTTGGGGTGTCTTGCTGATGTTGGTAGGAAAGTCGGTCCCATATTCCAGAGCTGCAGTAGTCACAGGACTGGCCCTTTGGTCATCCCAGAGCAGCTCCTCCAGTCAGGCTGGTGCACCTGGGTGGAGGAGCAACTGCTCCGGGATGACCAAAGGGCCAGTCCTGTGACTACTGCAGCTCTGGAATATGGGTCCAACTTTCCCACCAACGTCAGCAAGCCACTGTCAGTCAAAATTCATATTAGTGGTCCCTGGGATTTAAAATTATGAGTTTGGTGGTCCCTGAGATCCAAAAGGTTGATGACCCCTGCTGTAGAGGACCTTAGAATAGAGATGGAGGGACTAGTATACTAAGAGATATGAACACAACACGAATTTTGCCCAAGAATGCAGGAAAGCATGAGAAAGAAGCTCAAGGTTGGCCCATCTTGACCATATTTGGTATAAAATACTGTTTATTATACCCTATTTCAATAAGGTAGAGTTGTTCTTTTTCCTATGGTGATTATTTCCTGATCTAGTCTACCGTGAAAGACTGGCCTACAATGCATTTGCCATTCCTGCCTCAGCACTGTCCATATTTCATGATACTGTATAGCAATACTGTTAAGATATTTAAAATTTAATAGCTGGAGTAGCGAAGGATTAGACAATGAGTAAGAGAACACAGTGCCTTTTTCCTCTGTGTTTTGTGTGTGCTCTGTGATTTACCTCCCGATGTTCCAGCTGTGTTGATTTACCTGATGATACTCCTGTTTGCCTTATCTTATTTACTGTAAATATATGTATTTATATAAAATTGCAAGTTCATGTCTCTGGCTCCATTTGGACAGCGGCTACACAACTCCCTGATAAATACAGACTCCTAAACAGGACACACCACATGGCAATGACTTCAAATGTTCAAATGGCCTACTGATGATTTCCAGGAACAGGGTCTTTCCTTTGGCACCCTCACATCTTTGAAATATCCTGTTTTATTTTTATTTGTTTGTTTGTTTGTCAAACATGTACAAGATAACAAGTATAAGTATGAAAATAAACAAGAACAAAGGAAGTAAATACAGATAAATGGGGACAGTAAGACAGGGATGGTAGGCATGCTGGTGCGCTTATGCACACCTCCTTTAAGGTCCTCTTAGGAATGGGTGAGATCCAAGGTAGACAGTTTGAGTTTGAAGCAGGGAGGGGTTGAGACTGTAACAATGGAATCAGGTAGGGCATTCCAGGCGTTGACCGCTCTGTTGCTGAAGTCGTATTTTCTGCAGTTGAGTTTGGAACCGTTAACCTTGAGTTTGTATTGCTTTGCCCATGTATTATTGCGATTGAAGCTGAAGAAGTCATTGACAGGCAAAATGTTATAGCAGAGAATTTTGTGAACTATGCTTAGATCAGACCACAGGCGGTGCAGTTTTAGATTGTCCAGGCCCAAAATTTCGATCCTGGAGGCATAGGGAATTCTATTGTGAGTGGAGGAGTGGAATATTTTTCTCGAGAAATACCTCTGAACCTGCTCAATTGTGTTAATGTCTGATATAAAGTGTGGGTGCCAAGATGTTGGAAGATGTTGCATACAGCTCTATCATTACTAAACGTTAAGTGAATTATAAATACTTTTATTTTATTTTTAATTTGCCGACTAGCTTTAGTGTTCCATTAGTAATGTATGGCTGTGAGAGTTGGACCACAAGGAAGACTGAGTGCCAAATAATTGATGCTTTCAAATTGTGATTTTGGAAAAGACTTTTGAGAGTCCCTTGGACTGCAAGGAGATCAAATAGCAATAACACTTAGACTTATAAAATACTGCTTAACAGTACTTTATAGCCCTCTCTAAGCAGTTTACAGAGTCAGTATATTGCCCTCCCCCACAACAATCTGGATCCTCATTTTACCAACTTCTAAAGGATAAAAGGTTGAATCAACCTTGAACCAGTCAGGATCGAACTCTTGGCAATGAGCAGAGTTAGCCTGCAATCTTGCATTCTAACCATCGCACCACCAAATCTGTCAATCCTAAAGGAAGTCAACTCTACTGTTCTTTGGAAGGACAGATACCGAAGCTGAAGCTCAAATACTTTGGTCACCAAATGAGAAGAGAGGACTCATTGGAAGAGACCCTGATATTGGGAAAGATTGAAAGCAAAAAGAAAGGGGCATGGCTGAGGATGAGATGGTTAGATAGCGTTATTGATGCAATGGACATGAATTTGGGCAAAGTCTGGGAGACGGTGGAGGACAGAGGACCCTGGTGTGCTATGCTCCATGAGGTAGCAAAGAGTCAGACATGCCTTAGTAAGCTTTAATATGCTGTTTTATACTGCTGTTATTTAAGCTGTTGAATTTTATCTTTTGAAGCATCTATATGTTACATTTTTAAACTCTAAATGTATTAAGAGTCGCTGTTGTATTATATACGTAGTGTGCAGTAAACATTGCATATATAGTAAAGTAATATTTGATGCTTAGTAGTTCTGACTTCAACAATGCATGAATGAGAAAAAACAGATATGAAACTGAATTCAGAAGAGGAAGAAGCACCAGGGATCATATTCCTAACATTTGACGAAGAATGGTAAAGGCAAGGAAATTCCAAAAAAGTCTATTTTTACTTTATTCATTATATCAAGGTATTTGATGGTATAGAACAATGTTCATCAACTTCAAGATGTGTGGAATTCCCAGAAATTTCTAGTCAGCATCATAAAATGACAAATGCTAATATAGAGCACAACCAGGGGTGGGCTTCAGCCAGTTTGCACCGGTTCGAGCAAACCGGATGTTAATTTTACATCCAGTTTGGGGAACTGATAGTTCTGACAATCGGCCGGCCTCATCCCACCCCTCCCAGGAGTCCCCATCCTAGGTAAGTGCAGAGGGCACATGGAACCCAGGGAGGTAGAAAACAGGCCTCCCAGAGGCTCGTAGAGGGTGAAAACAAACCTATTTCTGGCCTTTAGAGAGCCTACAGAGCCCAGGGAGGTGGAAAATGGACCTTCCACGACCCGTTTTCGCTCCCAGGATGGTTCAGGAGGCAGATTAAGCCACACCCACCATGGCCACGCCCACACAGCAACCGGGCAGAGAACCAGTTGTTAAATTATTTGAAGCCCACCACTGAGCACAACACACAGACAAACACACACACCAGACCAACTGTTTAAACATTTGTATCAAGATATGAGGCAAATATCATCTGCTTGCTTACTTTATATGTACACCATATAATGAGGAAATATTGGACTGGAAAATGGAAATAAAATTGCTGAGACGCACAAATCATTTCAAATATGTGGATGACACCACTTTCATGGCAAGAAATGAAGAAGGATATCTGGTGGAAGGTCAAAAATAATGCAGATGTGTTCTTCTGCTCAATATTAAAAACAAACAAGCCAGCAAACAAAACTAAGATTATTTCAACAAAACTAAGATTATTTAAAGCCACCTGGAAGTAAGCAGCTGGAGACAGAACTGTAGCACTAATAGACTTTTATCTTCCTAGCCTCCGAAATTCATAGAGATGGTGACTAGATTAAATAAAGGGACGTTTTCTATCTGGGAGGAAGACTGATAAGGTCATTCATATACTCTTCTGGCTTTGGTACCCACCTGAGCCCTCTTAGTATTTGTTGAGTATCTATCCTCATGATGAAGCCTCTATCTCAGGACCATATCAAGATGACTTGGTAGAAAACTAGCTTAAACCATTGGAAAATGGATCAAACCTTCATGTACGCAAGCTTTTTGGAGACCTGGTAGTGCAGTGGTTAGAAGGCAGTATTGCAAGCAAATTCTGCTCACAGTCTGAAGTTCATACCTGACAGGGCCCAAATTTGACTCGGGTTTCTATCCTTTCAAGGTTGGTAAAATGAGCACCTAGATAGCTGGGGACAATATGCTGACATTGTGAACTGCCCAGAGAGTGCTGTAAAGCACTATGGGAGTTTTAAAGAAGAGATTGGATGACCATTTGTATGAAATGCCTGAGCAGAAGATTGGACTAGATAGAAGTGTCAGTGTTCCAGCAAACCTCCATTCCAATCAGTAACTTCAAGACAAACTTATCTCAAAAGTAAAAACCCTGTAGTTTGGGAAATTGTGGGGAGCCCCAAAAAACTTTTAGATTCGGGATTCCACAATGTGCCAGGTGCTATTTCCCAATTTCCCAAACTACAAATCCATCCCCCCTTGGCCGTCATCACATCACATAGCCCAATCACGATCTGTCCAAAAGTAAGATCCTTATTTCATCCTGCGCCATACTCACTGACCTTGAACGAAGAAAAGAATTTTCTTTTGTCTACTTAGAGCTACTTCATTAAAATCACCCCCCTCCCACTTTCTCAGGCTATGTGGCAGCGTGGAATATGGCTTCCAAAGCTGACAGGAGACAAGGTCCCTTCCAACTCTCTTATTCTGTTCTAGTTATATACATTTAATTACTACTACTACTGCTATTTTATATCTCGTGGAGGAAAAAAAAAAACCTCCAATTAGTCCTTTGCGGGACTTCCATACTATCTGACAGGGGTTCCTGTGCCTTCATGGTCTTTCTCCTTTGGCTGCAGAAGAGACCAAAACCTTAACAAAAAACCAAACATTTCTCAACTTGGATGAGATTGCTATTTTCTCCCAGAACCTCCCCTGCCATCCCTACCACATTCCCTTCTTTCTTATCTCCCATCTAAGCACGAATCCTTTGTTTCTCCTTGTACTTTCATGCTTACTGGAGAGCACCACACCCCATATCCCAGAGCCATAGCTCACCACCACTCTTGGGAATAGCCAAACTTGACCTGGGAGTAGAAGTGACTTGAGGAGGACATTGGGGAAAAGAGGCGGTGCTCTCTGGCAGATGAGATGGGCAGCAAAAGGACAACAAAGACAAATGAAAAAAGGAAGATGGAAGCTCTGGTGGGAAGAGGGAAGAGAGACACAAGTACAGGCTTATGACCACAATTGACTGCAAAATTTCCATTGCTAAGTGAGGCAGTTGTTAAGTGAGTTTTGCCCCATTTTATGACCCTTCGCACCACAGTTGTTAAGTGAATCATTGCAGTTGTTAGGTTAGTAACACGGTTGTTACGTTCCCTGCTGGAAGATCTTGTCAGAAGCTCGCAAAAGGTGATCACATGAGCCTAGGTGTCATGCCCCTGTTGGAATCTGATTCCGAGGGAGAGGTGGAACAGCCGACAAGGAGTGGGAGTGTGGCTCCGGTGGCTGTGAAGGAAACTGGGGAAGGGCACAGTTCAGCTGGGCATTCAGAGGAAGATCCAGGCCCACCCCCTCTTCATCCTAGGGCACACAGGGAGGAACGAAGAAGGGAGCAATGTGAGTTGCATGGTTTACAGGGGAGGAAAGGGCCCTGATCCTCTTCATTGGCTGCAGCTGGGAAGACTGTTTAAAAGGGCAAACTGCACACGTCAAAGTTGCTGGAAGCAAAGCATGATATTATTCTGGTTTGTCAAGTCTTATCTGAGTTCTGGTGTCCTCCCAAGTGTGTGTGTTTCATTATCTTTTGGCATCTTCAATCCCTTATCTTGCACTGTCTCATTAATTGCTGTAGTGTGGTTTGTGTTGGCTTTTATTTCTAATTTATATGTACTTTGAGTTTGGATGGAATTTCTTCCCTTTAAAAACTGTTCTTGAGAGAGTTTTTTCTCAAACTGATGATAACTGGACATTGGGGGGCCAAGTTTGAGGAATTAAAGGGATTTTACCTATTTTTGTGACTTCGTTCCTTTTGTGCCACACCCTGGGTCATCACACTAGGATGCTGCAACCATCATAAATATGAACCGGTTGCCAAGCATCCGAATTTTGATCACATGACCATGGGGATACTGCAACGGAAGGGTGAAAAATGGTCCTAAGTCACTTTTTTCAGTGCCATTGTAACTTTGAACGGTCAACAAATGGTTGTAAGTTGAGGACTACCTGTAGGGTAGAAGAAATATCTCTCTCTTCTTTCTCTTCCTCTTCCCTGCTCCTTTTTCTTCCACTACCCCTCTCTCTGCCCTGTTTGGAGACATGGCAAGAAGAAGGCTAGGGAAGCAACTATTTTCCAAGTGAGCGATACTCTTTCTTCCTACCCTAAAGACAGGAAAAAGATGGAAGACAAATATTAAAGCACAGGGGCAATAAAGATATATATTGTTAAGTCTTCCCAATTATAACACTATGGCTGTGAAAGCTGGATCATCAGAATAACTGAACAAAGAACAATCAATGTCTTTGAATTGTGATGCTGGAAAAAAAATGTTGACCACAAGAAAAAGAATGAATAATTCAATACCAGTTGAAGTAAAACCAGGTGGCTTTCTGGAAATATTACTAATAAAATTTAGTCTTGTTGGACAATAATGCAAAGGCAAGAGACACTGTGAAGACTCTGATGCTTGGAAAAATTGAACACAATCAAAAAGGAGACCAACAGAAGAAAAAAATGGCTAGATACGACCACCAATGACACAACCATAAACGTATAAAAACTCAAAGAAGTAGTAATGGACAGTCCTGATGAATTAACATCAATCAAGTTATGAATAGCTGGAAATAACTGAATGACTGAATTCAATCTTTTAATTCAGTAATAATTCAAAAATATGTTTTACTCTTGGATTACTAATTGCAACTATCTTAGCATAGTGTGTAAATAAAGATGCATGTTCATTCAACAATTTTTTTAAAAAAAAATTATGAAAATGCAGCCATTATAGTGAATTGTAGTTCCAGGACTGTTTATTTCTTGCCATCCGTTTTTTATAATGACTCTTCTTCTTCATATCAAATTTCACAGAGATCTTTTCTCTCTTTTGAAGTTGTGTTACTTTGCTATTTGGAGATGCCAAACTAAAGACAACAAATATGTGGCCTATTTAGAACAGTCATATTATCTGTCTAGGGAAACCTCAGTTCTAGGAGAGTGACACGGAGATGGACACATAGGAACATTATAAGAGAAAATAGATTGGATATATGAATGAAACAGATCAGTGTTGTCAACTCATGATTTAATTAGGACAACTGCCAGAATCCTGACAAGTGTATTTCTTGATCTCAAGTATTATTCCTATCTAATTTATCTACTGGTTAATAAAAGGATTAACTGTAAGTGAATATATATTACTCTTCGCCAATTCTTCATTTTAATACATTTAAATAAAATATCATAATAAAATACTATTTTATATTCTGTAGAATTTAAATGATACCACGTTCTATTAACAATATATATATATATGTGTGTGTGTGTGCACCTTAATCATTATATTTAAAAACTATTACAGAGGAACTGTTATGAATGATCACCTAACACTGCCTATTTTTATTTTTTAAGACCAGACTTATTAATTGAAGATCAATAAAAACTGATCAGCTAAACGTTGCCCTGATGAATTACTGGCAATTGGAACACATACAGGAAGAGTTCTGTGGAACTATTTTTGGTGAGCAAGTTAAAAAGTAATGTTTTGTCAACAAATGAAAATATATAAACAAATGAACCCATTATGTTTTCTTTTCTTTTTTCCTTTTAGCTCCATTGTCATACCAGCAGTAAAATAAAAAAGTGCAATATTATAAAAGTCATGGGCTAAAGACCAGGCTGCAAAGAAAGACCTCTTTAAATGGTAAAATGAAAAGAAAATTACATTGTCAGGACTTTATTATTAAAATAATGGGCTGGAGTTTTGCTGATATGTTGAATAACCTGACATATATCTTAATCAACATGAAAAATTAAATCCAACAGTAGACCAAAACTAGGTTTTTATCAGTTATTCTATAGCCTTTCTTGACCTGGAACCATATTCACAAACTGTGATCTGTGGAGCTGTTTTTGAGAATCTTCAATCCGGAAAGATATCTAGAACAAACAAACGGATTTGACCTTTTATGATTAATCACTCATTAGGATTTGTTTGTTATTTCATTACTAAAATGCAGCCCTATCTTTGCATCATTGTAGCTGTGATGGTTTCCCCTAAATCTGTCTTAAGAACTGTTGTTATATAGCAGAGTTTTGAAGGGTTCTGACAGGACTAGAAATCTCATTTGTTTAAGGGAAGCAATGAAATAAAAATAAATTCCCTCTAGTTGAGTTTGATACCTTGTGACTTCATACAACATGTATTTTCCTTGGCAGCAATGTGGAAAAGGGTTTCCAGCTATCTTCTTCGGGATTTTTTTTGTAATCCCAGTCTAAGCTCTAGTTCAGAACCTGTGTAGCTTTTCAAGGTCAGTTAATTTTGACTATGTTGTTCCGAGGTTAACTCAAAGAAGAATAACAGATAAATGATTTAACAATGCAGGGATTCTTGGAAATTGTTCATCCAAACACTAATTATATGTCATTCTGCTCAGTTTTTCAACAGAGTTAAGTGCTGCCTTCAGGAATGATATAAAGATTTAGTCTGGTTGGGTTTGTTTGCTTATGGCTTCATGAAGTTTTATTGGCAACTGGTCAGAGGGGATTTTCCATTGATTATCTTCTGAGATATTTGTTTGACTTCCCAGTTTAGCCTACACCCCTCAAATTTCCAGATGGTATTCCTTTGTATTTAGCTGTTTGAGCTAGCTTTTCAAGATCAGCCATAGCCTATTGGTGCTTTTAAGATAAATTCAAGGAGAGATATAGAAGATCAGTATATGATAGGTAGGCAGGTAGGTAGGTAGGTGGATGGGTGGATGGATGGATAGATAGGTGGGTGGGTGGGTAGACAGACAAACAGAGACAAATAGTTAAACAAAGCAGACCCTTCAAAACTGTTGTTTTTTAGATGTTGTAATAAGGCAACATCCAATAGATTCCATTGACTGGCCCCAATGAAATGTGAAGTCTTATAACTTTTAATAAGCCATAACTTCCTCATTCTAAATCTATAATATCTTTTTGTCCCCAGGCTTCTAGAACAGATTACTTAATGGTAATACACATTTCTTTAAATTTTACTTCTAAATTTCACAATACATCATGCCCCACATGTTCATCTATTCAAGAAATTAGCTTCTTCTATCCTGAATGTAACATCCTGACACCCGGTACCTTTGGGGTAGTTTGTTCACTAAGCCAGGCTCAACATCTAATGACAGCAATGACAAATGTTCTCCATCATGACTTGGCTCCAGAAATAATTCATACATCATCCATTGACAGTTCTGCAATCTTTTTGACCAGGGCTGGCTTCAGGCTAAGGCTTCAGTATTGACCCAATAGAATAGGATAGAATTTCGTTATTGGCCAAGTGTGATTGGACACACAAGGAATTTGTCTTTGGTGCAAATGCTCTCAGTGTACATAAAAGAAAAGATACATTCGTTAAGAGTCAAGAATCATAAGGTGCAACACTTAATAATAGTCAATGTTTGCCATCCGTCCTTCCAAATCATTCCAAAAATAGGGGGCACAATCATGCCCATGTCAGAGTCTGAATCCGAAGAGGAATCCGAACAGCTGACAGGGAGTGGGAGTGTGGCTCTGTTGGCTGTGGAGGAAACTGGGGAAGGGGAAAGTCTGACTGGGCAGAGCAGAGCAGAGGTAGAACAAGGGAGAGGGAGTTCAGAGGAACACCCAGGCCCACCCCCTCTTCATCCTAGGGCATGGCGCGAGGAACAGAGAAGAGAGCAACATGGCTTGCATGGCTTATGGGGAGGAAAGGGCCCTGATTCCCTTCATTAGCCACACCTGGGAAGAGAGTTTAAAAGAAATGTATGCTGCGTGCAGCAGCTGCTGGGAGCAAACATGAGTTTATCTTGTGTTGACTTTGCTTATCTGTGTTCCTGGTATCTTCCCAACCATGTTGAGTTATTGTGGTGCCTTCATGTCTGGTATTCTTGCTCCTGCCCTGCCGAACTAATTACCTCATTTTGCTTTGATTGGACTTATAGTTACAGTTTTTGTTGACCACATTTTGGACTTTATTCTCTGCAGTCAAAGACTGTTCCTGGGAAAATTTTTCTCCAGCCAGAAGGTAACCAGGACATTGAGGGTAAAGTTGGAGCTAATAGAAGGACTCCTACTGATTATCTGATTGTGTTTCCTTTGTGCCACACCTCTGGTCATCCCAGGCACCATGAGTTAATGTCATCTGAAGGTGCCATATAGCGTTGAGTTGTCTTTGATCCCATCTGGTTTATCACTGCCTTTCCTTTCTTCCCTTAATCTGGGAAGCAAGATATTCCTTAGCTTTTACATTCTTCCACATAATATTCCTTAGCTTTTACATTCTTAGATTTTCAATGTTTAGATGCCCAGTGTACACTGTATGTAGTTTGTATTTTAATGCTCAGCTCCTTCAAGTGACCCTGACTCTACCCAGAATTAACAGATTGCAAGGTCGTAAAAAGGGAGGTTATTAAAAATATAATTTATATTTCAACTTACATTGTTTAGTTCCGATTTTGCTACCTATACTTATCTTGCCTGTGTTTAATTCAGACGTTCTGCAAAATTATGTTTTATGAATTTAGGGCATTGTACGCCACTCAGAATCAGTTTGATTAGACTGGTTTACAAGCCCTGGACATGAAGAAAAAAAGCTTGCTAGGCATAATCATTTTTCATTCACTCTTATCACATACCCAAAATACATGAGTTTCTGCTTGCTGATCATCACCACAAGGGACTAGCCAGTCTTTATTTGGTGTAGGATTGATTGATTGGCTCTTCTTTTAATCCACAATGCTCTTAGTAACCATCTCCAGATCCATTATTCAAAAGGAGCTTCCTTCTTTCCCTTAGTCTTTCTCAAAATCCATAGTTCACCTCAATACATTTCCCTCAGAAAGACCGTTGCTTTAATTATGCTGACTTTTATTATCATGGAATTATCTTTATCTTTCATGATCTTGTCTATGTCATTGATTTATTTTCCCCAGCACAAACTATCCATCTTTATTTATTTTTGAGCTTAAAAAAAAACAAAATAAAAAAGATCCACTTATGTACTACTGTCTTCTATTCCTGGATAACTCAATAAAAATATTGATCCTGTGTGCAGTTGTTGTGAAAAAGATAATTCAATGCAAGAGAAATCATTAGAAAAGGGAAAATATAAGAATCAATATCCTAAAGTCGCCCCCCGCCACACACAAAAATCTATGAGTCATCCAGTTTTGGAACACTGGGTATAGTTTTGAACATTATACAGCTAAATAAGCAGAAAAAGAATAGCAACGGAAATTACCTCAATTTGGTCGTAGCTACAATATTTGTGGCTTTTGAGTTTGTTAGTTTAGGAATAAAAGTCAGCCACAATCATCCTATAAAACTATGTGCAATGTGAAGAAAGAGATTCAAATATTTTTTCTTTCTTTCTTCAGTGCCTCGCAATAGCAGATCTAGGTTCAACCACTAAAACTGAACAGAAGGAGAATAGAGTTCTTCATATTATCTATTTAAACCACAAATTTGCTTCTATTACTAGTTGCAATTATGGCCACTAATTTATGTATTTTGAAGAGGAAGTTCAAACAACTGAGGACGCTGCCTAAGTATCCATTGGCTACTCATCACATTAGAATTATAGAGTTTCTAGGGGTCATTAGATTAAGGTGTCCAAATTGTACTGTAAGAGCCCAAATTAAGGCAACCAGGTCTGGACATCCTCATCTCCCTCAACAACTAGCTTTATTGTTAAGTCTCCCTCTCCCTCCCTCCCTCTCTTATTTTTGCAAATAACTCAAGATAGTGATTGTTATGTCCTGAGGACTCAAGGAGTTCTCACTCAGGTCCACTCACTTTACGTGGGCGTTATTTCCCCCATTCCCATTGGTTGGCTCTCCCCAGCAGCCAGCTATAAAAGCAGGCTGCGGGGTCCAACCGGTTGCTGATTGCTGCGAGCCAGTTCCAGGCTTGGCAAGCACGGTCAGCCCTTTATTGTAAAATAAAGTATTGTTGCACTCATGCTCTGGTTCAGTCTCTCATTGCTCAAACAAAACACTGGCGACGAGGATGGGATGGCTACCAGAAGCACCTTGCAACCGCTGAGTCACTAGCCACCGATCTACAGCCCAGAGAGAGCGATCGGCTGGCGACAAGGGAAACGCTGATCCGCAGCCAGAGAGAGCGGTCAGCTAACGAAATGAGCGATCAAAAGAGCAAACGCAGATCCGCAGCCAGAGAAAGCGGTCTGAGTCAAATAGTTAGAAGCGTCTGTAGCCGCTTGTTAGCCCCGCCACGGGAAAGTGAAGCGCTGCGAGCCGCAGCCGCTCTGCATTTGGCGCGAAATTCAAACGGGTGTCATTTGAATTTCGAGCCAGTAGGAATCACAGCACAGCGCTGTAGAGAGTCACTAACGCCCACTTTTTTGGCGCGAATCAAGACACCTCCAACGGCTAGCAGCCAACGTGGTAACCCAGAGAGAGAGAAAGAGAGGGTAGCAAAAAAACCTCTCCAGAGCTGATATCACTAGTAACTCACGAGCGTTCGTAGTCCCAGAGAGATTTTTCCGCAGGTAGCCCAGCCGTTCCAGCACCATGAGTTCCAATCCAGTATTCCCGGCGTTTAAACCAGACGAAGAGAAGTGGGAATCGTATAAGAACCGTTTCAATCATTACATCGATGCGGTCGGCCTGGCGGATGCGGGAGAGCATCGGAAAAATCCTATTTCCTAATCTACTGCGGAGCCACCGTTTACGATACCGCTGCAGCACTCGTGGCGCCGAGAGAATTGAAAAACGTTCCGTGGTCCGAGTTGCTTGAGATCCTCACAAACCACTATGCTCCCAGGCCTTCACAAATCGCCAGGAGGTTCACGTTCCGAATGAGGAAGCAATCAAGTAAGGAGACCATCAACCAATATATGGCCGCCCTCAGAACAGCAGCCCTGCACTGCGGGTTTGGAACATACCTGGAGGACATGCTCCTCGATCAATTAGTTTGTGGGGTCAAGGATCTCAACCTACAGAGGCGACTGCTAGCTAAAAAAGACCTCAACCTCGCAGCAAGCGGTAGAGGAGGCCCTAGCAGCCGAGCTAGCAACGAACTCAGCCACCGAAATTCAGGGCCCAAGCGCCAAGCTAGCAGCGTTCCCAGTCCATTCCGAAGAGGTGGAAGCGGAGGAAGCCCACAACGATGAGAACGATGTCCATCACCTCACCAATGACAGACGGTCGCAGGTAGGGGCCAAACAAGAATACACCGGTCCACCCAAGCACATCACTCTGTGCCTAGCCTGTGGGGGATCACATCAAAGGGCCACCTGCAAGTTTAAAGGAGCCGTTTGCAACAACTGCCATAAGAGGGGGCACATTGCGAGAGTCTGCCAAGCCCCCCAAAGCGCTGCACACAGACCCCTGTCCTCGCACTCGGGACCACAGAGGCAAGTATTAAACTGTCGCACGCACCGCCTTGCCAGGCGTACTTGCCACACTGTTAGTAAAATTTCTCTCTCCGTTTCCCTAGAAGGTAAACCGTGCCACATGGAGGTTGACACAGGGTCAGCGCTCTCAATAATCTCGTGGAACACCCTCAAGAGACTCCACCCCAGCCTATCTACTACCCGGCTTCAGAGATGCCAGTTCGGTCTGAAGGACTACCAGGGGAAGGCCATTCCCGTGATCGGCAGAGGCAAGTTCTTTGTCAGTTTTAGAGCTTTTAAAGGCCACCTACCTCTAGTGGTAGTTAACGGCAATCTACCCACCTTATTGGGGCTCGATTGGTTTCCCCACCTCGGCCTAGGGTTAACAGGAGTCCATGCTGTCTCAACCTCAGACACTGACTCCTTATTCGCTGACTACGCAGATGTGTTCAGTGAGGAGCTGGGGTGTTATAATGGAACCCCCATCTCGTTCACCGTTGACCCCAGGCAGTCCCAATCAGATTAAAACCACGTAGAGTTCCATTTGCTATTCGACCAAAACTAGACGCTGAATTGGATAAGCTACTAAAACAAGGGGTCATTGAGCCAACAGATTTCTCCAAGTGGGAGACGCCCATTGTCACACCCCTCAAAAAAGATGGTAGCCTGAGAATTTGCTCGGACTACAAGACAACAATCAATAAATATTTACAAGTTAGCGCCTACCCTGTGCCCGTCATTCAGCACTTATTGCACACATTCGAACCGGGCAGTATTTTTGCTAAATTGGACATGTCTCAAGCATATCAACAGTTCCCTGTTGATAACCAAACAGCGGAACTTCAGACCATCGTCACTCACAGGGGTGCCTTCCGATGCAAGCGTCTCCAATTTGGCGTAAGTGTTGCCCGGTATTTTCAGTCCCTCATGGAGCGGATTTTACAGGGCCTCCCTGGTGTAGTACCCTACTTCGACGACATCTTGGTCTCGGCCAGGGACAGACCCCAACTCTTCCAGAGAGTGCGAGCAGTGTTAGAGAGGTTCAGACAGCATGGCCTCAGGTTAAAAAAAAAAAAATGTGCCATTGCCACTAGACAGGTGGACTTTCTGGGTTATAAAATTGATGCCTCTGGCATTCACCCCCTGAGTCCAAGGTTAGGGCGATCCACGAAGCTCCACACCGACCTCCAAAATGGAGCTACAAGCTTTCTTGGGGCTCCTAAACTTTATGCATCCTTCTTGCCCCATAAAGCCTCAGTAGCCGAACCCCTACACAGATTACTAGACAAAAAGTCACCGTGGCACTGGGGGCACAAAGAAGACCAGGCGTTTAACGCCGTCAAATCACTACTTACGTCAGAGGCAGTGCTCATCCAATTCGACCCCAACCTTCCTTTAGTACTGGCAGCAGACGCATCCCCTTTTGGAATTGGGGCGGTCCTTAGTCACAGACTCCCCAATGGCGCCGAGGCCCCCATCGCCTTTTTCTCCAGGACGCTCTCGGCCACGGAGGCGAAATTACAGCCAAATAGACAAGGAAGCCCTAGCAGCTGTTGCAGCCGTGAAAAGTTTCACGAATTCCTTTTTGGCCATTTCTTGAACTGGTCACCGACCATAAGCCCCTCCTGGGCCTACTGGCGGCGACAAACAGACACCTCAAGTCCTTTCCCCTAGAATGACAAGGTGGACACTTTTCCTAGCGGCCTATTCATACAAACTTATTCACCGCCCGGGCAAAACTCTATCACGCCGACGCTCTCAGTCGCTGCCCTTACCCGCTCCGGCTGAAGACCCAGCTCCTGTCAATGCCATTTTTGAAATCACCCAGTTGGACCTACCCATCACCGCCCTTGACATCGCCGCTAAAACCAAGGCAGACCAAACGCTCGCCCAGGTGCTCGACTGGGTGAGGAGGGGAGTGGCCGGGAGGCAACGTCGATAACAAATTCGCACCCTTTAAGACTCGCATGCAGGAGCTGTCCAGTTTGCAGGGTTGTCTACTGTGGGGCACTCGAGTGGTCATTCCGACCTCGCTGCGTACCCGAGTCCTGGAGCGCTGCACGAGGACACCCGGCATTGTGAGAATGAAGGCGTTAGCACGCAGCTACGTGTGGTGGCCGGGTCTAGACGAGGACATTGTCAATTGGGTAAGTTCCTGCAGCATTTGCCAGGAATCCCGTCCTGCTCCCCATCGCCACCCCTACCAGATGGGAGAGCGCCAACGCCCCTTGGTCTAGAATCCATATCGATCTGGCAGGCCCGTGCATGGAAAGATGTTCCTAGTGGTCGTGGACGCTTATTCCAAATGGATAGACGTGGCGCAGCTATCCACGACCACCACACTAGCAATCACCAACGTGTTAACGCGCCTGTTCGTTACACATGGACTACCCGACTCCATTGTCTCCGATAATGGCCCACAGTTCGCATCAGTAGAATTCAGCCGTTTTGCTGCCAACCTGGGCATTCGCCACATTTTCACAGCCCCATTTCACCCTGCCAGTAATGGGTTGGCTGAAAGGGCCGTCAGGACCACCAAAGAGGCCCTCGCTAGGTTTGGCAGGGATGACTGGCACCACAAACTCGCACGGTTCCTGATGAGCCAACACTCAACCCCCTGTGCAGTCACCAATAAGTCCCCAGCGGAACTTCTGATGGGCCGGCGCCTGAGGACTGTATTGGACAGATTGCACCCACAATACTGCCCTGACTCTCCCCTCGCTTCTCGTCCGGGGGTTGGACATTTTGTTACAGGAACCGATATTCGCAAGGAATTTCGCCGGGACCCACTTTGGATTCAGGCGAGGTCATCGCCATCACCGGGCCGAGATCGTATAGGGTCAGGCTGGAGGATGGTCGCGTCTGGAGGAGACATATAGACCAGCTTAGAAGGCGCCTCAGCACCCTTGCCAACAAGAGTCCAGAGTCTCCAGTCGAAGGGAACCGCCTCATCCGCCGCCCAGCCACATCGTGCCCTGCGACCAGTCTGCACCAGCGGTCGTTCCGGTCAGCCCAAACTCGGACAACAGCGCCCAGAGAGTTGACCAGCCGGATCCAACCCACGAGAGCTCGACCCCAGTAACCAACCCGGTGTCTCCCGAGGATGCCCAGTCCAGAGAGAGTGTTGGCGACACTATGCTGGCTCGACCATCACAGACTGGTACCGAACAGACAGACAATGTTCCCGAGTTGCGCCGTTCCGGGCGCCAACACAAACCCCGTCTACCTCAAGGACTATGCATGTTCGCATCTGGGGGGAAGGGGTGTTATGTCCTGAGGACTCAAGGAGTTCTCACTCAGGTCCACTCACTTTACGTGGGCGTTATTTCCCCCATTCCCATTGGTTGGCTCTCCCCAGCAGCCAGCTATAAAAGCAGGCTGCAGGGTCCAACCGGTTGCTGATTGCTGCGAGCCAGTTCCAGGCTTGGCAAGCACGGTCAGCCCTTTATTGTAAAATAAAGTATTGTTGCACTCATGCTCTGGTTCAGTCTCTCATTGCTCAAACAAAACAGTGATCATATCCATATACTTTTCTTACTCGATTCTACCTTCAACAACAAGCCTGTGAGGTGAGTTGGGCTGAGAGAGAGAGGCACTGGCCTAAGTCACTCAGCTGGATTCATGCCAAAAATGGCTAATAATGTTTAAAAAGAACCTAAAAATAACTTCTTCAGAGATTACTTTTGCTAAAATTGATAGTTTAGCCCAGGGGTCTCCAAACTTGGCTACTTTAAGACTTGTGGATTTCAACTCCCAGAATTCCTCAGCCATCCATGTAAGCTGGGGAATTCTGGGAGTTGAAGTCCACAAGTCTTACATGTCCCAAAGGTGCTTTTTCAGGAGGTAACTCTCTTGAGTTCACTTCAGGAAAGTCCAGCTGCCTCTTGAAAAAGCACCTTTGGGACAACCATGACTTGGACGATACAAGTCTTATAGTTGCCAAGTTGGGAGACCCCTGGGCTAACATATAGACCATGGATATTTTAATGGTTTCCCATCTGAATACCAACCAGATTGACTTAGTTCTTTGAGAGCAGCCAAAGTCAGTAAGTTTTTTGCATTGCGCTGGAAGAACTAAGAGGTCCTAGCATTCTTCTCTGGGTTATTGTTTCTGGTTTCTTAAAATATGCTGTTTAGAAATGGACACAGTAATGCCTCCATGTGTGTCCTCAGGATCAGAGTAGATGTTATCATTTTTTCCTATTGTGAAAAATACATGCAGCCAGGAAAATTTCAGATGGCTTGGAAGCATGACACACAAAAACGGCCCCAGCTGAAATTCTATCCACCGACTCCATAATAATATCCAAAATGCAAACAAGAGAAATTCTAAAGACATTCTCAAGTCTTCTAATAATCAAATGAAAGAAAAAAAACACCTTGTTTTCAGGAGAAAAGAAAGAGACAGAGCGACATAAAGAGAGAGAGAAAATGGAGCAAGATTTCAGCGAAGAATTATTTTAAATTTGATTATAGATGAACAGTGTTCTAGGCCTCAGATTCTGATTCTGGTCTTTGGAACAGAATGATGAACTAGTTTTTCTTCCTTCCTTCTTTCCTTCTTTTCCTTCCTTCCTTCCTTCCTTCCTTCCTTCCTTCCTTCCTTCCTTCCTTCCTTCCTTTCTTTCTTTCTTTCTTTCTCTTAATCCAATGTCTTTTTTTCCTATTTTCTTTTGTTCTCCTGCAAGGATGTTATTCCCACACCCCACACCCCCAAAAAGGGGAAAAAAACCCAGGTTTGCTCAAAAGGAAATTCTTTGAACACCCAATCAATCAGGGAGAAAGGGGATGACAAGTTGGACGGGCAGGTAGAAATGAAAAGAAGACTGAATTTGGCAGAGCCTGCCCTGCCCTTTGAAAGTTGATCAAGTTTACAGAACAGCATTCATGGGTTCATAAACCATATTCACTATCTGTAAAATATATAATTTAAGTGGGAAGAAACAGTGTACATACAATTTTAATTCTGATTCCAAAGATTTGACCAATAAAAATATGGACAGGACCACGCATACAGACTCATTTTTATTTTATACATATATAACAGATTTACACCCTGTCATTTATATTCTTGCACTGGTTTGTTGCTTAAAGAGGGCTACTGTTTTCACTGTGCATAAAATTAGATGATTTATAAACTAGGTGGCAGAATCTGTTCTTCCTTTCTGTAGCCATTTGGAATAGTAAAGTTATAACCTGAGTTGCACTTTGGGGCTCTGACAGCTGCTTATATGAGGGGAAAAAAACCCTCTTCAGAAGATTTTAGATAACATAGACTTTAATTTTTGGACTCAGATTTCCCGGGGAGATAACGATATCAAGGATAGAAGCAATCGGAAGTTTGATTTTTCTTAGTCTCTGCTTCAGACACAAATGGTGACTCCCTGTCGTCTCCAAATTCTTATTCTAATATAGAACTGGAATGCCCAAAGAAAGTCCAGTTGCCTCTTGAAAAAGCACCTTTGGGACAACCATGACTTGGATGACCCAGAATCTCCATAGATACAAGTCTTACAGTTACCAAGTTGGGAGAGCTCTGGTCTAGTCTATAGCCCAAGTTCGATTTTTCTTAGTGTCATGGTGACCCCTTGTTAAAGATATTGTAGTCTCCAAATTCTTATTAGTACTGGAATGCCCAATTACTATTTAATTTTATTATTTTACTTTTGATTTTATTTTATTTTAATTGTGATAGTAAGGAAATGAACAAAAATAAATTTGTAGTTACTGTGTGAAAGAGAGCAACTTCCAAATGCTCTGTGCACTTAGTGACATCTAGTGGTGAAATAAAGAATTAATTACAATATTAAATAAATGAAGAGATTGATAAATAACCCCTTTCTTTTCTCCCCCCTCTCCCCCCCCACCAAACTAAAGATTAGGGTTAGGTTAGACATAAACCTCTCAGATTTGGTTTAGTATTTAAAATATACAATTTGTCTGTTAGTTGTTTCTGCTTTACTTTTGTTTTATCAAATTAATAAAGGATTGAAGCCAGAAACAATGAAATAAAATGCTTCATGATTTAATTATTGATCCTTCATTTTCAGCATTTATAGGGTTTAGGTTTTTTTAATTTATAAAAAAATCTATACATAAAGCAAATGTGAAAAACACATTACAGAAATATATACAGAAAGATAGGCCCAAATGTCCAATGTAAAAAGTAAACATCTAACCTTAAAAAAAAAACTGAATAGAGGTTCTGAAAACCAGAAAAAAAAACATTTTCCTTAATCAGAGTGGATTAAAGGGCTGTTTCTTTATTATGGCCTGTTCATCTGTGTGCCTATTTTAACATCAGCAGTAGTCTTGTGTCCTCTTAAAACAAGGAGATTAGCAGATTGTGATCTAAGTGTTGATAGACTGGATTCCAGCTCTTTGAAACAGCAAAGAAATTCTTTTCAGTAGGCAGAAAGATACACAGGGGTACAGAAAACCTGGGATTTTCAGTTTTGCACTGATTAGAAAGTACGTAACAGCTTGCTTGTTAATTTAAAAGAGGAGTATTCAGACTTTGTTAAACATAGTATTTGCAAGATGTTCCTAGAAATTCAGCAATACGGAGTATGATTCTCAGGATACGTTATACAAAGACGTAGCTCTCTTGAGAAGTCTGTAATGCTGGGAAAGGTGGATAGAAAGAGAAGACAATGACCTTACACGTAGGGAAGGGTTTCTGTTACGATGGTGATGGGATCCATTGTTGGAAGCTCATGATCATGAGGTGGCTGCAAAGGTCGTAACTGTAAAAAATGGTCATGTCTCTTTTTTCAATGCCCTTGTAACTTTGAATGGTCACTAAATGAACTGCTGTAAGTTAAGGAAAAACTGTTACTTATCAGGCCCCTGATATCTGTGTATGACTCCATACAATGGTCAGAGATAAGGTTGTTCAAGGAGTATGACCAGTGGTGCATGTAAATATAACAACCTTTGAAAGGGGTCTAGATAAGGGGACGCCAACCTTTTGGACCTCAAGGACCACCAAACTCATCATTTTAAATCCGGCGGACCAGAGACCCTGGGAAAATCCCTCAAAAAGTCTGTAGGAAAATTCCCCACCCTGTTTCCCTACCGATCGATCGTTCTTTATTTGGGATCACAGGATACCGTCTCCAGATTCGTTCTCAGGGGGAGAGAGAGAGGGGGGGGGGACTTTTGGCTTCATGAAAGCAAAGCAGCAGAAGCAGCAGAAGTCTTTCTTTCTCTCTCCCAAACTCCGCCAGAAATGAGTCTTTGCTGGCGCAGCCTCTTGGAGCAGGATGCCTTGCAGGGTGCCAAAGACTCATTTCTGGTGGAGTTTGAGGGAGAGAAAGAAAGACTTTTGCTGCTTTCTTTGCGTGCAGCCAAAAGCAGAAGAAAGAAGCAGAAAGAAGCAGCCCAGTGGCCAGGTGAGGCATGTGGGGTGAGTGGGAGAAGTTCCCCCCCTCCGCCCTTTCCCCCCTCCCCTTACTACCTTGTGTTGTTTGCAATGTTAGCAACGCAAGCCTTGTGTTCCTGCGGGCCATGTGGGCACCGCAGCCTTGTGTTCCCATGCAGCCTGGATTAATTGCTTTGGGGGGTGCTTTGGGGGTGACATTTCTCTGTGGACCACCAAAATATTTTCATGGACCACCAGTGGTCCCCGGGCCACTGGTCTAGATAACCTCATGGAGGACAGGACTATCAATTTTGAAGATATCATTGTTACCTCTTTGCCGGAAGCAGTGCATCACTAGGTACAAGCTGCAGGGAAATGATAGGAGACAGATATGTCTCCATCTTCGATTTCTGAGGGCTTACACTATTTTTCAGAGTATAAGCTGCTTCAAAGTATAAGACACGCCTTGGGGAGGAAAACAAGGAAAAAGCAAACTACTTCTGACTCTGCCTCCTAGCAATTTGCCTCTTTGCAGCAAACAGCCTGGTCAGCTTCAACACAGCCTGATTAGCACTAGCAGCTGATTGTCAGTTGGATCGGCCTCCCGGTGATCAGCTGTTTAAGGCTGCAGGGATCACCATTGCCTATTGCCACTTCCATGTGCCCCATTTTCGACCTCTGCATCCTGTTTTCGGCCCATTCCGATATCCACCACCTGGAATGGGCTAAAAATGGGGAATGCGGAGGCTGAAAATGGAGCACATGGAAGTAGCAATAGGCAATGGTGATCCCTGCAGCTTGAAACAGCTGATCGTTGGGAGGCCAATCCAATCGACAATCAGCTGCTGGTGCTAATCAGGCGGTGCTGAAGCTGACCAGGCTGTTTGCTGCAAGGAGGCAAATTTTTGGGAGGCAGAAGTCAAAGGGTGGGGGCTGGCAAGTGGGCGGGGCTACAGCCACGTTCACTGTATAAGATGCACAGATATTTTTCAACTCCTTTGTTGCGGGGGGCAGTGCATCTTATACACTGAAAAATATGGTATATTTGCTTAAGTAAATGGTGACACCCTGAGAGATCAAGCTGCTATTTTAAGATTGGGAAATTTCAAAGTACCAACAACAATGAAACATTCATGGCAGGCAAGGATGAAAGATCCTATGGCAGCTTTTTTGTTCTAAGCAGAATACTTTATTTGGTCTAGTGTGATTAGACACACAAGGAATTTGTCTGTGGTACATGGCAACAAGGTTTCTTTTACAAATCTCTGCTGAGTTGCATCATAAAAAGATGCTGAGGACTTAGAGAAGATCTTCTGAGGACCTAAATGAATCTTCATGATTCAGCAGAAACTGAAAAAAAAAAAGGATGAAAATATTTATAACGAGTCCAAATGGGCTGGATACCCAGGAAAATAGGCAGGAGTTGGCAACTTTAAACACTCAAAGAGCCACAAAGGTCCTAGCCTGGAAGCTTCCCATTCAATTCTGGAGCTGACTGGAACTCCAGTTCCCCCACCATAGAGTCTCTTCCTAGCATGGCATCCTTTTTCTTCTTCCTGTCCTAACCAAAAGCCCTATCAATTGTGGGTCCAACTGGAAAACTCGCCCCTTGCCATAGAGTCCCCTCCTGGTATGCTGTGCTTCCCCCTCCAAACCGGAACTTCCTCTCAAAATTGTGGTGCCGACCGGTGACAGGGAGCTGCAGCAGAGGGGTGAGAGAGCCACATGTGGCTCCAGAGCTGCAGGTTGCCAACCTCTGACATAGGCCTATGCTTCTCATTAACAGATATAGGTTTTTTTTAAAAAAAGAGCAGTTGTTGGGATTGAAAGAGCCACAGTAGTGTCCACTGTCAATGTGGACAATAGGCATCTGAATCAGCTTTGCAATTTTATTCTGCATTTCGAGCACTTGGACTTAAAAGACTTTTTATCAGCACGGAGTCTGAGCAGTCCATTTCTTCAAGCTTAATATTAAATTACCTCCCCAGGAAGAGTGGGGCCCAAAGTCTCATTACTAAAGGGAGTGATGCATGAACTCTTGGTTATCCATAGAAACCAAATTGCACTAGTGAAGTGTGAAGGCTTAGTGAGGCTTGATTGGAACACACCAAAAAAATAGAGCATTTGCAGAATTAAGGGGAGAAGATATCTAGATTTACTATTTAATACTCTAATACCATCTCTTTTTTCCATAAAACAAAGCCTAGGAAGGGAGGGATAAGATGGGCATCAATGTTGATATGGATATAAATCATGGACTTTTTGCATTAAGCGGGGAAGTGGACCCAATATCCTTAAAATCCCTTTCCAATTTTAGGATGCTACTGGGGCTACCAAATTATTCATTTCTTTTTTTTGAAAACAATAACAAGAACCCATGGCTGGCTTGAATCCTAAACAGAAGCATTCTACGTTGCAATATTTTTGACACGTCATTTGTTGAAATGAACTGGAACTAATTAAAAATAGTCCTCTTCCATCCACTTTTCAAGAAGGCTGGTGCTGAAAACCATTCCGGTGGATTATGTCCAACTCTTTATGTTCCACAATTGTTTAGTATTAATGCCTAAATCTGCCAAAGTGGGACAAAAATGCCTGCGGTATTTTACAAGAGGAAGGGTGGGGGGAAAAAATAAATAAAACAAGACAAAACAATACTAATTGCGCTAGGATTTAAATTCTAGGTTTTATTATACTTAGAAACAGAACAAGTTTAAGCCAGAAAACTAATTATTCCAATTAAAGCCTCTTTTGTAAAAATGTACAGTGATTTAAAAGGCAACCTCATTTAGACATGGTGCTGGTTAACGGACAATTTATAAAAAAAAAATTCTTTGTAGGGCACGATGCCAAGAAGATTTACAGAAGAGGCTTAAAAGACTAATGCTTAGGAACACACCCCTTTAGAAAGATACCTATCTATATAAAGAAACCGCACAAAGAAATGGTTAATCCACCAAACCCTTAATGATAAAAGAGGAGCAGAGTTGGAAGGACCATGGTGTTTATTTAGTTCAAATGCTCACTGGTGTTTTAGCATCTCATTAGACAAGCATCTGTGAAATGAGGGCAGTTCAACTATTTTAGCAGCAGTCTGTTCCACGGTTAAGAAACAACTCCTGATGTTTACTAAAAGTCATGTGTATTTATTCATTCATTCAGTGTCTCTCTTGATCTTCTCTACTCCAAATGAAATAAACCTAGATCCTTTGAATTGTTCTTCACAGAAACTTGCTATTCAAACCCTACCACCATCCTAGTTCGGTTGACATATTGTCCTCAAAAACAGCTCGACATACATAACATTACTGTCAGCTGGATAATAATCCTCTCTTCATTCTGATCTATGTTAAATAAAGCAAAATAACAATAAAATGTATTTAGTTGTTCTTTTAAGCAGTACACCTCTGGATCATACAGTGTTTAGTTGAAGAGCTGTGGTGGCACGGTGGTGAGAATGCAGTATTGCAGTCTAATTTTGCTGACTGCCAGCAGTTTGATTCTGACCAGCTCAAGATTGACTCAATCCTTCCATCATTCTGAGATTCGTAAAATGAGGACCCAGATTGTTGTGGGAAATGTCTTGACTCTGGGTTGTAAAGGATTGAAAAGCACTGTGTAGGGGTACGTAAGTCTAAGGCAGGGCTGTCAAACTCCCAGCCTGTGGGCCAGATGTGTCACATGCTGGCCACGCCCATGCCCAATTTAGTGAGCGAAGGGGAGGAAAATCCCAATAAGTCATGTGACACCACCGTGATGATGTGAGTTTGACACCCCTATATATCAATAGTCTAAGGGCTATTGATACTGCTTCAGTGATGGATAACTAGGTTGGGATACCAAGCAGTAGGCCATATTACAAAGTACAGACAGGGCTAGAAGAACAGGTATTAATTTTTAACATTTAAAATGGCATTAAAAGACACGTAACACACTTAACTTTTTAAATTTCTGTGGAAAGAAAATCAAACCCTCCCCACCATTCAGTCTTCCTGCCATTTACCAGGGCAAAGATTAAAAATTAGAGTCAGGATAATTGGTGAGATGTTGAAATGTGTGTTTAATCAACACAAAGATTAAAATGTAGCAAGTATTCAGGTAAGCATTCCTAAAATGAAGCCAGAGTGTCTGCTAATTAAATTTAAAAAGGCCCTTTCCTCCAAAATATTGCCACCTCCACCTGCAATGTTAAATAAGTGGAAGCCATGAACTCAGCAAAATACCTGACCAGAGTTTTTCCTTTCAGCAACCCAATTAATTTTGGGGAGTCCAGCTAATTGCACTTTCACTGGGGTTAGTTTTGTCTGTTCTTGCGGAACAAAGACTATATAAGCAGAGGGCTCAGGGTGGCTATCTCGAACTAGCTGATTTTGTATTATGCTCTCAAATAAACTTCACCTCTGATTCAAGTAACGACCTGTATTCTGCATTCTTTATTCCTGGCTTGGAAAGGAACCTGTTTTCTAAGACATTTAACAGCTTTGATTAGGGATAAAAAAATGAAGTGGTGGCGAGAGGATACTTTTGGGGATGCAAATACATTAGTATTGCACATTTATTTTGGCATCCAGACTTCTGCCTACTAGTTTAAACTCAAAACAGTACAACCTACCTTGATTCTAATGGGTTGATTGACACATTTGGAGCACAAGTTCAGCTCGGTGCATCTCGTCTCTCCTTTGATTTCAAAGATCATTAAACTGGATAGGACGAAACTTAGTGATACTTTGTTCTGACCCAGGCCCTTTTCCACAAATCAAACACAATCCAAAGGGAACAGAAACCTTTTAGTGCTTCTGCAAAATAATTAGCTGTGATAAGCACAAGCCTTGCCAAACTGTGCGAGACTTCCAAAAAATAACAGACAAGAAATAATTTGCAATACAAGAATCTTCAAATACAAACTCAGGATACTGGAATGTCCACAAGGCTGTTACAAAATGTTTTTGCCTTCTGCAAAGAACGTTTGTTTCAGTTGGCTTTGATCTTCTTGAAGAAGGGGCTATTACCTTGCAGCCTTATTCCCAAGTCGCCCGTGTTGTTGTAGCTGCTGTTTCCTGCAGGCAATCCTGTGCGCACGTGCACTTGGCACAGGCTCCATGGGAACCTCATTGCTGCTGCCAGCCCCCACAATCTCTGAAGGCAGCAGTCCACTCCCTAATCGTCCTGGGCCTTCATCCGATTCCTCATTCTCAGCCGTCCGCACCTGCTGCCGGCTAACCACAACATACTTCTGCATTTGTGTTAATGCACAAATACTGTACTTGCAGAAATATCTGGGATAGTGACAAACCTTCCACTTGACACCAGGCCTTTGAAAAAAATCGATGCTCTTTCTTCTTTTGTCCTTTCCGAGTTCATTTTCTCTGCCATTGTTGTTTTGCAGTCTTTTGCTATTTGTGTGCCTGTGTTTCTATATTTTTAAAACGTTTTACCAATTGTAAATCTCCCCACTCTGAATTATTGGGAGTTGAGCAGCATAGACATTTAATGAATTATTATCAACAGGTAGTCCTTGACTTACAACCACTTGTTTAGTGACCATTCCAAGTTACAACGGCAGTGAAAAAAATGACTTTTAAGACAGTTTTTCACATTTATGATGACCATTGTAGCATCTCTGTAGTCACATGATCAAAATTCTGACGCTTGGCAACTGGCATGTATTTATGACACTTGCAGTGTTCTGGGGTCATATGATCACCTTCTGCAACCTTCTGACAAGCAAAGTCAATGGGGAAGCCAAATTCATTTAACAACCGGGTTACTAACTTTAAAAAAGCAGTGATTCGCTTAACAACTGCAGCAAGAAAGGTTGTAAAATGGGTTAACGCTCACTTAATTGCTTAGCAATGGAAAGTTTGAGCTCAACTGTGGTCATAAGTAGAGCTGAGCTACTGGTTGTAAATTCAAAAGGTTGCTAGAAGTTCAAAGAAAATTGTACTTGTTGCTAGAAATTCAAGAATGAAAACAATTTTACACATGGCTTATGAAAGCTGGTGAAAAGCAAGAGCCAGAAAGCTGTGTTTAGATTAGCGGACTTAAAGAGTGATTTCATTCTTTTCGCTATCACTGAGGTAACAGTCACATTTTTGGGGAAAACTGTCATTTTTCTTTTAATGGGCGTGCTTTGCTCAATATGACCAATTTGTTAAATAAAATGTGCTTAAAATGGGGAAGAGTCAGAAACCAGCAGCCCTTATTTCAAATTTACCTCCAAATAATGCTATCTGGCTCATTAATTACTTTCACCAGATTTTTGGGGGGGTGAGTGGGGGGAACGGGACAAAAACAGGCAAATGAGTGTCAGCAAGATTTTTCAGTAAGCCAATTTAAAAACTGAGACAAGAAACTGAGACAAGCAGTTCCTTGTGGGACTCTTAACACATCCTTCCAGGTAGGTTAGCTCTGCAGCTTTCAGAATTCCCAGCCCAACATTTCTGAAAGTGTCAATTCAGACAAAGCTTTGACTAGCAAGTTAAACTGATGATCTTCAGGAATAAGCTATGATTTCAGAAGAATCACCATTTAACTGGAAAAATCTGATCTCTAAAACCAGAGACTATGAAGACGAGATATTTATATTGGCATTAACACATATAATTATATTATCAAACGTTCACCCACACGTAGCTTATATGAATCAGGACAATTCCAGTTTTCATCACTGAAGAGAGACACGACAATTCTTCCACTCTGCAATTTTGACAAAATTAATGGATTTTATTTACAATTTTGTTTTTGCTCCAAGATTACAACAGAAAACACGTTTAGTGAAATCTCATATTAACAAAATGCACTGATTTATTTGTAATGGTAGTAAAATGGGACAGAGTGACAGTCTCTGGTATGGCTGAGTGACTTTCCATGAACTGAAGCTAATGGGAAATCCCACGTTGGCTGTGTGATAAGGCCTTCCAGCATCTTGGGTTGCATCTTAGTGGCTTTCGCCTTTCTTTCCTACCACCTATGAAAGAGAAAGAGAAACGTTACCTCTTGAAGAAAAGGCAGATAAAATAAATCCTCTCATTCAAAAGAAACTACCGAGAAGTATCTGCAATGTCTTTTCCAACAGGCATTTTAACAAGAGATGAGAACAAAAGTGGCAGAGGATTAAAGGGAAGAACTTTTAATTTTTAGCTAAGAAAAGCATGGCTCTGTTCAAATGATGACAGGGATGCCAATCAGATCAAAACATCCTCCTGAGCTCAGTATCAGACACTCCTGAGCTGGGTATCAGATACAGTTCAATGTGCATCACCTAAGTAATTCCTATGAAATAGCAGAGAAACTTATTGTGACACAATATCACTATTTTGCTCCAATGGCTCAACAACATTTCATGTTATGGTTAAATTCTACAATAGGGATATGCAACTTCTATGATATGCTCACGAGGAAGAGGCATCTAAACTTTTGATAGTGTGCATTCAATAAAATGTTAGTTTGTCATGTATTTACACCAGCGATGGTAACACAGCGTGAAGTTTTGAGTGACACACTGGCATTCACCAATACCTAACTACACTGCCTGCCTCAAGTGTGTGGCAAATCCTGGGGAGTGCTGGGCCATGCGGGGGGGGGCAATCACCCCATTTCCCCCAAGACTTGCAGTCCAGTCCAGTCCAAAGCTCACTCCTTTGAGTAGCAGCAAAGACTCTAGGCCAGGGGTCTTCAAACTTGACAGCTTTAAGACTTACAGACTTCAACTCCCAGAATTTCTACTCAAGTTAGCTCAGAAGTTCTGGGAGTTGAAGTCCACAAGTCTGAAGATCCTTGCTCTAGGGTAGTGGTGGCTAACCTTTTTGGGCTCCTGTGCCAAAAATTGTGTGTGCTGTGCCAGAACCCAAAAGGCAATGAGCAGAACCCCCCATGCCCCCTGCGCATACATTTGCAATTCCCTTCCCCCGCTGCCCCCTTATTTGCACTGCGCCTCCCAGATGATTTTCAACCTGTTTGAGACCTTTTTCGGCTTGCCAGAGGCTTGAAGGATGCCTCTGCAGGTTTTGTAGGCTGAAAAATGGGCCCATTTTGTCACTTCTGATATTTCCTGAAATATAGGAAGTGACAAAATGGGCCTATTTTGGGGCCTGCAAAGGCATCCCTCAAGCCTCTGGCAGGCCGAAAAAGGCCCAGAAATCAGCTGGGAGGTACGCACATGTGCAGTGAGGTAAGTTTGCCTGGGGCTCGCGTGCCCTCACAAATGGCTCTGCGTGCCATCTATGGCACACGTGCCATAGGTTTGGCATCACGGCTCTAGGGCCTCTACAGATAGTCCTCGACTTATGACCACAGTTGAACTGAATGTTTGCCTAGTTAAGCAAGGTAGTTAAATGAGCTTTGCCCCATTTTATGACTTTTCCTAGCATTACTAAATGAATCGCTGAAATGAATCATGCAGTTGTTAAGTGAATTTGGCTTCCCCTATTGACTTGGCTTGTCAAAAGCTGGCTGGAAAAGATACAAATGGCGATCATGTGATCCCGGGACAGTGCAACTGATGCCAGTTGCCAAGTGCCCGGATTTTGATCATGTGACCATAGGGATGCTGCGATGTGTGAAAACCAGCCACACGGTCACTTTTTTCAATGCTCTGGTAACTTCAAACAGTCGCCAGACGACAACCACACTAAATGGTTGTTAAGTTGAGGGCTACCTATACTTCAGCCTTAGCCTTGGCACTTTTGCCAATGTGGCCTAGATGGAGGAAGGGAGAGAGAGAACTCTTTCACTTTTATCTACACGAGCAATCAAGTGAGGAATCTTCCAAATCTTTTCCAAAGCTAAAAGGTTCACCACCCCCGATCTATGCCAAACCTATCTGCTTGATTCCTTCAACACTAGGCACATCTGGAATTTACCAGGCTGGTGGCTCAGGTCACAGGCAAAATGAGGGAAGGGTTCAATTTCACAATGAAAGAATAGAAGCAAACAGCATTTGCTGTTATTCTTGGTACAAAAACTCTTAAATACAAATTCAAGGATGTGGGATGTAGAGGTGGGAAAGATAATTGAATCCCATTGAGGTTTCTTTTGTTCTGCCCTTTGACCTTATGCGGTCACTGGAGATGGTCTCAGCAGATTAGACTGACAAACTGTATTGATCTTCTCCTGGTCTGCTGTTCTGTCTACCTTCCATCAGGTTCAGGGGGAGGACAGAATTTGATGCAGTGCACTCCAAACATTAATGTCATAATCTCCCTAGACCAGGGGTTTCAAACTCCATTTCATTGAGGGCCACAACAGGGTTGTATTTGACCTTGGGGGCTGGGGTTGGTGTGGCCAGCTTGAGATCTCTCGTGTCGGAGGGTGCCTGTGGCGGCCTAAGCGCTCTGCCAGCGAAAAAGGGCTCCCGAGCTCCATTTTCTGCTGTGATGGCCTCCTGCAACCCTCTGCCAGCGAAAACAGCCCGGGAGAGCCGTAGGTGGCCCTCACGAGGTCTGTTTTTGGCTGTGACAGCCTCCTGCAACCTCTACCAGTGAAGATGGTGCTTGGGAGGGCTGTGTGTGACCCTCCCAAGCTCCATTTTCTTTGGCAGAGGCACCGCGGGCCAGTCCGTCATTGTTTCCAGGGCAGCCCCCCAGGCCAAATCTAAGCACCCTCATGCTGGATCTGCCCTCTGGGCCTTGAGTTTGACACTCCATGCCCTAGACAAACATTCAACATTTAATGAGGCAGTTTCAAACATCACAACTTTGTATAACACAATACTGAAATCTCAAAATAAAAACTGGTAAGTGCTGAAGTGAGATATCTGCTAACTGGAACCAGAAAACATAAAAATAATCAATCATAATCAATCAATCAATCATCATTCACTATATAGGCCATTAAAAAAAGAAAAGGCTAATCCTTGGAATAGATATAATGGCATGCAGACATTGATGCTCAAAAATACTCAGGTTAACAAAGAATTAAAACGTCATGTAACAGTACAGAAGGAAAACAATAAACAAGTTAAGATTTAATTAAGCATGTTATATAAAAAGCCAAATTAAACTAGACAGAAATGTGAAACAAACATTTATTCCTTGGCTTTGATTAAAGCACGGTAGTCTGGTTTAGATTAAACAGTTACAACCACAAATTAGACAATTATGATGTTAGCAGAGGTGCATCAATCACCCCTCCCCCGCATAAAAATAATCTATACCATTCAGAAGGGGAAATGCTCAGGTGGCCCATGTGTATTATCTGAAAAATTAAACATTTCAGCATTGATGTTTCTCAACACAGTTAGATCTATCTAAAGAATTCTTAACCACAATAACTCACACCTATAACAATAAAGGAAAAATAACAGTTCTTTTTTATTCCTAATGCCTCATTATTTGGGCACGTTTTTTCTTTATGAATTGAGCACACCCCATACAACATGTATGAATTAATCATTCAATAATTTTCCATTTTTAAAGTTCTGGATGGGAAATTCCTAATCTGATCATTTTTAGGGATTAAAATTTGCTCTCAACCTGCTGCCCAAGTTGCAGCTTTTTTTGACAGACTCCATGATGGTGCACTGTCATTAAGCAGCATAGAACAGATTTCTAATGGATTTCTAAATGAATGAAAATTGTCATAAGTGGAAACATCCAAGTGATATTCATTATGCTGGGGAAGGAAGGAAGAAGTTCCTTATTTAGGCAGCAATTGCTGAAGCACATTGTTTTTTTTTTTAAATACTTATCCATCTACCAAGACGGAAAGCCATCCCAAATTTCCAGGCATTTTAGGACTAGAATATCCAGCTGGCAAGGCCATCAGACTGCAATTTGATAGGTATGGTCGCAAACATATATGAAAACAGAAAACATATCTGATGGCTGGATGGCAACTTCCTATTCAGTTACCTTCTGAAAGAACCACCAAGCTGTATTGTAAATTAAAACACCATATGAAATATTTTTCCACAGAAAGTGACGATATGGATAAAAGTAAATTAATTGTCAGAGAAAATTACAGTCAGAGTTACAGAGTCTCAATCCAGACAATGCCTTGAAGGGCCCATAACTCAAAGTCACAGCCCAAGACACTCTCAATTTCAGTGTCTCGGTCTCCAAAATAGCTCAGAGAATTGGTCAGCCAGATGTAAAAAAACTGGATAATCTAGCTCAATTCAAGGCAGCTTCATATATATTCTGGACCAGGAAAATGCTATTATATCAGTTTAACCCTTGAAAAGTTGAAAGATCCCTGCTCTAAGAGGATCTATAAGAACTTGGAAATCCTGTCAGGAAAGGCTTAGCTAGATATCACTCAGTCTGCATGGAGAACACAGTTGCACCCTTCAACTTCCTGTGAGGACTGGTACAAAAAAATGCCAGTATGATGTAATGAAGTGAAATGTTGAACCATTTAAGAGAAGAGGAAGGCATTTCAAAACCAAAACAGTGGATTAAAAGAAGAATTTAAAAACCACATGGTAAAAACAAAGACAAGTCCATGAGGAAAGAATGAGGAAGGAAAGCTGTCCCAGAAGATGGCGAGCAGGAATTGATGGTACCAAAAGCAGTGGAACTGTGCAAATGAGGAGCAGAGGGAGCAGGCAGAAAGGGGCGGTGGAAAGAAAGCTCATTTAAGAACAAAAATCTTCTGCATTTTTATTTCTTTGGGCCAGGGAAATGCTGAAAAATAATAAAATAGAGTGTTAACAATGAAAGCAGAGTAAATAAGTAGCCAATGAACAGGGGAAAATGGGAATGCCATGCCAAGGAGGGCTATCTGAATTTCACATGCATTATCCCCCTCAAACACCTTTCACCCCAAAGAGAGAGGCAGGAGTTTTATAATCCTTCCTTGTATGGAGATTATTAAATTATTTTAATTATTAAATTCAGGGTTAAATTTAATTAATTTAAAAATTAAAAAGGTATTAACATTTAACTAATTTTTAAATTTTTTAATACTTATTAATTTTAAAAGCTAAAGCTAAAAGAAAGTAACAAAAAGAGAGACAAGAGCATGCCATATCTGACTTAGCATAAATGAGAAAATCTGCCCCCCCACACACACACATACACAAATTTAAACTTGCATACAATGAGTAAAAACACATGCAGTGAACAACAGTTCCTAACTCTGTATACAAGAGATGAGGAGCGAGTTAAACGTTTCCGGAGCACTTGCTCTTTTCCATTACATTCACAACAAGCACTATAGATTGTAGTCACTGATCAACCAATGCCCGGGGTTAGAGAATACAAGAAATCTTCCTTGGATATGGACCCATTCATGCTGCAAGTCTTTAAAATGAGGCACAATTTACTGGAGAGATTTTGGATTAAGTTTTCATCAACTGGTAACCCAGCAAGGAGTAAGAAGAATCTCCATTATGTTTGGATTCCCAGGAAAAGGTGACTGTGATACACAGACATGTTTATTTTTTTCTATCAGCTTTGGAAGTCACATATTCCAGTAAGAAAAGGGGTATTTAAAAGTAGATCCAGAAACTGCTGAATTAATATAATCACCTCAAAAAGCCACAGTTATATTTTCCATGCAGAATTTTGTTATATAGTAGCTTGGGATTTCAAATTAAGAGAGGAAATCCCCACAAGCATAATAACGTATTACAGGTAGTAGAAATGTACAAATTAGTTGATCACAGAGTCAACTACTGTATTTCAAAATGCTCCAGAATGTTCTGTTTCCCTTTTGGACCTTGCCAAACCCAACTCTGAAGCATGTAGTTCTGGAAGTGCAGTTTGAGATGTTATACACATAATATTCTGGACAAAATGAACCTGTTTCAGCGTTAGAATACCTTTAGAACATTTCAGAAGATTTAAGGAAACCACCCCCCTGCCCCAATTGTCCCTGACTAGTACAATCCAGAGGTAGTTTGCCCTGGTCCAAACGGAAATGGGAGCGGTACATTCCCAGATTGTGGGGTTTTCCTCATTCTTAAGAGTTTAATAAGTGAAGAGTTTAATAAGAGTTTGTTCTAGCAAGTTAATAGCTCTGAAAAGGGGTAGATGTAGAATTTACTGAGAGGGATCCGAAAGGGCAAAAGGGAAATGAAAGCTGGACACTTTTTCTCCCTTTCTAAAAACACGAGAATCTCATTCCTACAACCCCAGAATGAATGATTCAGTGAAAGGGTATTTTCAAAGGTCCCTCCATCTGAGATTTCATAGAAGACTGTGGTACTAACAGACCGAAAGAAATGAATGACATGCTGCCACGTAGCCAAGATATTTTGAACTGCAATTATGAATGCAACCCTCATCTTCCATTCATGTTAGCTCTACTTGGTATTCTACACCTTCAAATTAGAGAGGGACAAAGCTAAAGTGGGGATCCAGTTTAGCCCCAGGAATTTCTCAATTACTCTTTGTTTCCTAGCGTCTTTCCTGCTGTTTATTATGTACCACAAATTAAGAGGCATCTTTAATTATACCCTCCTTCACATCATTAAAGGGGCTTTGGTAGAATTCCCAGCTACTTCTACCTTTCTTTTTCAAAGCAATAGCCCTAAAGCTTCGGCTCCAGAGCTGCCTCTACTAAGGATAGACCTACAGGCTATGTAATAATCACTCCAGGTAGCATTGTCAACTGCTGTGGCTGCTATTCACCAAGAAAAGCAATTCTAAGCAAGGAACTTTCGACAGAGGTAGCATCCTTATCACTTCTAGTCTCTCTACCTTTCTAATGTGGATCAAAGAGTAGAACTAGAGAGTAGTATGGTGGTCTAGAGGTGGAGCTCTCACCTCACAAACAGGAGGCTGTGAGTTTGATCCTAGGTAGAGGCAGATATTTCTCTCTCTGGGCACAATGAGAATAACTCGAAAAATTAGAATATCATGCAAAAGTTCATTTATTTCAGTAATGCAACTTAAAAGGTAAAACTAATATATGAGATAGACTCATTAAATGCAAAGCAAGATAGTCCAAGCCGTGATTTGTCATAATTGTGATGATTATGGCTTACAGCTCATGAAAATCGCAAATCCACAATCTCAGAAAATTAGAATATTACATTCAATCAATAAAACAAGGGTTGTACATGGAACAATATCGGACCTCTGAAAAGCATGCATATGTACTCAGTACTTGGTTTGGGCCCCTTTTACAGCAATTACTGCCTCAATGCAGCGTGGCATGGAAGCTATCAGCCTGTGGCGCTGCTGAGGTGTTATGGAAGACCAGGATGCTTCAATAGCGGCCTTCAGCTCTTCTGCATTATTCGGTTTCATGTCTCTCATCTTTCTCTTGGCAATGCCCAATAGATTCTCTATGGGATTCAGATCAGGCAAGTTTGCTAGCCAATCAAGCACAGTAATCTCACAGTCATTGAACCAGGTTCTGGTGCTTTTGGCAGTGTGGGCAGGTGCCAAGTCCTGCTGGAAAATGAAGTCAGCATCCTCATAAAGCTCATCTGCGGAAGGAAGCATGAAGTGCTCCAAAATCCCCTGGTAGATGACTGCGTTGACCCTGGACTTAATGAAGCACAGTGGACCAACACCAGCAGATGACATGGCTCCCCAAATCAACACAGACTGTGGAAACTTCACACTGGACTTCAAGCATCTTGCCGTGTGTGCCTCTCCATTCTTCCCCCAGACTCTGGGTCCTTGGTTTCCAAATGAGATGCAAAAGTTGCTCTCATCAGAAAAGAAGACTTTGGACCACTGAGCAACAGACCAGTTCTGTCTTTCTTTAGCCCAGGTAAGACGCTTCTGACGTGTTTTGTTGTTCAGGAGCGGCTTGACAAGAGGAATACGACATTTGAAGCCTGTGTCCAGGATCCGTCTGTGTGTGGTGGCTCTTGATGCACTGACTCCAGCCTCAGTCCACTCCTTGTGAAAGTCCCCAACACTTTTGAATGGCCTTTTCCTGACAATCCTCTCCAGGCTGCGGTCATCCCTGCTGCTTGTGCACCTTTTTCTCCCACACTGTTCCCTTCCACATAACTTTCTTTTAATGTGCTTTGATACAGCACTTTGGGAACATCCAACTTCTTTTGCAATTACCTTTTGAGGCTTTCCCTCCTTATGGAGGGTGTCAGTGATGGTTTTCTGCACAACTGTCAGGTCAGCAGTTTTTCCATGATTGTGATTCCTACTGAACCAGACTCAGAGACCATTTATAGGCTCAGGAACCCCTTGCAGTTATGGCTTAATTAGCTGAGTAGAGCGGGACGCTTTGAGCCTAGAATATTGAACCTTTTCACAATATTCTAATTTTCTGAGATTGTGGATTTGCGGTTTTCATGAGCTGTAAGCCATAATCATCTCAATTATGACAAATCATGGCTTGAACTATCTTGCTTTGCATGTACTGATATATAAGTTTCACCTTTTAAGTTGCATTACTGAAATAAATTAATTTTTGCACAATATTCTAATTTTTTGAGCTTCACCTATATATCTGCTGAACAAAACTCTGCATTGGAGATAGGAAGGGCATCTGGCCATTAAATGCTCTGCTAGTTCCAGTCAGTTGCCCAGACTCCACTCTGCAAGGGATTATGGGGTTGTTAAATTGTAACAATGATGATCAAAGAGAGCTACCTGTTTTTTTTAAGGGGGGGGGGCTAAAAGGTATTGACTGGAGAAGGAAACATTTTAAGAGAAAAATCATTGTCATAACAACTCTGACATTTGTAGATAAACATGTACAACCTTTTGGAATAGGAAACAATGTTTACGTAAGCCTCAAACATTTCAAAATAACGTCATCACACACCATGCATATTCGTAAGATTTAAATGTATTCCTTAAGTCAGGATTCCCAAAAGGATGTTTTGACTACTCCCCCTTTCTGCTTTCACTTCAGAAAGTTTAAGATACTTTAATTACATAGTCAACAAACACCCATTTCTTCTGTACTGTGTTAATCCAGAATTATTATTTTTTTAAAGTAGGCTTATTGCTAGATGATGATATTGCTGATTCCTTTTAAAACTAGGGCCATGCAGTTAGGTGAGTTCTGCTGGTTAATATGGTTATGAATTGGATTGTGTTTAAAATCTTGGGTATTTAGTTTTCTTAATTATTTTTTTTGTGGTTTTGATCTCTGTATTTGGCCCAAAATTACTTTTGGAAAAGGGGAGGCCTTAACAAATCGTTTAAAGAAACAAAAACAGTGGCTTCACTGTACAACTAAGAATCCAGTATCAAAGCCTGTCCCAAAACAGTCAGGTTTATTTTATTCATTTTATAGGAGGATTTTTTAAAAAAAAAAGTTTTTGTAATCAGAGAGAATAAAAAAAATTCATTGAAGACTGAGAAATTAAGAGCGGCTAAGCCGGAGCAAAGAATCATTGTGAATACAGATTATGCTCATATTATGTTATTTCTTCAATGATTTTTCTGGCTTTTTATATTCTTTCTTCAAATTCACTTTGTCCTTTTAGGGGTAACAACTCATGGAAATCTCTGGCTTAAGCAGTCTTTATAAGCTTTTCAGAGCAATCATGCATTCTTTGGCTCTTTAACAGAATAAAGACTCCAAAGAAACAAATTCAACTTTTCTTTTTGAAAACATTGCCAGTTGTTTTTGAATATATGTATAAGATTCACATCATATTCCAAAATATAATTGTTTCTTGTTTTGAAGCCAAATTAGAACTTACCCGCTTGAAATCATTCATGTTTGTTGCTTGAACTGGTGTTCCAATAAATGTGAAATATGCAATTCTTGTTGTTTCTTCATCACCCTGATTAGACTGGACAAATAACTAAAAGGGAAGAGACAAGCACTGAATTATATATGTAAAAGTGTCAACAATCTATGAAAGAACCAAGTTCAAAGAAAAGGAGTTAAAACCATGGAATACTAAAATAATTCAATTTTAAGTCTGCAGAATGTAATTGGTGGAACTCAAGCTTGCGTGCAGCTAATTTTGAACATGAATTCTAGGATACCGGTGCCATGTTTCAAACTAGTTTTGTTCAACTTGGCACAATTGCATTACTGGGAAGGAAGTCAAGACTTTGTACTCACAGTTACACTGTTAACATTCTGAAATTTTACATAGCGAAGTTGAATTATGCTGTCTTCTTTAATATCATCTGGTGTTAGTTCCAAAGCCTGAGTGGGTTCACTTCTTTCTGCCTCTTCAAAATCCATTGATCGAGGAAGATTGATAAATATTTTTACATATTTCGGACCTTGACCTAGAATAAAAACACAAGCCTTTTCAGAAACCTAGTGTCAGGATTCCGGCAGTTACCCCAATTAAATCATGAGTCTCGAGCCAAACTTACAAAACTTCAAAGGATTTATTAGGAGTTAACATGTCCGGCACTGCCTGGATGTAGCTGACTCTGAGACACACCATTCATTGTCCCCCACCCCCGGATGTATCAAAATTCATATTCTCCAATGGGACACATCCATAGCCAAAAGTCATCAATCATGTTCTCCAGTTAGATTTTTGTGCAGCAGAAACTTCAGTCACCTAGTTACTACCTCTGAAAAACTATGTATGGAATGCACTTTCCATTTCCAGGCTGCCGCACTGCTCTTTCAAACCCCTTTCCCCCCTCCCTTTCTGTTGGCAACTCTAAAATGACCATAGAAATACAGTATTTTATGAGTTGACACCTACACTAATTCAAATTATCTTAATAGAAAAGGATAACACATCATGAAATCTCCTGCACTGAACATGAAGAGACTGTTTTGAGCATCGCACATGAGCTAGAACTTGTCGGAGTTTAAAATGGTTTTTAAGTTCAGATACTTTTGTCTTTGAAGTAGGATATTTTGGGAAATTTTATCCTGAAAGTTTTTTTTTTTTTTAAATCAAACCTTTTGTATAACTCTACTGACAAACCATTAAGCTCAACCTAAGCATGAGAGGTAAATGCCATTATCAAGGCAGAATCTGTTTTTATTTACATGATTGTGCTTATTGTTTAATTATTTAATGAGAATTGCACATTATGTATGTCGTATATTCAAAGGCAAAGTAACATGAAAAACTATATGGTTCTATCACAAGACAAATTTATCTATGTGATTTTGGAACACAATTGCTTTAAGAAGTGCTGGATAGTTTGTCTTGCCAAGTTCTGCATGCACTGATTATATTTTCAATTAATTTGTTCTAACTCTGTCCTGCAATGTGGAAAACAGAGAACAGAAACTGGAACAGAGAACAGAAAACTGTAGCTTTGTATTATTAAAATCAACAGAGAATTAAAAACAGTACCAATGGAACTTCTCTTTGAGGAATTTTTTTTAAACTTACCATTATCAGGCCCTTGACATTTCATAGAATAAAGCTTGACCGGTTGATTAAAAGCTACTGTTATAAGCAGCTGTGGAGAAAACGAAAAAAAAAAAACACAGATTGAGAACAGAAAGCCCAAATGCATGATAGAACACATCACTACATAAATTGTTCCCTTATGTCTACATCCAAATCAGAGTAGGTGTTTTGAGTAAATACACATAGGAAAACACTTGCTCTATTGAAAAATAAACAATTATTATCCGGACAAATTTTTGAAAGTTGTAATACCTGCTCATCACAATCTGATTCCAAGAAGGTAGAGTCTTTACGTAAACAATTATCAAATCCATGTTCATCACTTTCATTAAGACACTCACATCCAGCTTTATTAACAAATGGCATCAAGTCCATCTGGAAGGAAAAGATAGCAGCGTTCATTACTTGGCTGTTCTGCATAAAGTACTACCTAGAGCAGCATTTCTCAACCTTAGCCCCTTGAAGATGTGTGGACTTCGACTCCCAGAATTCCCCAGCCAGCATATTCTAGAAGTTGAAGTCCACACATCTTCAAGGGCCCAAGAAAAAGAGACCTAGATGTTCTTAAAACAATAATTGGTTAATGACGTTGTAAATAAATTTGAATTTTTGCCAAACACAAAATAAAAGAGGCAACAGAGAGGAAAAAAACCCACCCCTATTTATTTAATGGAACGTATAAACTTCTGCTATTCTGGAGCTGTCCACTTGCAGCAGGCAATTTTAAAATTAACTATTTTGTTAACAAGCAGAAGTACTGTATTTTTCGGACTATAAGATGCACTCCCCCCCACACACAAAAAAGTGGGAGTGGAAATGTCTGTGCGTCTTATAGAGTGAATATGGGCTTCTTTTTAGCCTACCAAATCCTTTGTGCATCCCGTTTTCGGCCTCCCCGGCGTCCAGAAGCTGTTGTGATTAGTCGGCAGTAGGTGCAGATGGCTGAGGAGAGCGAGGACTCTGATGAAGGGCCAGGACCATCAGGGAGTGGACTGCTGCCTTCAGATTGGGGGGGCTGGCAGCAGTGATGAGGAGGTTCCTGAGGAGCCTGTGCCAAATGCACATGCACGAAGTATTGCTCGGAGGAAAGAACAATTACAGCAGCACAGGTGACTTGGGAGTAAGGCTGCAAGGTAATGGTCCCTCCCTTGGGAGGATAAAAGCCAGGTTTGGAAAAGCGTTCTTTGCAGATAGCAAAGAAGCTCTGAAAGTCAACTGGTGGACTTTTTAGTTTGTGTTTGGAGAATTTTGTAAATTAGTTCTTATCTCTGGGTTTTTGGCAGCCTTGACAAACAACTTGGCAAGGCTCTTTCTTGTCGGAGCTAATTAACGGAAAGCAGCCTTCAGAACAGAATTCATTATTAAACCTTAAAAGGTGGGGCCTGGTGCCTTTGTCCGTGTTTGTTCTTTGGGAACCTGGTTGGGTCAGAACAGAAGCACTCTGCAGGCTAAAAAGTGCAGGAGTCATGGAGGGTTTGGGAGGCCAAAAAACGGGCCCGTTTTTAGCCTGCAGACTGCTTCTGGATGCCGTGGAGGCAAAAAATGGGACATGCAGAAGTAAAAAACTATTTTCCCCCTTGCTTTCCTTCTCTAAACCTAGGTGTGTCTTATGGTACGGTGCATCTTTTAGTCCAAAAAATATGGTGGTTGCCTGGTGTCAAGTCAAAGCTGCTAAACAGCACATTGTGTAAACTCTTAGTATGACTTATTTTCATTCAGACTAGACGCAAGGAAGTCGGTGTGGTACAGGCAACATTTGCAAATTGAACTGATGCAAATTGAACTGGCCTATATTCATGGGGAATTATTTACATAAGAAAGATTCATTTGGAAAGGTAATCTGGGATATATTTACGTTACAGGATTTGTCTCCATTTAGCTGTGAATTTCAAGTACTTAACATCTCCAAAGTGATGCAATGTTTTTGGTTTTTTTTTTTTTTTTGCATTTAACGTAATTCTAGGTTTCGGCAAATACCAGCCTTCAGCAACGTGTAATGGATTGCATTTGCTAATACGAAAAACAAACCCACAAGGCACTGCAGTTACAAAGAGTCTACCTCCTGACCTCCTGTCCAGTCAGTAACTCTATTAGTATTTGGATCAAGAGACAAAACATGGAGCCCTTTTAGGGACTTCCGGTTTGAAGGTCTTCGGCAACAGACAGAAATCTGCAATCATGTGCGGTTTCTGTCTGGGCTCACCGCTGGAGCACCCCGAGCCGGCTGGTTTCAGGGCTAAGCCACCCCGTAGAGGTGGTGAAGAGGGGGGAGACCGCCAGCAGAGTCGAGGAGAGCCGCATCTCTCCTCCTCAGCTGGCCATTACTCCCTTTCCCGAAGGCGATTGAAGCGGTGGTCAGAAGTGGCCACCACAAAGAAGAACTTGACCAGAAAAGAATGTGCAGGAGGAAGATAAGAAGTGAAAGTTTTGGCTGACCAGGTTAAATTGTAAAAGCAACAACTAAGGGACCCTGGAATTTAAACTTACAAAAAATAACATTGCTCCCAAAGAAGAGTCGGAAGCAGAGATGAAAGTGAAAAGGGAAAGGTTTGGCTTTTTTTTTTCTTCTCTTTCCTTCCCTATACTGACAACTAAAAGACTTAAATAAGAGACTGGAAAAATCTGCTTTGACATCAATAGGCAATTAAGCTGAAAAATAAAACAAAATGCCAAAGGGATAATAAAGATTTCTGGACATTAAAAACTTTCTTTTTCATAATCAGGAAGGGAGAGAAAAAGAATAAGGGCAGGATTTGGAAGAGGGAGGAGACTGCCTGGAATTAAAAAGAATCTACAGTAAAACTTCAACAAGGCTTCTAAAAGATACATTTTAATTGAAACTTTGCAACCAAATAGTAACCCCAGGAAGAGAAAGTGAAAAAAAAGAGCAAAAAAGAAACAGCTTGCGTGTATTTGGAGTATTTGGTGATCTTTGGATTCTTGGTTATTATATTTGAATGACTAAAATCAATCGGGTGGTTGTTTAAAAACTTATACAATGGCACCACTTCTGGATGAATTGAAAATGGAACTTAAAAAGTACAAAGAAGATGCACAAGAAGGGAAGGGTTCTTTTGGCTTCGTTTTTCAATTCTTAGAAATGGAGATTTGGAACTATGAGAAACAACAAGAAAAGACTGCAAAACAAGAAGACTGGGACAAAGAAGAAGCCATCTTTAATGAACAAGTAATTTTATGTGGGGAAGAAAAAGGAAAGGGGGAAAGAGAATGGAGAATTTAAGACTTAAAAAAAACAACCAAAGAAAAGAAAAACATTCGAAAAATAAGTATAATACTGGAAAGCATCAGAAAAGAGGAATACAGAAGAGAGAAATAGAGGTAGAGAGACAAGGGGGCAAAAAGGGGGGAGAGAAGAAGAGAGGGAAGAAGGAAAGGAAAAGAAGTTACAAAGGACCGGAACAAGATATAGAGAAACAGGGCCTATTTAGAGATAATGGGTGAAAATCTAAGTGAAAAAGGGATTCTGTAAAGGTACATAAGATTGTATTGTTATATTAGTAATAGAGATAACTTTAGAAAATTGGAAACAATGTATGATTAAAATGAGGGATAAAATAGTTAGTGTAATTTAGTGAAACGTTTGTGAATAAAATAAGTGAAATAAAATAAATGAGAAAATTGAATTAGGAAGGAACGGGAACATTTTAATTAGTTAATGTTTTATAAAATATAAGTGAAGGGGGGGGGATTAACTATGGAAAGCTTATAATTGTTCCCATAGAAGTATGATATTTAATTGAAAAGTAATGTTAAAGATGTTAAGACTTTAATGAATATTAATATTAATGATAGAATTGAATTGGAATGGAATGCTGTTTTAATTATATACATTTATAATTTTTTTCTTTTTTTAAGAATACAGTGTGTATTTTAAGAATGTACCAAGCAGAATCCAAATGGAAGTTATGCATTATATTGAATGTTACAATTTTAGGGAAAAGATATAAAGGTGTCATACTCCAATCAGTAACTACAGGAGAAATCTTGTTTAATGAGAAAAGATAATAGATAATTGAAACAGGACAGACAAAAAATATAAATACAATGATTTGAATTGAGATGAGATAATTAAAATAAAATTGAGAAAATTAAAAGAGGGGAGAAGCTATGCAGAAAATGTAAAATAGTAATAAGATATGGAATAGAATATAAAAATGAGCATGAACCTGAATATTTGTCTGTACGAAGAAATGTAACCCGGGATTATGCTACTTTTAAAAGATGTTTTATTTGTATTTTTTTTCTCTTTGTGAAAACTCAAATAAAATTTACAAAAACAAAACAAAACATGGAGCCCTTTTAAGGGGAACAGAATATCAAACACTGCTTAGAAATTGCAATGAAAGTGACAGCTCTAGTTGAGTGTTTTGTCACATTAAGGTTCTCATTTACACACGTGTGTCATTCTTGCTGTCATACAAGATTGTGATTAGCAACATTCAGGAATCCAGAGGTAAGACTTGAATAAGGAAAACGTAATAAGCGTTTGCTGACAGCGATTACCTCTCAGCCCTGGAACCAGTTCCAAAGGCGGAGTTTGACAAAACAAAATATAAAAATCCTGTATAAATTCTTCATTTCTGGATCCATGAGACTGATGGGTAAGAATTACAAAGGAGCAAAGATTTCTTCAACTACAGTACAGATGCTGCCCCTCTCCCTGATCAGGATTGTATCTGTACTGACGTTTCTGCCAAGCTATGATGGCTCTTTCCTTTTACAGAAAAACCCACAAAACATTTGCATCTTTTAAAAATCAGAATGAGGTTATGTTCCATTTAATTTTTAAATTAAATGCTCATAACAACAAGGCTTAATATGGCTTGCTTGGTTTCGGTTTGGTATAGGAACAAATGATAATTGGTGGCTGTGCATTATAATTATCGATGAAGTCTTTAGGCCACTAAATATGTACAATCAATCTTACTGAATAATAGATTCTCTTAAGGTGGATTGATCTTGATCCTGGAGATTACTTTGTACAGAATTCAGATCTGTTCTTTTCCGGATAAGCCAAACACCATGTCACAGGTAGTCCTTGACTTACAAACACAGTTGAGCCCAATATTTTGTTATTAAGCAAGACAGTTGTTAAATGAGCTTTGTCATTTTATGACCTCTCTTGCCACAGTTAAGTGAATCACTGCAGTTAAGTTAGTAACATGGTTAAATGTGATGACCTGGGCCATGGCACAAAAGCAACAAAGTCACAAAATAGGTAAAATCCCTTTAATACCTCCAACTTGGCCCCCAATATCCAGTTATCATCGGCTGGAGAAAAAACTCTCCCAAGAACAGTTTTTAAAGGGAATAAATTCCATCCTAACCCAAAGTACATAGAAATTATAAATAAAAACCATTGCTGCAGCAATTAACAAGACAGGGCAGGATAAGGAATTGAAGACTTCAAAAGATAACGAAATACACACAGTTGGGAGGACGCCAGAACTCAGATTGAGACTTGAGAAACCAAAATAATTCATGCTTTGCTTCCAGCAAGGAGCTGTGCACAAACACCCTCTTTATCCTGTTTTCCCGGCTACAGCTAATGAAGGGGATCAGGGCCCTTTTCTCCCCCATAACCCACGTAACTCACATTGCTCCTTTCTCTGTTCCTCCCTGCATGCCCTAGGATGAAGAGGAGACGGGCCTGGGTCTTCCTCTGAATGCCCAGCTGGCCGGTGCCCTTTCCCAGTTTCCACCACATCCACAGGAGCCACACTCCCACTCCCTGTCAGCTGTTCCATCTCTCCCTCGGAATCAGATTCCAACAGGAGCATGGCAGTTAAATGAATCAGGCTTCCCTACTGACTGCTTGTCAGAAGGTTGCAAAAGGTGATCACAGGACCCTGGGACACTGCAACTGTCGTAAGTACATACCAGTTGCCGAGTGGCTGAATTTTGACCGTGGGGATGCCACAGCGATTGTTAACTGTGAAAACGGGTCATAAGTCACTTTTTTCAAGTTCCATTGTGGTTTTGAACAGGCACCAAAAGAATGGTTGTAAGTTGAGGACTACTTGTACCAACAAAAAAATTTCTCCTCTTCCACTGTGTAAGGATAGCCAACCTTCTCCAGGGAATTTCCTTTCAGGAGATTTATGTGGTAGTCATATTCCTTCCTTTCTTTTATGAATAAGAGTTTAGTTAAGCCACCATCTGTTCAGTTTATAGTAATATATCCTGACTGGTCGGAAGACTGTTATAAAAATAAAGCACGCACTTCAGCATTGCTCACTTCAACATGGTTATTATGTCTGCAGCTAAATGAGGAAAGAACTGTCCCACTTGAGACAACTGGCATTTGGAAGGAAAGAATGATAGAGCTTTCAAATGTCCCTTGATACCAAAACTCTTTAAAAATAAATAAATAAAAGCAAAACAGATATATATAAAAAACCAAGAATCCCAATGAGGATTCTAGCTCATGCTTTGCTTCTATAACAAAGGTAGTTCTTGACTTGCAATAGTTCATTTAATGACTGTTCGAAGTCACAACGGCACTGAAAAAAGTGACATAGGACCGTTTCAGCATCCCCATGGTCACGTGATTCGGAGGCTTGACAGCTGACTCACGTTTATGAGGGTTTGCAGTGTCCTGAGGTCATGTGATTCCCCCATGGTTACCTTCTGATGAGCAAAGTCAATGGGGAAACCAGATTCACTTAAGAACGGTGTTACTAATTTAACAGCTGCGCGGATTCACTTAATAAATGCGGCAAGAAAAGTTGTAAAAGGAGGCAGAACTCACTGAACAAATTTCTCACTTCTCAACGTAAATTTTGAGCTCGATTGTGCTCACAACTTGAGGACGACCTGTATGGCTTTGCTCCTACATTATTTTAAATTTTGCTATTAAATAGTTTTAATGTCAAGGATTATAAAAATGAGGTCCAGGTGCCAACATTCTTCTGCCTACTTTGTATTGTGAGATAAGTTAATAAATAAATAATATTCCCATTCGCCTGAATCCATGGAAACTTTAAACTTCTTCCAGTATCATTTGTAACTATTACAAATCATAATGATGGCAAAAGATGCTGAGTTGGGTGCCTCAAAAAGAACCACATTCTCAAAAGACAGTTCACTAGAAATAATTTCCTCTTTGGATTTTCAACAGAATTAAAAAGGGAGTGCTAACTGCTTTCAGGATGCCTACCCAAGCAAGATGCTTCAAGAGGACTGTGCCCCAAATTTAACAAAAAATAAACAAAATTCCCCCCCCCAAAAGAACCACCTATAAATATTTAAGGGTTGAGGCTACCAAACAGATTTCAGGGTGAATGGATCTTTCACAAGAATTTCAGTAGATCCAGACTCCCAATAACATTATTACAGATCAATTTTGCAGGTCATAAAAACAAAGGTTGTATATTCAAGTGAAAATCACTGAAAGAAATAACTAGCAAAGAATGGCATACAGATCAGGCCTTTAGATAGAGGGAGAACGGATGGAGGGAGGGAAAGGGATTGTGATTGAAAATGTTCTAATATTCTGAAACCTCAGAAACCTTTGAAGCTGGAAAAACAGCATTCGTTTATCTGCAAACGTTGCCGCCCCCCCCCCTCCCCCCCCCGAAAGAAACATTCTTGGTACGTGGTGTACCATATTAGCCGATTAAAATAATGATCAAGTAAGATGCACATACGTATCCCTTTGGAATATCGGCATCGTCATTGATTCCAGGATCATTTTCTAGGTGCTGTTTGATTTTATCTTCTAATCCCACCGCATCTGCACCTTGATACTGATCAATTCGCACTTTGTTCCGGAAGAAAAGAAATGTTGGAGTTGCTGATATATTGTTAGTGGCAGCTGTCCCCTAACATTGAGAAAAACCAGTAATTAGCACGGCATAGAAACATTTTAAAAGGCAGCTGGAGGATGGGGGATGGGATGGGCAGCTTGGCTCAGCTGCAGCTGGTGTATCAATTGTGACCCTACCTGCAGCGGGAGGCCCCTTGCCACACTCATTTGCACACTTATTACTCTCTTGGATCAGTGCAATGTGCTCCGTAAGGAGCACTTGGAAACGGTAATTGGTACAAAATAAACTGGCTGGCGCATTAGCAATTCAAAGTGTTTTTTTGTTTTATAAGTTATCAAGATGGCAAAGATATCTAATACTCTTCCTTCCTCCTATTCTCCCCACAAAACAAGGTGAGAGAGCGAGACTGGCTTAAGGTTACCAAGCCAACTTTCATGCCTACGGTGGGACTAGAACTCAGGCCTCCTGGTTTCTAGCCTGGTGCTTAAGTGCTCGAGCAAAGTGGCTTCTTATAGCACTTATCTCACAGTTGCTGCACTGGTTACCAATTAGTTTCCATGTTTCCAGATACAGTTCAAAGTGCTGACTTTAATCTATACAGCCCAATATGGCCTGACATTGAGGAACTTAGCAATAGCAATAGCCCTGAGATTTATACACCACTCCATATTGCTTTACAACATTCTGAGCAGTTTACAAATGTCAGCACATTGCAATCCTCAATTAGCAACCTCGGAAGGATGGAAGAGCTGAGTCAACCTTGAGCCAGTCAGGATCGAACTTGCAGTGGGCAGTTAGCCTGCAATACTGCATTTTAACTGTTGAGCCAGCAGGGCTCCTAACAGGAAATTAACACAGACAGACTCGCCTAACTTGTGCTGCGCACATGCTACCAGCATCTGTTGATAGTCCCCAGAAAGGTGGGGTGGTTTAGGATCACTAGCAAAATTTTGTGGTTGCAATACCCATGTTAGGAAATTGCTTCTTTCTGGAATATAATGTAATTCCATTATTTGGACACAGTATTCTACTGCAGAAGTTAAAAGACCAGCTACATTGATTTCTGACTGTTGTGGTTCTCAAATATGATTAACTAATTACTCTTAACTGGGTTTTGTCAAGTTGGCCTATTTAAACATAACTAAGCGATTCCACACCACAGTTAACGAATTAGCTAAAGCAAAGACAAAATTAGTATAAATAGTATAAATAGAAAAAGAACAGGTCTTTGCAAGCTTATTATGGCAGCAAGGATGAGTTAGACAATTTATTGTAGATATTTTACCGAAGAATGCATGGATGGTTGGATAGTTAATATATTTTAAGAGTTTTATCAATAATAAGCCATGATTGACTTCCTGATATACAAATCTATAGTCTTCCATTATGGTAATTATGTTTATTGAAGTCAGTTAGTTCCTAAATGAAATTTGCCATTTCTAAATCTGTGAGAGTTATTCATTCACAATCAGCCAAATATGCATACATAGCACTACATACCTGGCACTGATGTACATCAACTTCCAAAAATGTTGCTTGGGGATATTTATTGCTCAAAGCATTGAAAGCAGGAGCTACCCTCAAACAAGGACCACATCTGCCAAGAAAAAAAGAAAGGAAAACACACAACTGAACAACACAGTTTGCCATTTAGGTAGCTACAGTCATCCTAGAGATTCAGTTGATAATACAAACTGGAACAAAGAATAAATGAAGATGATGATTGGTACTGGAAAAAGCATTTCTCCACTGCCATGTATATAAAGCTGAAAAAAAATATCTAGAGGCAACATCAAGCTCAGTTGAAGAAAAATAGAATATACAGTTTCCTACCTTCTCCGACTACCATTTTATTACAGTTGATGCCAAGCCAAGTGGTGGGCCATAACCTGTGAAGGTTATGACACTTAACTGTGGTAATTTACTTCACAACTGTGGCAAAAAAAGGGTTATAAAATGGGGCAAAAGACACGTAAGTACAGGACCACCTGTATATTTATAGCTATACTTATTTTTATCAGAATAAAACTGGCAGTGAAAAATAAGATGGCAAATCTCAGTTAAGTTAGACATTTAAAAAGGAAAGAATGCTCAATAATAATATATTTAGTCATTTACTGTAAGCAGAGATAGTCCTCGACTTACAACAGTTCATGTAGTGGCCGTTGAAAGTCACAAAAGCACTGAAAAAAATGAATTATGACATTTTTCACAGTTACGAACTTTGCAGCATTCCCCATGATCATGTGATCAAAATTCAGATGTTTGACAACTGGTTCATACTTACGACCATTGCTGTGTCCCAAGGTCATGTGATCCCCTTTCGTGACCTTCTGACAAGCAAAGTCAATGGGGAAGCCAGATTCACTTAACAACCAGGTTACTAAGTTAACAACTGCAGTGATTCACTTAACAAATGAGGCAAGAAAGGTTGTAAGATGGGGCAAAATTCACTTAACAAATGTCTCACTTAACAACAGAAGTTTTGGGCTCAATGATGGTCGTAAGTCAAGGACTACCTATATTTGAACAAGTTAACTAAAGGAAAAAAACGAAGCTAGATTTTAAACTAATAGAATCTGTAGAGTGCACAAAGGCAACGGAATACAAAAACAAAGATTTGTTTTAAATATGGTTCTATTGTAGAACAGGGAGCAGTTTCTCACTCCAAATAATGCAGAATAGCAAGTATGACAAGTCTAGTCTCTCTACTCTACAACAGACCACAAGAAAAGTCAACCCTTCAGATGCATCAATTATCTTCTCCTGCTGCAATTACTCAATGTGTGTCTGGTCTGTAACAGAATAATTCACAGACTATAACAAAGGAACAAAGAATACAGGTAGTCCTTGATTTACAAATATCCGTTTAGCGACTGTTTAAAGTTACAATGGCACTGAAAAAATGACTTATGTCTGGTCTTCACACTTATGACCATTGCAGCATTCCTACTTAAGAGTGATGGTCACGACAATATATATTTAATAGTTCATATAATCACAGCTGCAAGATTGGCTTACGCACAACAATGGAAAGGTAAAGAAACTCCAAACAAAAGTATAAATAATTAGGAAAATTTGGCTGTGCGCAGAAATGGACAAATTGACTAAGGAATTAAAAAATAAGGATGAATTGGACTATTATAAAATATGGAATAAGTTGGTTAGATAAGAGGAGGATCAAGGCAATAAGAAATGATTTAATGTGTGTGTGTGTGTGTATGTATATGTATATGTATGTATGTGTGTGTGGGTGTGTATAATATATAATATATAAAATGTAAACATGTATTATTATTATGATTATTTTATATGTGATTTAGCAATGTAAGACAAAGATGTGGGTTAGGAGGATTGTACCATGTTCAATGTTTTTAATGTATTTTTTGTTTTTGTTTGGGTTTAATAAAAATTAAAATTAAAAAGAGTGATTGTCACTTTCCTCAATAAACAAATGAACAAGTACACTATAGTGTTTTTGGCTCATTTGTTCATTTGGAATCTCTTTATCTAATTTTAGGATCTGTGTGGAGAACAGATCCTGTTGTAGACAACATTTATGCAAAAATATTGGAAACTCAAAAGCGTTCACAAACTTTTAAGCACTAATGTACCCCTAATTGTACCTCTCAACTTTAACCTCATTGATTCAGTCTACATAACCTTACAGTGATGATCTATAAACTATGCTTTATCATGCAACAGAAAATAAACTGGACTCATTGCTTGGCTTTATTTTTCATTTTCTTCCTATCCCAAGATTCATATTATCAAACTTTCCACTAGTGAATTAGTAGTCTCTTGACACACTTCCTAGGATATTTTCTTTCCTGCATAGTTCAAAATGGGCATTCACCGTTGCCTTTACTTACTTTATACAAAGTACAGATAGTCCTTGACTTACATTTCATTTAGTGACCATTTAAAGTTATAACAGCCCTGAAAAAAGTGACTTGGGAACATTTTTCAGTTACAGCCTTTGTAACATCCCCATGATCATGTCACCAAAATTCAGATGCTTGGCAACTGGTTCATATTATAAGCTTTGGAAACCTTATTCAACACTGCCACATAGATTGAGAAAGTGGGAGGGTGGTGATTTTTATTGAGTAGCTCTTAGTAGACAAAATAGAATTCTTTTGTTAGTTCAAGGTCAAAGAGTATGGCGCAGGAAAAACTTACTTTGGGATTGGTTCATGTGATGTGATGATGAGGAAAAAGGGGATGGTTTGTAGTTTGGGACATTGTGGGAAATCCAGGAAACTTTTAGTTCCGAGATTCCACAGATGTGCCAGGTGTTATTCTAATATAGGTACTTTTGAGATTATGCCTGTCTCGGAGTTACTGATTGGAATGGAGGTTTCATGGAATGCCGACACATATTTATGTCCATTGCTGTGTCCCAAGGTCACTTTTTGCAACCTTCTGACAAGCAAAGTCAATGGGGAAGCCAGATTCACTTAACAACCGGGTTACTAACTTATCAACTGCAGTTGTTTCACTTAATAACTGTGGTAAGAAAGGTTGTAACATGGGGCAAAGTTCACTGAACAAATATCTCACTTCACAGAAATTTTTGGCTCAATTGTGGTCATAAATCGAAGACTACCTGTATCTGCCTAGTATCTAATTAATTCTTCACCTTCCTCACTTCTTGGGCCTCTGGCCTTTCCGTCTTATTCATTGCTCACCTTTCCTTCTATTTTGTAAGGTTCTTTCTGTCTTAAGCTTCTCTATGTCCCAGGACATGTTTCTACGTAGGTATCCTCAAGTCTTTCCTCCCTTTATAGAATCCTCAAGTCTTCCCTTCCCTTATAGAAGCTGAATTGCAATTCACTTCCTTGAGTACACAGTCCAAGAACCTATTGTGAAATTGATCAGGGTCAAGGAACAGGCAGGTGCCTTCCAGATGTTGCGGATAACATCTCTAAAATCCAACCACACAGCCAATGTTTTAAAATTCTGGGCATTTCATCAAAAATACTTGTCAGAAACCAAATTATCAACCCCTCCCCTCCAAGTCTATGATTCTGTATCCAGCAGCAGCCAACTGCATTTTAATTTACGCTGCCCACATCTTGTCTTTCATCCATGGAATTTAAAGAATGATCTATTGGGTTTCTTAGGCAGGCCACAAAAAATGCAATAATGTTACTAGCTCCTACTCGCTTATTTTCAGCCACCGCTTTTCAAAGAACCCCACCCCATCCAAACAGAAATTTACTGAGATGTTGGGGCCAAAATCCAACAGCACAATTTCCTCCAACACAAATTTATCCTAATCTCTTCCAAAAACGCTTTCAGCCAGCACCACACTTTTAAATGATGACAGCAGAGATTGTTATTAATCAGTTATACCGGAAATATAAGATATAAAGTTATCTCCAAGTTCAACTGAACTGCGGCCAAAGCATTCACTGGTGGTTCACCAAGTTTGTGAGAAAACCTTGGCAGTGCCTAATAATACCAGAAAAAAAGGCATGGCCGGATGTGTTCATTGATACCATTTAGGCTAATATCTCTTTCCAGAATTGTAAAGTAGCTGGGTGTGGCTTGGTGGGCATGGCAGGGGAAGAATACTGCAAATCTCCATTCCCACCCCACTCCAGGGAGAAGGTTACTGCAAATCCCCATTCCCTCCCCACCCCACTAACCTGCTTTCCAGCTCCATTCTCCTGTGCAGGGCAACAAAAGAAGACCGAGCCAATCAGCTGGGACTCGGGAGGCAGAGAATGGACGGGGCGGGGCTAGTCAGAGGTGGTATTGTCCGGTTCTCTGAACTACTCAAAATTTCTGCTACCAGTTCTCTAGAACTGGTCAGATCCTGCTGAATACCACCTTTGCCACAAACTAAGTCTTAGTTAAGACTATCAAAGACTGACTTATAGGAAAGAATGTTACTGGTAAACTGTCTGATGGCTTTAATGTTCCATCCTAAGAGATTTAGTTAGCCTGAGTTGTGCTTTTAGCACAACTAAACACATAATGATTGTGTTGCAACTTCTGGCTTGGTTTGGAAGTGAACTCCCCAGTTTGTACAACATCCATAATTGGCCATTCTGTGTCAAGATGGCCGAGATTAGCTATCCAATGCAAAGGTTTTAAATTGCCGTATTTTGTCTTCTGATCTGATTCTGAAATAGAAGAGGAAGCCCCTATAAGAAGCCTACATTGGAGGCCAGCACATAGAACTAAGCCCAGAGCAGCAATCATGTTTGACAGCTTTATAAGAGTCAGCTTTCTATATATTAGGATCTCTAGTATTTCTGGGGTAGGAGTCACTTCCTTTCTTCTGTGTTAATGGTGACTCCAAATATAAGACTTACATAATAATCGGGTAGATTCAAAAAAGGAGACAAAAAAAGTTGGAGGTTGATAAGTAGATATAACCATTTCCTTTGAGTTCCTAGATGGGCCCTAAGAGGAGTTGTTAGCTCATTGGGTGCTGATGTCAGACAAAAAGGTAAGCTTTGAATTGAAATTGAATGCTCCTGTATGTAAACCAGAGGATTGGATCCTGACTGGGACATGAGCAGGCAAAATTAACTACAAGGTCATCCAGCATAATGATTTCAATTAATTGACTGTAATATTTTTCTTAAAAAGGCCTGCTATCTATTGAAACTATTCTGAGATCCAAAGATCAAAACAGCTCTGTTATCTCTACTTTATTTAGGCACCATAAACGAGAACAATAATTGCAAGTTTATGCATTCTGTTATGCTTGAGTCCCATAAATGCTTTATTTACATTTCATTCTAAGATGAATTTTAAGAGATGGCATAAACCTGCCTCTTTTCTGAGATCTACATTCCTGCAAAGCCAACTCATCAGCAACCATCTGCTCTGGAAAGTATATTTTCCACTGTGGCAAAATGTCTACTGCTTCAGGTCATACTGAAGGAAATTTACTTCAGTATTTTTACCTGCTCTGCCTGGTTACTGTCTGGATGTTTCAACTATTGAGCTTGGGAGCCCCAATGTATGCTTCCTTCCTTCCTGTTTGGAAAAAGATAGGGGTTTTGACTTTGTTATTAAAAGAGGAGTCAGTGCTTTCTTTCCTTCTTCCTGGGTGCTATAGATAAGATTTCTAGTCCAGTCTGATTACTTCTCTGAACAGCTTTTCTTTAAAAAAAAAAGTCTCTGATCAGAAGAGGAGGATAGCTGGAAAATATTTTCCAAGCATTCCTAGCCTGTGGACAGATCAGAGAAATAGAGAACCTTCTCCATTGCAATACTGAAAATAAAAATGAAGTTGCAGTGTTTTTTCAATCCTTTGGAGTTCTTGCCTCCAAATAGGCAGATGACGGAAGTCAATCAGAGCCCCATGGATGGGCTTTTGGGAGTAAAATGGAAAATGTTCTACAAAGAGGTACGGTCTCCTCTTATCACATTATTTAGCTCTGGGAAAAGCATAATGGGATTCCCTATGCCCTGCATAGAAATCAGGACCAGCCCAAACAACTGAGGCCTGGGCTGCTATGTCAGCTCATACCACTCCAGGACTTTTCTTGCAGCTGTTTTTCTCCAACTCATCTCCACATTCAGCAATCTTTGGTTCCTCTACCATCATTCTCTTGGTGGGGAAAAAGGAGATTTAGTTTATTTTTCCCGAGGCTTTGGGAAGTTGGGTGCTGTCATTTTTTTTTCTGCTCTCTCTCCTGGAATCTCTTCTGCCAAGTTGCCTATTTGCTTTGGTAGTGACCAATTCATAACTGGCTTCCGTTGTCTGGCTAGCTGACTGGGCTTTATCTCCTAGTGCTCACACTCCCCAAGATTATGAGTGTCCTTTGCATCTGCTAAAAAGTCACCAAAGTTGACGTCACCAGAAGCCTAGCCTGCTGAGAAGCATAGTTTTCAGCACTGCTGTATTGTGGAAAGGCTCAAAGCCCCTATGCTTTATTCTGCCACATATGAAAGTCCAATTTTGATTCTACCCCCATCTCCTTGCATGCTTTCCTGTATTAAGATACTGCCTCCTGCAAAGACATTGATCAGTGGGTAGTATGGCTGACAGAAGGCCCTTTCCCAACAGAATGGGGAGTACCAGTTAATATCTTTCACTCAGAGTTCCAAAGATGGAGCAGACAAAAGCCATTTCTTTCTCTAGAAAGCAGAAGAGAAAAGGAGGGAACGTCCTTCTTGGACAGAAATAAAGCTTAAACCAGTGTTTCTCAACCTTGAGTTTAAGGATGTGACTGGCTGGAGAATTCTGGGAATTGAAGTCCACGTATCTTCAAGCTGACAAGTTTGAGAAACACTGGCTTAAGCCTTACTTTCCAAGGAGAAGTTGCAAAGAGAGGGGGGTTTCCACCTTACCGATTTTCATTCTACAATTCTTTCAGACTTTTGCACTTTATTGAACCAATCCTCGCCCCACACATGGTATTATGACTCCAGTCTCGGTTTGAATGCTAATCAGTTGAAGAGGAGACTGGACTCAAATTGTATAGGTTCTCCTGCCTGTGTGTATGTGTGTGTGTGTGATTGGACTAGAATTGAATAGAATAAATTTATTGTCACTTTGAATGTAATTAGCCCACGTTAAAAATGAAATTTTGTTGCATACCGCTTTTAAAGGGTCACCACCTCCAGCATACACTACATCAAGGGTCTTCAAACTTGAACAGTTTAAGACTTGTGGACTTCAATTCCCAGAATTCCTCCTCCAGTCATGTTTGCTGAGGAATTCTGGGAGTTGAAGTCCACAAGTCTTAAACTTGCCAAGTTTGAAGACTTGTGGACTTCAACTCCCAGAATTCCTGAGTTAACATGACTGGAGGAGGAATTCTGGGAATTGAAGTCCACAACTCTTAAAGCTGTCAAGTTTGAAGACCCCTTTGCTACATAAACATAAGATAACTAAAATAAATACAAAATTATGTATATACCCACATATATTATATATGACACAGAGAAACAACCCCAAAGAGCTCCAAGGTCCCTTCCAACTCTATTTCGATTCTGGCTTAGTTTGACTTTATTCATACTGGAGTCACACATTTTGCAGCGAACGGTCCCCCCTCCCTCCAAATGATACTCCGGCTATTCCTCGATGGTTCCTCGCTACCCAGAGAGGATTCCACAACCCATAAGACACCGCCTCAACACACGCACACGTACGCCGCCCCGAAAAAGCCACCTCCTTCCACTGCGACCCGCGGCGCTTGCAAGGCCGCTCGTGCGAACCCTTCGACGCTGGTCTGCTGCTCCGTGTAAGGGAGGGAAAACCCCTCGCGGAGAGAGACCCCGAAAGGGCGGCGAATGGGGCTCCTTCACTCACCCTCTCATGGTGAACTTGGCCACCGCCAGCCGGCAGCCGGCGGCGCTCAGTTCGCTCTGGAAGTCGGCGTCGTTAGCGATCACCTTCACCCCGACCATCCCGGCAGCGACGGTCACGGGCGGCGGCGGGAGGGAGGCTAAACGGCAGGAAAAGCGCCGGCAATTCGTTGCCCGGTATCTGCACAGTCACGGCGGGAAGGAGGAGGAAGAGGAGGAAGACGCACGCCCAGCATGCACCACAGCATCTTTTTGCGCAGGCGCGCGCAGCTCGGCCCCTTTCCCCGCTCCTTCCTTCATTAACCTTTCCCCGAGCGAGTCATTCAGGCTCAAGGGATAGAGTGGTGAAGGGAGGGCGGGGGGGAGAGGGAAAAGATTGGGCAGAGCCGACTTCCGGTAAGCGTGAAGGAAAAAAAAAAAGAACGGAGGCGATTGGGCGCAGAACGGCGCCGGTCTAAGCGTGGTGCCTCTCTATGGTGAGCTGCTTGTAAGAAGTTGGGGGTGAGGAAGATGGAGAGCGGAAGGCCTCCTTGTTTTCAGGCGGAAGTCGACTTCATCAAGGGCTGGGGCCTTTTAGGTTCTGGAAAGGAGCAAGGTTGCCATCTTGGTTGAGGGCATGCGATGTATGAATTAGAACAAGGGTCTTCAAACTTGGTTAAGTTTAAGACTCGTGGACTTCAACTCCCAGAATTCCTGTGGCAACATGACTGAAGGAGGAATTCTGGGAGTTGAAGTCCACAACTCTTAAAGCTGTCAAGTTTGAAGACCCCTGAATTAGAAATACAGGTCTTTTGGTGAGATTCCGTAGTGTGTGTGTGTGTGTGTATGTATGTATGTATGTATGTATGTATGTATATATATATATAGAGAGAGAGAGGGGAGGGGTAGAGGGTGAGGCTTAAACCTTTGTGGTATGCTAATTTGCTTTTATTAGGATCCTTTTACATCTGGGAACATTTGCCAGAGAAAATTAAATAGCATCAGTAAAGGTGGTGCTTTTACTATTGTATATGTTGTTTTACGCAATTCGTTACTTAATACTGTGATTAGCTCTTGGAGCATATCAAAATTCAAACTGTAAACTACAGAAGAATGACAGAAATGCCATAATTATGGCATTCATTACTTGAATCTCAGCTTCAGTGAAACAGTGGAAATTTAATTCAATGTATATGGCTGTCTAGCTTGAAACCATGACTTTGAGCAGATAGCAACAGTTAAAATATGTACAGCATAATCAGTGCAGCCAAGCTAAAATCTTTATCTTTATCTCACAGGTTCTTTTTTCAAGAGACAACTGGACATTCTGGTTTTTCTTTGGAAATGTTTTGCTTCTCATCCAAGAAGCTTCTTCACTGTCTGGAAGGAGTCCTTCCATTCCCCACCATCCAATCAGAGCTGAAGAAGCTTCTTGGATGAGAAGTGAAACGTCTTCAAAGAAAAAAACCAGAAAAGTCCAGTTGCCTCTTGAAAAAAGCATCTTTGGGACAACCATGACCTGGATGCCTGAGAATCTCCATAGACACCTATTTTTGTCTCCATCTTTACAATTTATATTGTTTTATTTGCTTCCAAGTATTCTTGATGAATGCATTTTATTTTTTCTTATGTACACTGAGAGCATATGCACCAAAAACAAATTCCTTGTGTGTCCAATCACACTTGGATAATAAAGAATTCTATTCTGTTCTGTTCTTGTTCTTGTTCTGTTCCTGTCCTGTCCTGTCCTGTCCTATCCTATCCTATCCTATCCCTTTTGCACCGGTTTGTGGAATCTGAGAATCAGCTTGATATCAGCAAGCATTAAATTGCTGGAACCCAAATTATCCTCCCAGGAATCCCTCCCAGACGTGCTCCCTTACATGTCTCATCTCCCGCCCCATGAACATTTCAGTCTAGCACTGACGATGCTACCTAGCTGGGTACAACAAAGACTATTACAAAGTCTGCACTACTACTACTACTGTTAATCTTCTCATTACTCCTTATCACCCATCCCCTCCCACAGTTACTGTATGACTGTAACTTTGCTGCTTGTATACTTACGATTTATATTGTTTCATAGTATGATTTGATTGCTTATTGTACCCTATGACCATCATTAAGTATAGTACCTGATGATTCTCGACTATTGACGAATGTATCTTCTTTTATGTATACTGAGAGTATTTACACCAAGACAAATTCCTTGTGTGTCCAATCACACTTGGCCAATAGAAGAATTCTATTCTATTCTATTCTATTCTATTCTATTCTATTCTATTCTAACGAAACGTCTGCAAAAACAAAAAAACCCAAGCAAGCTCAGAAAGCACCAAGGATCTCTCCCCCCTCAGTTAACCCTGAGCTACAAATAATCTCCTTTATCGATATATTTCACTCTGCTCCCTCCCTCAACCCGCGCTCGCTTTCCCCCCTCCCCACCCTACGGAAGGCGAGGCATCGATGCGACGATGCATCATCACGGACCCCCCACCCCACCCTCCTCTTTCCATCACGCCTCCCCGTCTCCATGGCTACCAGCCTCTCGCGGGCCAGAAGGCGGCTGCCGCCAAGCACCCCGCCTTTTGCGACACTTGCGGCAGCCGTGGTGGCCGCGGCCAGTCCCGTCAGCTGATTTCCAGCGGCGGCTGCGTTGAGCCCCGGCGGAGGGGCGAGCAGGAAGCGGAGCCGGCGAGGGCGGTCGCGGAGGCTCAAGGCGACCTTCTTGCAGCAGGAGGAGACGCGGGAGGGTGCTCCCCGCGGACGAAGCAGGTAGTAGTCCGTGTGGGGTGTGTGTGTGTGTGTATATGTGTGTGTAGCAGCCCGACTCCCGTTTAAGGCTGCGTTAAGGTTGCCATTCGGGAAGAAGATAACCGTCTGCAGCCTCCAGGCTCCCTCTGTGACTTATGGTTTGCTTCATCTTTTCGTTTCCATTGCTGACAGCAGGATCCCGGGGCTTCCTCCGCCCCGCTTTTTCTCCTTCACCCCCTCGTTTGATTCTCTCCCCCCCCCCCATTTCAGAAGCGGGAATTTGTGTGTGTCTGTGTGTCTTTACAACCTGGAAGGATTTATAAGCACCGCTTCAACAACACTACTACCCCTTATCCCCTTCTATCTCCTCTCTCAAGTGTCGTTTTGATGCTGTTTTTTTTTTTTAGGATTATTTTCAGGGTGAGTTCATGCGAGTTGCCTTATCTGGGAAGCAAGATGTCATTTTCTGGAGAAATCCACTCATTTGGCCTCCCACCACTCCGGGTGCTTCGAGACAGCCTTCTCTCTCTCTCTCTCTCTCTCTCTCTCCCTCTTCCTCTCCCTCTCTCTCTCTCTGGATCTCTTCAAGCAGGTTTCCTACCGCCTCCCTTGGATCGATCGATGGATCGATTATGTGCCATCAAGTCAGTTTCACCTCCCACCGACCACAGAGATGCATTTCCTCCATGAGGATTTTGCCCCCCCCCCTCCTCAGCTGGTCTTCCAGAATTGCACCCATTAACTGCCATAATTCGGTTCATTTGCTCTGCTGCTTTTCTTTCCTTTCACTTTTCCCCATCATAAGATCCTTTTCCAGAGAACTGGGTCTTTGCATAAAGTGTCAGAGATGGGATAATGTGAGCTTGCTCATTTGTGTCCTGAATGAGGACTTTGGGCGGTTTCTGACTATCCTTGAGATAAGAGAAGAGAAGAGAATTATATATAAGAAAAAATATTTATATTTATTAACGCAAACACACATATTATATATATAGAGAGAAAGATAGATAGATAGATAGATAGATAGATAGATAGATAGATAGATAGATAGATAGATAGATAGATAGTTGTTGTTAGTTGCGAAGTCGTGTCCGACCCATTGTGACCCCATGGACAAGGTTCCTCCAGGCCTCCTTGTCAGTGGTGGGATTCAAGTATTTTTACCACCGGTTCGGTGGGCATGGCTTGGTGGGCACGCTTTGTGTGCATGCACACACTTTGTGTGTGCGCATGCGCCAAACGCGCACTTTGCGCAGGCACAGAGGCATTTGCGCAGGTGCAGAGACGTTCTAACTCACCTCCTGCAAGCCTGCACGATCCCGGTCGCTTCAGCAGCTGCCGCGTGGCACTCTTCTGTGCCGTGCAAAGCAGCTGTGGTTCAAATTCAGCAGATAAAAGTGAGTATGGGAGCCTGGGCAGGCGAGTGGATCCAACAGCAGAGCAGCGGAGAGAACTGGTTCGGTCTCCGCTGCTCACTGTTTGGCAGAACCGGGCTCGGCAGAACCTGGCTGAACTGGAAGAATACCACCACTGCTTCCTGTCCTCTACCATCCCCCTGGAGTCCATTTAAGCTCATGCCTGCTGCTTCAGTGACTCCATCCAGCCACCACATTCTCTGTTGTCCCCTTCTTCTATTGCCATCAATCGTTCCCAACATTAGGCTCTTTTCCAGTGAGTCCTTCCTTCTCATTAGGTGGCCAAAAGTATTTGAGTTTCATCTTCAGGATCTGAACGCTTCTAAAGAGCAGTCAGGGTTGTTCTCTGGGATTGACCGGTTTGATTGCCTTGCAGTCCAAGGGACTTGCAGGAATCTTCTCCAGCACCCTTTTAAATATATGTCTATGTCTATGTCTATGTCTGTCTGTCTGTCTGTCTGTCTATTTATTTGTCTATCTATCTCTCTGTCCTGCCCTGCCCTGCCCTGCCCTGCTCTTGATGGGACACCATTACTTCCCAATTTATACCAAGTCTGCCTCTCCATCCCTCTGATATTCTTCACCCTGTTTGAATGTCATCCTTTTCAGTAACCAGATCTATTCATATGCAACCTTGTTTTCCTGGCAAGGAGATCCCCATTTTGTCTACTTACCATTAACTCATACTTATTTTGGCAGGTTTTCCTCCGCCCCAAAATGAGAACCCGTTTTTCCATTGTATTTTAGTAAGATGATCTATTTTCGCATCCATGAAACTGAAATGTACACATGGATCCATGCGCTTATTATAGTTCTCTTAAAACTCCTCACCCAAATCCAGAGACGAGCTTGGGGAACCATGAGAATTCTAGGAAAACATAAAATTCTTCCTTTTTGTTTTTATTTTTAAATAGTTACTTACTGCTTTGTATTGATTGCTTCAGATGGAAGGAAGCACTCTGGTGATCCCAGTGATGCATTTGCTGTTAGTGCACCGATGAATGTCTAGCATCATGTTGTTGTTGCAGTAAAACCATTGCTTTGAGGATGGAGGTGTTATCCATGTCAGTGGTTGTAGTTTTGCTGATTTCAATGGCAGATTCCTTATTGGAACCATATAACAAAAGATACCTTCTTCTACTTCCATTTGATGCGAGAGGGAGCTATCTCTTTTCTGCACATACTGTATTTGGATGGCTGATATTCTTTTTGGCCTGTACTATACTTGACTTTCCTTAGGGTACAGTACAGGGTTACACTGATACATAGAAACTATTATTCTCTTTTCCTTTCCAGCTTTTATTTCCTGCGTAACATTAGTCTCATTAGACTAATTTTGTTATGTGTACTTCACCCATGAACCATTCTGAAGAACTTTAGAGCAGTAGTGGCTAACCTTTTTGGGCTCCTGTGCCAAAAATTGTGCGCGCGTTAGTGTGCGCGCACTCGTGTGCCAGCACCCAGAACGTAATGCACACACACCCACACACTCCCCCTGTGCATGCATGCGCAATCTCCCCCTGCCACCCCCTTATCTGCACTGTGCCTCACAGCTGATTTTTGGGCTGGTTTGAGGCCTTTTTTGGCCTCCCAGAGGCTTGGAAAAAACCTCTACAAGGCTTTTCAGGACAAATAATATGCCCATTTCGTCACTTCCAGTATTACAGGAAGTGATGTAACAGGCCTATTCATCCTGAAAAGCCATGCAGAGGCTTTTTCCAAGCCTCTGGGAAGCCGGAAAAGGCCTGCAACCAGCAGAAAAATCAGCTGTGAGGTGCGCACATGTGCAGTGAGGTAAGTTTGCCTGCAGCTCGCGGCAACGAACAAACAACGAAAAGTCCAGTTGCCTTTTTAAAAAAAACCATTGGGAGAACCATGACCTGCATGACTAAGAATCTTCATAGACATCTAGAGCAATGGTTCTCAACCTGTGGTCCATAGACCCCTGGTGGGAGGGGCTCATCGCAGGAGGTACATGAAGGCTTGAAGAAATGTTATGATTTAAATCTTGAGTTAAGTCTTGGGGGTCTGTGGCCATCGTCCGTGGCCACAAAAGCTATTTAAAGGGGGTCCGTGGTAAAGTAAAGGTTGAGAACCACCGATCTAGAACAGTCTGTTTCCTTCCATGTCATGCTGTTGAGAGATTGTGGGGGACTAGATGGGCTTATTTTGTTTGGATCATTATGCCTGGAACTGATTGAATTTCTTGTGATTTGGGATTCCACCAGTGGAAACTGTTAGGCATTAGCATGCTCCAAAGGAAAATTAGGTTGGTTTAGAAATGGTGTTAAAAAGCTCTACTAGAGTTTATGGTTTGTTTTCACTAAGATCGGTTGAGGAAATCATAGTAGCGTGTATCATTATCATAAATCATGTTTTACAAACAATAATTGAAATCATACAGTGTTATCAGTTAAAACCAAATAAATCCAATTATGCACTAGTTTGCTCTAGTTGCTAATTGCTTCTTTTCCCCCCCTCATCCCTCTTTCAGATTATCTTCTTAGCACATGTTCTTTTCCAATGGCCACTCTTTTGGGAAATAAGAACTGCTTAATGTCTGTGGAGATTCTCAGTCATCCAGGTCATGGTTGTCCCAGAAGTGCTTCTTCAAAAGGCAACTGGACTTTGTTTTTCACAAAACAAAAGTCCAGTTTTTGAAAACAAAAGTCCAGTTGCCTTTTGAAAAAGCACTTTTGGGACAATAATTTCTTAATAATATCGAAATCATGATTGGTAAATCAAAGTGCTGAGCCTTTTTGGTGTAGCAACTATACTTTCCAGTCAAAATCTCAAGCTTTTGAGATCATACCTTAAATGAATTTCATTTCTAATTATGATTGCTATATTGGTTTTTTGCCAAATAATTGCAAACAGAATTGCTGTGTTGAAGCAGAATTAAATTGAAGGGTTGCAAAGTTTTCCACAATACTCTTTTTTCCTGTCATGCTGATTAATATCCAATGTGAAGTTAATGTAATTACTTAGGGTGATTTTTTTTTTAATGTCTAGAGTTCTGAAATGTAAATATGGCTCAACAGCACATACTTCCAATAAGTGTACATGCAAATGAGTGAATTTATTTTAAGCATCATCGGTTTAAGGAACATAACCTTAACTGAAGAACTGAGAGGTAATTTATGTCTGGAAGAATTGTATTTTCTATCATCATAATTTTCCAAATATAAGATTTGACTTGGGCACAGTACTGTCACCATAAATATTTGTAGAATGTTGGAGTGCCTTTAATGTTGGAGTGTTCTATTTATTATGGATGGTTGTGTTCATCCAATGTGCTTAAACTTGATTGTTTAATCAAGATTATTGGATAAATAAGGCTTGGTTTGGTGCACGAAACTTTTTGTTGTGGCCTGTTGGCCGCCGGCCACTTCAGCAGCCGAATCAGAGGATGAGGAAGTGGTGTGGGAGTGAGGGTCAGCCTAAAGGCAACCTGAGAGCTCCAAGGTGGAAGAGGGAATGAAGCTGTCAGAGAGAGAGACAGAGGCAGAGCTTGGGCCGTCCATTAGCCCTCAGATGGAGAGTCAACAGCCCCCAGGTCTAGAGGTGGCTGATGAGGAAGAGGAGGACCAGCTGGGTCCAGTGCCTGACGCGTGGATGTGCAGAAGGGAGAGGAAAGGGGAACAGTGGAAATCTATGGGCCGGTCCTTGGGATGGAAGAGCCACTGCTAATAGCGAAGCCCTACCCCAGCTCTGGGGATAAAAAACTGGGTGGCGGAGACGAATGGATGTGGCAGACAACTGTTCATCTCCCTGCCGGACAGTCTTGTTAGCCTGAGGTGAAAGAGAAACTTTTTGCCAGGGCTGTTGGCGCTCTTAATAAAGGAATCGTTGATTTAACTTCAGAGGGTTTGTCGTGTTTGGGGATCTGGATCAGAAAATTTTGGATGCTTTTAAACCATCGTTTACATATCATGGTCTATATTAGGCTAAGTATAAACAAGCAAGCTATATTTTGGTTCATCGAATTGTTGAAACCAGTGTGATGAAAGTATATCAATTACTGTATTTATAGCCTATCTTTCCTTTGGGAATTTAAAAACGATTAAAAACACCTGTGAGGCAGACTGGATTGAGAAAAAGTGATACAGGGAGTCCTCGACTAATTTATATTGCCACCTATTCGCCGACGGCGACTCGAGGCAACTTAGACAATGTAAAACCATATTTAAAACAAAAAATAAAAATAAAAAAACAACAATAAAAACTAACAAAAAGAATCGAATAAATTAATAAAGTACAATAGAACAAAATCTGGAAAATAAAAATAAAAAATAAAAATCATCCCCCAGCTCCCACCCCCCGCCCTGACAAAAGCAGATCACACTAGCCATTTGAGGGACTCCATCCCGCTCTGGGTTCTCCAGGCCCGTGGCAAAACTGAATCTTCAGTGCCTTCTGGAAGAGTGTTAGAATGAGGGCCGTTCTAATGTCTGGGGGAATAATATTCCAGAGAGAGGGAGCCACCATGGAGAAGGCCCTTCTTCTGGGTCCCACCAGATGTACCTCCCTCAGGGATGGGACCTGCAGCATCCCCTGCCTCCCTGCTCTAATGGGTGGTATAGATGTGACCGGCAAGAGATGTTCCCTCAGATAACCCGGTCCCAAGCCATGACTTATCACCACAATTTAACCCAGATTTTCAGTTGCTAAGCAAGACAGTTGTTACGTGAGTTTTGGCCCATTTTATGACCATTTCTTGCCACCGTGATTAAATGAATTCTCCAAGTTGTTAATAATGTGATTGTTAAGTGAGTCTGGTATCTTCATTGACTTTGTTTGTCAGAAGGTCACAAAAGGTGATCACATGACCCAGTGGGACACTGCAACCATCATAAATGTGAGCCAATTGCCAAGCGTCTGAATGTTGACCATGTGACCATGGGAATGATGCAATGTTCGTAAATGTGAAAAATGGTCATAAATCCTTTTTTTCCAGTGCCGTTGTAATTTCGAACAGTAACTAAACAAATGGTTGTAAGCGGAGGACTTGTTGTACCTCAGCTCACTGGGTGAGTTGAGTTGAGATTAGACCTTTTCCAAATGCCTTAACTACTATTTTACAAGGAGGGTTAAGTCCTAGCTTTGTAAATGTGTTGAATTTATGGCACGTATGTTGCTTCTCTCATCTCTTGGGTGAGATTCCTCTCTTTACTTGTATACATAAAGAAATTTTAATCTACAGTTCTGCCTTGGATCCGATTTGGGCAAGGCACACCAAGCTATATAATTTGCCAACATTTACAGTTAACAGAATAATTTGTATAGGATTTTCTGGTATTCATGTGTGTGGAAGAATATACACAGTTTTCAACTGGAAAAAAAGTTAATTTAAAGTGTGAAATTTTTCCATGGATATATCCATGAAGCCTTCAAGAGCTAAAGTTCAGAAATGTTCTTGTTACCTGAGAGTAATGCTAAATTTCATGCTGTATTTTAGGCCAAGGTTTGTTAAGGAAGTAGCATTTGGCTAGGTTTCATATAGAAAACCCAAACCGAAAAGCGTACATTACAGCAATAGCATTTAGACTTATATACCACCTCATAGTGTTTTACAGCAATCTCTGGGCAATTTACAATGTAAGCATTATTTGCATATTTCCCCCAACAATCTGGGTCATCACTTTACTGACCTCGGAAGAATGGAAGGCTGAGTCAATCTTGAGCCCCATCAGGATCAAACTCCAGGCTGTGAGCAGAATTTGCCTGCAATACTACACTTTCACTACTGTGCTACCAGATCTCCATTATTAATTAATCACACTTCTACACCATTTACAATATCTCATTGAAATGACGGGGGGTGGGGGTGGGGGCTTACAATAAAATTATGGGTTTGCAATAATGGATTTACCATAAAATTATGGTTTAGTATGGTATATGAACCCAGGTTAAGTGTTCTTGAATATAATTAATTTTCTTAAAAATATTTTTTTAATATAAGTATATATTGTAAGCCTATAGGCCCAGAGGTGGTATTCAGCAGGTTCTGACCACTTCTGGAGAACCGGTAGCTGAAATTTTGAATAGTTCGGAGAACCATCAAATACCATCTCTGAATGTAGATTTTACATTATCCTTCCCCTGCCACGCCCACCAAGCCGTGCCCACAGAAGCGGTAGTAAAAAAATTGAATCCCTGCTCTTCCCTACCTGGATGAAGCCTCACTGAATTTTGAGTAGTAAGGATGCTGCACAGTTTGTTTTGTTTTTTACATTGATGGAGAGATATGAATGGGGCAGAGGAAATCCAAAATGAATTTCAACAGTATCTCCAGAAATTAATCTACGCTCAGGTTTTTTATATTTTCTTTTATATATCTGGATGCATTTTTGTCCCTATTGCAGATGCATGCAAATGCGTGTATACAGGGAACAGTTGGCAAGTTTCCATGGCAGGGAAGACTTAACAAGAACTGGTTAAAAATAGTAATACAAATGTTCTCCCTCGAGCTGCTCGGATCATCCAGAGAGTGGGAGGTGCTCCAGTCTGTGTCTGTGTAGACTGGGCTTAATCATTAGGGAACGCTCCGCCCTCTGTCACATGGTCCCTTGTAGCCTCCCAGTTTATGCCCAGCCTTTGCAGAGTTAGGCTGTGTGTTTTGATTGTGCTTCCCACTCTTTGGCTGATTCAAGCAGGATAATATTTCAGTTCAGGTTTGATTTAAGCTTATTATTCCCTTAGCCTCTGCGCATCTGGGGGTGTCTTGAGACTTAGGGGTGTGCGTTTTTCGCCCCCAGGGGTCTGGGCGGGCAGCTTAGCAGCACTTAGTGCTAACACCCACCCACCCACCCCCGCTCTCTGCCGTTTTTTTTTTTTTTTTTCCTGCCTTGCTGTCCTGGTGCCTTTCTAAGGTCTGGAGCCTTTTTATTCTGGTTTTCCCCCACTAACGCCAATTTCAGCGTCCTCGCCTCGTGGCTTGCAGGATGCACCCACCCTGAGCCGCCCGCTTTGCCTTTCACTTTCGATTTCAAGGCGGCCGCCATTTTGGGTGCTGCCTCGTGGCCGGGCGACATTTTGCAGGCCTCCTATTGCTGCGACGTTCTGCTGGCCCTAGGCTTAGGCTCCCAGGCCTAGTAGGGCTGATCTCTCTATCTCCCTTCCCAGAGGGGAAAAAGAAAGCTGTTTTTTACTCTTTACTCTGTTAATGGTTGGTGTAAGTGTTGGCTTCCGCAGCAGATCTCAGGGTGGGGAATTAGAAAAGCAGCCACTCCCTCCCTGAGGGGGGGCAAGCTGCCTGAGGCCTTGTATTGCTGGCGTTGATTTGGCTGATTGGCTTCTCTTCCTTTTACCAACTGCCAGGTTGTTATTCAGTCTAATACAGAATATCTTCATATTTCCTTACATTGGTAATCCAATCTCATTCAATTGGCATTTTTTCTCTCTCAGATTTGCTTAGAGAGACCTAGCTTCCATCACTGTCGCTGCAGTGTGTTTTCCTGGATCCTTATCCTGGTGGGATATAATTGTACATTAAAAGTCTATATCTGTGGCAGTTTAAAAAAAAAAAAAAACTTTTTTGGTCATATTTTCAGATTATTCATTGCAAATTCCAAAAGGGGGCGCGGGCCAGTTTCTGGATACCCGGCCTTACCTAGGTCGTATCCTAGGCGTGCCAACCGCCTGTACACACACACACATATATATATATTTCTATATATTCATTTTGATATTTCTGTTGTTTTTACCATGGCAGATGATATCCCTAACTCCCGCCATTCTTTGAAGGTGAAATCTAAGTCCCATCATGTGCGCACAGGCTAAGGAAACCTCTCAGGAGACTTCTAAGGCCTCTCAAAGGGACGCTTTAAGGTGTCATAAGGCACTAGAGAGGGAGTTCGATAGGCGCTCTAGGGTGACTCAGCCATCACCCCCAGTCGCCCCTTCTACTTCCAGGCACCCCCCCCTCCAGTTTGTTCCCCTCTCTCCAGGCACAGCTCATCCCAGGAGTCTCACGACCCTGGACCAGCTACCAGCCGGATGCCTGAAGCAACCTTCACTCCCACGGCCGCTGGCCTGAGACAGGAGGACCCACCCATGATCGAGATGCCTGAGTACATGAGAACTTGGATGGAGCAGGCT